>NC_045621.1:84287352-85487352 GCF_009829155.1 Mustela erminea
TATATCCTTCCTTCCTCCTTTTGTGAACAGGCAAAAATTATTTTTTAATTAAACATTACTAAACATTCAGAATATATTCACAAAAGAGAGTATGGATCTATACAGTCCATTGTTACACAAGGTAGTAATAACTTATATACTAACTTTTGAGCAATGTCCCTCATGTGCCTGCAATCAAAGGGAAAAAATGTCTTATGACCACAGTTATTTCAGTATTATTGGGCAGTTAGATTCTATTAAGGATTTTAAAAAAGGCATATATCTTGACACTGAAATGTGCACTTATTCTTATCTCTATAAAGTGTCACCGTGTTGAACAAATAGTGGGGAAGAAGAAAAGGAACATTCCAACACACATAAAGTTGTGTGTGTGTGTGTGTGTGTGTGTGTGTTTAGAATTGGATACACATTAACAATGTAGAAATGGAGAATATATGGTGAGTTACAACCAAGAAAGGATGCATTATATGGGCTCACAGACATAACTATTTCTGCTACTAGAAAAACAGACAACCATAAAAATACTGATACCCATCAACATCATATAAATTTAGAAACATAAAAATCATACACATACCACAAATTTTAATTATGGCAATGCTTTTGGAAATCATTTTGTTTGAGATGGTTGTGAGGCTTAAATTAAGTGAAATAAAGTACATGAGAGCATAAAACAGAATTTCTGGGAACATTGTCATCTTCCTTTTCTTCTTTTATTTAGATAATAAATAGAGGATCATTACCTAACAAAGAAAATATTTTTAGTGGTACAAAGAACATATAAGTCTCTCTTGTATTAGGACACACATTTGTGGAAAATAGAAGAAAGCAAACATGTTTGACATAAGTGACATTCTCTTGGACAGTTCATGTGCCTGGGTCCTAAAACTACAGGAGTTACTAACTTTTGCCCTAAGAAAGTGACACAGCAAATCTTCAGAAAAAAACCTTTTTATCTTTTTCAATACACCCACCTGCCTGTATAGACCCTGCATTATTTGAACAAGAGGTAGAGGACGAGTGCAAAATGCCTCCTACATCCACAGGAAAAAGATACGTTCTTTTTTCTTTACAAATGCTTGATGGAGTTAACCAAACATCACATACCAGACCATCACTCACTATTGTCCAGTGCAAAAAAGCACTTATCATTTTTGGTGAGAGGAATAAATAGTCTACTCTAATCATCCATCTAACCTACATCTCAAGCCTCTCAACAGGCTAGAATAAAAAGACTTCTAAGATAGAGACAAAGCTGATGAAGCCATTTGTACTAAATGATGAATGAGTCAATATCAGACTTCTGAACGGATCCACTAGCTTCTAAACAATTATTCGAAGAAGGAAAATCTAAAGAGTGAAATAGGAAAAAAATTCTCTCACGGTACAAAAATGAATCTAGAAAAAGTAAAAATGAATGAATGAAGAAGCCCTGTTAGATAATATTTGTACTCAGGAATTTAAAAGAACTTATGGGGCGCCTGGGTGGTTCAGTGGGTTAAAGCCTCTGCCTTTGGCTCGGGTCATGATCCCAGAGTCCTGGGATGGAGCTCCACTTCCCGCTGTCTGCTCAGCAGGGAGCCTGCTTCCTCCTCTCTCTCTGCCTGCTTCTCTGCCTACTTGTGATCTTTGTCTGTCAGATAAATAAATAAAATCTTGAAAAAAAAAAGGCTCAGTGGGTTAAAAGAACTTACAAACCAACTATTCTTAAATAAGTTCTGAATAAAGAAATGTTTTCAGGAAAATGAAGTAACATTACAAAATGAGTTGGATTATTATATTTTATTTTATAAAGATAAAAAGAAATTGATACAAATAAAAATTAATATTCTTAGCCTTAAAAATTGAATTTTAACTTCTGAAGATTAGTGAAAATAGCAATAAACTTGGTTGCAAAGCTATTGTTTATTAATAAATCAGAAGCTGTAGATTAAAATATTATATCTGAAAGTAAGTCTTCCAAGTTATGATTTGATGTGGCCCAGATCAACTCACAGCTCATAGAAATAGAATGTACATTTCTACAAAACACAATAATTCCATTTTTTGAAGCATCATTATAAAATTGTTGAAAATTTACTGATTAAAATCATAAGAATTGTAGAATGACCTAAAATAAGATATGTAAACAGAAATCAACATGAAAACAAGGCACTTTAACAATCTTTGATTAAATGTGAGACAGCAAAAAATGATTGTGCCTTCAGAAATGTGGGCTGAATATCTTCAATAATAAATATCTAATAAATATCTATATTCAGAAAGATCTAAATAGTGATCCTACAGTAATATGAGATCACCCTTTTATGTAGTTATAGTTCATATGCAATGCCCGAGTTTCTTCTGAGACTTAATATATAGAAATACTGAGAGTTTACAAAATTCACCCTAATAGCACTCACAGCACTCGCTTCGGCAGCACATATACTAAAATTCACCCTAATATTTTAAAGTAATTGCTTATTTCCTGACACAGGAGATGATAGAAAAATGCTTATAATAAGACACACAATTTCTGGAGGGCTAATTATGCACTTAAGCTGAATTTTTTTTATTTCAAATGAATTTATGCTTAATGTCACATCCTATTTAGTGAAACCTGTTTGAAATAGATTGTATTTTGAATATATATTGAGTGAATTGATCCCACATTTGTAGAAAACTTTTTTTTATACTGCATCAAACTTGAAATAAATAAAACTTCAAAATTTTACAGTGGTACCAATCACGAAAGGCATAAAATGATTTTTTGCTTCAAATATGGTATGTTTATAATACCATAAAACTCCTTTAATTGGTAAGCTGAGATATATACTGGTTTTTATAAATTTCAATTGTCAATAAATCTTTGTGACTATTCCTGGTAAGACATAAAAATACACTTGGATTTAGAATGTCCAAACACTCATCAACACACGGAATGATACAGAAAATGCTTCCTATCCTGGAGGAAATATATTTTTTGAATATTAAGCAGGCTTTGTCCTCTATAGAAAATGTTTGGCTTTGAGCTTTCCTGGAAATTGAGAGAAGTGGTGTTATAATTTCACCATCTCAGTGTTGTACCATCTTTGAATACAGTAAAAATGTAGTTGCAAAGTACAACAAAAAACCCCTATTATTTCCTGTCCCTATAATCAATGGAGGCTCATTATTTAACAGAGAAAAGATTAGAATGGATATAAAAAATTAAGCTCTTTTGTATTAGAATACACATATTTGGAGAGAATAGAAGAAAGGTAAGTATTTCAGACATCACTCAAGTTCTCCTGGGACGTTTCTGAGTCTGAATCATAAACAAGAGACACTAAACTAATAGCAGCATATGATGCTTCCAAGACTTCCTTAAGTGTTGTTGCCAGACCCGAATCTGTGAAGGTGGGCTACCTCTTATTGATAACTGCCTTGGGGTAGAGGAGTAAGCAACCATGTTTCTGACTTAACAGAGCAGAGTTGGTTCCTCCACTTTTGGTTGTATTTCTCTTCTGGTGATGACAGAAAAACCATACTATGATAGTGAGAAACAGTGGCATGGAGAATTATAGGTTGACATTCTTGGGAATTACATGAATTATATGTTTATTCAGTGGAATGATTTCACTGATTCACATTTTCATAACTTTGTTTCTCATCAGATTCATCTAATCAATTTACTTGGACACATACTTAGAAAATAATGACAAGGGACATGCAACTAACACATGTTCTTTTCCTACAGTATAAAAATTATTTTGTGTTATTAATCAGATTATTATTTCCCAGCTTTAAATTGACACTTTTGTATACTAGGGCTAGCAATAATATTGTACAATCCCATTTCTGCAAATCCAATGGATTCTTGTTAGGTTTTCTCAAACCTTTCTAGAAGTTTGGACAAGAGCGAAAATGTGCTTCCCTCTATTTGCTTCCTGTTCCTGTTAATACGATGATAGCCATTGCTCTTTATCTTGGCGGTTCAGTTACTTCTAGATTCCAGGACTTCCCCCACCACCCCCCACACACCCACATTTCCAGACTCAGTTTATTCTCTTCCCTCAAATATACCAACACTTGCTGGATGGCAGTTCCTCTTAATCTGATTCTCAGCTCTGTGGAGAGCCTCCTTGGGGCTTCTAATGCACAAGAACCAGCTACAAAGTACTCTCCTCTTAGATCATCCTCTTTTTAGGGATCCTCGTAGTGGTTATAACTCCTTAGGGTCTTCCTCAGAGCTTCCAAGACACAGTTTTAGCCGGGCAGCCTCCCTTCCTCAAAAAGAAGAGTCTCAGTTCTGTGGGGCCACTGCTCCAAATTTCTAAGTTCTAATAACTCCACCATTTACTCTTTGTTCTCCAGTCCTGAACTTGTCAGCTCTTTCCTGTATTTTTCATCTCCACATTGCCTTGGTGTTTCTATTTTGCTTCATTTGTACTCCAGAGCCTCTCTAGCCAATTCCTTATATAGAATTCTTTGCATAAAAATAAGTGATGTTGTTCCAGTTTTTCTTTCTTGACCTTGGTAGGTAGAACTTCCATCCAGGTAAATTTTTGTATAATGGATATAGATTTTCTTTTTTAAATGTATCTATAAGCTGGCATCAAGGGAAGAAACCTACAAAGCTAAACTATGAAATTTTGTAGGAATCCTGGATGACAGATATGTACCAAAGTTTGATTTCATCCTGAGTGCTTCTGTCAAATCCTGGAGCTCTTGTGTTTCCACTTTATTGTTGATTGGGAGCTGAAATGGAATAGATATCCTAGAGACCAACTGAGGAAAGGAGTATAATAGGATACTTGAACATAAATCTGGGGCCCAAAGTGTCACACTTAGATGAAAAGGAGAGATAAGAAGTAGCCCAGTCTTGAAGTCAGCAAGTCAGAGTTACCTCTCTCCAATCTGACACCGGCTTCCAGGGGAAATACTATTCCCATAGTATTCATGATCTTAAACTGGTCCTCAGGCAGCTTTGTTTTCTGGATTCATGATTCACATCCTGAAAATCTCAAGTAAATAATTTAATTTAAAATGGCCTTAAGATGGTGGTGCTTCTAAGGGAATGGCATTGTGAAAATAGATATTGGAACTCAATTTCAACCCACATGAAAAACACTGTACAAGATAATATGCCAAAGGAAATATCAGTCAATAATCATAAAAACACCTTACACACACATACACACACAAATAGAACACTAGGAATGAGAACTAGTATCAAAAGCAGGCAATAGAAAAGATACTAGTAAATACTTCAAATATTGTAATTATCAGATATGGGTTATAAAACAATTTTATGCAACATATGTCTAAGGAAATAACATCAAAACTTGAAAATTTGCATGATCCAAACAAAAATTAAAAGATTATAGGGTTTTTTACCAAAAAAAAAAATTTAATACTAGCTATTGAAGGGGCAGATTAGATCTAGTGAAGAAAGAAATAATGTGAAAATGACCTGGAATGTAGCCAAGAGATATACAGAGGAAGAAATATGGGAAGAGTCTAAGAGATGTGGAGGAAAGAATGAGATAGGCCAAACAGTCTCATAACCAGAATTCAAAGGAATAAAAGGGAAGGGAGGAGGCAATGTCTGAATGAATTATGGTAAATAATTGCTCATAAATTATGAAATACACAAATCTGCAAATTCAGAAATTCAAATAGAATCCAAACAACATAAAAGAGTGAAATTCTTGTCTAAATAGTGATCAGCAAACAAACTGAGAAGATTTTTAAATACTATTATTAATAATACAGCTTCAAAGACAGACTGGTAAAACAAAAAATGGCAATTAATTTTATGTTTAGCATTGTATTTTGTTGAAAGAACAGAACTGTAAATATAAAATAAAAGCTAAACTTGCTGTTTCTAATTATATACCTAGAAAAACAGGTTTTAAGAACAAGTGTGTAATATTAGTATAAAATATAAAATAAAAGGATTGACCACCAAGAGAATTTCACTAATGTGAGTTCGAAAATAGGGATCAGAGGCTAAATATAAATGATCCAGATGAAATAGAAATGAGTGAATAGTATTATTTGTAAACTTGAACAAACTTTGCTTACTTAAGACAAAAACAACAATATCTTATCTGAGGGTACAAGAAGAATATAGGTAAATTATGGACAGGAGTAACACATGTTTGGAATTGAATAATATTATCTAGAGTATTTTAAGATCCTTATATCACACAGGTATTTTATGTATCAACTTGACTAGGCTACAAGATTCAGATATTTGCTGAAACATTATTCTAGCTGTGTCTGTGAAGGTGTTTCTAAGGGAGATTAACATTTAAACTGGTAGACTCAGTAAAACAGATTGCTATACCCAATGTGGGTGGACCTCTCCCAATCTGTTCCATGCCAAAAAGTAACAGACGTCTGAGTAAAGGAGTTCACTCTCTCTTCCAGACTGTCACCGTCCTGGGATATCAGGTTTCTCTTAACTTTGACTTGAATTTGGACTTGAATTCAGGCCATTAGCTCTCTTAATTCTCAGGTCTTTGGACTGAGACTGGCACCTAAAACCTTGGGCCTCTTGCTTCTTAGTCTCAGGCTTCAACGGAACTATACCATTGGTTGTCCTGAGTCTCTAACTTAATGTAGATCTTGGGACTTCTACCCTCCATAACCACATGAAGCTATTCTATATAATAAATCTACAGATTATACAACCACATACCTAGAATATATCACATATATATAGATATAGATATGACATATATATATCATACATATATAATACCATTCATATATACAGAAATTGATTCATTTTAAACTTGATTAAGTATGCTTGTCAAATAACTAATAACTAAAAGATCCACCATGTAACTTCTAGTACATGTGCTGCCGAAGCGAACACAACCATGTAACTTCTAAAAAGTAAAATAATAATTGAATGAGACAAGAAGGAGACCAGAAAAAGGGGGTAAAAAAAAAAAAAAGCATAATACTAAGTCAAATAGAAAACACATAGTAATATGATGTAGTTCAATCACACCATATCAATAATCAAATATAATGGACATGGGATAAACATTCCAGTTAAAGGAAAGCTTGACATACCTAAAACAAAACACAGGTTATTGAGAGTCAAAGGACTGATAAACAGGTCAGGCAATTTACTAAGGAAATGTGGAAACTGTATTAGCAACAGACAAATGGACTCCTGGCAAAAACCATTATTAGAGATTAATAGGGATATTACATGATGATAAAATATTCAATTTAATAGATACGATAATAATTCTAAGTTGTATGCACACAATAATATAACCTAAAATATATAAAGTGAAAACCAATGTAATTACAAGATGAAATTAAATGTTTTCCATGGTCCCTCAATAATTGACTTTCACAAACTGATTAAAAATGAGTAAGAATATAGAAGAGCTGAATGGTACAATGTATATTCATCATAAAGTGGACATTCATAAAACAGTACACTCAAACATTAGATAACACATACTATTTTTAAACACATGCAATTTTTACAAAAAGTAAACATATGCTCACTTTAAAAATTTTACATGACATACAGAATACATTATTTGCTCACACTGGTATTAAAATAGAGATTTTAAAACATAATAACATAGGAAGACACTTCTGTTAGGAAAAGCAAAACCATATCCCTAAAAAGAAAAAAAAAACATGATTCTAATAAAAATAACAATATACATTAGAAATTAATTTGAACTAATGATTATGTAATTATACTGACAATTATATAACAATTATACTACAAGAATACTATGACTAAAATTTTTAAGATATAGCTAAAACAGATTGTTAGAACAAAAGTTACTGTCTTAAAAGCTTAAATTAGAAACAACAAAATATTTAGGAAACAATAAACTAAGTATTTAATTTCTTCAGAAATTTTAAAGTAAGCAACAGATTAAAATGCAGAAAAGTAGAAAGAAGTAATAAAAAATAATCTTAGCAGTTAATAAAATGGAAAACAAAATATAAAAATTATCCAATAGTGAAAAATGATTCTGATAAAAATATTTTTTAAAAGCCAAACTTTGTTATATTAAAAAGAAAAAAATAAACAATATTAGCAAAGGAGAGTTTTCATATTACAGAAAATATAAAGATTAATTTGATAATACCAGGTTTACAATATAACTTAAAAAATAGGATGATTGATAATTTATAAGAATACAATTTATCAAAATTGAGTTAAGAAATAACACAAACATGAGTATTCCCATATCTTTGAAATTAAATTAGATGGTTAAAAAAGCTCTTAACATAAGAACATACTGAGGTTTAGAGAAATTCAAGAGTGAGTTCTACCAAATTTTCTAATAGCAGAAACAAATAGATCAAGTATTTTTAATTTTTATAGTAAAATAAAAAGATAGAAGTTAATCCCACTCAGGAAAATAGAAGCAATAATCTAAAATATTAGCAATCCATTAAAAGTGGAACACATCAAGTCCAAATTATTTCTACCTCAAAAAATGCAGAGTCATTTCAAAGCTTAAAAGTGGAACAATCTGAGGGTTTTGAAGGGACGGGGGGTGGGAGGTTGGGGTACCAGGTGGTGGGTATTATAGAGGGCACGGATTGCATGGAGCACGGGGTGTGGTGCAAAAATAATGAATACTGTTATGCTGGAAATAAAAAAAAAAAAAAAGTGGAATGATGTAACTTGTCATATTCACATCTTAAATGAGAAAAAATATAAGATTTCTCAACAGATGGATAAAACTCTTCAATGATATTGTGTATACCTTTATTATAAAGTGTTCACATACTACAAATATACTGAAAATCCCCTAACTTTATAGAAATTATCTATTAAAACTGTTGCAGGCAATTATTTAATAATGTAATATAAAATCTTCAGTATCAAAGCATAACCGAACGTACTCTATGGAGGGTGTGGACTCTGTCTGTACTCCTGGGCCCCTAGGAGAATGTGCCCTGCAGAGTTTGAAATCCCACTTCTTCAGCATCTTCCTGTAGGGGATGGGGGCACAAACTCGGAAGTGCTATGGAGTTAGTGCCTCCTGAGGTAACAGAATCCATGCTTTTCTATTTTCTGTGGGATTCATCAAAAACATTGCTCACCAATAAAATGGATTTATATAATGAAACTCTACAGAACAAATAAAACAAATGTACTTTAGTTTAAAGGATAAACATAAGAATGTACAGTGAATGGGTATGTTGCATATAAATTTCCAAAATAGGTAATATTAAGCAATGTAGTTTTTACAAATACAAATTCTGTTGGAGAAATATATGTATTTTTTTTAAGCAAAGAAAGGATTAAAATGGAATTTACCATAGTGGATATTTATTTGGAGTAGGGAGGAAATATGAATGGAGAGAAGAAACACAAGGACTAAACTGATAAAGTTTCTTCCTTGGTCTGAGTGTTCATTTTGTTACATTTATAGGCTGTACAAATATACACTTATTCCCTATCCCCTTAGGACTTTGTATTCCCATGCCTTCCTTCAACTTCTCATTGCAAGTTCTTGCAACTGTCTTTAACAGCAGTTTCTCTTGCATGAGCTGTGCCCTCCACCCACCTATGTGGCAGACCTGAGATGCCAGGAACTTTATTTCAGCAAAAGCATTGCTTTCACAAAGCCCAATAAGAATTGGTAGGTGTTTGGGATGCCTGGGTGGCTCAGTCGGTTTAAGTGTCTGCTTTCGGCTCATGGTCATGATTTCAGGGTCCTGGGATCGTGTCCCACATGGGGCTCCTTGCTTAGCCAAGGAACCTGCCTCTCCCTCTCCCTCTGACTCTCTCCCAGCTTGTGCTCTCTCTGTCTCTGTCTCTCTCTCTCTCTTTCTGGAAAATAAATAAATACAATCTTAAAAAAAAAAAAAAAAAAAAAAAGAGTAAGTAGATGCTCTACACCTCTCGAGCAAGGAAAATCTGAGGTAGTTCTATCCATATTCCAATGATTCCCAGCAGGATTCAGCCTGTTGTTACCCACAGCAAACCTCTTCATGTAGCTCCAATGTACTAATCCATGACAAGTCCCAAGTGAAACCAACTGAAAAACCAAGCAGCCAATCTCACACAGAATTGCAAGATACAGTAAATGGTAATAAGCGTCTACTTTTCAATTAGCAATAATCGCGCCTCGGATAAACCTCATTGGCTACGATACTGCCTGCTACACAGTAAACTAAGACTAAAATACCTTTCCTCCTGATCTCTGGGTACCTTTGCTGTGTAGGTGCTTCTTTTATTACGACCTTCCAAACAAAAACCTGCACTCTAATCTAGGTTTAGAATTTACTTTCAGGGGAGCCCAAACCCAAACAATATAATGTTGAAATAAAGTCAAAGCAATATAAAAATGGGATTTCACACTAGTCAATTGTCACACACGCATGCATACACATGAATGGGTTAAAAAAAAAGACAAAACATGGGGAATTATTATTTCTATCTTTTTGGGGGGATAAAAAAATAAAGCCTGGTGAATAGAAGTAATTTGCTAATGGGTACAAAATAAGATAATGGCATTGACATATACTGTGTAAAAGGATATATGTTGTAGATATTTCTATCCTTTTTTTTATTCAAGTTGTTCTTATTAATCTCCTTGATCAGCAGTGATAGAGGCAGGAAACAAGGGCCCTTGGAAACATGTTATTTATTATTTTTGTAAGCCTCTGTCTTGTTTCATTCAGGTTGCTATAACCAAACACCATAGATTGGATGGTTTATAAACAAAAGAAATACATTTCTCATGTTTTGGAGGTTGTCCAAGGTCAAGGCTGCTGCAGATGCAGCATCTGGTGAAGATACACTTCATGGTTTGTAGATGGTACCTTCTAATCATGTCCTCACATGGTAGAAGTTGTAAAGGAGCTCTCTTGGTTCCCTTATAAGATCAGTAGTCCATTCATGAGGGCTCTACCCTCAGACCTAGTCACCTCTGAAAGGTCCACCTCCAAATATCATCAGGTTACATAGGATATTAGGTATTAACTTGGGGTGGTGGGGGGTCTCACAAGCATTCAGGTGTTACAGAGTACCTGTATGAGTAAATGTTGGTCATACTGAAGAGTCAGACCTTATAGAACTATAAGGTCATAAAAACCTTATATGACAAGGTTTAGGAAAAAAAGATGTTGACTTTTGTTTAAGTTAGTGGTTTTGCAATGTATGAATGGGCTTAAAATTTTGTTCTTTAGAGAATTCAAAATAGACAGGCTTTCATACTTATGAACAAGTCACATACATAATTTCTAGAGATTAAAAAAATGATATTTTATTTTATCTTTAAGCCTGAGAAACATTACAATAGGTCATTTTCTCATCTCTTAGTTCACATTTGTCTGTAATTTCTTTCATTCCAAATAATAAAGAGTATGACCAATAAATATCTTACCTATTAACTGACAGGGTATTTATATTTATATTTATATTAACAGGGTATTTACTTTTCTCAATAGAGAACTTAACCACTTTAGTTAACTATTTTTTTGTCTATTAAGTATTTGCTAAAATTTGCTAATAATTCTATAGTATCTTATTTTGAAATAAAATTAAATAATTATTGCAAACATTTCTAATATATATTAATATGCCATTTCATATACCTTTGAAAATATATGCAGATTTCAAGTCCATTTTAAGAATGTTTTCCTGCAATATGATTTGAAACTTGGATAGCTGGTCTTTGAAATGTATAAATTATAGAAGAAGAAAATCAGCATAGTTTTCTTTTCCTGGGAAGTGGAGCAGTTAATATTCAACATGAAATGTCTAATCTTTAAATACATTATAATCTAACTGCTTAGGATAATTTTTGCTTTAATACCTTAAGAGTCTGCAAAGCCTGAAGGATGGGATTATTAAGATGGAATTTTAATGTCAAAATTATCAGAGAAGTGAACATATTGCTAGTGTTCATAAAAATTGTATTCAATTTCTGTATGATTTGTTCAAATAAGAGATGAGAATATATTTGATTATAGCTAGTAAGTAACCCAAAATTTGATCAGATGACTGGAGGTCACTGCTACATAAGGGCTGTCAACCTCAGAGGTGAGACTATTTAAGAGCTGAATTTACTCTAATATATAAATGTACCTGCAGAGATATGAATAAAAATATAGTTATGAAGTAATTAAATTGTTGGAATATTTTATGGTAAAAATAGTAAGAAAAGGAGAGTATGAACATTTAAAAAATATGGATGTAAATGATGATAATTTCTGTAAAAAACAATACAGAAGTGTAGAAACCAGTTTCTAGTTTTTACTTTTTTAAAGCTTTGGGGTAACTCAAAAGTAATAGGCACAACAGATTTCTTAAAAAATTTTGTTTTATTTAGCAGAACTTTATTAGTGTGCAGATGAATCTATGATATAGAATTTACTGTGGAATACTGACTGGTGTAAAAAGCAAGAACAAGATAGCATTTAACTGCACTATTTTAGGTAATTGTTTCAAAGCAAATACATACTTTGCAGTATTTTTTTATAATCATGCTTGTCAGTTTCTTAAGGAGGATTATCCCTGTAGCAATACGAACTTTCCCTTCTACATTATCAAATACCTACAATGATGTGCTCATACATAATCATCTACAACTATTAATAGAAACTATAATAAGCAATCAATAGTCATTCAAACTTACAATTATAATTTTTTATTCCACTAATGTAGGGAATGTAGAAATTTGTCTTATGTATTGGCCTTAAGATACAAAAGCTCAGTAGGTACTCTTTTTAGAACAATGCACATTTGTAATTTATGAATGTTCTTTTATATTCTTATAGATATAAATATACAGTTACATTTTCCCTTTTCCCCAGTGCTACATAATTATAACTTGTAATATGTAAATATTTATGAATTCACAGGATGTTCGCTAGGAGAGAAGAATGTTATACTTGCAGATTTGTCTAGTATTTGCAGAATTCAGATCTTATTATTAGGCTTTATGTTGTATTGCAAAATGTAAAAATACATTGTTATAAATATGACTTGTCTAGAAAACATACCATCTGGTAGTTCTGTTGAGATTTGAGAATTATCTCAAAATCATTTATCGTTAGAAATAGACATTACAATATTGTTTGAAAATTTTACTTCCTTTATTTTTATATAAGTAAATGAAAGACATAATGCTCTGTATTCTAGGTGATAAAACATAGTTCAAACATTAATATCATGAGATTAGGATTTATAAAACTTTATAGATCATTTAGACAGAAATGGCACACCAATTGATTGGCAGTGGTTGTCTAAAATGAAATTTAAAGGATTCTATCAGGATTATAGATTAAAGGATACCTATCGTCCAATGGGGAAGAGAGGCTGGCTAAGAATATATGCCCTAGGTTTGGGATGGGAACCTCGTAAGCATGCTATGTACTCCCTTCCTTTGTTTAGTTTAAATTTAAAGATCACTAAAGACTGGTCAAAAAGAAGATTCCAATCCCTAAAACATCTCTGAGTTGTCAGAAAGATCAATTGTTCTTTGTTTTTGTTTTTTGTTTTTTGTTTTAAGATTTATTTATTTCAGAGAAAGAGAGAGAGTGTGTTCAAGCAAGGGGAGGAACAGGATGAGCTCGAGGCAAGCTGACTCCCCTCTGAGTAGAGGGTCTGATCTGGGACTCTATCCCAGGACCCTGAGATCATGACATGAGCCAGAATCAAGGGTTAGTTGCTTAACCAATTGAGCCACCCATGTACTCCAACACAGATCCACTTAATATTTGTCTACATGTTTGCTCAGAATCTGATCCTTATGACTTTCTCCACTTAATCCTGATCTTTTATGCATTTCAAGCATGAAAATTTTTTAGATACCAGATTTAGCATTCTTTTTCCCTTTAGATATTTCCCTTTCCCAAATCAAGTCATTAATTGCTCCAGCTTCTTTACCGTCTTTATAATTTGTTCAAGTCGTTCTTAAAGTATTACTACCATAACTAAATTTTCTAGATGATATCTTAACTGTATAAAGTAAAACAATTATTTCTCTTAATGAAACACAATACTTCTTTTTAATGCAATAGAAGATCCCATGATCCGTTTCATGGTGTTTTTATCCTCTTGGATCACAATGCATTTGCCATTGAGTGCAATGTGTAGGGTTTTTAAATGAATCATTCTTTTCTGTTCCAAATATTAGGTGTTTACCAATTTCCTCATCTGATAAGAATGATAACCACATTTTCATGATTGTTCATTATTAGTCAATGACTACACTATGCATTTTACCTTGATTAAATTATTTAAAATCACTATAGCCCTAATTTTATCTACAGCAACGATAAAAAAGTCACAAAAAGCTGAGAACCCTGCCTAAAGATATGGCAGGAATACCTTTAACCCTTTTATGTTTATTTTGTTAGTTTGGAATGACTCATCTTTTTGAATTTTTACCTAGTAATTATGTTAGCCTCTCTTAGGAGACAAGAAACACATATTCTGAATTTACCTTAGATATTGGAGATTTATTTTAAATGTACTTGAAGAAAATGTTAAGTGGAAAACTGAGTTCTATAACAAGCCTCTTAGAGAAAAAGGCAAGTTTCTGTAGATATTCAATAACTTAAGTGTCTCAGCTACAATCTTCTTTAGTCCAACAGGAGAATGTCCTATGCTTGTCATCCTTCTTGGAAAGGGCTTCCTTTCTTCCTTAGAATATGATATGATATTATGATAACTCAAAGGTTTTCCATCTCTGCTGCTACAGCTGTGGAATAAGAAACAAAGACACTCTGTTACTCTGCCTGAACGCTTCTAATTACTTACAACTTCTATGTATTCATTTTAGTATCATAATACTTGATGCTGGTCATCTTACTAAACACCATCCATTTAGTTCCTCTTGAATTCTCCCAACAACCTTAAGGTAAGCAATATTTTAATTCTCAAATCACATAAGAAAAAAAACTGAGGCCTACAGAGATTAAACAAATGACCCATCATTGAATAGGCAGGACATTTCTGAACCTGGGTTCCTATTCAGGTTCAGTTTCAAAGTGTAGCTGTTACCGCACTGCCTCTCTTCTCTCTGTGGCTGACATCCTGCCCATTCTGCTGGCAGTGATGCTGTCGCTGTGTCCTATGTTCACATTCCAAAGATATTTCCTATGTGATTATCGAGTCCTTATTCCTCAGTGATCCCAGAGAGTGAGAGATATTCCAAATGCCTTTCTTGAGTGAAAATATAAACTGTGTGTGGCATTTCTTTGATCCATCAGTTTAACAAATCTGTCAAGAAAATAAATCACATTAGTTTAAACAAAAAATGTCTTAGCATCATATCAAAACATCAGCAACATATATATCTGAAAATTCATGATATAATTTTGTAGAAGAACCCTGCTACTTATGTTTATTGAATCTGGAATCCACATATCCCCTTTGATGTAAGTGAGAGCATCTATACAGTTTTCTCTCTCATTTTCCATGATTACCAAAATGTCATTTATGGAGACTGTCCAGTTGACTACTCTTTCAGCATGCTCACAAGCAGTGTTTCTCTGCCTGGAAACCATGAGCTCTTTCTGAGGTAGCTGTTCTATTGCCAGCATGTTATCTGCCACATTCTCTCCTTTTCAGTTTTGAGGTTGTTTTAAACATTGCTTTCTGTAGAGAGCAATTGATATTCAGTTGTCTCTAAATAACCACTGTTAAAAACCAAGCTGCCCTGTGTGCTCACATACTTGTAAGAAAACAGACAAGCAGATTTTTTGCAAAGGGTTTACTTCCAGAACACAGATGTCATGAGAATTACACTAAACCTAAACCAAATTGGAAAGGAAAAGACTCATATTAACATTGTCATCATTGAACACATAGATTTGGGCAAGTTGACTACTAATGGTCATCTGGTCTACAAATATGGTGGGGTCAATGAAAGAACTACGGAAAAATTTGAGTAGGAGGCTGCTGAGATGGGAATAGACTCCTTCAAGTATGTTTGGGTCTTGGATAAACTAAAAGTGAACATGAACATGGTTTCACCAATGATAACTCCCTGTGGCAATTCAAGACCAGCAAGTACTACCTGACCATTATTAATGCTGCTGGACACAGAGACTTTATTAAAAAAACATGATGATAGGCACATGTCAGGCTAACTGTGCTGTCCTGATTGTTGCTGCTGGTGTTGGTGAATTTGAAGTACGTATCTCCAACAATGGGCAAACCCATGAGCGCCCCCTTCTGGCCTACACACTGGATGTAAAACTGTTGGTATTAACAAAATGGATTCCACTGAGCCACCCAACAGTCAGAAGAGATATGAGGAAATCATTAAAGAAGTCAGCACTTACATTAAGAAGATTGGCTACAACCCCAACACAGTAGTATTTATGACAATTTCTGGTTGGAATGGTGACAACACGCTGGAGCCAAGTGCTAACATGCCTTAGTTCAAGGGATAGAAAGTCACCTGTAAACATGCGAATGCCAGTAGAGCCATGCTGCTCAAAGCTCTGGATTGCATTCTGTCACCAACTCATCCAACTGAAAAACCTTTGCCTCTGCCCCTCCATGATGTCTACAAAATTTGTGGCATTGGTATTGTCCCCCTAGGCTGAGTGGAGACAGGTATTCTTAAACTTAGCATGGCAAACACCTTTGCTCTAGTCAATGTTACAATTGAAGTAAAAATTCTGTTGACATGTACCATGAAGCTTTGAGTGAGGCTCTTCCTTGGGACAATGTGAGTTTCATTATCTTAACATATCTGACAAAGATGTCCATTGTGGCAATATGACTGGTGATAGCAAAAATAGCCCACCAATGGAAGCAGCTGACTTCACAGCTCAGGTGATTATCCTGAACTATCCAGGCTTAATCAGTGCTGGATATGCATGTGTGCTGGGTAGTCACACAGCCCACATTGGTTGCAAGTTTGCTGAGCTGAAGGAGATCGATCATTATTCTGGAAAAAACTTGGAAGATGGCTCTATGTTCCTGAAATCTGGTGTTGCTGCCATCATTGATATGGTTCCTAAGCTTCTGTGTGTTGAGAGCTTCTCTAACTATCTTCCTCTGGGCCATTTAGCTGTTCGTGACACAAGACAGTTGGTTTCTGTGGTGGTTATCAAAGAAATAGACAAGAAGGCTGGCAAGGTTGCCAACTTTGCCCAGAAAGCTCAGAAAGTTAAATGAATTTTATCCTCAATACCTGTCACCCCAGACTTAATCAGTGGCAGAAGAATGGTCTCAGAACTGTTTGTGTCAATTCGCCATCTAAGTTTAATAGTAAAAGACTGGTTAATAGTGCATTGTAAAACCTTCAGAAGGAAAGGAGAATGATTTGTGAGTCATTTGTTTTTTGTGCGTGTCCGGTGGTTTTAGGTTATTAGCTTTAGAATCCATACGTTTTAGGGGATCCCTGGGTGGTGCATCTGGTTGAGTGACTCTTGGTTTCGGCTTGAGTCAAGATCTCAAAGTCATGAGTCCCACATTGAGCTCCATACTCAGTGTCAAGTCTGCTTGGGATTTTCTTTCCTTCTGTTCCCTCTTGTTTGTGTGTGTGTGCTTGCATGCATGCTCTCTCTAAAGTAAATTGATAAATCTTTTTCAAAATTTAAAAAAAAAATTTGGACTTTTTAGTGGAAACAACTTGACCAAAAATCTGTCACAGAGTTCTTGGACTCATTAAAACAAAAGTTTAATGAGGAAAAAACAAATAATTAATCGTGTCACACATGCATGTTAAATTTTGATCAGTATTCTCAAATTGCCTGGTAGCTTATATCACAGTATTCTACCTGTGATAGAGCATTAATGTTGTATCCTTTTATACCACCTTTGACAATAGGATTTTAAATAATGAGCTTTCTTCTTATACACTATTTATACCATATATACTAATATATTTACATTTACTCATGTCTTTTGATTCTGCACACAACTTAAATTCCCATTTACTTTCCTTTTGTGTTTTTCAATTAATAATTAATTTTCATCTTTATTCATCCTAGAACCATCCCTAAAGCCATACTATATTTTTGTTTCTCAATTCATTCTTATTCATAGTTTCCTCTTCCCATGTTTTGTTGATGATTTTATTAAAAAAAAAGCTTTAAGGTACAAATGGTATATTTAGGAAACCCATACGTCTTTACTCAAGACAAACTTCTTTAATTACTATCTCTTTATAGCTGTTCTTATAGGTACTTGATTGAATTAAGAAAACCTTAAAGAAAAAATGATATTAATGTAGGTAAATCTAATTTTTTTTCTGAATGAGGTAATAATAATGTGAATTTTTATCTCATAAAAACTTCCTGTTTCTCCTTTGAGCTTAGCATTGTTTGGCAGCATAAACTACTATAACTTCTATTATAAAGTTGAGAAAACTGAGACTCAAAGACACAGTGATTTTGTAAAAAATTTAAAAGTAAAAATTTTAAAGTAAAAATTTAGATAGTGACACGTATGGGATTTTTAGCTCCAAATATAATACTTTTTTTCTCCTGGAACTTGCTATTCTTCAAAAATACAAAGTGTTTCTGGAATACTCTCTACCGCCTTTTGTTGCCCCAATAAAATGTCTTTCTTTGCTAAAAAAAAACCAAAAAACAAAAACAACAACAAAAACCCCTCATTAATTATATTGAATTAAGACAACATCCAATAGTCCTCTATTCAAAATCCAAATACCCTTAGAGATTTAATAATCAAGCTGTTAAGTAATTAAACCTTAGTAAGAATTAGCTTATCAGATTGCTTTTCATCAACCACTAAGTGAGAAGCAATGGAGCACAAAGCAGAAGAGATCAGATGGAGTGAGAACCAAGCGAGAGCAATTCTAACGGAGACTGACGAGTACAACACATTGGTAGCATGGAATTCTGGGTTCCTGGTAAAAATGGGGAGTATAACCAGGAGAGCAATAGTCTAAATAACCAAAGAAAATGCACAATTTCATAAGTTTGTCATATGATTGCTCTTGGTTCTGACATAAGCTAATAATCATTCTATATTATGATCTTACATCTATCTTTCTCTTACTGTCTCATCCTACAGTGTTAAATATATCTTTTTGCTATAGACCATAATGGTAAAGCTAGCTTGACTTTCTCTAGTGTGCCCTTTTCTTGGCCTGTCATACACTTCCACAGAGGTCAACTCAAAATCAAGTAAAATACCCCATCACTGAAATGTCTCTGAAGAGCTCTACCCCTTAGCAGCCCTGGTGAATTTGCTCACTACCTTCTTTATACCTTACTTTAATGTGCACAGGCTTATGTCATACAGTTAGGACTTCTTTCCCCAAATTTCTTCTCTTTCTATTTCTCTTTGCATCATATTCCCTGATGAGAGAGACCAAGTCACATTTAACCTTGCATTCCTGAATCTATCAGTATCTAGACCATGTGGTCAACACATATAAGTACTTGCTAAATATTTAGTGTTTTAATTAATACCTGGGAAATATGTAAATATGCATATAAATGTACATATACATAACAAGTATTTCCTCCTTTCCCCATCAAGCTGAACAGTCACCTTTATTTTATCTATTTTAACTTATTTTTCTTCAGATTAATTTTTCCATAGATGTTTTTAAAGCAACATATTTGAAACCAGAGAATAGAACAATAAAGTAGTTTCGCTGAGTGCTCATAGCAACCTGGTAAAAAGAAAACTGAACTGTAAAACTTCAGCTATAGTTTTTCAGATGAAGAAACATAATAGCTTCTGTTGAGATTATAAAGACTCTTCAGCTATTGGTAGGCCAAAAATGATTATATTATGTATTCATATTGTTGAACAATATATGTATTAATCAAATTGATTCAATGAAACTATTAGTCAAAGTTAGGGGGAATAAAAGAGGTTAGATAAGTTTCCACCCATCCCCAACAAAGGGGAAAAAACCCTCATCAATCTATTGACTGCAATTTCAAAATTTATTTGTATTATTTTAAAAATACTTAACTGATTTTTCTGGCATGGTATAGACACAGATCATATTCCATATGGGATGTCCATAGGTTAGGCTTTCTAAAGGAAAGTATTGGTGTATTTTTGTGAGCCTTTGTTTATTATAAATTATAATACCATCTATCCCACACATGCTAAAGCATAATATGACTTTATACACTTGACTTCTGTTTTTCTCCTTCAATCTCAAGTTCTATCATTTTGGCAGATTTGCCTTTAATACACGCATTGGAAGACCATTTTTGTTTCTGTGGTTCTTGAAAATTTTACAAGTTTTGACCAAACAGGATGCAGAATTGTTTTTGAGTTTCTGCCATGAAATGTCTAATAACCCTGTCATTCTTTTGAAAATACTGTGTTAATAAATTCTGACAATGTGCAAAACGTAGTGAGAAGAGGAATTTTTGCTTCCCACGCAGCTTTTCTCCAAGTGGTAGAAAAGAGAGAGAAAAAGAGAGAAAGAGAAACTACACAATAAGGTCAGATAGGCCATTTCTTCACAGAAAGATTACTCTGGAAACTTCCATTCTTAAACTCTGTCAGGGGAGGGTCACTTCAAGTCTGAGAAAAGGAAAATTTTACTACTGTTGTGGAAGCACAGATAGCAATCTAAAAATTAGTCCCAGATAAACCATTTGGATTTTTTAATTTTGATAGCCAACTTTTTAAGGCCTTTCTTATCCACCTAGTTTCATAATTCTAACACTAAATCACTCCTGTTTGTGGCTATATTAGTCTTAAGATGTTAGATATGCAGCATGATGACCCTTTTTATTAGAGGATTATGCATCAGTGAAATCACCCACCCCCACACACACATAAAGAAACACACACACAGACCCACACACAGTGATTTTCTTATTCAAACATCTATTGCAATGTTAGTTAAAACCATAGTATAAGGAAAGTCATGCGGCTCAACCATGCAGTTGTTTACTATGGAGGTTTTGATGGTATGTTGACTCACTTAACAACTGTTCAGTCTTTATTATATAGGAGAGGTCATTGGCACATATATATCTTTCTCATGAATTCTGCAAATGGAAAAGAAAATTGAATTCCCTGGAAAAACGTTATCAATAAACATATACCAATTTTCCTTAAAGCTGATCTGAAAACTCTTGGCAACTCCTAGTATATGTACACAAATTGAACGCATTGTCTTTCTACTTCTCTGCATTACACCATTGATAGTGTTGTTTCTCTAGAAGCCCTGACATCAGAAGCACCCCAGGGGCCTAGAATCACAGCCATTAGGAAAGAAAGCTTTTGGCTGCAAGATAGTGAAGAGAAGGCTGTGGCTCAAACCTAAAAGCCTGGCTTTTTCGATTAAATATTCCATAGGCTCAGTCAGAGCTGAGTTCGTGTGTACCATGCACCATGCAACACCTCACAGTATAGACTCTCCTCGAGTCAAGCAGTGTGATTCTGATCAGCTTCTTCCCAGATTTACTAGCTCTGGATAACTCCCAAGCAGAGAAATCATGTATATCGAAAATACTTAGCAGTTTTGTGAAAGGTTAGAAAAAAAAAAAGGAATTTGCTAAATCCTCTTTCCATGTGAGACCTAATGAGCACCTCAAGATACTGCCTGTCGGAGGAGAGGAAGGATTAGTCTTTAAAGTCATTATTCCACCTAACTCCATCAATTTCATGTCACCAACACATCAAAAGGTGCAATTTTCAGAAAGCTGTTTTCTGCCTAAGTCTCTTCATTGTGGTTTCACAACACAATTGCCTACTTAGGCCCTTCCAGCACATGGCACCATAGCAATATATGCACTGTTTGGACACAATACGTTCCTGTTTTCAGTTAATTAATACATCACGAGGAGCTTTTTAAATTACAAAGCCCCCAAATCTCACAAACAAACAAGCTTTGGATATTATCCCTGAGCCATGTTTTCACTGCCTTTTTCCCCGTATTTTCTTTTATTTGTGTAAAATATATTTTGACTTCAGTGCAACCCATAAGAAAACTTGATACCCAAATAATATCAAGCATAATTCAAGAAGAGTAAACAAAAGTAGGAAGAAAACACTAACAGCCCATCATTATTTTTAATCCTTCACATTCTTTACCACATCTCTTAGCACATTTCATTTAACACATCTCTCTGAGAGAAGAAAATTCTTGTTTTTTTAATTTTCCCTTCTAGTGAGAGAACAGTTACAGCTAAGCAGTATCCATGCGATGTAATAAGTCTCTAAGTATGTGAGGGGTCAATTTTCTTTTCAGTTCCACCTTTTTATTACTATTTAAGTTAATTGGGAAAAATCATAACAAAGTGACAATAGCTATATGTAAATCCAAGCAAATGATCTGGTATGTGTTTTTTTGGATTTTTTTTTTTTTTTTTGGTAAGAAGTGTCCTAGTATAATTTCCATGAACATAAACATGTTTCAAAAGCTAGGATAAGATATATTTTGTATATTAAAATGAGCACTCTTAAAACACATGCTCATACTAGAATATAATTTAAAATTCAGTATACATGCATGTAAAGCTTTTCAAAAGTTGAAAAAAGTCAAAACCTTTATTATGTTGGGTTTAAAATAATAGTGTTATCTCAGCCAAGATAAAGGCTATTTTAGGGTATTTCATTCCCCACCTATGTTTATTTTTATAATAAATTATATATATTTTCCTTTGATAATAAAACTTTCTTGATTATTCAGAGACAACAAATTTCAAAAGGCATTTTAAGGGTGTAGAATGAAGACTTTATACTGTATATTAAAAATAATGGAAATCTTGATTAAATACCTGAAATGCCCTTTAAAAATTAAATTAACAATTATAGTTGGATAGTTCAAAAATAATTAAAGATATTAAACATGTAAGCCTTGGTTTAAACTGAACAATGTTATTTGAAATATTTCAAAAGGAAATGGTCTAGGGATTCCATTTGTCCATAGCAGAAATTATTAGTAACGCTCTCAGAATAAAACACTTGATGTTTACAACTTAAGCTAAGAGTACAACTGCCTACATAACAGTGAGGATAATGGGATTGTGTGTGCACATGCATGTGTGTGTTCCAAAGGAAAAAAAACACCCACAAATCATGTTAAGCTTTATTCTTTTGTCATTCTCCCTGGAAAATTAAGAGAGATTTACTTCAGAGATCATAAAACTAAAAGAGTTCACAAACATATTAAACTCTCAAAAAATATTTGCATGAGCAGTCATTAGCATGTAAGTGACATGATAGGGTAAAAATCCTCATGGAAGGTAGAAGTAAGATAAGTTCCTATGTACTCTGGTGACAAGAGCTCACATAGAAAATAGCTAGGTTATCAGGAGCAGAAGATAAAGTGGTGAAGAACTTGGTGGTTGTGACTTTTTCTCTGTCCCTTAGTGCCTGCATGCGGCTGGTCCAATTCTACCACAGAGCAGGCAGTCATGCTAGTCCAGGATTGCTAAAAGCACATCAGGTACATTTAAAGACTGAAACCCAGCTGGGGTAGGGAGGGATGTCATCAAAAACATGTTCAGAGGTCAGCCTTGGAGTCTGTCCTCCTCCCAATACTCCTCCTGCCCCAGGTGCTAGATAATAACAATCCACAGAGGATTTTGGTAACATTGGTGGCCGGGGCAGAGGCTCTGATATATACCCATGGAACCCAGTCACTTGGTGGGATGTTAAAAAAAGATAAAAGACATACTCTAACAACAGTAGACTTTGCCTTGAGGATCTCCATCCCCATTTATTTCCCAAACTCTGCTAGAAGGCATGAGTCCAAAGCTTATGTTCTCTTCCCCACATCCCAACAAAGTATGTAGCTGAGACTTCCTGGGTAGCATGAACTCCTAAAGTGCATTAATAAGACATCTCAGGATCACAAAGACTATAAAAATAGGAGAGTGCACTGAACAATCTACCACCATGAAAGCAGAGTTAATGGTGTGGAAAAGACAGAAATTTAAAATAAAAAATATCCTAAAGAAAACCATAAAACAGCATTAGATGACTTTTAAGTTGACACAAGCAGAGATCTATCAAAATAAAAATAATTATTAAAATAAAGAACTCACTGGATAGTTTGAATAGTCAAACTGACATAGCCAAATGGTAAAATGTGTAAGCTGAAAAGTCAAGTCAAGGAACAGCCAAAAATGAATTAGAAAAAAGTTAAATTGCTAGAAAATAAAAAAGAGTGAAAACAAAAACTAGAATTAGAAATGTCAATATGTACATCACCAGAGTTCCTGAATGAAAGGAAAAATGAAATGAAGGATAAAAATTAATTGAAGAAATCCTAACTGAAGGTGTCATAAAATGAAAGAAAGATTATGGTATCAGCTCTAAAAGGCTTATAGACTATAAAACTTGGTATATAAGGGAAAAATAAAAAAAAAAAGTAAATACAATTAGGTCCTTAGGATGTACTCCTTGGAGCATTAGTTACTTAGTTACTTAGTTAATTAGTGAGGAATGGTAGATAACTAATTTGGAAAGTTCACTATTCAGCTAAGAATTGGTTTTAAAACATAAAAAGTACTCGACTGTAATAATACAGCATTTAAACTTCAGAAGGAAACATTGGGGATAGAAAAAAGGACAACAAGGACAGCTATTATGAGTGAAAATGCTTGCTTTTTGAAGAGGACATAAATATTAATATGTTTAAGAAAACAATATGGAAAATAGTAAGTATACATTTGAAATGTGACCTACAACCAGTGAAAGAATATTGTTATAGCATGTGTAACATTCAAATATTTGTCTATTCAATGAGTACAAAAATAGAAAGAAAAAGATATGAAATAAAATTTGAAATAAAATTTAAATTGGAAAAATTGAATAAAAGTGATAAAATGTCATATCGATAAAGAATTTAACACACATCTTTTGGAAAACTAATATCTTAGGACACCTGTGTGGTGCAGTCAGTTGGGTGACTGACTCTTGGTTTTGGCTCAGGTCATGATCTCTGGGTTGTGAGATCAAGCCCCTACATTCAGTGGAGAGCCTGCTTGAGACTTTCTCTCCCTCTTCTTCTGCCTCTTCCCTCCACTCTCTCTCCCTCGCTCTCTCTCAAATAAATAAATTAATTTTTGAAAAAAAATTAATGTCTCAACAGAAAAAAGGAAATATCTAATAGATTTTAATATCATGAATAGATATATATATGTTATAAATCTGAGTTATACTACTTCACATTAGTGCACTGAAAAACGTTTTCTTTTCTGCCTTCCCATAAATTGTCACTTTTATTACACATTTTAATTCTATTGTAAATTAATTCATTAATTACAATAAATTAATTATTTAACCCTAGAGTAAATTATTGCTATTTTGTATTAGACAATAAGTTATTTTCTCAAGCAACGAAAAGTAAGAAAAATAATGTCTCTTCTATTGACTTTCCCTTTTCACCACTTCTGCCACTCTTAATTTCTTTGTACAAATCAAGATTTTAAAATGAAATTGTAAGGCTTCCACCTTAAGAAAATTGTTGAGCATACCTTGTAGTATGAGCTGCTGTAAATATATTCTTTCACCTTTTGTTTATTTGACAAAGCCTTTCATATGAGTTCATTTTAGGATAATATTTTTTATGGGTATAAAATCCTGAGTTGACAGTTTTCTTTTTTCAGTATTTTACTTTCAATAAATTGAAAGTAATTTCAATTACTTTCATGTATGAAATTCATGATTTCATGAATTACATTTAATCATGAATGATTGAAAGTAATCATTCCATTGGTTTCTGGCTTGCATCATTTTAATTAAAAGTTGTGTCTTATTGTTATCATTGCTTCTTTGAATGTGATGTTTCTTAACACCCTAACCCTCTTTGGCTGTCCTTTTGTCATTTGACTATGATATTACTTTCTTTAAAGAATTCTTTTTGCATAGGGTTTTCTAAAGCTCTTGGATGCATGGCTTATTTTCTTTCATTAATTTTAGAAAATTCTCATTTAGGACTCCTTCAAATTTTTTTCTAACTTACCTTTTTCTCTCTTTCTTTTGTAACTACCATTACATGCATCTTAGAATGTTTTATATTGTGTCACAGCTCTTGAATTCACTTTATTTTTTTATACCATTATCCTTATGTTTCACTTTAGATAATTTTTTGAGCCTATATTCAGTAATAGATAAATATCTACTCATATTGCCTTTAGTTAATCTCTGTCTTGATTTTTATTCTTTAATCAATCTGATGATATATAGGTAATGTGCTGTGTGTGTGTGTTTTGTATAAAGAGAGAGATAACCCAAATCCAAATCATTTCCTAACTAGATTGACTCAATGTTCCACATTAGGGTCTGAGAGAAGATGTATGCCCATTTGTTCAAATATCATGGTACAAATGATATTCAGTGTTTAATTAAGAAGTAAAAAGCACACCTTAGAAACTAAGACAGAAAAGGAAAACAACTCACTTCCAAGAGTTAAAGAAACCTATAATAAAGCTTGCAATGGGCCCAATATTGAATCTATCTCACAGGTTTCTAAAAATAATTATGAAAAATATGTTTTTAAAATCTAGTGGAAAAGGCAGAGGACATGAAGAGGTATTTCAGCGGTGATATGAAACTACTGGAAGAGCTAAATATAAATGTTAGTTATAAAGATTGCCATATCAGAGACAAAGAAGTCCATCAGAAGGCTCCTGAGAAGACATGGCTGAGGGTGCATCACTAATTTGAAGGCAAAGGACTTCAGTAAACCATAAAGGAAAAAAATAAACAATAAGGGAATATATTGATTTTGGCTACCATTAAAATATCTTTAATAGGGGGTCCTGGATGGCTCAATGGGTTAAAATATCTTTAATATCAGAAAAGGTTAATAAAATAAAATGAAAATAAGAATGACAATCTTTAAATACAATATACAGCCTAATGAATGAATGCAGCCTAATGAATGAAGGGGGAGTATGCTTAATAGACCAAAAACTATTTATAAAACACCACTAGAGAAAGCAATCCAAAAGATAATATCCCCTAAATCCCCTGAATACCCTGAATACCCCTGAAGCATTATGTATTATACATTGATTATAATTTTCAAGAAGATTGTAAGGTAGATTTAGATTTCTATAATATTAACTAAGATTGGGCGCCTGGGTGGTTCAATTGGTTAAGTGCTGCCTTTGGCTCAAGTCATGATCCCAGGGTTCTGGTATTAAACCCTGGGTCAGGCTCCCTGCTCACTGGGAGCCTGCCTATCCCTCTCTTTCTGCCATTCCCTCTGCACTCTCTCTCTCAGATAAACAAACAAACAAACAAACAACTAAATTAAATATTTTTTAAAAATTAGCTGAGATTTATAGAAATAAAATATCTCACCCCAAACTATACACATAGAATAGTAAGCATAAGATTCACTGAGACATTCCATTTCCAAAGAACTTGCTCTTTCTTCCGAACAGCTCTTCCTCAAAATATGTTCTCTCAACCAATAACACCAACATCACCTGAAAATTTGTTAGAAAAGCAAATTCTTAGATCCCGTTCTAAGCCTACTCACTCCAAAACTTTGGAGCTGGCACAGCAATCTGTTCAACAGTCACTCCAAATGATTGTGATATACACCACATTTGAGAGCCAATGCTCTAGACCATGATGGGATGGAAATTATATATATAAGTATATACATATGATATCGTTTGATATCCTTTTAGTTCCTAGCACAGAAAGGCCCTTACAGAGTAGCCCTTTATACCTTCTTTAAAGATAGAAATAACTGTGTTATCATTAAGGAGAGAGACAATGGTAAGAGGAAATGACTATGACAGCTAGATGTAATACAGATTAAATATTGATCTCAAGAAAAGAGACTAGAATCTTAACATATTCAATCAGGCTTAATAGAATAACATGACGTGGTAAAGGGACATCAAGCACACTTGTATCTTTAGTCTACCTAGGCAGAAAGGAGTGAGCAGATTCTCTGCCTCATTAAAGTTATCCTTTACTACAAGGTATCAAAAATATTTTTAAAAAATGAGAATTTCC
The DNA here is from genome assembly GCF_009829155.1 of Mustela erminea. Taxonomy (NCBI): domain Eukaryota; kingdom Metazoa; phylum Chordata; class Mammalia; order Carnivora; family Mustelidae; genus Mustela; species Mustela erminea. The sequence continues at coordinate 84,315,233 of NC_045621.1, forward strand.
TCACAATGACATTTTTAGGTTTTGGCTAACACCAAAACCCAGTGATTAATAGCATATTCAAGTAACTTGAAATGAGTCTATGGACTCTTGCTAAGCCTATTAAAACTTCTGTTAACCTGAGCAAGATTCATGATTACCTTTTACCCCAGATTTCTTAATCTGAAGAGTGGGATAACTATAAAATTGCTGTGTTTACAGGAATTAATAAAGACATAAAATCAAAGATTATCCTAATATGGGAACTAATTTCATTTGGTCTAAAATATTTTTGGAACTAGTACAAGAACATCTCCAGCCTCTAAGTAATAATGTACTATGTTGAGGAATGTGACCACAAATACACAAGTCTAGAAATATGTGCATCATATTGAGTACTTGTGTCTTTAATCATACAGTTCCATTGATTTCCATTATAATTTCAAAGTAGTACTCAAATAAAAGAATTGCCTGTGAGATATAATAAACATCAAACTTAAGAATCATTCAAAGAACATGTAGATATTGTCAAAATGTAGTTTGCGTGCATTTACTCTTCCGCACAGTGCTGCTATAAGGAAAGTTAGTTAAATGTACAATTGATCCACATATTCTTGACACAATTACTAAAACAATGGGTACTTTAAATCCATTTTTTCCCTCCATACCTTTTAGTTCCTAGCACAGAGTGACCCTTACAGAGAAGTTTTTAAAAATGAGTAAATTTTCCCCTGATTCTATGGCAACAGTAAATAGATGGAGTACATTAACTAATTCAGCAGAATTCACCAGCTTTATGAGCCACATGAAGATTTTATTTTAGACAGGCCTGATGTAATATAAGTAAGCTGATTTGACTTAATCTTAAGTATTAGAGCATCTTTTAAAAGCAAGTCCCTTCCTGCTGTTTTACACTTTAATTACTTCTTTATTGACTCATTAGTTGATTAACTTATCACTACTGGCAATAAGTACCTGTTCTAAGTAGGGGGGAGCTAATTGAAGCAGTGGTCTTTGAATGCTGCCTGGCTGCAACCCAGAAGCTGGATGTTAGGCTTTGGGGGCAGCTGGGGGACTTCAAAGTCCACACATTAAATATCCGAAAAGCGAAATTATACCATTGGTATCATTAATTAAATACTTTCCAAGTAAATTGCACTAAATCATTACCTATAAGGCTTGGTTGTTCTTTTCCTTTCCCAAATTAAAACTACCTTTACTCCATGAGCCTTGGATTCAGAGAATTTGAATTGAAGTCTGTGCTTTACCAGCTAGTGGCAGTTACAGGACAACATGTATCTTGCCAGTATGAACATCATACATGACCATATAGGCCAAAAAAAAAAAAAAAAAAAAAAAAAGCATTTAAGAGAAAGAAGGTCATGCATATACTGGCTGTTAGAAAAAAAAAAATGAAAACCTCCTCTTTTATTCTAAGTATTTGTACAGAGTGTAAGAATAATTGCTTCACGTTGACATTCAGAAGATCATATTAAATATCATATCTTTTAGATGCACTAGTCCCACGCTTTAATTCATGTCTGTTTCAGCCATATATTTCAAAGGTCCAACAAAGAGACAATAGTAGTATTGCATAACTAGGAAGCAATTTATTAAGTGATGGTATTCTCATAACTCTTTCTGTAAAAGATTTAGGTTTTATTCAATACGTAACAGCATTTAATGGAGGGTCAAATGTCGAGAAGATTGAGAAAGAACTAGCAATGCAAGCCCTGCTAAATTCTCTTGGATAAATGGGTAGAATTCTCCCTCCTGACTCTCAGCATCTTTTTTCAGACAGAGGGATTTTGTTCAGGTAGCCTCCTCCTGTTTCCCACAGAAATCGAACCACTACCTTTTCTTCCCATCAGTTGAAGTTTTGATTGAAATTTAATGAGGCAAAAACAAAGTGCTAATAAACAAGAATTGAAGTAATTAATGAACAATAATCTTTATACCTTCTACTTCTATTTAATTTAAGGACTTCATGGTGCTATAATGAAGCCATGGAGGTAACAATGAGTGTTCAAATGGCATAACCTTAGGCAGTGATGGGTAATGTTCCCAGTTTTGTAACAGAGAAAAGATTGGGAAACACAATGTTGCAGTTCCTGATGCCAATCAGCTAGAATCATGAGAACCATGTAGATTATTTCACTAGTTAAGGTGATGACTGCAAAATACCATATATTGAGAGGCTATTAATTATCAGGGACTCTATCAGGCACTTTGAATATATTTTCTTACTTAAGCCTCAAACCCATGCTATGATTTCCATTTACAGCATGTGAGTCTTAGAATAGTTAAATATCATGGGATTATACTGCTAGTTAGAAATGCAGCAGAGAAAGAAAGTCAGTTCTTTTGAATCCAATGTCATTTTTACTATTTGACTTTTCTTTTTTCAAAACAGGCTGAAGGATTCATTTAGCTTTTAAACTAGATTTCAGCATGTTTTATGAAAACAACAAAGGACTGATAGCATAGTTCTAGTCTCGTATTTGATTTTAGCTGGTATAATTTTAAAGAAAATGTAATGTACTATCTTGTCTTTTGTTTCCATGACTATAATGTAGATAAAGTAGAGTAGAATCTATATAACATCATTTGTTGGCTCTAAATGCCCGTTTAAATTTATATTTATATATAAGGGAAATAGCGATGCAAACTGGAAAAAGATTGTTATGACTAAGTAGAGCAAAGAGGTAATGTTTAAGGTCATTCAATAATATAATATATTCCTATTTAAAAATTATTCCAGAAATCAACAAAATTTATTGGGTCTCTGGTATGTGCCTAGCATTATTTAGTCACTAGAAAGAAAGTAGAAAATAAGGGGCAAGATCTTTGCTTTTGCTAAGTTTATTCTAGTTGGATGGAGCAGAGGGTTTTGAAAGGAAGGGAAGGCTTATAATAACTACATGAAGAAATAATTATTTTCAGACAGTGACAAGTGCGACACATAGTCATGGAAGTCTTCATGGTAGAAGTGGCATTTTAAGGGAGATCTAAATGTTGATGGAGGTGGCTATGCAAGTGATGGATTAACAAAAATATTGAGCCATATGAACAGTATTTCGAGCAGAGGGGAGAGCAAATATAAAAGGTCAAAACTGGAAAGAGTTCATATGTTTGAGGAACTCTGAGAGAACCAGTATTCTCTCAGGGGAAGGGGAAGGGGAAGTGACATTAGGGTTAATAATGTGTACATGTAGATCAAGTTCATGTTCACTTTTCTCAGTGTCTTTTGGTGATAGAATTATAATTCTAATACATGATTTATTGGTTCATATAGCCACATGTCATTTCTAATGTAAATTTATTGATCCTAAACAGGAAACAATATAAAATCTATTGAATGCCTTAGACTATAACATAAAAAGTTAAAATCCGTTGAAATGATTATCAAATCATATATATGTGTGCTCTTAAAGATTCTTCCAAAAAAGATAAGCAAAGAAAAATACTACAATAATAACAGTGATCTAGAAATTATAGGCTTACTAGGTATATTTTGTATTATATAAGTTATGGTATTTGCTAAAACTAATAAAAAACATGATCGGGGCTGGCGGTAAAAACCCTTGGAAAATAGTCTTAAAATGGTTTTCCAAAATGTTAAGTTTGATAGGCAGTAGTTCAAGAAAACATCTTAAAAAGCAGTTCTGAAGGAAATTAGAGCTGGCTTAGTAAACATTTTCATTAGCTCAGTAAATTTCCCCAAGGATCCAAAGTGGCCAAGCTATACTCTGTACTTTCCCTTACTGCTATCCCCTCTCATTTAGGATGAGGTTAGGTTTTAGCAGACATAAAAAATGTGGAAATTAATTAATCCAATGTCATTCTAAGTCAGGTATTGTGATTAGTCTCTAAACATCCTTAGGTTTATTTCAATTATTAGTCATACTTTCAATTTTCAGTATAAAAAGACTCAATGCAATTAGAGCCTTAATTCAAATACTAGTCAAACCAAGTTTTTAAAAATCATTGTTATCATTCTGAATCAGATAGTAATTAAAAAAGCAAATTTGTCATCTGAAATAGGTGGAACCTAACTAACTATATGTTACTATATGTATCACTAATAATATAACACTGTGTATGTATATAAACTAAATATATATATCAGTATAAATGTAACACTATATACATATACATATATGTAATATTAGCTGCAACTGAGTAACTAATTAAAGAAAAAATATGGACACCTCTTTCTCCATAAATTCAATATACCAAAAAGATACAAGCAATTATTTTTACTAGATAGTATAAAATAAATCTGATTTCCTAATTTTGATCAAATTCTCATGATTTTATCAAATCCTAATTACTTCCAAAAATCCAACCTAGTGATACCATAAATTGGTGGGAAGGGTTTTAACATAAAATTTGGAGGGGGACACAAACATCAATCCATAACACTTCTCAAGCTCCACATTGGGAAAACCTCTTCACACTCTCATTTGGCTCTGCTTCCCATCACCTTTTTCACAAAGACCAAAAATCTTTTATCCTAAGGTAACCTTGTGTGTACAGATGATGTTCTGAAGGAGGCTTTGTGTGACTACACACCCACACACTCTAGAAGTGAGTGGAGAAGATCAGTCTAGTAACCACACTCACTTCTGATGCTAAGCTCTAGTTTACCTGAGTTAGGGTGTTGTCTGACATAGGTAGTGCCAGTGGCTTGGCTTTTCCTAGGTCAGCTTGTTCTCAAAGTTAAGAGTAACTACATGGTTGGGGAAAGAGAAAGAAGAAGGAACAAAAGGATGACTAGCATATCTCAGATATAGTGCAGATTTGGCTCCAGACTGCTGTAATAAAGTGAGTCAAATGAATTTTTCAGTTCCCAGCACTTATAAAAGTTATGTTTACACTATACTATAGTCTACTAAGTGTGCAATAGCATTAAACCTAAAAAAGTTACATACTTTAATTTTAAAATATTTTATTGCTAAAAAATGCTATCCATCATCTGAACTTTCAGGGAGTCAATCTTTTGCTGCTAAAGGGTCCTACCATGATACTGATGACTGGTTGTGTGATCAGGTGGTGGCGGCAATTGCTTTAAATAAAATAATGAAGTTTGCTGCATCAGTGGACTCTTCCTTTCACTTGAACACCTAGAGGCCATTGTCGGCTTATTCATTACCCAATTTCAATATTGTTGTGTCTCAGGAAATGCAGAGGCCTGAGGAAGGAAGTGAGGTGGGGAATGTCTAGTCTGTGGATCAGTCAGAACACAAACAACATTTATCTATTAAATGTGCTGTCTTATATGGATGTAGTTCATGTTGCCCTGACACAATTATAATAGTAGCATTAAAAATCACTGATGACAGATCACCATCACAAATATAATAGTAATGGAAAAGCTTGAAATATTATGAGAATTACCAAAACATGACACAGAAATATGAAATGAACAAATGTTTTTGGAGAAAAGGGACTTGTAGACGCTCTTGATGCAAGGTTGCCACAAGCCTTCAATTTGTAAAAAACGGGCATCTGCAAAGTGCAATAAAGCAAAACACAATAAAACAAAGAATGGCTATATGAAAATTAGTGACATTTTCCTCTTATTCTAAAATTGCAGAGAAGAATTTGGTTATATGATTTGTAATTGTTCAACACAAGAAGAAATGTTTTGGGGTTTGGCACCACTACACATTTTATTTTAGTTTTGCTTTTGCTTGTTTTGTTTTCATTAGACAGGAACTCTGCCAGCTAGACTTGATGGCTATACCTATGTCATACTAAAAATGATCATATATATAAAATATACAGAAAATTCCACAGCAGAAATGAGCTAATATTTTGCCATATCTGCTTCAAATTTCTCTCATTCTCTGTGTCAAATAAAATATTAAGTGCTAACATTTCATATACTCCCAGTCCTTTCTCCACCTAACCTCCTCAGAGGTAATTATGACCATGACATTTGTGTGCCCAGTCTCACTCATGCTTCATACTTCTAGTACACAAGTTTCGTAAATATAAGGAATATGTAGCTTTGCCATTTTCTTTTACATAGACGTAATAACTGCTTTTGCAACTTGTTCGTGTCATTCAACTTAATTTTCTGAATCTTATTCATGTTGATACATGTTAATTTAGTTCATTTGAACAGCCATATTATATTTCAATGTGTGAAAAAGCACAATATTAAAGCCTCTTGTACTTAATCTTAAAATTCAAAATATACTTTCTTTAAACATTGTTGGAACACAACCCGGATCCTCAGCAATGTGACTGGGGTCATGTCGAATCCTGTGAGAAAACTCCAGGCAATGGAGGGGAAGAGTCTTCCTGGGCCAACACTGGAATAAACATGGGAGGATCCCTGGAGTGTTTTTCTGTCATCCTTTAGATAGACCTGATAAGTGTGGAGAATCCTTAACTTGCTCTTGTCATTTAAAGCTAAGAGATATTGTCATTTAAAGCTAAGAGATCATCATTATTGTTCACTTGTCTCACTTGATTGCCTGCACATAAATCACATCTCACATGTAGACCATGCCCTGCACATAAATCTATATCCTGTTTGTAATCAGATCTTGTGGAAGGTATAAAAGAAGTGATTGTAAGAAATAAAGTGGTCTACTGATCATCAGTCGATAGTGCCCCCATCACTTCTGACCGGATCACCAGGATCCTCACCTCGTGAAGGTGACAAAACACGATAATATGAAGTAAGAGGAAAGGAACCCAGGAAATTGTGAAATGGTTTGATTAGTAAAATTATAAAACATTCTTCTGATCTAAGAGCATGGAATGGTCTTCCATCTTTTTGTGTCTTCTTCAATTTCTTTCATGAGTGTTCTGTAGTTCCTCAAGTACAGATCCTTTACCTCTTTGGTTAGGTATCTTATGGTTCTTGGTGCTATAGTAAATGGAATCGATTATCTAATTTCCCTTTCTGTATTTTCATTGTTAGTGTATAAGAAAGGCACGGATTTCTGCACATTGACTTTGTATCCTGCCATGTTGCTGAATTGCAATGTGCGGGTGGAGTCTTTTGGGTTTGGAGTCTTTGGGGTTTTCCATATAAAGAATAAAGAAAGAAAGTCTTTTGGGTTTGGAGTCTTTTGGGTTTTCCATATAAAGAATCATGTCATCTGCGAACAGAGAGAGTTTGACTTCTTCATTGCCAATTTGGATACCTTTTATTTCTCTTTGTAGTGTGGTTGCTGTTGCTAGGACTTCTAATACTATGTTGAACAAGAGTGGTGAAAGTGGGCATTCTTGTCTTGTTCCTGATCTCAACAGGAAGGCTGCAAGCTTTTCCCCATTGAGGATGTTATTTTCTGTGGGTCTTTCATAGATAGATTTGATGAAGTTCAGGAATGTTCCCTCTATCCCTATACTTTGAAACATTTTAATCAGGAATGGATGCTGGATTTTGTCAAATGCTTTTTCTGCATCAATTGAGAGGACCATGTGGTTATTCTCTCTTCTCATATTAATTTGTTTTATCACATTGATTGATTTGTTAAAATGTCTATACTGCCTAGAGCAATATATACTTTTAATGTCATTCCGATCAAAATTCCACCGGTATTCTTCAAAGAGCTGGAGCAAATAATCCAAAACTTTGTATGGAATCAGAAGAGACCCCGAATCACTAAGGAAATGTTGAAAAACAAAAATAAAGCTGGGAGCATCATGTTGCCTGACTTCAAGCTTTATTACAAAGCTGTGATCACCAAGACAGCATGGTACTGGCATAAAAACAGACACATAGACCAGTGGAACAGAGTAGAGAGCCCAGATATGGACCCTCAACTCTATGGTCAATTAATCTTCGACAAAACAGGAAAAAATATACAGTGGAAAAAAGACAGTCTCTTCAATAAATGGTGCTGGGAAAACTGGACAGCTATAAGTAGAAGAATGAAACTTGACCATTCTCTTACACCATACACAAAGATAAACTCAAAATGGATAAAAGACCTCAACGTGAGACAGGAATCCATCAGAATCCTAGAGGAGAACATAGGCAGTAATCTCTTCAATATCAGCTACAGCAACTTCTTTCAAGATATGTCTCCAAAGGCAAAGGAAACAAAAGCAAAAATAAACTTTTGGGACTTCATCAAAATCAAAAGCTTCTGCACAGCAAAGGAAACAGTCAACAAAACAAAGAGGCAACCCACAGAATGGGAGAAGATATTTGCAAATGATAGTACAGACAAAAGGTTGATATCCAGGATCTATAATGAACTCCTCAAACTCAACACACACGAAACAGGCAAACATATCAAAAAATGGGCAGAAGATATGAACAGACACTTCTACAATCAAGACATACAAATGGCTATCAGACACATGAAAAAATGTTCATCATCACTAGCCCTCAGGGAGATTCAAATTAAAACCACATTGAGATATCACCTTACACCAGTTAGAATGGCCAAAATTAACAAAACAGGAAACAACATGTGTTGGAGAGGATGTGGAGAAAGGGGAACCCTCTTACGCTGTTGGTGGGAATGCAAGTTGGTGCAGCCTCTTTGGAGAACAGTGTGGAGATTCCTCAAGAAATTAAAAATAGAACTTCCCTATCACCCTGCCATTGCAATCCTGGGTATTTATCCCAAATATACAGATGTCGTGAAAAGAATGGCCATCTGTACCCCAATGTTTATAGCAGCAATGGCCACGGTCGCTAAACTATGGAAAGAACCAAGATACCCTTCAACGGACCAATGGATAAGGAAGATGTGGTCCATATACACTATGGAGTATTATGCCTCCATCAGAAAGGATGAATACCCAACTTTTGTAGCAACATGGACGGGACTGGAAGAGATTATGTTGAGTGAAATAAGTCAAGCAGAGAGAGTCAACTATCATATAGTTTCACTTATTTGTGGAGCATAACAAATATCATGGAGGACAAGGGGTATTAGAGAGGAGAAGGGAGTTGGGGTAAATTGGAAGGGGAGGTGAATCATGAGAGACTATGGACTCTGAAAAACAATCTGAGGGGTTTGAAGTGGCGGGGGGGCGGTGGGAGGTTCGGGTACCAGGTGGTGGGTATTATAGAGGGCACGAATTGCATGGAGCACTGGGTGTGGTGAAAAAATAACGAATACTGTTTTTCTGAAAATAATTAAATTAATTTAATTTTAAAAAATTATAAAACATGCATATTCAGAAAAGTATCAGTGAAATCACCATAAATGTCCCCAGTTATTAGTTAAATTAAATTTTCTCAATTATTTAATATCTAGTTCTGTTGTCTTAATTCTAGCCCTTTGAACATAGTTTTTAAAAATTTTCTGATCTAATAATAATAAAAGATAATACAGATTCCCATTTTATAAAATTGTATTTTTATTTTGATTATTACTTTTAATGAGCATTTGACTGTATATTTTCCTTGAAAGAGATTCTTTGGAATCATTCATGGTTTGTGGTTCTGGATCTCCTCCAATTGGGTTTCATATGATAAGCGCTTTGCCCTGTTTATGCAAAGTTGAATCAGAGGCCATTAACAACTTATCCTAAATGGAATAACCACAAACCATAACTAATATTAATATAAACATACTTTATTTAAAAAGATCTCATCTGAACAGTCCTCTAGTATGACTTAACATTTTAATGCAATTCTACATGTACCGGAAGAATACAATCACAAAATCTGTAGACAAAGGTTTTTTGAGTCAGGGACACATGGATTCAAAGCCTTGATCCAGATGTTATTATTATTAAAATTTTACTTTTGACAAGCAATTTTTAAAAAATTCTCATTTATCAAATATTTCTTACTTTTAAGTTAGAGCATGAAAGCATTTTATATGCATAATTTTTAATCCTCATATTATTTTTTGAGATAGGAATCATGATCACCATTTTTTAACTCCCAGTAAGATTTCTGAGGCTCACCATTTTAAGTATTTTGCCCAAATCCCACAGTCAGTAAATCATGGAAAAGGAGTCAAACCAGTGTTTCTGACTTCTGCAATTTCCACTATTCAGATTTTCATGCATATAGTAGCTTGAACAGTTTTCCCAAATATTGCTGTCCATTGGGAAATTCAGAATGTGACTGTATTTGGAAATAGAATCTTTGTAGTTGTAAGGAGTTAAAGATCTAGTAAAGAAATCATTCTAGATTTAGCAGGGATCTTAGATCCAAAGGTTTTATAAGATAAGAGGACCCAAAAAGAGTAAAAAAGGCATGTGGAAGTGGAACCAGAAACTGGAGTTATGCATCCATAAGCCACAGAATGCCAAAGGCCCCCAGACTCAGTAAGAGGTAAGCAAGGCCTCTGCTCTACAGGCCCCTTGATTTCAGTCCTCTGGCCTGCCCTTCCCAGGGAGATACCTTAACCCTTCACTGGGATGGACCTAGGGGACGTCCTGTATTCTAGGCTTCATCTGCCAGGAGTAGAGCTTTCATCTCAGTGAGTAAAGAAACAGGAGGGTAAAGGAGAAGCTTAGTGGCTGAAATCCAGGACTCTTGTTCTTAAGATTTAGAAGCTTGTTTCTTCATTTTCTATGCCACATGAGGACAGTTTCCAGAGACTTAAAGTGTGTTTTTATATTTTTATGTAATATTCACCAGTTATGGTTGTCTTACTAGGGAGAAATCTGTAGGGCTCCTCAAACTTCCATGTTAGAGGTGTCTCTAAACATACTAAAGATTGTGAAAGAAAATGCCTATGTTTAGGAAATATATTTAATATATAATCTATTTAATTTAACATATTTGAAGTTTAAAAATAATCCTTGATAGAAAATATCTTTAAAGGAGGAAACATGGGGCACCTGGGTGGCTCAGCAGGTTAAAGCCTCTGCCTTCAGCTCAGGTCATGATTTCAGAGTCCTGGGATCTAGCCCCGCATCGGGCTCTCTGCTCCACAGGGAGCCTGCTTCCTCCTCTCTCTCTGCCTGCCTCTCTGCCTACTTGTGATCTCTGTCAAATAAATAAATAAAATATTAAAAAAATAAAGGAGGAAACATGAAAGAAAATATGGCAGAATAAGGCAGACCCTCTTTGACTAATATTGAGTTTCTAAAATGTTGAATTATACTAAAATAAAAATACAGTATATAATCCAAAATAGAAGAACTACTCATAGAATATTTTATGGCTCTTCAAGATGGTAATAGTTAAACATGATATAATAATTAGATATTTACTAAAGTGAAAAAATTACAAATATTCTAAACTTCTTATTCTGATTTAAACATAGATATAAAAATATAAGTTCAAGCCTCAGAAAATGTATTAGGAGAACTATTTAAACTGTACATAAAATAATCAGAAACTCTTTTATTTGTAATATTGGTGTAGTCCTCTAATAAATATACTTTTTACAGATAAGTTTGTACCTGGACATTTGGGCTTTCTGATAAATATTCTGGCATGTAAGTTTTCTTTTTAACATTTTAAATTACATAGTTTTCCTTGACAATAATTATTTGAGTCATATGATACCATTTATAGTCATTAGACTTGAGGAAACAGTGCCATTGATTTCTAAATTTATCTTCTTGTACTAGTGTGCCCAAATAAATGGAGGAAAGAGGTTAAATAATATCTTGGCACGAATTTATTCCAGTATGATCTAAAAAAAAAAAAAAAAAAGTTTGAGACACTAGATGTTTAACAGCAAAGAAAAAAGGGGAATAAAAATAGAAAATCTAGAGAATCTGATCAAAGTTGTGATAACTAGTTAAAACTTTCTGAATATTTCAATGCAGTTTCTCTTATCAGTATATTTTCTCCTAAGACTGTTCCCATTGCATGTAATTCTAAGGTTTCAAAAACAATATTTAAAAGTTCCTTTGACATGAAACATTATGATCATTAAAAAATGTGTATATGCTAATGCGATTAGTGCTTGTTTGGGTTACACAGTTTAACCTGATGCTACCTGTTCTAATGCATACTTGGCAGCCTTTCAAAAAACCAAACAGATGTTTTCTGTTTCCCATAGAGAGAAGGAGTGTCTGTGTGTTTGTGTGAGGGAGGGTATATAGCCATCCATTGGGAGCTCCAGATGGCTCACAATACTACCTGCACATTTATACTTAGTGGTGTTAAGTATAATTTTGTTAACATTATCCCTTTTATAGTTTTGACATCCCTGAGATGGAAAATTAGTTTAAGAAATATTCTTTTTTCATGATGTGAATACTGAGTGACATATGTTAGAAGTATATAAGAATGCCTGGCATATTGGAGTCTATTTTAAATATATATTGTATTTATATATAATATTGAATTTTTTCCACAGGAAACCAGAAAAAAATCTGGCATATAATATGTTATTTGTGCATACACACAACAATGTCAGATTTTCACAGGTTCATATATATAAATCCATTTTCCAAATTGAAACCTTTCTTCTGAAGCTTGCAGAAATTTGGGCAGCATTGTAGCACAAGCAAAACATTGAGACTCTATTTAGTCAATTGGCCTTCATTTCAAAGAAGCGAGTTACCAATTGTCCATGTGCATCAGAGGATCTTAGCTCCTAAAAATACACAGAAAGACGAAACATAAAAGCATCAGAAATTTAAATAACATATTTATACAAATACTTCACAATTGCATTCAAAATATCATGGAAAGTTGAGTTTGTATACCAATTAATAATGGCAAAACCACAATTCTTTGAAATGTACAAAAGATTTTGGTAAACATATTGAAAAAAATGACTTATCTGGATACTTCTTGATGATTATCTTTTATTACATATATTTCTAACTTTAAACCTATTGCTTTAAATGTTTTCAATTACTGAAACTCTATATGTGCAAAAGGTTTGTTTTGTAAGAGACACCAGGTGATAGCACAGAACCCATGAATGTCCACAGCTCAAAAGTGATTTCTTATATCTAAAATTATATCAATATTAAACATATCTCCTTCATAACCTACAAGTAATCATATTGTTTCAAATCCCCAGTTTCCCAATCCCATGGTGAAGCATGAAGTGCTCCAAACTCAGATTTCTGTAGATTTGAGGCATGTATACAACTTCCCTGGTACTTTCAGTCTCTAGATTCTAAAATGGTTGTCTTCACCTAGCTTCAGTAATACTCTGCATCATTCAGCACCTTTATTCTCATGCACCTGCCAAAAATTGTAAATAGAAAGTACCATAAAAATATCAGAATTTACAGAAGATCTGGGTATCTGTGTGTGTGTGTGTGTGTGTGTAAGAGAACAAATGTGGGATGATAGTTCAGAGGCATTAAATTTCTCATCACATAGAAAATAAATAAAAAATACATTTTTTTTTTCCAGGAGTTTAAAACAGCATTGAAAATGAGATAAATGTATAGAGAGGTAACTGCACTTACAAATGGAGTGCAGTTTGTTATTCTATGGAAGACGTGGGCATGAATTATATGCACAACAATTTTTTTTTTTTTTATTTGACAGACAGAGATCACAAGTAGGCAGAGAGGCAGGCAGAGAGAGGGGAAGGGAAGCAGGCTCCCTGCTGAGCAGAGATCCTGATACGTGGCTAGATTCCAGGACCCTGGGATCATGCCCTGAGCCTAAGGCAGAGGCTTTAACCCACTGAGCCACTCAGGTGTCCCCACAACAAAAATTGTGATACCTAAATTTAGAAGTTAGTCAAGATGAAAATCTATCAGATTTGTAGAACCTCAACATTTTTCTAGATTAAAAATGAGGTCAAACTTGGGGCTCCTGGGTGGCTAAGTGGGTTAAAGCCTCTGCCTTTGGCTCAGGTCATGATCCCAGGATCCTGGGATCAAGCCCCGCATCCCGGGCTCTCTGCTCTGCAGGGAGCCTGCTTCCTCCTCTCTCTCTCTCTCTGCCTGCCTCTCTGCCTCCTTGTCTGTCAAATAAATAAATAAAATCTTAAAAAAAAAAAAATGAGGTCAAACTAAATACAGACAATATTCCTTCGCATAACCAGGTTTAATGTGGCTCCAAATTAGTTGTGAAGTACATGGAGTCTGATAAAGAAATGGATACACTCATGCACATATTCATATAAAAGGCATGCATACTTTGGAGATTAGGTGAGGTATAATATCGCACAGTAGAAAAAAGATACAGTTGTTTTCATTTTTACAATTCCAGGAGAACTTTTATTGTACTCTAAGATTAAAAAGATATACTTGTGGAAAGTATGCCACTTTCTCTGATAATTTTTCCAAATACTTGATATAAACGTTACACTATTTATTATCAATAGCATAAAAAGTATATTTGGGATGAAACTTTAAATTCTATTCTCAATCAATCCTACTGAGAGCCAAAGTATCTCAAGACCATTTAAATAGTTAACGATTCTGAGGTCACGTGTATTTAACTTGGGGCTTCTTGATGAGTTTATAATGGATTGATAAAAACCTTAGCACTTAATGTACAATTTTAGGCTTATGTTCATTTTTCCTATCGAAAAGTGAAGAACTTGGATCAGATACTCAATATTGTCTGTGAGAAAAGGAAAGTTTAAGAAGCAAGGCTTTTGGTTATGTTTAAGCAAGTTTTACCCCCCAAATAACATTAAAATTTAGCAGATATAATATATTGATGCAAGTCAGTAGAAAAAATGAATATTAATTCTGTATAGGATGTTGTATCTTTTAAAATGGAAAATGCAAAGGCCTGCACAGAATTTTATGCTTCTAATAAATGTAAATGGATATTTGGGAGAATTGGTGTACTCCCAGGATACAACGAGTGTCAATAAGAAAGTCATCTGGGACTATTTCTCAGATTAGTTTCTCACGTTATGTATTGACGTGGATCCTTATTTCATAGCAACCAACACTATAAAGCAATCAAGACTACTAGTACTGAGTATTAGTTGCTGATGTAAGTGCAACAAGGGAAAGTTTTAACTTATTAAATTGGCCTCAATTTCTTCATTATAGTCAGATTTAACTTTGTATTATCACACATTTCTATCTTCCATTCTTTATTTTACAGGATTAAAATTGAGATAATGGAGAAAGAAAGAGGAGTGTGTTTTCATCTTTAGGAGTATGTAAAAAGATGGGGAGCTTTCCTATGGATTATAAGGAATTAATATAATCTTAATCCTTAAATTAAAAAATCCAAGAGAATACTAAAGATCAATCTTTAATATTAAATGCTTAAAACTTAAGACAGTGAAAAGTGATTCCCATGTTAGGAATATCTCATTACATTCAATCCAAGTTAAACCTAGGGATATGAAGATGATTTAACATAAGAAAATGTATTAATAGGTTTATAACAATGATTAAAATCCTAAAAACATTTGAATATACGTAGAACTGACATTTGATAAAATTCAACAACCATTCCTAATAAAAATTTATAAATAAGAATGGAAATCTTCTTTAGGTGATAAAGACAACTTATTTTAAACCAAGAGCTTCATTATATTCACTAGTAAAATCTCAGAGGAATTTTATCTAGATGTGCAAGATGAGATCCTCATTATCACATAGCTATTTGATAGAGTGCGGGCTGTCCTAGTCAATGTAATGAGTTTTAAAGGGCTATAGGTACAAGTTCTAGAGAAGGAGAGGCAAAAGAGCCACTGTTATGAGTCACATCTGCGGCTATTTCTTATGTTTTTTTAAGTTCAGAATAGCTTTAATTTACAGTTTAAATTTAATTATAGTTTTCACATTTAGCAAATACTTAAATGTGACTTTTTAGAAATACAAAATGATGGAAGAGGTGTCTGAAAAAGGTAAGGTTTTTATGTGATATTATTATTTTGTCAAATACAGATGCATATACTTTCAAATTCATACCCAGATCAATATTGTATCATTGGACTTTTTATTTAAAATACAGGTGCTCTAAAATATATTGTTGAGTAAGTTTGCCATTGGTCAGTACTTTAGAAAGTCTGTATTTTTATTCTGAAATTAAATCTATCCCACAAATTTTATTAAAATGTCCTTTATCTTTTGAAAAATTATGAGATCAGGTGAAAATTTTAATTTTGTTTCTATATCCATATTTTGCAAATCTAAATAAAAAGATAGATGATATATGTGTGTAGACAGACATACACCCACACACCCACACTAAACATTTATCAATCATCCATTTTTCTTTCTACTCTCAAGGGGTTTATGAAAAGTATGGCAAATATAGCTTTTACAAGTGCTTTGCATGGACCAGAAATGTCAACCTAACTAAAAAAACCAGGAAATCTGTAGAGAATTCTGTGTAATGGTAAGCAAAAAAATAATGCATTTAGTGATCTTTGAATGGCTTTAAACGACAAAGTATCTCTATGAAGAGAATCCTGCCTTATTAGTTTATCAGACATGACTTGGAGTCCTGTTGACAAAATGCTGCTTTAAAGTTCTGTGGTATCCACAGCTACATGAACATGCTGCTTTTAGCAACTGACTGCCAGAAGCTGGGAGATTCTAACAGGATAACTTTCAGGATCAAAAGAATGTGTCACGTAGGAAACTTGGAACACATATATTGTCCTAAAGCCATTAATCAACAAAAAACAATTAATGCATGACACTAATAAATGTTAACAATGACTGCATTATTATTGATATGGCTTTATTGAGGGTATAATTCTTTAACTGATATACTTTATAAAAGTAGTAATTCCACTGGTCTATTATTCTTTCCAAATAATAGTTATGTAAATAGATAAGCTACTATTTGGGTTCTTTCTTCAGTAGATATTTTAGAAATACACTTCCTTTCTCTCTAAGCTGCTACTAAACAAGAAAACAAAAAATAATGAATAAAAAAGATTAGAAAATTATGGAGATGTTTGCCAAATAATATCTAATTGAGTAAGGACAAATATCTAAAAAGTTTTGTTCCCATACTTGCGTATGCTTAAATAAGAATATTCCAAGATCAAACAAGATAAAGCCAAGGTGTAAAACCAAGATGTGGGGGTGGAGGTGATTAATTGGTGTTATTGAATAGATTCCCGTGGTAAATGTTAATGTGGTGTTGCTTATGCCATTAAAATGTAAACATGGCTAAAATCTGAAGTGCCATCATCTAGAGAATAGAAATTATTAATAGTAATGTTTAAGATTGCCATCAACCTGTCTAATACAACTGGTTTGTATCCAGGAGTCCATCAACCTGGTTAATACAACTGAATACCATGTGATTGCAGTGAACTTCCACTGGAAAACTCAATTTTTCACCTAAACAAATTATTTACCTTTTTCTTTTTTTAATTTATCTTCTTGAATTAGAAAAGATAACTGTTAGAGATCTAAAGTAGATTATAAACCAGCTTTATCTGAGAAATCAGTAAGGAGTTGATTATGTAAACAACTTTCATAGACGGACTCATATTTATCTGGCTTAATGCAAAGGATTGTTCAGAGGAACATGCACAATTTCTCCCAACATCTATCATTCTATATACAGACATAACATCTACTTACTGATGATTCTCATCATACATTCTAAGGCAAGACAGTTCCAAACTTGGGTGAAATGTAAATTCATTGTAAGTCAAGGTTTTTATAAAAAATACCATAATAATGAATGAATTTAATAATACATAAGCAAACCTTAAATGAAAATGAAAAATTCTAGAAATACAGCCAAAGTATTGACACTTCTTTATTGTTTCCAAGTACATACTTATGCAGAGGTGTGTGCATGCATGCACAACCTCCCCAAAGCCCCCAAACCGTTATTAAAATACTAGGAACATGGGGCTGGGGGACGCCTGGGTGGATCAGTCAGTCAAGTGGCTGCCTTCAGCTCAGGTCACCATCCTCGGAACCTGGGATCCAGCCCCACACTGGGCTTCCTGTTTAGCTGAGAAACCTCTTCTCCCTCTTCCTCTGCCTGCCACTCTGCCTAATTGTGCACTCTATCTCTTTGTCAAATAAATAAATAAAATCCTAAAACAAAACAAAACAAAAACTTAGGGGGAAGGCTAGCTGAGTTGACACTGAACATAGAAAGGTAAATGACTGGAACTTTAATTACTTTGATCCGTCATGCCCTGTAGTTGTGTGTCAGCCTAAACCAACACGATTGACATGGAACAAAGGCCATGGCTGCTTCAACATAGAACACACTTCTAATCGTAGATTAATAAGTGGCATTGAATTGTACATGTGCTTGGAACTGAAAATAAAACTATAGAAATTTGAAACCTATAGAAGTCATATTTGTTATATCTATATTTATTTACATTAATATGGACCCTAGGGGCATAAATATGTAAACTTACATGAATGTATGCATATCTGACTTATATACATATGTCAAATATATGTTTGTTGAGTGAGAGAGGTAGAATTCCCCATATTACAATTGAAATATTTAAAGTATAAAATAGTAGTTTTACACCAAGCAATAAACTGTTTCTTTAATTCCTTTATGATACAGCTAAATCATTACAAAAAGATATATGTGGGATTGAAACAATTAGTTGATTGACTGCTTAAAAAAAAAATTTCGTCCGGTGGTTTAGTATAATGTGTGTGTAGTACTATGAAAGTGGTAGAGGATTTTGAGCAAATGAAAAAAGAAAAGCATTATTATTATTTTCCTTCATTCTATTTTTCCAAACAACAAATATTGCTTTTTCATTTGCATTTGCAGATATTTTTAAGACAAACCAGTGAGAGGGAAGAAATCTTACCTTTCCTTCTAAAAGTATATAGAGTTTTACACTATAAATCAATTTCGAACAATGCTTTAAAGTTTTCAAATTTTAGAGATTTGTCTTTTTGTGGTCCCACAGAAAAGAGCATAACTAAAAAGCTACTTAACTTAGATATTAGAAGTTGTAACCAGAGGCCAGTTCATTCTAGGTTGCTTTTGGGGTTAAAGGCTGGACTGCTTATCAATATGAACTATTTTTTTGCAAAGTTATAGCATGTCATCTAAGAGTCTTTGTTTTTCTATCACTGGTAGTGATACTAAATATAGAAAAAAATGGATATTGAGTTTAATTTAGACATACTCATTATAGAGCATTGCATATTTTATTTTTCTTTAAAAGCATATGGAGTTTTTATGATTTCTTCAAGTATAAAATGTCTTTCCATGAAACTTATTCTATGAAATTCTCTACTTTGGTCCTTATTTCAATAGACATTAAAACTGAAGTGGATCCACATTTGCTATCCTTTTTTGAGGTTATCATTTCTTTTCGTATTGAAATAAAATAATTTAAGTCCAATAACTTCCTCCAGCAATTCCTAGAATCTTTCAGGAAGACAGTCATCTCTTGATTTTTTTTTTTCCCCCCATCTTGGGTTGTGAGCTGCCCTTCCCAGGAAACATCAAGTGACTTCATCTCTCATTTTCTTTGCCACTTAAAATGTCTACAGTGAATGGTAGTTTGAAAGTTCAGTAGTATAGTCCCTCTGGATAATATCATTAAGAAATTAAAATGAAGAAATGAACTATGTATTAAAATTTGTCCCCTGCAGTTCATTGGTTTTTCAGTTATACTGGGAGGTTCTTGTCAGCTATTTATCTTTTCCCCCCTTGGTACTAGTCCATTTCCTCCATGGATACCTGCACATTTAGCTCCTTACTTCCCCTGGCTCCTTCCTCAGACTTCTAACATAGGATGCTAAAGATCCCCACTTACTCACAAATTATCCCTTTGCTGAGCTGCCTATTTTGCTCTATTCAGAATGGTATAACCTTTCACACTATTCTGGAAGTATTTACCAACTTCTTATATAGAATTGACATTTTTCTTATTCAACAAATGTTTGACCCTTCTGACAACACAATACAAAGGTACTTGGCTTACATATTCATGACTAAAAGTTTATCAAAATGATTCATTCCAAAGCATAAGAGTCTGACACAAAGACAAATTTCAGCTTTCTGCCTTAGAACCACAGGAAGGGTTCTAATGTGTGAACAGATTAAATGTGGTTGATATTTTCCCCTCAAGTCTTCTACCAGTCAAGGTCAAACAAATATTGTGGTACCTAAACACTTAAAATAATTTAAATGCATTTAAAATTAAATATAACATTTCTTCCATTATTTATTTTACTTTATAACTAAAGAATGAATTAGAAGCTAATTCTATTCCCAGTTATGATGGAGTAAATTGTATGAGAAAAAAAGCCCTGCCAAGAACAACTAATAAAGTTGGATAAAACACAGAACTAACAAAAAAGAAACAAACAAAACAACTCTCTGAAGTCATTAGACAGTGGGGGTCAATACCCAGATGGGATTGAGAAATGATAGAAACAGAAGACAACAGAATGACATCTTTAGAGTATAATAATAGTAATAATAATAATAAGAATAATTAATAAAAATAATAAATGACAATCTAAAATCTTACTTCCAGTTAAAATACTCTAATAAAAATAAAGGCAAAATAATTATGTGCTCAAACGTATGAGACTAGGGAATTAATTTTTTGGAGCTCACTAAGAACTTCCAAAGTTAGTACTGAATTCAAAGAAAAATGATTCCTGATAGAAATACAAATATGTAACAAAAATAAAGAACAGTGTAAGCTAAACATGTGGATAAATCCAAGGTAAAATTTTCTGTACAAAGCAGTAACAACCTCTTATAGGTTTTACAGACAAATACATATTCAGATATATGCTACTAATAGTATAAAAGATATTAGAGGGGTAAATAGAGTATTCTAAAGTCCCTGCATTATCGGGGATGCGGTGATCGTTTTAACTGATAGTTGAATTTAATGTGTTAAATGTGCATGTTGTAAAGTCTGGGCAGCTGTTTTCAAGTGTGGTCTGTGAACCCCTTGGTCATCCCTGAGAGGCTTCTGGGGAGTCCAAAAAAATCAAAGCTATTTTTCTAATCCTAAGACCTTATTTATTATTTTCATTGTATTGGATTTTACTTTGCAAAAGGAATGCTAGTATTTTGGTTTGAATCATATCAGAGAAACCAAATAATATCAGAAACAACTGTATTCTTCCCATAAACTCAAAGGAAAACAAATAAACAAAAACCAATTTTGTTTAAGAATTCCCTTGAGTAGACATTATTAATATCCTGTGTGATGAAATGGGAAGCCCACAAAGCTATTCTCTTGCACACCAAAGAATGGTGGTTATTTTAATGAAACCATCAAGCATGTGTGTAATTATTTGGGTTGTGAGCTAAACTAGCCACTTTCTCCTTAAACATTATTTTTACTTGAAAGAATGACTGAAAAGGAAATACGATAATTTAAACTTGGTGTCAGGTAGACATTTACTTAAGAATAAGCCAAACAACCTACAACCTCAAGAAAATCAAGAGTGTTTGTTGCCAATAACAAAATTTGAATTTTCACACAAAAATTAGAATGATTGAAAACTTCTATCTATTAATGTAGACCTTATAGCCAGCCCACCAACACTTTCAGATGAGACTGGCAATAATAATTATAAATATTAATTTTAATATATTGTATAATGAAACATATCAGTGTTTGAAAGATACGTATAACTTAGCAAACCAATATTTTACAAAAGACTAATGCACATTTTCAAAAGATGTAATGGTATAATTAATTTTTTCAAAACGCAAGTAGACCAATGGATTTTCATGTAATGGTCTACGTAAAATATTATGATATGGTTTCAGATTCCACATTGCAACTAACCTTTAAGAAACTATTATTTGTTGAGATTCATTATAGTGGTGAAGAAAAATATCAACGATTATCTAAAAATACTGTTAATATACTCCTTTTTCCAATTTCATGTTTTGCGGAAGAAGGGGGAGGAGGAGAAGGAGAAGGAGGAGAAGAAAAAAGAGGAGAAAAAGAAAAAGGAGGAGGAAGTGAAGTAGGTGGAGGAAAATGAGGAAATCTTACCATGTGAGGCAACATGGGTGAAACTGGAGGACATTATGCTAAATTGCAACATTATGCCAGGTGCAAAAGGACAAATACTTATATGTAGTATATAAAATAGTCCAACTCGGGGCACCTGGGTGGCTCAGTGGGTTAAAGCCTCTGCCTTGGGCTCAGGTCATGATCCCAGGGTCCTGGGATCAACCCTGTATTGGGCTCTTTGCTCAGCAGGGAGCCTACTTCCCCCTCTCACTCTCTGCCTGCTGCTCTGCCTGCTTGTGATCTCTGTCAAATAAATAAAATCTTAAAAAAAAAAAAAAGTCAAACTCATAGAAACAGAGAATAGGATGGTGGCTGCCAAGGTGGAGGAGAAGGTGAAGTGGGGAATATACTTCCAGTTATGCAAGATGAAAAAGTTTCAGAGATCTACTGTACAGCTTAGTACTTACAGATAACAATTCAGTATTATACACTTAAAATCTGTTAAGAGGGTAGATACCACACACACACACACACAAAATCTCACAAAAAATTAAAGGGGTAGAAGGAAATATTTGGAGGTGAAAGATATTACCCTGATTGTGGTAGTGGTTTCAAGGGTGTAATCATATATATCCAAAAACTCATCAAGTTGTACACATTAAATATGTCCAGTAATACTCTATACTAATTGTATCTCCATAAATTTGCTTTATAATAAAAAAATAATAAAATTAAAACAAGAAATAGAGAAGTCCAGGATAATAATGTGAAATTTTAGCAACTTGGCTTGGTCAGTGACAGAATAAATGTACCAAAAAAAAAAAAAAAAAAAAAAGAGAGAGAGAGAGAGAGAGAGAAAATCAGAAATGATATGGGAAAATGAAAACCATATCTAACAAACTTGACCTGAAATCACAATGACAATAAGAAATTCTTCAACATGAATGTTATTGAGAATAAGTCCAAACTTAAACTCACACTTAAAATCATTGCTAGTTCAAGGCTATAAAATTTTCTACTACCTTTTTTAAAGAGAAGCTGTAGAGTTTTGATTTAATTTTGTTTATGGTGCAAGTCATGGATTAGAGTTTTTGTTAAAGAAAATATGACAACTCACTTTTTCCAGCACCATTTGTTGAAACCACTATGCTTTCTCCACTGCATTGTTTTGCAAATTTGTCAAAAATCAGCTGCTCACCACTGTGTGAATAAATTTGTGGACACTATTCTGTTTCATTGATCTATATTTTTCACTATGGCAAATCTATACTGCCTTGAAAATAAATCTAGGAACTAGGTAGTATTAGTCCTACAACTTGATTGTTCTTCTTTTAGTGCTACTTTTTTCTACTAGGCTCATTTTATTCCCTTATGAATTTTAGAATCAGTTTATCAATTTGCACAAATGTGCTTTGGTTTTGATTTCAAATTTTGACTGAAAATTTGTACTTTTTAAAACATATTTTGAGAGCGTGACAAGATAAGCCACAGGCTAGGAGGAGATATTTATAAATAACATGTATGATGAAGGATTTGTTTCCAGAATATATAAAAAACTATCAAAATTCAATAGTAATAAAATAAACGATAAAATGTAGAAAAACAATTTAAACATACTTCACGAAAAAAGAGATATGGCTGCCAAATAAGAACATTAAAGATATCATTCAATATCATTACTTATTTGAGATATTGGTTAAAGCTACCAGTTGCACTACATAGCCAGGAGAATGGCTAAAGCTAAAAGCATTGACCATACAAACATTGGTGTAAAAGTAAAGAGACTAGAACACTTACACATTGCTGGTGGGAAATGTAAAACCATGCAACTACTTTGAAAACAGTAGTAATCTCTTAAAAAGTAAACAAACATCTACCATATTGTCCAGAATTCCACTCCAGGTACTTACCCAAAAGAACATGTCTGTGAACAAACACATGTCTGCCAAAACACTTTTACACAAGAGCTGTAGCTACTTTACTTATTTCCTAAGTGGAAATAACCCAAAGAGCCATAGACATTTAAATATATAAACAAATTATGGTATATTCATGCAATGGAATATACTTAGCAGTAAAAAGTAATGAACTATTGATATATGCTAAAACAAAGCTGAATCTCAAAATAATTACAGTGAGTGAAATAAGCCAGAATGATAACAAAAACAAAGGAGTACATGCTACAAGATTCTATACCCTAGAATTTATATAGGGATCTGGAAAACAGAAATACACTTATAGTTGATGTAGAGTGGGGACAGGGGACATGGTAAGAAGAAGGAATAAGCAAAGAGCATGAGGAAACATTTGGGGGTGATGATATGCTCATCTTGATTGTAGTGATGTTTTTAGAAGTGTATACATATGCCAAAATTTATCAAACTTGATTTGTAGTTTATTGTATATTAATTATTCCCCAACAAAGCTACTAAAATGTAAGAAATTTTAAAAATGGGCATATTTGAGACAGAGCAGTATTCTCATTTTTCAGACTTTGTATATTCTGTACTCTTGCAGAGTTCATAGAGTGTATTCACTTTCTTTTTCATTTGGCATCTAAGAAACGATAAATAAGTATTATCCTTTCCATTTTGCAGGTAGGGAGATGTGTTCAGATATTTCAAGTAACTTTATGAATCATGTAACTTTGCTATTAGGATCAGAGGTGTGTTTGGAATATGTTCATTTCCACCCATAACCCATTTGCTGAGTTCTTACCATGTGAGAAAATTGTGTTAGATACTGGGAGTCCTGAAATGACCAAGTAGACCTTCTTCATCATGGACCTCCCTTTCCATATGGTTGTGGGATTATTGCTGTTAGTGGAAGCAAGGACCAATTATACAGGCCATGTCAGTGCTCTCATCCTTATTTTCCAAACCAGAAGATGATGTGGTATTATTATGGATTGGACTGGGACTAGAGGTTTTCCTTTGTATTAGTCTTTCCATGGGGGAGTTTTCCTGGATAATTCCCAACCTCCACCTAATTCCGTACCCTGCCATAATTCATCTGCACAGATGCCTTTTAACACTTCTTTTTTTTGGGGGGGGGGTAGTGGAGAGAAAGAGATAGAGAGAGGGAGGAGGGCAGGGGGAGAGGGAGAGGATGAGAGAGACTCTTAAGAGGCTCTACGCCCAGTGCAGAGTCTGATCTCATAACCCTGAGATCTTGACCTGAGCCAAAATCAAGAGCTGAATGCTTAACTGACAAAGCCACCCATGTGCCCACAAAGTTAACACATTCTTAAAGGATTCCTTTCCTGGTCAAAGGTGATTTTTATGGAAAGTCTTTTCTTTGTTTGTATATCTTGGCAATTTACTGAATTCCTCCTCTTTTTCTTTTATGAACTTAAGCATCCTATCTGAAATGAGACCACAGACAGATTCTGCATGCGGACTTGAGCCAGGTGGCCAGTAGCCAGCCCACTGCCCATCACTGATTTATACTGACTACACAGCAGTTACATATTTGTTCATTTTAACAGAATTGTCTAGTTAATTTGGCTTTATACATTTAGGAAATTGATTGAGGCAATTGATTATTTTTGTACAATCCATTAATTAATCCACTACTATTTATTTAGCACCTGACAACCACAATCAAGACAGAGACTTGTCCTCACTTAATCTCACATGCATTTAAATGCAATTATTTTTACTGTATCATAAGGATTAATAAAAAAAATACCCTCAATAAGTATATTTACATATCTGATGGCTTCATGTGGGTAAAGATAGGAAAATAGAATCCAAAAGGCAAATCATATATACACTTTTTTAGTAGGTGGGTTTGACTAATATGTAACTGCTGTGTAGCCAATTATTAAGCAAATAACGTTTTGTAGGAGCTAGTTTCCATTTAAAGCAATTGAACTTACTGATTTCCTTCAAATATCCTTTAATCAATAAGAACTTCCATTCAGTAAACAGAGAAGAACTTGCGACTAAGAATCTTGGAAACTATTTTGAATTTCTATACTTCTTCTTTCAGAAGAAACAGTGGTCTACAAATTGAATAACAAATACAGGGTAATTGAAATAGATAAGACTGGCAACCAAAAGGTTTTTTTGTTGTTGTTTTTTGTTTTTAAGTAGGCTCCATGCCCAGCATGGGGCTTGAACATATGACCCTGAGATCAAGAGTTGCATATATTAACCACTGAACCAGCCAAGCACCGCACCCCCTCCCCCCGGCAATGAAAAGTCTATAAAAAATAGTTAAAGAAGAAAACCCCATGCGAGAATGGTACCAAGTGTCACAGAGAAATAGAAGACAAGAGAAAGGAATAGGAACTCAGTTGTGTGAATGCTGTACCATTAATTTAGGGGATCACTGGGAAAATAACTTTATTGATCACTGTGTGTATTTGGGTTTCTTTCTTTTTTTTTCTTGGTGCTTTCTTTGTCTTTTGCGATTTTAAGGTTGTAGGATTTTTTAAAAGTTTTATTTTCAAGCACCACAGAATGAATAAAGAAAGCATATATACCAAGTGATGAAGTTCTTGAAGCATCTGTTGCTAAAATTTCTTACTTTAATTTTTGTTTTTCTTTTAGAAAATTACATTTTAGATTTCTCTATTTTAAACAAAGTGATGGTAAAGAGAAAAATTCAAATCAAATGATTTGATGGTAAAAAGAAAAATTCAAATCAAATGATAATGAGTTTACTTTTTAAATAGAGTAATTAGTGATGTGATAAACCTATACAGTCACACTGATGGAAATACATACCTAAAGAATGTAAGGCAGCTTATAAAAAGGTTAAGTGATGATAATATTGGGAAATGTTTAAATCATGCAACTGTCTTGAAACACAAGATGTATGCTGAGAAGTGATACCTTTTGCCTTTGTGTGATTAGTTACTCCCATGTTAGAAAAAAAAATGCAACAACATCAAGGAATTTGAGTGATCTATTTAAAAGTTATACTATGTTGTAAATGTCAAAGATATCTAAAGTGAACTTCATAAGGTATAAAAAATATACTTGGAGAATCAAATTTAATACTACTTGCCTATTGTACAATATTAATAATGTACAGAATAACTGCTTAGCTAAGGGTAATTATCCAGATGATGCCATTTTGAAAGCAAGGGAAATAAATAAGCTGGGTGATTTTAGATAACCATAAATTTTTTGAAAGCAATTAACAATATGTATAGGAAGATCCCAAACTGAGTTTCATTCTTGAAAAGAGGTTAAACTGATTAGGTAAGAAGGTTAAAACTGAAGAAACATTGCCTATGATTAATGTAAAATATTTCACATTATGAATCATCCATAACAATAAACTACTCAAAACAAAAACTCACTAAGGAATTATTTTTGAAAAGAATAAAAACTCAACAATTAAACAGAAAAAGAAAAGCATCTTTTGTGCAAATAAAATTGAATAGAATTTTAAAAGAATGAGGAGGCTCAGAAACATGGATAAAAGACCTAGACAGATAAATATATATCTACTATAATATTAAGCAATTAGTATATTTCAATTCGATAGAATTGAATCAATTTTAAGTTTCTTAATAGAGATATGAAAGAATACACTTTAAAAATATGATACAATTTAAAATGTATTAGCACCTCTGTTAACTATCATTTTTCATAAAGGATTTTTTTTCTTTTTGCAATAACTAATAAAGTAAGGTTTAAGTAATGGTTCAATGTGTAATAAAGAAGAATGGTAATTTATAGTTCTTAACTATGTCAAGCATGATGGGATTTCTTATAGAATCTAAAATTCAGATAATGGTATTAATGAAAAAAATAACTTTTTATTTCAGTAATACCACAGTGATATCAATTCAGGCTACTATCTACTATCTTTTTTCTTTAATGACCCTTAGAATTATTTATTAGCCAAGTGCACATGATCGCCATTCTACCTGTGACCAAATAGAAAAGTGGGAAACACTACTAAGGTTGGGAATAACAGGTGGTAACAAGGCTGAAATATTTCACTGGTTAACCTATATAATAACTTATCTGCATTCACTGCAAATCAACTTAAAGGAAGTTAATAGAATGGTAGTAAAAGGTAGTATTCATGCCATAAAGACTCTTCAAGAAATATATTCACCATTTCTAAGAAAGCCATTAAGAAAAACAGACTATTTATTGTTATATAGTATGTTCTAATTTCAATAATACACATTTATCTTTCAGTCTTTTAAAAATAATTATTTTATTTTTTAATAAACATATAATGTATTATTAGCCCCAGGGGTACAGGTCTGTGAATTGCCAGGTTTGCACACTTCACAGCACTCACCATAGCACATACCTTCCCCAATGTCCATAACACCACCACACTCTCCCTACCCACTGCCCCCCACCCTCCTCAGTTTGTTTTTTGAGATTAAGTCTCTTATGGTTTGTCTCCATCCGGATCCCATCTTGTTCCATTTATTCTTTTCCTACCCTCCAAACCCCCCACATTACATCTCCACTTCCTCACATCAGGGAGATCATATGATAGTTGTCTTTTTGGATTGACTTATTTTGCTAAGCATAATACCCTCTAGTTCCATCTACATTGTCGCAAATGGCAAGATTTCATTTCTTTTGAGGGCTGCCTTGTATTCCATTGTATATATATACCACCTCTTCTTTATCCACCCATCTGTTGATGGACCTCAAGGTTCTTTCCATAGTTTGGCTATTGTGGACATTGCTGCTATAAACATTTGGGTGCACAGGCCCTTCGGACCACTACATTTATATCTTTAGGGTAAATACCCAGTAGTGCAATTGCTGGGTAATAGGGTAGCTCTATTTTCAATTTTTTGAGGAACCTCCATACTGTTTTCCAGAGTGGCTGCACCAGCTTTCATTCCCACCAACAGTATAAGAGGGTTCCCCTTTTTCTGCATCCTCACCAACATCTATCATTTCCTGACTTGTTAATTTTGGACATTCTGACTGGTGTGAGGTGGTATCTTATTTGGATTTGATTTTATTTCCCTGATGCCGAGTGATGTGGAGCACTTTTTCATGTGTCTGTTGGCCATCTGGATGTCTTCTTTGCAGAAATATCTGTTCATGTCTTCTGCCCATTTCTTGATTGGATTATTTGTTCTTTGTGTGTTGAGTTTGCTAAGTTCTTTATAGATTTTGAACACTAGCCCTTTATCTGATATGTCGTTTGCAAATATCTTCTCCCATTCTGTCAGTTGTCTTTTGGTTTTGTTAACTGTTTCCTTTTCTGTGCAAAAGCTTTGATCTTGATGAAGTACCAATAGCTCATTTTTGCCCTTGCTTCCCTTGTCTTTGGTGATGTTCTTAGGAAGAAGTTGCTGCGGCTGAGGTCAAAGAGGTTGCTGCCTATGTTCTCCTCAAGGATTTTGATGGATTCCTTTCTCACATTGAGATCCTTCATCCATTTTGAGTCTATTTCTGTGTGTGGTGTAAGGAAATGGTCCAATTTCATTTTTCTGCATGTGGCTGTCCAATTTTCTCAACACCATTTGTTGAAGAGGATGTCTTTTTTGCCATTGGACATTCTTTCCTGCTTTGTCGAAGATTAGTTAACCATAGAGTTGAGGGTCTATTTCTGGGCTCTCTATTCTGTTCCATTGATCTATGTGTCTGTTTTTGTGCCAGTACCATGCTGTCTTGATGATGACAGCTTTGTAATAGAGTTTGAAGTTCGGAATTGTGATGTCACCAACGTTGGCTTTCCTTTTCAATATTCCTTTGGCTATTCAAGGTCTTTTCTGGTTCCACATAAATTTTAAGATTATTTGTTCCATTTCTTTGAAAAAAATGGATGGGATTTTGATAGGGATTGAATTAAATGTGTAGATTGTTTTAGGTAGCAAGACATTTTCACAATATTTGTTCTTCCAATCCAGGAGCATGGAACATTTTTCCATTTCTTTGTGTCTTCCTCAATTTCTTTCATGAGTACTTTACTGTTTTCTGAGTATAGATTCTTTGCCTCTTTTGTTAGGTTTATTCCTAGGTACCTTATCGTTTTGGGTGCAACTGTAAATGGGATTGACTCCTTAATTTCTCTTTCTTCTTCTTGTTCTTGGTGTAGAGAAATGCAACTGATTTCTGTGCATTGATTTTATATCCTGACACTTTACTGAATTCCTGTACAAGTTGGAGCAGTTTTGGAGTGGAGTCTTTTGGGTTTTCCTCATATAGTATCATATCATCTGCAAAGAGTAATAGTTTGACTTCTTTGCCTATTTTGATACTTTTAATTTCTTTTTGTTGTCTGATTGCTGAGGCTAGGACTTCTAGTACTATGTTGAATAGCGGTGGTGATAATGGACATCCCTGCCGTGTTCCTGATCTTAGTGGAAAAGCTTTCAATTTTTCTCTATTGAGACTGATATTTGCCATGGGTTTTTCTTAGATGGCTTTGATGATATTGAGGTATGTGCCCTCTATCCCTACACTTTGAAGAGTTTTGATTAGGAAGGGATGCTGTACTTTGTCAAATGCTTTTTCAGCATCTATTGAGAGTATCATATCGTTCTTGTTCTTTCTTTTATTAATGCTCTGTATCGCATTGATTGATTTGCGGATGTTGAACCAACCTTGCAGCCCTGGAATAAATCCCAGTTGGTCGTGGTGAATAATCCTTTTAGTGTACTGTTGGATCCTATTGGCTAGTATTTTGGTGAGAATTTTCGCATCTGTGTTCATCAAGGATATCGGTCTGTAATTCTCTTTTTTTGCTGGGATTCTTGTCTGGTTTTGGGATCAAGGTGATGCTGGCCTCATAAAATGAGTTTGGAAGTTTTCCTTCGATTTTTGATTTTTGGAATAGTTTCAGGAGAATAGGAATTAATTCTTCTTTAAATGTTTGGTAGAATTCCCCTGGGAAGCCGTCTGGCCCTGGGCTTTTGTTTGTTTGGAGATTTTTGATGACTGTTTCAGTCTCCTTACTTGTTATGGATTTGTTCAGGTTTTCTATTTCTTCCTGTTTCAGTGTTGGTAGTTTAAATGTCTCTAGGAATGCATCCATTTCTTCCAGATTGTCAAATTTGTTAGCATAGAGTTGCTCATAGTATGTTCTTATAATTGTTTGTATTTCTTTGGTGTTGGTTGTGATCTCTCCTCTTTCATGCATTATTTTATTTATTTGGGTCCTTTCTCTTTTCTTTTTGATAAGTCTGGCCAGGGGTTTATCAATCTTATTAATTCTTTCAAATAACCAGCTCCTAGTTTTGTTGATTTGTTCTTTTTTTTTTTTTTTTTTTTTTTTTTTGGTTTCTATTTCATTGATTTCTGCTCTGATCTTTATTATTTCTCTTCTCCTGCTGGGTTTAGGCTTTCTTTGTCGTTGTTTCTCCAGCTCCTTAGGTGTAGGGTTAGGTTGTATATTTGAGACCTTTCTCATTTTCTGAGAAAGGCTTGTATTGCTATATATTTTCCTCTGAGGACTGCCTTTGTTGTGTCCCACATATTTTGAACCATTGTGTTTTCATTATCATTTGTGTCCATGAATTTTTTTAATTACTCTTTAATTTCCTGGTTGACCCATTCATTCTTTAGAGGAATGCTCTTTAGTCTTCATGTATTTGGGTTCTTTCCAAATTTCCTCTTGTGATTGAGTCCCTCTTATGATTTAGCTTCAGAGCATTGTGGTCTGAAAAGATGCAAGGAATGATCCCAATCTCTTGGTACCAGTTGAGACCTAATGTATGACCCAGGATGTGATCTATTCTGGAGAATGTTCCATGTGCACTAGAGAAGAATGTGTATTCTATTGCTTTGGGATGGAATGTTCTGAATATATCTGTGATGTCCATCTGTTCCAGTGTGTCATTTAAGGCCTTTATTTCTGGGTGCCTGGGTGGCTCAGTTGGTTAAGGTCTTTATTTCCTTGTTGATCTTTTGTTTGGATGATCTGTCCATTTCAGGGAGGAGAGTGTTAAAGTCCCCTACTATAATTTTATTATTGTTGATGTGTTTCTTTGATTTTGTTATTAATTGGTTTATATAGTTGGCTGTTCCCATGTTAGGGGCAGAGATATTAAAAATTGTTTGATCTTGTTGGACAGACCCTTTGACTATGATATAGTGTCCTTCCTCATCTCTTACTATAATCTTTGGCTTAAAATCTAATTGATCTGATATAAGAAATGCCACCCCAGCTTTCTTTTGATATCCATTAGCATGATAACTTGTTTTCCACCCCCTCACTTTAAATCTGGAGGTGTCTTTGGGTCTAAAATGAGTGTCTTGTAGACAGCATATTGATGGGTTTCGTTTTTTAATCCATTCTAATACCCTGTGTCTTTTGATTGGAGCATTTAGCCCATTTACATTCAGGGTGACAATTGAGAAATATGAATTTAGTGCCATGGTATTGCCTGTAAGGTGACTGTTACAGTATATTGTCTCTGTTCCTTCTTGATCTACTACTTTTAGGCTCTCTCTTTGCTTAGAGGACCCCTTTCAATATTTCCTGTATAGCCGGTTTGGTGTTTACAAATTCTTTTAGTTTTTGTTTGTCCTGGAAGCTTTCTATCTCTCCTTCTATTTTCAATGATAGCCTAGCTGGATATAGTATTCTTGGGTGCATGTTTTTCTCATTTAGTGCTCTGAATATATCATGCCAGTTCTTTATGACCTGCCAGGTTTCTGTGGATAAGTCTGCTGCCAATCTAATATTTTTACCATTGTATGTTACAGACTTCTTGTCCCGGGTAGCTTTCAGGATCTGATTTTGAGGGGGCTTCTCTGTTCCTCCTGGATTTTGATGTTTGCTCCCTTTGCCATATTAGGGAAATTCTCTACAATAATTCTCTTCAATATACCTTCTGTTCTGTCAGTGCCCGAGCGGCTTGTAGCGCATGCGCGGTGATGCTTCTGGGCTCCGCCGTGCCCGCTCGTTGCCTCGGCCGCCGCTGCCTCAAGCCGTCGCTGCCGCCGGGTGGCGACGGTGCGGAGCTGCTCCGGCTGGGCCCGCGGGGGGGCCCCGGGCGCCCCACGACTTTTTCGGTGCCCGAAAGTAAACACGCCATTAAGATGGCGGCTGGATGCGAGCCAGTAGGCGGAACTTAGGATTTTGTATCTATGTGGCTGCAAGTGATTGGTTGTGCAACCTTGGTATATATAGACATGCACGGGCGGGGGAGGGGAGATCCCAACAGCTACGCAGAAATAAAGCTTGCTTCGCTGAGGTCTCCTGGTCGTTCTTGCTGGCGAGTGCGACAAGTGGTGCCGAAGCCCGGGAAACCCGAAACCTACACCGAGGAGTTCTCAGTGAACGCAACGATCCGGTAAGTGTGCACAAAATTTCAGATAAGAAAGTTCCTAAGTATAGGACGAGAAGTGAGAAAGTTCCTAAGTATAGGACGAGAAGTAAAAGGGTTCCTAGGCATAGGACAAGAAATAATGGGATCAAAGTTTACTAAGATGGGAGGATTACTGACGGAGGTGCTTAAGGCTAACGGCACTCCGCTAGACTCTAACCATAAAACGGTTAAAAATGTTATCGAGGAGCAGGTCAGAGAAGCCTCTAAGGCAGGATCTAGCAGAGAGGGAGAAAATTCAGAGGAGAGCTCCTCTGAAGATGAGCTTGGGGAAGCCATGACACACTTAAAATTAAAAGAGGAAGTCCCTAACGAACCTTTAAAGGGAAAGACATACAAAGAAGCCGGGAAAAAATATGACTCCCTAGCACCCTCTGTCAGAAGGTCAAGAATTCCTACCCCTGAATGTAGGCCTATAGCGCCACCTGCAGAATGGCCGCCACCATATAACACTTCATGCTCCCGAGGGGCATGCGGTTGTCCAGAATGTAGAAATGCAGGATGGAGGGACATTACGGACTTTACTAAACCCTCCCCTCTTGCATACCCAGTGTTAGAAGATCAAAATCAACAGAGGTTTCATCAACCACTAGACTTCAAACTTATTAAACAGTTTAAGGAAGCAGTCACTACTTATGGGCCACAGGCTGCTTATAAACTTTCACTTTTGGAAGCAGTCGGTAGCATGAAACTTACCCCAGACGATTGGACTAACATGGCAAAAGCAACTCTGTCTGGTGGACAATACTTGATATGGAAAACTGCTTGGCAAGAGTGTAGCTCAGAAACTGCCCAGCGTAACGCCGCGTCAGGGAATCCCCACTGGAATATTGACATGCTCATGGGAGGAGGTCAATTTGTGGGACAAAACAATCAGATTGGGTACTCCCCAGGGGTGTATGTACAGATAGCAGCTGCA
Source organism: Mustela erminea (assembly GCF_009829155.1). NCBI lineage: Eukaryota > Metazoa > Chordata > Mammalia > Carnivora > Mustelidae > Mustela > Mustela erminea. The sequence goes on from NC_045621.1 coordinate 84,349,152, forward strand.
GCCACTAGGGCTTGGAAGACCATACAGGGTTCTGGCGATTTGCAGGGACAACTTTCCAAGGTGTTGCAGGGGCCTAATGAACGCTATGCTGAAGGAATAATTGAACGCGCCAATGGCACCTTCAAACGATGCTTACAAAAAATAAGAAAAGGGGGAATAGGGGATGACTACAAGTCACCCCGTGATCTTACATCTCTCACCCTTTACATTGTAAATTTTTTGTCCTTGGACCATAATGGTACATCTGCAGCGGACAGGCATGCGGCGCTTACCGAACGCACTCTAGCCCAGGCAAAGTGGAAGGATATACTCATGGGCCAATGGAGAGGCCCTGACCTGGTACTAAGATGGCACCAAGGTTCTGTCTGTCTTTTTCCACAGGATGCCCAAGTGCCTATCTGGGTCCCGGAGCGACTGATTAGAAGAATCGATCAACATGGCCCGCCCAGTCCTGATGCTCGCCCTGATAGCGATCCTGGCGACACCAGCATCCCTTCAACAGATGCACCAATGGGCAATAGTGAAAGCCTGGCCGTTCCCCATGCCACTGACGAATGAGTCCGCCATCCTCCCTCCTGTATACCTACTTTCATTCCCATGCCCGTTTCTGTAAATCCTAACAATTCGCCTGTATTGCTCTCAAGACATAAAAGAGACTTTGGGATCACTGCAGCCATTATTGCGGCTGTAGCAGCCTCCACAGCTGCAGCAACTGCAGCGGCTGTAGCTCTCACCACATCTGTAACAAGTGGACATTCTCCAGAAACTATTGACGACCGGATGCATCCAATCACTTTCTGGACTTTGCATAACCTCCGTGGCCTATAATGACCTTTCTATTGCTGCTAATCTGTCGAAAGAGTTAAGCAGATAAGATTGACATAGCTCCATTACAGGACTGGGTATCTGTTGTAAATCCTTATGTTCCGCCGTTTTGCATCATTACGTAAACAACAATGTAGGCAACAGTTGGCGCTAGTACAAGCTTGCATGGCACTGGAAGCTGGTACATGTCCCCAAATCTGGCTGGCAGCGCTAGATCGGTAGTCAATGACGGGTAAGATTGGCTGCATGCACATAGCAACCTAAGCCAGGAGTTCTCCAACCAGAGGGAATTATCCGATGACGGGTAAGCATGTTCATGGCAGCTGACAACCTAAGACAGGCACGATCTCCTGCCTTGCATGCCTAATATAAAAGAAAAAGGGAAGATGTCGGTGCCCCAGCGGCTTGTAGCGCATGCGCGGTGATGCTTCTGGGCTCCGCCGTGCCTGCTTGTTGCCTCGGCCGCCGCTGCCTCAAGCCGTCGCCGCCGCCGCCTCAAGCCGTTGCCGCCGCCGAGTGGCGACGGTGCGGAGCTGCTCCGGCTGGGCCCGCGGGGGGCCCCCGGGCGCCACACGACATTTTCGGTGCCCGAAAATAAACACGCCATTAAGATGGCAGCTGGATGCGAGCCAGTAGGCGGAACTTAGGGTTTTGTATCTATGTGGCTGCGAGTGATTGGTTGTGCAACCTTGGTATATGTAGACATGCAGGGGCGGGGGAGGGGAGATCCCAACAGCTACGCAGAAATAAAGCTTGCTTCGCTGAGGTCTCCTGGTCGTTCTTGCTGGCAAGAGCGACACTGTTCCTCTCTCTTTCTTCTTCTTCTGGAATCCCAATTATTCTAATGTTGTTTTGTCTTATGGTATCACTTATCTCTCAAATTCTCTCCTCATGGTCCAGTAGTTGTCTCTCTTTTGTTCATCTTCTTTACTCTCTGTCATTTGGTCTTATATATCTCTAATTCTCTCTTCTACATCATTTATCTTAGCAGTAAGAGTTTCCATTTTTTATTGCACCTCATTAATAGCTTTTTAAATTGCAACTTGGTTAGATTTTAGTTCTTTTATTTATCCAGAAAGGGCTTTTATTTCTCCAGACAGGTTTCTTTAATATCTTCCATGTCTTTTTCGAGCCTGGCTAGCACCTTGAGAATTGTCATTCTGAACTCTAGATATGACATATTACCAATGTCTATATTGATTAGATCTCTAGCCTTCAGTACTACCTCTTGTTTTTTTTTATTGTTTTGTGTTGAGTTTTTCCCACCTTATCATTTTATCCAGATAAGAATATATGAAGGAGTGAATAAAATACTAAAAGGGTGGCAAAGATCCCAGGAAAATTTGCTTTAACCAAATCAGAAGAGGCCCCAAATCGTGGGGGGAAGAAAAGGGGTAAAAAGAAGTTCAGAAAAAAAAAATAAAAAAAGAAAACAAATAAAAAATATTAAAAAGAAAAAAATGAATATATTAAACTGGTGAATAGAACAGGGTTCCCCACTTTATTTTGGGAGTATTTTGGTCTCCTAGAAGAAACTACCTCCCCAAATTTTAAAGAATGAGAAACATATATAAGGGTAAACACAATGAAGGGATGGAATATGACTATAAAGATAAAAATTTTTTAAAAAATTTCTAAAAAAGGAGTTGATAAGATAAGTTGGTTGAGAGAATAAAGAAAAAGAAAGTGGAGAGAATTTGCTCAGGCTGGAGACTAGAACAAAGCCCTGTGCTAGATTTAGGGTGTATTTTGATCTATTAGAAGAAGTTGTACCCCAAAATTTTTTTAGAAAACAAAAAACCCTATGTTTATGCAAAAAATAAAGGTAGATACAGTGAAGGATAAAATATGACTATATTAATGAAGGTTCCAAAAAGTTGTTGTTGTTTTTTTTAATGAAAGGTATTGTTAAAATAAACTAGTTTAAAAACGTTAAAAGAAGAAAGGCTAGAAGATAAAAAAAATAGAAGAAAAAAATAAAATTAAAAAAAAAATTTACTTTGCAAGACTAAAGAATCATGAGGAGAAAACCATGAATTCCATGCTTTGCTTTCTCCTCCTCTGGAATTCTGCTGTTCTGCTTGGTAAGTGAACTTGGTCTTGGCTGGATTTCTTGTTTATCTTCTGGAGGAGGGGTGTGTTGTATTGATTCTCAAGTGTCTTTGCCTGAAGGTGTAATTACACCACCCTTACCAGGGGCCGGGCTAAGTAATCTGCTCTGGTTTGCTTTCTGGAGCTTTTGTTCCCTGAATGCTTTCCGTAGAGTTCCAGAGGATGGGAATGAAAATGGCGGCCTCCCGATCTTCGGCCCAGAGAAACCGAGAGCTCAGGGCCTTACTCCTCAGTGCACCCTTGGAGAAAAGCGCTCAATCACTTCTGTCTTCCTGGCCTCCAGCCACGCTCTGAGTTCACCCAGCCTGTGATCAAGCTTCTGTGTCTCTGGCACACAGCCTTGCCTGAGCTCTTTCGGGGGTGGGTGGGGGTCTCTCCGGATCTTTTGGGGTTTGTACTCACAGAGCAGTGGTCTCTGCCACAGTTCAAGATTTAAGGTAACCCCGAGTTGAGAGCTCACTCCTCAGTTGAGAGCTCACTTCTTGACTCTGTCTCTGTAGCCAGCTTCCCTGCTCTAATACCTGTGAGCTCTGTGACACCCTCTATCCTTCTGTGACCCCGTGGGATCTGGGGCCACGCTGTCACCCTGGCTTAGCCTCTGGAGCAATGTCCCTCAGTGCAGCAGACTTTTAAAAGTTCTTATTTTGTGCTCTGTTGTTCTGCTGCTTGCTAGGAGCTGGCCCCTCCCATCACGGTCTATCTTCCTGTTGATTTGGATTCATTTCTCTGCTGGTCCTACCTTTCAGAAAGTGGTCATAGAGTTGCTGCTCTTCTTCTCTTCGATCTCCTTTTGGATTTGTAGGTGTTCAGAATGGTTTGATAAGCTATCTAGCTGATCTCCTGCTACCTGATATCATCTCAGCCTGCTACTTCTCCGCCATCTTCTCGACCTATCTTTCATTCTTATAAGGCATATTTTTTAAATTGTGGTTAAAAAAAGAAAAAAGCATAGCATAAAATTTACCATCTTAACCATTTTTAGGTGTACAGAGCAATAGTAGCATTAAGTATGTGCACATTGTTGTGCAACAGAGCTGCAGAACTTTTTTCTTTTTGTAAAACTGAAACTATCAAATTTTACTTTCTTTTTCTATGAATTTGACTAGTATGGATACCGTACATATGGGAAATCATACAGGATTTGTCTCTTACTGACTGGCTTCTTTCACTTAGTATAATGCCTTCAAGCTTCATACATGTCATGGCATGTAACAAAATTTCTTTCCTTTTTTTTTTTTTAAGATCCTATTTATTTATTTGATAGACAGAGATCACGAGTAGTCAGAGAGGCAGGTAGGGAGAGAAGAGGAATCAGGCTCCCCCCTGAGCAGACAGCCTGATGCGGGGCCCAATCCCAGGACCCTGAGACCATGACCTGAGCCAAAGGCAGAGGCTTTAATCCACTGAGCCACCCAGATACCCCATTTTTTTTTTCTTTTTAGGTTTGAATAATATTCCACTAAATGTATAGACCATATTTTCTTTAAATTCATTTGTCAGTGAACTTTGGGTTACTTCTTCCTCTAGGTTATTATGAATAATGCTGCTATGAGCATGGATGTGCATATATATTTCTTTAAGACATTGCTTTCAACTCTTTGAGCTCCTGCCCTCCCCATTTACATTCTGATATATCCAGAAGTGAGATTGCTGTATCATATGGGAATTCTATTTTTAATTTTTTGAGGAATGGCCATTTTTTTTTTTCACAGTTGCACATTATACAGTGTCATCAATTGTGCACACAAGTTCCAATTTCTCCACAAGGTACAAATAATCCTGATGCCAAATAGGTATTATTTAATAACCAAATCATAGGTAAAGAATTTGGCATGCATATAATTTATCTAAGCTAAGTTGAGCGGCATTAATATGTGTTGAGTTAATATTCTATCCAATATTATCTGATATACACCTATATCTACATAGATATACATCTGACTTGTTTACTTTCTTACTTCAGTTTTTGAGGAATCACAGGTAAGAATGTGATCCTACTGAAACACAGGTGAGGATTTTTAAAGTTGCAGATGTGAAAGGAGAGCTGTTGAGGAACAGGGGCTACGGCCAGAAGGGGATACCAGAATGGGAAGTTGAACAAGATTCAACATGAGATGCTGAGAGAATTACATTTAACAAAATAAGTTGTCTAAGCTTGACATAGGAAGTGGAAAAGATAAAAGAACTTGTTCACTTACTTGGTAGCAGGATGTAGTACAAAGAAAGGCTTTAGAGCTTAAAAGAACTGGGTTTTGACCCCGGTCTATGTTGTATTACATTTGATAAGAAAATCAATCTGCTGGTTGCTAGTGTCCTTATATAGAAACTAGGGAGTGAGGGTAAAATAACAAAATTTTAGATTTGTCTTGAAGAGTTAAATAAGAAAATCAAAATGGGCTAACCTAGCACACTGTCAGATACATGATATTATGGTTTTTACTTGTCCTCCCTACTTTTGTTCTGGTTTATACCTACTTTTCTATTTTGATATCAAAAGAGCCCTAATCTGAAGCTTCTGGCATGAATACCTCAAAATTCTTGAAGATATTACTTCAGTATAATATAATATTATACATTAGAAACAAAGGATGACTTTTCTATGGCATCTATATGTTATATAAGTTCGGAAATTCATATTGAGAGATAAAGCACCAGATAATATGCCAAGCTCTCAGAATACAAGATGAATATTTATTATAAATATCTTAGTTAATTAAAAAAACATTTTTATACAATATCTAAAGATACCAAGTCTATAAGTCTTTAAAGGCCTACAATCAGGTAGTAGTAGTAGTAGTAGTAGTAGTCAAGATTCAGGGTTAAATTTTTTGAAGACATTTTATTATTTTCTATTAAGTTTAGAGCCATTTTCTTTTCTCTAGAATAAGATATTGTATTAAAATGTTAGGGATATCCATTATTATAAGCAGAATCTGGTGCTTTATTAGATTTTATTCATGGATTTATTATTTATAATCCCAATTTCCCACAACTTATGTCTCTTCAGAATGCTGTGCTGAGAAATTATTTTGGTTTCTTTAAGAAAAAAATTTGGTGAAATAAGTGACTATGTCTTCTCTTGTGTTGGATGTAAGGGTATCTGTGATCAGATCTGCATCCCTCAACCTAAATATATTGAATATTATTGAATGTGTTATGGTAGTTAACTTATTGTGGTTTTAATTTTAATTTTCTTCTACAATTATTTTTTCTTTCTTCCATTTTTATGTATTTTATAATTGATGGTTGGTATATAATATCTTTAGAGAATGAGATAGAGATAAAAATGAACACTTTGGTCAGTACATATATTTGAACTTTTATGCTAAAATTTAAAATAGAAACACCAAATTGTGGGCTCTTCCCTGTTTCTGTGTAACAATTTTGTACAATTTGAGCCAAAATGATTTCCTTTCTTTCCTTTATTTACTGCTCTAATCACCATTTCCTCTTTTTCTATTTAATCTTTAATTTGTGCTAACTGTACAAACAAGAGCTTCATTCATGTTTGTGATATGAGCCTCAAAGTCTATTGTCAGTAACATAAAGGTAATATCTGCTCACAATGTCCTTAAATTTAATGATTAAATTAAATGATCCTACATGCCTCACCCAAACCCTATCACTGTTTTCCTTCATTCTGTGAGGCTTTGATAAACTTCAACCTTTTATTTCTATCTTAACAGAGACAGAAAACAATTAAAATGAATACAAAGAAAGAAATAATACCATATTTAATGAAAAAAAGTTTATGGCTTTCTCTGTGCATTTTATAGCAGACTATATTGTTTCCTTTCTTTCCAACATTTTATTCTAATAACAGTACTTGCACATTCTTTAAAGTTCTTGCAGGAAAATAAACACACACAATCAGCAAATAAATAAAATTTATTCTAAAAATATCTATAAAAAAGATAGTAACTCAGGTTGTATTTAAAAAATCATGCAAACAACTTAGTATGTATATTTAGAAATTCGGTAATTATCATCAGTTCTATTCATTACATTTCAAAAGTAGAAGATAATAGTTAAGTTGCCGTGTTTTCATATTCATAGAGAAGAAAATAGTAAGTTATCTGTTTGACAGATCTTGACCATTGTTGTAGGCCTATCTGTACCTGTGAACACATACTAAATTCTCTACCCAAACTAAAAGACAGTTTCCTCACCATCACTTTTCATTAAAATTTAATTTAATAAAATAAAATAAATTTTAATAAAAAATAATAAACTTAAGATTTAATGAATAGACACATTTTAAGATTCATATTATAAGATAGAACCCTCCTTTGCCAATACATACATATTTCAGCATTCTAATATTGTGCTGGCTATTGTTAAGGAATTCAAAAGGATTATCCACATTCAAAGAAAGAGATGAACAGATAGTTTTCTTTTGTAAACTTTTTTTGATTAGTAAGTTTCATCAAAATATAGATCAAGCATAATGTTAGTGTTTATTACACGTGTAAATACCTATCAAATTAAGACATTAATTAGAAGATCAAAACTAAACTACTTACACTGGTATATTTATGGCAGACACATTCTGGCTTTATACATGGAACTGTTAAATACTTCCCTTTGAAGCCACCTCATTTTTCACATGGTTCAGACTGGTGAGGTTGGTTGCCATCTTGTGACTCAGGAAGAGCTGTAAAGAATGTTTACTTTGTCAGTGGTAGTACTGTGTTGAGAACAAGAATTGTTCTTGGGATATGTCTGAAGTTTGGTACCTACACAAGAGGTAGAGGAGAGAGCAGTCTCTCTCAAATAAATGAATAGCTAGATCATTTAGGTATTAAAATATTTTGGCCAATAAAATCAGTGCAAGTGCATGTGATTTCTCCAACAGAGAAGTTGTCTACTTCCAACATAGAGTTTCACATTTCCAGTCCAAAACTCATTTTAAGTTTGAGATTTAGAGAGATGAATGCCAAATTTTAACAAAAACGGAATAGAGACCAGCAGTCTCAACTTCAACATACTTAATGTGGGTTTACAAATCCATTTGAAACCTCTGTCTTCCTAGCTTTTCTGTTCATAAACTAGGCATTTGTAGGTATGAGAAATCAAAAGATTACTGGCATACATTAAGAGGCAGTTGTCCTATGATGATGAAGAAGTGTTTATGTGTGTTTGACTGGATACATTCTTCACTTTGTTACCATATGTGCAACATGGTCAGATGGTTAATGAGTTTTCAGGGCTGAAATGCATCTGGTCCAACTTTCAACTTATGGCTTATAATACTTCACTGGAAAGCATGTAATTAATCTTTCCGTGGATAATCTACCATAACTCCTAAACTAATTAAGAATAGATATTCTTTTTAAAAATATTTGAAAACTAAGTTTTATATAAGTTAACAAAACAAAACAAAAAAACAAACCTCCACATAGATAGAAGAGTAACAATATCTCAGGTGAAATTGACCCCTCTTTTCCTTCTCCTCCACCAAATCCCTTTGATAGAAATATGCTTCTTCACTGAATATATGCTGTCAAATAATCTTTCCCTTAAGGAAAAGGATGGTCTCTTACTCATCTTTGAATCCTGAGCATCTGGCATAGATTAAAAGCATAAAAGGTGTTTACTGATGAAATGTTATGGGATTTAATTCAGAGAGATTCCACGTAGCAATCCTAGAATGTACAAATCTATATAGGCAAATATATGTACAACTATATGTGTGTGCTCACACACACAAAAGTATGTATACAACTGTTTGTATCCAAATTTCACAGTAGAATAAACTGAGGTGCAAAAATGCTCGAAAACTATATAAAGTCAGACTGATAGTTATACTTCATTTGTGATTCAAATGAGGGAATCTGAGGCTGAAGCTCAAGTTCTTAACACTATGATATATGAGTCAATAAATAGTTCCTCATGTGGATGTAATGTGATTTCTTTAATCATTCTAATTTTCCCAATCATAGGAACTTTTCTAATTTATTATAATTATAAATAATTGTAAATGATACATTTATAATAAATTATAAGTTTTAATTCATTTTCTAGTGAAATCCCCATAAGTGGTGTTAGAGAATCATGTGATGTATATCTTTTTTTGCTCAAAAAGGCAAAATTTCTTTGTAAAGCATAATAATTGTATTTATAATACAAAGTACATTGCAAATGTCGTAGATTTTTTTAAACCTTTGGCAGCTTCAAACATTTAAGAACATTTTTCCTCCAAAATTTGGCTATTGCTAAAAATAACATTACTTGTTTTAATTTACATATTTGATTTTAGGTTGGAAATTTTCCACTAGTTTATTTACTGGTTGCATTTTTGCTTATTTCCATATCTATGCCACTTGAAAATGTGTCAGCCCATATTTTAGTAAATTTCACTCAATTTGTGTGACCTGATCAATTGTCAGTGACATGAGATCTTTAGTATGTAAATTTGCCCTCGTCTTTTATTTTATTTTTAATGTACATTTTTGAAATCATATTTTGTTTTCAAATCAACATGCTTTTCTTATGAAGAATTCTATTTTATTTAAGCTTAAGATATTTTTGCATCCAGAAATTTGATAAGTATTCACTAATTTTTTTTCCATTTGAATTACTTTTCTATATTTCTTTAATCTAGCAAGAACACATTTTGGTTTATTGGATGAAATGACCCTTTTTATTTGAATATAGATCTTGAAATTATTTAAGCTCTTTTGGTTACCAGAATGTTTCCTGCCACAACACTTAGCACAACATCTGTAGCACAAAACATTCTCAGCAATATTTATTGAATTGAATTTGATTAAATGTCTGGCATATTGAAAGCGCTCCATAAAAATATGTTTATGAATTCATTTATTAATTCTTTCATAGGTGCATTCATTAATCCAACAAATTCTTATTTAAAAACAACTCTCTGTCAGTCACAGTGTTAATTATCTCAGGAAAAAACATTAAGACAGAACTGCTGTCCTGAGAACTTCAGAGTTTATATAGACATAAATCAGTGCAATCTTTGTATTTTAATAAATAAATGAATACTTAAAGCATAGTCTATGGAATATATACAAAGGAGAAAAATATAAGTTAAACAGTAGAAGAGGCATTATAGATTTAGACTCAATTGGGAGAAATGAGCAAATTAAAATCATGCCATACTCTGTATCCAAACTCTAAGCTACTTAGATGTTATCAGATACTTCTAAACCCATTTATCATTTTATTAGATCATCAAATATGAAAAGTCAAAATATATATAGTGTATTATTTACATTCTCAAAGTTTTTATCAAAATTAGTAAAATAAAGCACTATGGCCAGAAAAGCTGAGTCACTATCGTGAAATCAATTAAGTATGCAAAGAAAAATAAATGATCTCCTTAATCTGAACACTGCCCTTTTATACTTAGAGAATGTTTGGGAAGGGCAAGGGTTTATGGTGGGGAAAGTACCAATATCACATGATTCTTTGTGGCTATTTAGAGATATACTCGGGTATTACTTTTAATTTTGTTCATCTATTTACATTACATGAAAGCAATTTTGGTCTATAGCTTCCCTCTCTGGCTTCCCAGGAACTCACATTCCATATGTCCTCTAAAATGAGGATTTCTTAGAGAAATCACTGAGACCTTCAAAATAATGCAGTTATTGGGTAATTTCTCTAATCTCCTTTCCCTTTAAAATGAAAAGTATCTTTTAGTTAACTATATTAATTCTTGTTTTTCTCTAAATTAACACTACAATTGAAGCTAAAATTAGAAAAAAAGAAAAAGAAAAAAAAACTTGAGAATTCTTGACTGAATAGCTATAGTTTATTACATACCACTACATATCACTCTCCTTTTTTTCTTGCTATGTGCCCTGGAATGACTCTGTTCACTTGTTTTAATGATTCAAATACCATGTTCTAAAGTCTCTGCTTTTATGAGCTAATTTATAGACAATATCAATGTCCAACCATAGAACAAGAAATTGCTTTAAACTTATTTAAATCCTCAATTAAATAAAAATTAAAAATCTCTGCTTGTCACCACCATATCTAGCATGAGACTTTTTCCTCTTCTTTTAGCAAAATTCATATTCAAGAAAACATATTCAAGAGAACATCCAATATTAGTACCCCTGTTTACACTTTGTGTAACTAGGTTAGAATTGTTTTCTAACATAATCTAACAATTAATTAAGCAATCAACTGGATCTTAAAAACTGTTAGGTAGTGATATCAAAGTAGAAAAAGACAATTAAATGAATGAGGTTTATAAATGGCATCAGGTTAGCATGGAAGATAGATGTTGGACATATTTCATTCAAAAGGAGCAGTTACAGAACTTCTTCCAGATACGAAGGAGTAATAAGAGCATGACTTATGGGGCGCCTTGGCGGCTCAGTGGGTTAAAGCCTCTGCCTTTGGCTCAGGTCATGATCTCAGGGTCCTGGAATTGAGCCCTGCATCAGGCTCTCTGCTCAGCAGGGAGCCTGCTTCCTCTTCTCTCTCTGCCTGCCTCTCTGCCTACTTGTGATCTCTCTGTCAAATAAATAAATAAATCTTAAAAAAAAAAGACTTATTCCCTATTTGAAACAATTATAAAGCTGAATAAAATATTAAAAATAACTTTTAGATACTTAATTATAAGCGGAACAGAACTATGATCATTGAGAGAAAGGAAAACAAATGGTAGCAGCCTTTTAATTGCAAGGGCTTCCTGCAAGGAGTTGATTTCAAACTGCAGTGCTGTTTGGGAATAACTTAATAGAGACCATCATTCTGGTTGAGATGAGAGGTCAGAAGTCAGACATTGGAGAGGCTATGTGTATATAATTTTCAAGGCTCAATGCTGATGCAGAGAAAGCAATGTAAAAAAAAATAAAAAATCTCCAGAAATACATAGAGTTGTCCTGTCTAGTCATTGGTTAAAGATGAATCTATGTGTATGCATAGGATGAAACTCTGCAAGGTTGTGTAAAGAAAAACTTTTGAGGAAATACAGCTATCTGGGAGCTGTAAGCCAAACAATTTTCTGTACTCAAAACCACCAGGAAAATTTATATTCTTACCAGTCAGATTAAAGAGATCTTGTTGAATAAATATTGAATAGATACCAGATATAGGAGTGGGGCAAACTATCCTTGGGGTAAGACTAATCCAGAAGTGACCAAGTAAAGATAAAACTGATACACATAGAAAATATTAACAGTATACTTAAGCAGCTTGGCATTTATATTTGGCATTTATAGAAATTTCTATTTGACATTTATAGAATTTTAGAGCAGCAATTCTTTTCTAGTGTACTGAAATATTCCCTAAAATACACTATTTGTTGGATCATAAAGACATCTTCATAAATTTATAAATGTGCAAATATATAGAGAATATTCTCTAACTTTAAAGCAAAGAAAATAAAAATTAATTATAGAAAGATACCTGGAAAATATCAAAATATTTGGAAATTAAAAACAAATTTCTAAATAGTAGTGGAACAATAAAGAAATCACAGATAAATCAAAACACGTATTGATCTGAATAAAAATTAAGATATAATATATAAAAATTTGAGCATATGGGTGGCTCAGTCCCTTAAGTGTCTGCCCTTGGCTCAGGTCATGATCCCCAGGTCCTGGGCTCCGGTCAGCATCAGATTCCCTGCTCAGTCAAGATCTTGCTTCTTCTTCTGCCTGCCACTCCCCCTGGCTTGTGCTCTTTCTCTCTCTGTCAAATAAATAAAGAAATTTTTCAAAAAAGAATATATCAGAATTTGTGGCTTGTAGCTAAAGCAATGCTTAGAAGAAAACTAATACTTCAATTATTTTATTGAGAAAAAAATAAATTATAAAGTCAATTATCTAACCTTCCCCTTAAGAATATAGTAAAATAAGAGCAAAGTAAGGAATTAAATAAAAGGAAAACAAAATAATAAATAGAAAATCAATGGGATATAAATTGAAAAAACAGTAAAGAAAAATAAAGTCAAAGAATGATTCAAAATGCTTTCAAAATGCCTCAATAAAATTAATAAACCCCCAACTAATATATTAAAGTAAAAAAGAAAGTAGAGGGTAGAAAAGAAAAGGGGCACATCACTACAGATCTTACATATATTAAGGGATATTAAAGGAACATTATAAAACACATTTACGTAAAATACATTTTATAACTTTGAAAAAGTAGATAAATTTTAAGACTCAAATTATAAAGACAGACACAAAAAGCAATAAAAATTATAAATATTCCTATCTCAAATAAAGAAACTGAATATTTAATTACCAAAAACTCTAGATCCAAATATCTTCATTGGTATAATCAAACATTTTAAAAAAGATAATAATGATCTTACACAAAGTCTTTTAGAAAACAGAAAAAGAGGAATAACTTATTTTATGAATTCAGAATTACGCTAATAAGGCCAGGTTTGCCCAAACAAATTATTAAGTTGCAGATATGAATATATATACATTTCTTTCAAACATTTAAGGAAAAAGTAATGTTTTGTCCCCCCAAACTCTCCCAGGAAATAGAAACAAAGGACATACTTCTTTACTCATTCATGAGCACATCATAAGCCTAATTAAAGAAGCAAATAAAGACATTACAAGAAAACATATTTATTCAGCAACCCAATTAATTTTTTCAGGTGTGCAAAAATACATAAAAGTGTACAAAATGCAAAAAAATTAGGAAGAGGTCAATAGCTGAAAATCATAACACCAATAGGTTAAAGAAGGTCTTATAATCATATAAATTGATACAGAATAAGCACTTAATAAAATCCAACACCTATACATAGTACAAACTCAAACTAGGAATAGAGAATTTTCTTAACATGAAAAAGAAAAGCTACTGAAAATCTATAGCTAACTTTTACTTAAAAGTGAGAGATTGGGCACCTCCCTAAGGTAAGAATGAAGGGATGGATCATTTCTTTTACCACTTTAGAAGTCCTAACTAGTATTACTAAATAAGAAAAAGAAATAAAATATATACTCACTGGAAGAAAGAAGGAAAGCAGACTTTATTCAGAGATGACACAACTATCCCCTAGTGGGTCCCTACAAGCTTAATAATAGTCTCCTGAAACAGTAAGTCAATATAGCAAGGATAGATGATAATCAGTGCTTTCTTATATACCACTAATGAACCATTTGAATTTGTAATTAAAAGAGAACATACAATTTACAATAGAGAAATAAAAATGAAATCATTAGCTATAAGTATAAGACCTGTATGTGAAAAATTACAAATCATTGATAAAAATAGTTTAAAAGAAGTATCAACTGAGTACATCCTGGTATTCACTAAGTAATTGCGGGGGAAAAAAAAATCTCCTATACAAAAGAGTTCAGGAGCAACTGAATGGTTCAGTTGGTTGGACCTCGGACTCTTGATTTCAAGAGCTATGGTCTGGGGGGTTGTGATCTGGGGGTCATGGGATCACCCTCTGTCCAGCTCAGGTTCAGCATGAATGGAGTCTGCTTGGGATTCTCTCTCTTCCTCTCCCTCTGCCCCTCCCCCTGCTTGTGTATGTACATTCACATATGTGCTTTCTGAATAAATAAATACATACATACATAAAATCTTAAAAAAAAAAGTCCATTTGATTTATATAGTTACTCTACCTTAAAGGAGATGGTCATGTATTGTGACTTCCTTTCAAAAAATAAAAATGGAAAGGGAGAAAAAATAGTAAATTCACAGTGGAGAAACGTGACAAATAGTACTTCAGTCGGGTGGTCAATCTTCAAATCCACAGTGATAAGTCATGTTGATAGTATATATCTTTGATATCACATGATGCATTTTACTTCTGTGGATTTCATCCTAAAGTCTGTAACTTCATGTAACATGAGAAAAACATAAATAAGTCCCAGTTGAGGAATATTCTCCATAATACCTTGTCAGTACTCCTTAAACTATAAATTTCATCAAATAAGGAAAGTTTGAGACATTGTCACATCCAAGAGGATTTAAAGGAATATGAAGATTATATGTAATATGGTATTCTGGATAGACTCTTAGAACAGAAAAAGAATATTAGCAAATAAGAAAGAAATTTGAATAAAAAGTAGTCCTTAGTAAAATAGGGGTAGAAAGGAACTTCAACATTTTATTAAGTTTTACAAAAATTAGCTTATGTTGTATTCAATGATAAAATTCTGAATGGTTTTTCCCTCAGTTCAGCACTTCTGTTAAACATTTCACTGTAGTTCCTAGGCTTTAGTAAGGCGGGACGAAGAAATAAAATCCCATCAGACTGGAAAGGAATAAACAAAAAGAATAAACAAAATTGACTTTTTTTCACATAGAACAGAACTGCTTGGAAAATTCTAAGGAATCTACCGAACAACTGCTAAAACTAATAGCTCAGTGTAATAAAGGCAATAATACAAGGTCAATATTAAAAAATCAATAAAATTTCTATATATGAGCAAACAATTGGACATCAAAATAAAAATATCATCAAAATAGCATCCAAAACACAAAAAAAGTGAAGAATGGATTAGGTAAAATATGTATAAAATTTACACAATGATACTATAAAACATGCTGGGAGAAAACTATTTGAGAGATATACTACACCTATGGACTGGAAAGACTCAATACTATTAAGATGTTAATTCTCCCCAATCTGAACATCTTATTTCACTGAATTCCAATTAAAATCTCAACAGCTTTTTCTTTTCAGTAGATGTTTACAAGCTTAAATTATATTTGTAGAAATGAAATTAATCTAGAATAGCTAAATCTGTTTTACAGAAGAGTACAATGGAAATACTTATATGCCTAATGCCAAGATATATCATAAAACTACAGCAATTAACAAACCATGTCATTAGAATAATATAGACCTATACATTGATGGTACAGAATAGGAAGTATAGAAATATACCTAAATAAATATCATCAGTTGTGATAATATTGTGACAAAGAGGCCAAATTAATTCAGTTTGGAAACCATAGCTTCACACAAATGGTGCTGGACCGACTGATAAGCAGGAGAATACACTATGATACCTCACACTACGCACACACAAAAAAAATACTGAAAATGGTTTATATATTCAAGAGAATTGAGAACATTCATTTATGAGTGTGTGTATGTTAAGTAGCAACATTATTCATAGTAGTCCCAAGATAAAACAATATAGTGTTTATCAACTACTAAATGGATAAATAAAGTGTAGCATATCCATATGATGGAATAATAGCTATGAAAAGGAATGAGTTATTAAATGCCCTATAGTATAAATGGACCTCAAACACAATAGGGTCACCTGGGTGGCTCAGTTGTTTAAGTGCCCGACTCTGGTTGCTGACTCGGGTTGTGATCTCAAAGAGGTGAGATCCAGCCATGAGCTGAGCACCATAATCAGTGCAGTCTTCTTAAGACTCTCTCTCCCTATTTTTTAAAAACAGTTTCAGGAGAATAGGTACTAATTCTTCTTTAAATGTTTTGTAGAACTCCCCTGGGAAGCCATCTGGCCCTAGACTCTAGTTTCTTGGGAGATTTTTGATTACTGTTTCAATGTCCTTGCTTGTTATGGGTCTGTTCAAGCTTCCTATTTCCTTCTGTTTCAGTTTTGGTAGTTTACTCATCTCTGGGAATATATCCATTTCTTCCAGATTGCCTAATTTTTTGGCATACATTTACCCATTATCTTACAACTGTTGTATTTCTTCAAAGTTGGTTGTGGTCTCTCCTCTTTCATTCATGGTTTTATTTGTTTGGGTCCTTTCTCTTTTCTTTTTGATAAATCCAACCAGGGGTCTATCAATATTATTAATTCTTTCAAAGAACTAGCTCCTAGTTTCATTGATTTCTTCTACGGCTCTTTTGGTTTCTGGTTCATTGATTTCTGCTCAATCTTTATTAATTCTCTACTCCTGCTGGGTTTAGGTTTTATTTGTTGTTCTTCCTCCAGCTCTTTTAGATATAAGGTTGGGTTGTGTATTTGAAGGAAAACGTCCAAACTCTTTCTATGAGGCCAGAATTACCTTGATCCCCAAATCAGACAAAGACCTCACCAAAAAGGAAAATTACAGACCAATATCCCTGAAGAACATGAATGCAAAAATTCTCACCAAGATAAGAGCTGATAGGATCCAACAGTATATTAAAAAGATTATTCACCATGACCAACCAGGTGAGATTTATTCCTGAGCTGCAAGGGTGGTTCAACATCCTCAAATCAATCAATGTGATACACTACAATGGGCAAATTTTATGATATTTAAATCACACTACTGAGTGCGCCTGGGTGGCTCACTTGGTTAAGCATTTGCCTTTGGCTCATGTTATGATCCCAGGACTCTGGGATCAAGCCTCCTCCTCCTCTACCTGTCACTACCCCTGCTTGTGCTCTCTCTCTGTCAAATAAATATATAAAATCTTAAAAAAATAAAATAAGTCACACCACCATAAAGTTGTGGAAGCAACTAAGATATCCTGCAGTAGGTGAATAAACAAACTATATCCAGACAGTGCACTAAAAAGAAATGAGCTATTAAGCCATGAAAATTCATGGAGGAAACTAAAAATGTATATTGCTAAGTGAAAGAAGCCAATCTGGAAAGGTTACCTAGTGTATGATTTCAACTATATGATGTTCTACACAAGGTGAAACTATGGACAACATGAAAAGATCAGTATTGGGGTGTGTGGGGGTAGCTCAGTTGTTAAGTGTTTGCCTTTGGCTCAGATCATGATCCCAGGGTCCTAGGATCTAACCTTGTGTCTGGCTCGCTGCTCAGCAGGAAGCCTGCTTCTCCCTCTCCCACTCCCCCTGCTTGTGTTCTGTCTTTTGCTATGACTCTTTCTGTCAAATAAATAGAATCTTAAAAAAAAAAAAAGAAAGAAAGAAAGAAAGAAAAAGAAAAAGAAAGAAAGAAAAAAATGTTTAAGGTAAGAGTGGTCATTAAAAAAAAAAAAAAAAATCAGTATTTTCCAGGGATTAGGAGTCAAAGAGAGATAAAGCAGAGGATTTTTTTTTTTTTAAGATTTTATTTATTTTATTTGACAGACAGAGATTACAAGTAGGCAGAGAGGCAGGCAGAGAGAGAGGGGAGGAAGCAGGCTCCCTGCTGAGCAAAGAGCCCGATGTGGGGCTCGATCCCAGGACTCTGGGATCATGACCTGAGCCGAAGGCAGAGGATTTAACCCACTGAGCCACCCAGGCGCCCCAAAGCAGAGGATTTTTTAAAAGCAAAATTAACGTGTATGGTTATATCATTGTTGATGTGTGTCATTATACATACATATAGGTTTGTAAACCCATGAATTTACTAAGATTAAACTCTAAAGTAAGCTATGGACTTCAGGTGATAATGATGTATCATAAATTCATTGATTGGTTCATTGGTTGTAATAAATGTACCACACTGGTGCTGGGTTTTGATAGTGGGGAGACTGTGCATGAAGAGGCAGTGGGTGTGTAAAAATCTTTGTACTTGCTGCTGAACTTTGCTGTGAAACTAAAGCTGCTCTAAAAAAACAGTCTTAAAAAATGAAAAACAAACAAAAAAAGTAAATGGATCATAGATCTAAAGGAAAATCTAAAACAAGAAAACTTCTAGAAGAAAATAGAAAAGAAGACTATGAGCCTTAGAAGGCCACCATTTCTGAAATAAGACATAAAAAAAAAACACATAAAAGGGAGAAAGGATGCACTGGAAGTCATGGACTTTAAAGGTACTCTTCAAAGCACTATTTAAAAGTTAAAAAAAAGAGAAAGCCAGTCGTACACGAGGAATAAATATCATATATATGGAATATATGACAAAGGCTTTATTGAGTAATAACGATATGTAAAATAATAGCACTAATAACAGAGACTAGTGAATACTGGGCAAGTATTTTAATATAAAATTCACAAAAGTAGATATATCCAAGTTCGATTTTTCTCTAAAGTGATGCTCCATATTTTTATTAACAGGAAAATACAAATTAATACTATAATGTGATAATGCTCTATATCTTCTAGAATGGTTTTATTTAAAAGATTGATAATTTCTGGCCTTTCACTGAAAATATTTTCCAACTTCTGCTTTCAAATATTCCTGATTCACTGGACTCTTTTGTGGGATGTTTTTTATTTCTTAAATATTTTATATATTTTTTCTATTTTTATCTCCTTTGGTTGGCTTATAATATCGATCTGACTTTATTGTTTGCACTTTAAAAAAAAAAAAGATTTAGAGAAAGCATATTATCCCTACTTCTTTTAGGTGTATATGAAATTAGGAATTACCTCTTGTCACTTTTCATCAGTTTCTTTGGGATTTTCCTTTTATGAGATGTACCATGTATTTGCTTTTGTTACTTTTATTCCTTTTCTTTTTTTCTCCTTATTGTTATACTTCATATTTGAATTCCAAGGAATAGGAGGTATGCCAGGCAGGAGAAACCAGATTGAGAGGTAGTAAAAAGGAATACCCAAATTACACAACAGAAGTTCTTAATTTTATAATCTGTAACAACTGCAGCTCATCTGAAGTTCATATTTATATTGTTACTCTCCTCACTCTATGATCAAGATAGATGGAAAGCTACCTAGAAAATTACCAGTACTATGGAAGAGAAATAGTGATCCCCACAAGTAATCTCTGGGGCAATTAAATAATCTTTTATGACTGATGTTCATAACTCATCAACCAGAACATGTCACATGGCTCCAAGTTACTAGAAAGAGTTGAGAAATACAACTGTATCCTGTGCAAGGAATCTTTGGACAGTAACAGGAATGACTGTTGTGGTTTGTATTTGGGTTGGAGGGAGCTAGGTTATTTAGTCTCCAATTTTAATATGTTTGTTTTTTCTTATTCCTCAATCATGAAGGCTATTACTTCCTTTCTATTAGT
The DNA here is from genome assembly GCF_009829155.1 of Mustela erminea. NCBI lineage: Eukaryota > Metazoa > Chordata > Mammalia > Carnivora > Mustelidae > Mustela > Mustela erminea. Next base: position 84,368,907 of record NC_045621.1, read on the forward strand.
AGGGTATTTCTGCTCAATTTTGTCCTCAAGATGCAGGTAGGATTCATAGAAATATTATTTAAGTCACTGGTTGTTCTCATTTTGATCTAATAATCACACACACATAAATCTACTCCTCTGCACCATCTGACAGGTCTCTCATGACCCTCATGCTTCTTAGGTATGGCTCAGAAATCATAATTTCTCCCTCAGCAACTTCTCTGCTGAAATCCTTTACTGTCAACCAGGATCTCTACAGAGAGCATTTAGCCAAATCCTGGTTCTCCTGACTCTGACGAAAAAGTCATTGGGATAGACATACGCTGCAATACGGCAGTATTTCCATTTTGAGAGTTCAATTCTTTGATAAAGTCCTAGGAGATATGCATAGTCCCCAGTGTTTATTATCATTGTGTTCCATACTTAATTATATTTAACAGGAATATCAAACAATTTTGGTTTGGTTTTAGGGTGTTGTTCCTATTACATTTTGTTTGTTTGTTTTTATTGTATGTTACACCGAGAAAAATAGAAAACCTTAAAGAAAGGAAGAAAAAGAGTAAAACGCTTTTATTCTCCTATATTTCAAGGAAAGTTCCTATGGCCACTTACCTAATTCTTTAATGGAATTATATCTCTAACTCTTCCCAGACGTAAAACAATACAAGACTTTGCTGTTCATTTTCCAGCTTGCCACTCTTTCATACCCCTGGGTAATGTACGTACTTTCTTCAAAATATTATCCTTCCCTTTCTTTTCCCACTCAGGTCTTTTTCATTTTTCTCGCCTCGATGCCTAAACTTTGCTTCTCTCCCTTCAGTCCTTCACCATCCAATTTATTCCAACTGCTAACAAAAGAATTTTCCCCAATGTTCACTAAGACAAATACTATTCATGGCCTAACACAGTTAGCCTTCATGCTTTTCTCCAAACAACTTGGCAAGAAAACTAATTTATTTAGAACTTATGCTATGTGAATATAAACGCAGATTGAGACTAAATACTAAAGAAGCTTAAATATTTGTTTAAGAAATTTAGACTTCAGAGACCATCACACAGAAACACACACACACACACACACACACACACAGAATATTCTCTACTGACGGCTGTCAGTAGCAAGTTCCCTCCTTTTAACCACAATAGCATTTTCTTGTTCTTTTATAGCATTTTGCAATGAATTTATTTTGTGGCTCTTTAATGTCAAACACAATGTCTTTTCATATCAGTATCCTACAAGCATCTGATCCAGATAGATTAATTAAATAATTAATGACGGGAGGGGAAATACACTACTGATGTACTATATTCATAATTATTTAAACTTTAGATAAGAGAGATGATTTACTCTTTACAAATATAATTTGTTTGATGTTTTATTATCTCTTTTATAGAGTGTCTTGGAAAATATGTGTAATTTCTCCAATAATTATTGATGAGGTGAGATCATACTTTTTTTCTCATCTTGATTTTCTTTCTGAATCAAACTTTGCATCCTGTCGTTTCAGACAAGGAAAATTTCTGGAAAGCTTCGATTTTTTAAAAAATTCCTAACATAGAGCCATAGAATATTATGGAATATTATAGCTGCAAAGCATGAGTTTATTAGCATTAAAAACTAATTTCATTGCTTATAAGTAATTTTGTTTTTTAAAAATTATTACTATTTTGTATAAACAGTAAAAATACAATTTGGGCAGCAGTGTGCATGTTGTTTAATTAAATTAGATTTGGTGCAGAACCATTTAAAATCCATTCTTTTAACATTTAAAGTAAAACAATTATTTATAAGTAAAACTTTTTATTCTGTTTTTATAGATAAAATAATATACCTAAGCTTTTCTCCTATCATTATTTACTCCATTCTTTTTTTTTTGCTAAGGATCATTACAAATTCCTGGAATTTGAGAGTTTTACCAACTGTTAAGGTGTTTTATAAATTATCACTTCTAAAATCTATGTTACAAAACAAACAAACAAACAAACAAAAACTATGTTGCCATATTTTCCCGCCATAAATAGAGGATTTGATACAGATACATAACATTAGACTTATTTTTCTTTCCTCTACTTAAATGAGCTGCCTTTAGAATCAGTCTTAGAAATATGTTAGCCTACCCTAGAAATGACTCAACATAAACCATTCATAGCCTATTCTTGTATATTTTGTTTCCTGAAATTAGTATTTTATGTGTCTATTAAAAAGTGCAAATATTTTAATAAAAATATCATTTTATGCCTTCCACATTCAGCAAATAATCATTATCTATTTTGTCAGGCACTGTTATCAACAGCTTGTACCTGATTTGTGAAAATTAGGAGAAGGTGGAAAGAAACTGGATACCCAAAACAATGGTTCCCAATATCTTCCAATTCATGGCACACATACAAATAAATAATATCTGTACATCCCACTGGGACCACTGGTTACTTGGGTAAATGGATATGTAGATTCAAAGCTGGTGGTATCCAACCAGGGCTCCAGCTACCCAAACTCCCATCAGCACCTTAAAGGCTCAGCAGACCAGAACCATGGCCCAGCTGCTACCCATCCCCAGCAAGATGGTGAAAAGCTGATTTGGAGACACAGAGAGCAAGATTGTGCCAAAGGAAAAGACTAGGCATAGAGAGGCAGCAGGCAAAGGTGACAAGTGTTAACTGGCAGTTTGGTCTCAGCTCTTTGTGTCCACTGTATGTAGCTATTGAGGCCATAAATCCTTACCTAAAACTCTTCCAAGATGCCTTTCAGAAAACTATTTTTTCCCACTTAGAAAAGCTAATGTTTATGTCGGCCATATTTTATTTATTTATTTATTGGGATCTGGAGCCGTATCGTAGGAATATTCACACAGATCTTCATGCCAAATAAGTTCATGTAAACTTGGCTTCATGTGGGTTTAATTAGCCACCAAATGAGTTCTAAAAAATCATCGGTTTTTATAACAGTTTTGATTTCCAAATTGTGGGAAAAATTTTGTGAATCTGTATAATATTAAGTCATCTATAATATTTATTTTAGTATATTTTGACATGAGTTTTGAGAATTAATAACCAAAAGGTATATAAAGGACTATGGAAGGACTTAGAATACCAAGGTATCACATAACTTAATACATTTAAAAAATATAAAACAATTAAGAGAATTAGAATTGCTTGCATCTTGAAGGTCTCAGTATTTTGAATTTATTTATTTTTTATATTATTATTTCTTATATTTTTAAAAGACTATATTTCAAGTGTGGGATGCCCAGGATGATGTATTCACAGTGACTGCAAATTCAATATTTCTTCATTTCACATGAGTAGCGCCATCTCATTTAAGAAATGGAATGCACAAACTGATTATTCTGAAAGGAAAGATTCTGCAGCATTCTGTTTTTTATACAGCACCTTGTGATAGTTGAGCTTATTGCATTGAAACAATCTACTCTAAGGGCACTGTTGGTATCAAAAGGCTTCTATACATAATGTGGAAGTTTCTTCAATTGTGAGCAGCACAGTAGTAGTAGTTAGGGCTTTATTACTTGGTTCTAATTTGTATTGATGGCCTAAAAAAAGTAGCATGCTTTGCAGTTCTATGAAAGAAAAGATTATAAATGGAGATTAATTATAATTTTGCTAGCTCAGTACTTGTAAAACTAAAGCAATTTATATTCTTTCTCTTAATGATCTCCATTCCTGATTGCAGTAATGTAATCTAATTGTGATTATGATAGTATCTGAATCATGTGGGCCTCAATGTGATTGAAACTACTCTTTGCATTAAAAAGTAATTTTGGAGTAATGATGAAAAGTTACTGTGGAAAATTGGCAAGTAATATATTTTACTCTGTATCTTAAATTTCTGCTTTCATTTTTGATTATATCTCATAGCATGGATAAGTACGATATTATATCAAGGATTTATTACATCAAAGCTTTATCGATGATAAGTATGAATATGAGTATCAGGGATAAGCATGATCTTATTGAAATACTAGTGACATGGTTGAGTCAGGGAAATGACTGAGGATTTAAAATGCTAGGATAAGGTTTCCTGAAACTAGAAACCAAATAAGGAGGGGAAGGTTTCAATATTGTACAGATATGATAACCCAGGAAGAGAAAAGCTGTGAGTGTTTTAGCTGACACAGCAGATCCTGCCTGGATAGACATTAGGAAAAATAAGGATAGTCAGGTATTCTGTGAATGTTGAAATACACCTCTAGGGCGTGAAGAGAAAATAAAATATCAAATGTTTCTCTTCTAGATAAAATTTCCTTTGCAGGGTCAAAACTTGTTCAGGGGGGCGTGGGGCATGGGGTGCAGTAAAAGTACATCTCATATTTGTGCTTAGTTAAAGGAAAATATTTGTGAAATTCATACTTTAGAATTTGAAAAACAAGTAAATGAATGCTTAATGTTTGGAAAATACTGTTGAAACACTTAGACATGTACATATTGTGAAAATAAAGGAATTCAAAAGAGGTTGCCCTGGGAAAAGATATTTTGGAAAGAATGCAAAAACCACAAAAGCATATTTATCAGAATCTTATAATGCATGATGAATTTGTGAGAGAAAATTATAATTAAAAGAGGTTGTGATGCATTTAATATTCATTTAAATTATGACTAAAGAGAAAGCTGATATAATTTTAAAAAGAACAACCTAAGCAAAAATATGCTGAAAATATCCAGAAACAGATATTAAAAAATGAGAATTGAATTGGTAATGGGTAGTAGAAAGAGAGAAACAAACAAATGGAAATCTATCAAAATGCATGAAGGACATATCAGCTCTTTCTGTTTTTCTTTATTTTTGTTATAGAAAATACTTGCTAACCCCTCAAGTTGTTGTGTGGTTGGACTAAGAAAACCAAGGAGGTAACCTCTCCATAACTGATTCCAAATGTAAGAAAGCAAGTCTTTCAAACCATCTTCTCAGAGTGACACCACAGAGGAAAGAAAAAAAAAAAAAAAGAGAGAGATAAGAAAAAAAATTACAAACTCATTTTCTAGTTACTACTGACAATGAAAAAAAAGCCTCTTCCGCTATCCCTAGAGTCTGTGAAGATCCATTTTAAAATGTCTCCTGCAGCATTGATACAGCTCAGGAGAAGAGAAGGGATTGCCTACATATAAATGGCTCACTGTTTCTAGCAGGAGGAAGCACATTAACTCTTTCAGGCCACTAGAGTCCATTTACTAAATTACTTTTCTCTGTCTCCCCCTCTCTCTCTCTCTCTCTATTTTTAAGTGCAGCAAATTGTACTGGAGAAGTAATGCAACGCCATGAAGTGCATCATTTACTCTTATTCTTTCCTTGATGCTTATGTACAGATAAGTGCCTCGTCTATTGCCATTTGTAGACTCTCCCTTTAAGGGGAATACACTGTGAAATAGATACTCTCCAGACTCAGTCAAGAAGAGAACATCTTGAGCCTGTATGGTACATTACGGCCAGTTATAATAGACCAGGGAGGGAAGTGTGTCTACAGCCATAATGACTGTAATATGATGACCCTGTGAACACATAGATGCATCAAAGTGTATCACTGAAACTTTTGTAGTTTTTCTTTATCAGTGATAGTATAGCTATAAGAATGTCCAAAATAGACAAGCTATTTATTTCTTCCCAGCCTGCTGGTGAACTTGTTCCCAATATGGAAATAGGATGAGCCCACTTTACCTCATTTCTACCTTATCAAATAAATTCCAGAGTATACTCTTTCCAGGAGAGAGAAATCTTCTTTTTCTTTTTTTTCTGGTGAATTATGAATTTATTGGCCATAGTATTTTTGCCAACTTTTCTCAGGGAATGTGAAAAAATTATGTAGTAGAAAATTAGTTCAATACTTGGGCAAAGGCTCTAGCCATGTTAAGCCTTTAGTGTGGGGAGATGCTGTTAGTTTTGGAAAAGTCTTGATGAGAAGAGCTCATTTATTTTTCGTACACTCAGCAAATATGTGTTAAGTACCTGCATTCAGCAAACACTGAAGTGGGCACTGGGGAAATTAGGGTTATCCCACTGGACATGATACTTTCTCCTGTGGCCTACAAGCCAATGCGGAAGTCATCTCATTCTGTTCAGTGTCTTCATTCAGTCTTCCCTTACAGTAATGCAGGTACTGGAGAACACTAGACACAGTATAGTCGATCTAATTTACTATCTAGGGGGTGGGGGTGGGGAAGAATTTCTAGAAAAAGAACTGGATAATGTAATACTTTAGTGAACACAGAGAAAAAGAGGTCCAAAGTCCCATCTCTACCCCTTCCGTATGTCCATGTGGAACTATCCTTATAACACATGGATAGTTATATAATCACATAATTTGTGGGCTAAGACTGTTGACTCTGTTACCAACAGTAAAGAGGACACAGTGGGATAATGATGTGATTTTTTTTTTTAAACACACTGAAGACTCCTTTTTCTTTTAAATTTCAACTGTTTTGTCTCCAACCACTGAGTGACTATCTATTTGCAATGATACTCTCCTGCAAAATTAGTTTTGGCTACTGACACATAGCACATTTTGTGGACAAATGAAAAGCAATTAAGTTTTTATATCAAAAGTCGTGACATTCAGCACAGACTGGACTTTGGAATCACCTGGAAAACTTTTCAGAAAACATTGATGTCCCATCTATACCCATTTAGCCAGGAAACTGAGAGAGCTGACAAAACGACTTGAGTGGGGACGCCTGGGTGGCTCAGTTGGTTAAGCAGCTGCCTTCGGCTCAGGTCATGATCCCAGCATCCTGGGATCGAGTCCCACATCGGGCTCCTTGCTTGGCAGGGAGTCTGCTTCTCCCTCTGCCTCTGCCTGCCATTCTGTCTGCCGGTGTTCGCTCTCTCTCCCTCTCTCTCTCTCTGACAAATAAATAAAAAAAAAAATCTTAAAAAAACAAAAAAACATAAAAAACAAACGACTTGAGTGGATCAACATATAGAAGGACCACATATGTCCTCCACTGAGAGCAGTCTATTCATGTTATAGGTCGCAGGACCTAGTCAGTCAATAATGATAAAGCTACTTAAGTCCATGAAATAATAGAAGGGCAGTGGTATCTACATCTATTCTTACCTGTTCCTTTTCTGTACAAGATATTTTGTTAGCAACCTTGGTTCAGAAAATATCACAGTATTTCCTTTTATATTTTGACCAGGTTATCTGTTCAAAATGATCATAGCCACATCTTGATTTAGCTCTAAGTAACAATCTTTCTAGTTTAGTGTTTAACATGTACAGTGTTTGGATTCAGGAGGAAAGTTGCATTTCAAAGTCCATAATTCTTAATATTTATGGTGTCCTGAGCTTTGATGACGAAGACCATGAAATCGTGGAATATATTTGGTCGATTAGAGTAATAACGATTACCATTTATTATACTTCCATTCCAATGACTATGCTAGATATTTTCCATGCATAACCTCATTTAATCCTCAGATATGGTTGCCCTCATTTAGTGCACAAGTGCTGTGTCTCAGAGAAGTTTCACGAATTCACTGAGGCAACACAGGTCACATGAGCCAAAATTCAAAGCCAAAGTTATGTCTGACACTAAAGCCTAAACTCCTCTCCCCTTATCATCTTGCTCCCTATACAAGGAACACTGGAACTGTGTTTGGAAAAAGTAATGTAGAAATTCCCTGAAAATCTTGGGCACTTTTCTATGACAAGGGACATATAACTGCAGTTATAGTCACAGAACAACCCAGTTATGCTTGACAACAGCCCATGAAAACAAGCCTCCTTAAAGGGAGATTAATGCCATCAAGTCCTTTCAACTCAGACCTACACCTGCTTACACAATTGGCCTTTCACGTACCAGTCGGTAAAATCCAGCCCCTGGAGAGAGAGACACATGCACTATTTATGTCGTTGTTGAAAGTTTCATGGCCTTCAAACCACACAGGTTGGAATTGAATTTGAAAACCTGTCTCCTGACTTCTTTTGAGGAGTCACTAATCTTCTGAAGGATGCTGTGCTTTCTCTGTACAAGTGGATTGGCTAGAGAAAGTGGTTAAGCTATGGCTCAGAGGCAGGGGTGTTTTCTTCTTTATTTAGAACATAATTAAAAAATAATATTACTTGTCAGGTTGAAGCAATATCCGAAATAAAAGAACACTTCCTTAGCCTTTAAAACAACATACCAAAATCCTGCCCCTATTATTTTGACTTCTAAGTAAACACATGAAATAGGGAGAAATGGCAAAATCAGAGGCTGATTAAACAGCCTCTTTATCTGGTAGACCCAGGTTGGAACAGCTGGTTGGTTGTAACTGCTCTGGCATTATTTCTCAAGAAATGAGAGGTAAACTCTAGCATGACACTATTACTGAGGTTCTTAAGCCAATCGTTGTTGAAGTTGAGAAACAGATGTCTACTTTTATATTATTTTCCATAGTGTCCACATTCCTAAAGAAATTCCCTTTGCTTTAAAAAAAAATACCAGCTATTATTTGAATTAAGTTTCACTTGCCCAGCGTTTTATGTTTCTGAGAGCTGGTATACATACTAGAGTTAACTAATTACCAAACTGCGTAAGTGGTAGGTTATTGGAATCTGATGAATCAAAGAATGATTCTATTTAACATCTTTTCTGTCTCTTTGTTTCTTGCCTTTATAATAGTTGATATCGTCTTCTGCCATAAGAAGAGAGGTAGCTTAAAGTACTTCCCGAAGTAACAGAGTTGCAGGAAAAAGTCTATTGCCAAAAGCCAGTTTCTTAGCAACAGCACCCTCTCAATGTGTCACAAAGTCTGAAGCCCTTTGGCCCCTCAAAGGAAGTTCCTTAGGTGTCTTTTACACATTGAATGCTTTGTGATAGTTGAGGCCTGCTGGCTGTCAACTCCGTCCCTTAAGGGAACTTGACAGATCTTAAAAAAAATCAATTTTAAGCTCACATGCCCCAGTGGGTGCCAAAGCCACTTCAGAGAGCCTGAAAGATGGCTGAGTCGACAGGATTTGACTTCTAGAGGTAGAAAGGTGACAAACTCTATCATGAGAAAGGGGCAGCTTGGGGCCTCAGAGGCCTAACCTGCTCCCAGGATCTGGGGCCTCGTGTTGTATTGAACCTATTTATCTCTTTCATGGGCCTAAGGTACCACAGGGAAAGAAAAGTTGTTCAAAAAATGCTGGCAGAATTCAGGGGTGTAAATGATGAATTACTTTTCATCAGCTGAAAGGAAACATACTCCGGAACAATACTGAAAGGGAGCAGGAGCGGCTGACCCCCTGCTTCAGAGCAGCCAATATCTTCATTCAAGAAGACAACCATGAAATTACACAGAAAATGGGATTGTCATGAACAGCCCCTTGAAATCTCAGTATACAGTCATTACTGCATGGGAAAAAGCCTTCATCCACACATCATAACTTGTAACAGACAAGGAGGGGGAAAAAGAACAGAAGGGAAAAAACGGCCTTGGAGTTACTGGTAGGAATGTAGAAAATATTTGTTGATTCAAACTTTCCCCCTTAGCTTTCTCAATACTGCTACATAGCTTAACCGTGGATTAACTTTATGCTGGTTGTTGATTTCTTTTTTTGAGCTATTTGATGAGAGTTCTATAAATTTTAAGCAAGTGCCAAGGAGAGAAAGAGCTATCTTGATATAGTCATAAGATTGTCCCCCTCTAATTATTAAGATAATCATTAAATGGACCTGCAGAATAATCCCGAAGTTATTGCTTAATTAATATTCTAAAGTTCAATACTGTATATTACTCACTATATAGACTGTTAAATTCTTCCTTTAACTGTGAAACTTAGAAAGATCAACTAATTTTCAGGTCTATGTTGGAAAAGTTTGAGTCAGAATATAGAATTTTAATGGAGTAGCTAAAATGTGAAATCTTGAGGTTCAAAAAACATTAAAACAAGAATATTACAGTTATGTGTTTTGCTTTGTCATTTTGGCTATTTAGTCCCCTGAGTTTAATTAGATTGCTCTAGTCTCTTTAACTCTCTCTTTCTCTCTCTCTCTCTCTTTTTTTTTCCCCCATGAAGGATTACTTTTTACACTATTTTCTTCCTCTGTGTTCCCGTGTTTCAAATGAGTAACCCTCATGAAAACTTAAATTATAGATTTTGTCACCCATCCAGTTACAAACAAATGGGAAACTATGACAATTTGTGGGGTCCATTTCTCTCCCAGGTGATAATGAGAAGAAAGTGGATTAGGAAGTGCCTATTCAGACCAACCCATTCTTCGTAACTTCTAAAAGACTACTGTTTGGAATTTCCAAGTGTTCCTGATAACCTTTTATCTACACTCTTTACCACAAGTCTATGTAAAAATTAAAAAAAAAAAAAAAAAAGATAAGTTGCATCAATTGGATAAATAACACTTATTTTCCCTGCCTGTTTATAACTCCCTTAAATCAAAAAATTTAGGGGGCGCCTGGGTGGCTCAATGGGTTAAAGCCTCTGCCTTAGGCTTAGGTCATGATCCCAGAGTCCTGGGATCCAGCCCCACATCAGGAGCTCCGGGGGGAGCCTGCTTCCTCCACTCTCTCTCTGCCTGCCTCTCTGTCGACTTGTGATCCCTGTCTGTCAAATAAAGAAATAAAAATCTTTTTTAAAAAAAATTAGACCACAAAACCCACTACAAAGAATTTCCCGGACAGTAAACTACAGAGAAGAATATTCCCTAAAAGAGATTCTCTCCCACTGTGTTCTTTGGTATCTAAGAAGGTAAATATATGCAAAAACTCTCTCATGTATTATTATGTTTAGGAAATGCTGCCCTAGTATAACTGATGGGCTGAGTTAAAATGCCTAATAGATTCCTATTCAGAATGTAAGATACAAGAAAGTTCCAAAAAAAAAAGGTGTTTCACACACTTGGAGCCAGGCTTTGGATCCAACTGTAAAGAAGATTGTCCAGAGAATAAATTATGTAGAATGTAGTATGACTACATTAAGTAGTCATTAATTAAGTAGACATGACAATTAAGTAGAATGACTACACAATCATGTTTCACCCTACAAGTTAAAAATACAACCACATTCCTATGGTGAAATTGTCACAGAGTCTGAGAGCTTTACAGAGGTGTCATGGCCTTTGTAGCTACTACTAATTCAGTAAATGCAATTTACCCAAGATAGTATAAGAGGTGTATCGAAAAACAGAAATTCTGCCATAATCATAAGATAATTTCTTACTGTAATTTCGAAGTGTTCAAGACTTTATTTTAAAAGGTGGTGATACTATGGGGTTAACCATTCACTTTTCTAGTTTATTTGTTGAATCTAAGCAAAAGTTATTTTGCCTCCTCTGATCCTACTCTTAGTTTATTTTCCATGTTGAGGTATCCCTGAGTGAAATTAGCAATGTGTCATCTAGTGGTACATTTATATAGCTGACATTAGGAAGAGAAGAGAAAAAGTATAGCAGTTCAATATCACTGAACTATAATTTTTGAAGGTTAGATTAAATTACATAATCATATATTGATAAGCAGAATTTTCCTTTCCACGGACTCTTATGTTTCTGGGGTTTAACAGATTTTATCTATCATACATATGTACATACAAGTTATAACTTCAAAATCACCCTCTTTCTTTTGACCCTATTTTATTCTTCCATGCTTTTACTGTATGTATAGAATTTCCACTCCTTGTGGCAAAATTATATATACTTCATAGCATATTTTGGACCTTAATAAGTTACTTAATATATCATCAAAGTATCTTTCAGTAGCAGGGAATTATTATTATGATTTTAGAATATTGTTAATATCTTTCGCTGAAAGACTGCATTTCATAGTTGCAAAGCAATCCATTGCCCCCTGCCAGTACCCCCACAAATTAAATTTAGTTCACAGGGGTTTTTTTGTTTATATATAGTTCCATATGTTCAAAAACATCATCAAATATTACTCTTGACCCAATGAAAGGTATACCATAATCATGCTCCAATGGGGGAAAAATGATTATTAAATAATATTCTCCAGAAGTAGCTATGTATTCTGCCATATAGCATTGCTGACATTTGGTTTTAGCATTTGGCACTCATCTTCCTAATATTATAATATTTTTTATTGTGGTAGATTTTGTATTTAACATATTCATTTCAGGTGTACGACAGAATAATTCGATATTTGTATGTACTACAAAGTAAGCACCACAGTAAGTCTACTTAAAATCAGGTTAGAGGAACCAAAATAAAGTTCCTTGGCAGATAGGAATCCTGTTTACTTTCCAGCTCTGAACTCAGCAGGTTAAGTAATTGGGCTACAGAAAAGTTCCTCCATTTCTATTTCCAGCTGGTGATACACAAAAGGCAGGAAGTTATCTCATTAATGGGGCACCAGCTTTATGCAAATTATAGTAACAAAAAGGCTTCCCTTCATACTTTTTCATAAATTACCTAATAAAGTGGGAATAAATGGCCATATTCAAGAGCCTTTGTTGTATTTTTAGCACAAGACTCTTTCTGTTACTGCAAATATGACTAAATGCGCCTTGTTCAAAAGGGGTGTTTATGAAATAAGGCCACTCAAAAGCTTTTATTTCTTAACAGCCTTCAGTTACTTTTATGGCACAAAATTAACATAATTAGTCACAGAGAATAGATGACATAAGCAGCGTGCCATGCACAAAAGGGGGAAGCAGTATCTAAGGAAGGTATTTTGAGAGATCAAAAATTTTCAAAGTGCTTAATACTAGAAGGTCCTTTTTATTTGTGCACAGCCTTAAGATACTTTTTTTTAAACTCCATGAAATTCACATAATGAGATGCAGTAGACAGATGACATTAGCGATGTGCCATTAGAAAGAGGTCAGTTTCCTCTGAAAGATAGTCACTGTTCCTGCTCGTCATTAATTTGCAGCTTCAAAGCACTGAGCATATGATAGCCTGGCATGTTAAGCAAGTTGCAGTTATCTTTAAATAACCATTTTTCCAGTTATTAGAAGCTAAAGTTTTTAAACTACTGGCTGAAAGCAAAATTAAAGCACGCAGCAGTGTAAGAGGGAAAAAAAGGAAAAGAGAGGAAGGCTGGAAGATTAGGAAAAGAAAATCAAATATATTTTAAAAAAGAAGTTGCTGTGGTTGCCCCCCTCCCAGGGGTGGCCTGATTTAACTTCAGAGCTAGAATATTGGGGGTAGTCATGGGCCTTAAAGATTGGAGCGCTCGCTAGCAAATAAAACAAGTGGGAATTTTTGGTTTCTGTGTCCTTATTATGGCACATATTACAAGGCTAAAAAGTGAGTTGTGTGGTTATTTATAATTCCACTGAGGGGGAAACAATGCCATTTTGAAGCCTGAGGGCTCTATGAAGTAGGAGAGCAAAAAGAGTTAAGAATTCTTGGGTTCCTGTTACAGGGAACTGATCAAATAAAAATGCATTGAGAAATATATCAGATTATCTTACTTGAAAGAGAAGATCAATGAGATTTCTCTGGTTTGGTTTGTGAATAAATCACAGAATAAAGCACAGAAAAAGGTAAAGAATTAAGTCTCTGCATTTATCTGAGTTCAAACCTACGATTATAAGACTCTTCTGTATTAATTTATTTTTAAATGTTTTGGGTTTTTTTTTTTTTTTTGCCTAGAAAACACAAATATGGTACAACATTCATAATATTCACAAAGACTTACAGACTCTTCCATTTCAAATTCCCTTTGAGTTTATTTTTCAATTGGAAATCGAGAAACATTACATAGAGTTAGCTGTTTAAAAAACACTGATTTATAACTTCATCTCCCACCACCCAAAATAAAATTCAGTCACCAAAATCTCCAGTGAGCACATGGTGACTGATTTTCTGCAGTATTTCCAGCTTGCATGTCAGTGGAGTTGCAAGGCCAAATGGCACTGGATGAATAGGTATTGGCAAGAACATAGCAAAGTAACATCGGTTAACATTTTGGAGCTAGTGAGACAAAATATGTTTTTACCTCAACAATAAATGGGAAAAATAGTGAATATCAAATGCTGTTTTCACATCTCCACTGACATTTTACTCTCAGTCGTATTATCTTTAAACATTGTCTAGATAGCTGGAATTGCGTCCTTGCTTCCTTGCTGTGCTTGAATTACCTGGGGCTGTGCGGGGGTGGGGAAGATCCCATGAGGCCTCCACTCCATGCAGAAGAGAGGAAGCCCCAATCCCAGGACACTGTGGTGGCTGTGGTGGCGCTCTCTGACCTGGGCCTTGGCAGGATGGACCAGCAGCACACACCAGGGCTTTCTAATGGGAAAACCAGGGATGGGGAAGAGGAATACAGAGTGTACCTCTTCGCCCCTGAAAGTTGGTTTTAAACCACATTACTTGCTTTTGACAATGTTTTCTTAACTTCCATTTAGTTAATAAAACCCTTCCTTCTTTTTCATAGTATATTTTCCCCAAATCTGGCTGCTTCTTTTTAGCCACTTGCTAGTAACATAGCAGTGTTTGGGAAACATAGTGGTACAGCTCCAGTAGCTGATAGTGGAGGGAGCAACTATCAACAGATGCAGCAAGAAGAGTTCAAAGCTGTGAAAAGAGAGAAGCTCTGAGTGACATTTGCATCTTTTTGCATCAAAGAAGGTATCACTGAAGGGTGAGTAGGAATCCACTGCAGTTATGAAACCAGGATGCCCATGTAACAAGGGGAGCCTGGAGATCTGAGAAGGCAGGAACCACACCATGTTGGTTCTCCACCCATGAAGTTGGAGGTTTAGTAAGGGAGATCTGGTTTCGGCAAACCCGGGAGGTTTGGGAATAAATAGTGAAAACAGTCTAAATTGAAAATGTCTATCTTAGTTCTTACTTATTCATTCATTCATTCATTCATTTTAGAGAAAGAGAGACTAGGAGCCATGGAGAAGGACAGAGGGAGAGGGAGAGAGAGAATCTCCAGCAGACTCCCTGCTGAACATGGAGGGTGATGCTGCTCTATCTCTTGACCTTGAGATAATGACCTGAATGGAAACCAAGAATAAGTCGCTTAATTTACTGAGCCCCCCAGGTGCCTTCATCAATTTTAGTTCTTATTTTAAGACAGCATCTTATCCAAATGTAGGCTGACTTGGACTGCTACTAGGTATTAGCTTAGATTTAGAAATGAAATCATAACAACTATTTCTACCTTTTCAGAGTGCGTACTATTTACTGGGTGCTGTCATATGTGCTTCACTCAGTTCTGCCACGTGGAAATTGTTATCCCTTTTTTTCCAAATGAGAAAACTGAAGCTCATACAAATTAATTCACTTGTTCAGCATTACATCACTGAAGGAATTATGAGCTGGATTCAAACCCAGCTCTGAATGGCATATATTCCATACAGAAATTGTACATTTAAGTAATAGATTAAGATCCATCATCTTCTACTAACTTCCAAAAAGTGCCTTCAAGGATCTGAGTATGAATGATAAGACAAGATACATGGATAGTAATTTTGAAATTTTCTGAAACTCATTTATTAATTGTTTTCACATTTAGCTTTTCAGTGGTTGCAAACACTGTATGTGTTTGTAAATGCAACTGATGATACAGATTTTTCTTTAAGAATCTCAAGCTGTAAAATACTTGAGAATGTATGTAAGTGCAAAAATAAACAAAACAATCTAATACCTCACAAAATACAAATCTACAATGTAGGGTAATTGAAGAAAAATTCCCATTGAGTTCAAATGCTATAATTGCCTTTTTGTCACTGTTCCTTTGCATGAAAAATGCTGCAGAATAATTATATGTGTTTAGCTACATAAAAGAAGCAGTGATGGTTAATACTATATTTTTTCTTGTAAAATGGATTCCATCTGCTTTTATTAAGGAGAATAGTTATAGTAGAATGAGATGCTTATTAATCTAGCTGGCCTAGGTAAGGTCTAGTTCACTTTAATTAAAAAGCTGAGTTTCTAAGGAATTGCATATATACAGACACACTGAAAGCACCTTAGGTTTTATGCTTAACCTTTTATTTTAATTCTGAAGCTTCCTATATTGTTATTTTAAGTACATGTTAATAATATGCAAGCTGATGCTTTGAAAATTCTCTGAGATGTGGTTAATGAAGAGAAACTGCACCATAAATTGCATCCAAAATATGCAGTCCATGCAGATGTAGTTTTTCTTGAACTACAGTATTTTGCAATAAACATTTTTTAGCTTGTTTGGATTTATTCTCTATTGTTTATAAAAAATACCATCAGGCACTACTGCTTGAAACAACTACATATAATAACAATCTCAGTTTAATAAGATCCTTTGGATAAAAATAGATTTCAGATCTATCTTGTGCTAAGGGAATGCAAATACCAACGAAACTGCACACTAGTGTTTTCATAATTTAAATTTTGTCACATGGTATAATGCACTTTCTCACTTTCCCCTGAGTTCTGCCAGAGGAGGCATGGTGGCTCTGCCAGTTTATGATCAATAGAGACAGAATGTTCTACAAGGTATTCTGGGAACTGTAGTTAACCGAGAACATTTTTCTTTCAAATGCATTTGTTAAAACAATGCCCCAAAGAGACATGATATTCCAGCGACTGTCAGAGTTTCTGTGATAAACCCTGCATTTTTCAGAGGGTCGTAACTGGCAATTTGGCCATTGCTAAATGGCACCATCTGTAGCTTAGCCTGCAGGTTTGCACAAACTGAGATGCTGTCACTATTTCTGAAAGTCTATGTTTTAAAGATCTCGTGGAAACCTAGGTTAAGAAAGACATGAAGATAGTTGGTCTTTTCATTGATTTTCATTCCAAGCTGAACTATCAAGCATAAAGAAGATGTGCTCTGAGAGGTTGGGAGGGACTGTGGCCACTTTATCTCACGCTGGATTGTTTTACACTTTTGCTTGTTGTACTTTCAACATTCTATTATTATCATTTGGGAGTGAGTGGGAAGCTTGTCAGGAAGGAAATAAGAAAATATTAGGATTCTGTCTTTTGCCGGGACAAGTAACTATCGTTTGGATAGTAGGCTATACTAGGAGGCAGAAACAAAAATCTTGTAGGAGCAGGCACATGTAGGGAATGAAGGAAATGGGACTCTGGCAACCTGGGGAGGGTGCCCAGGTAAAAGGGGTGGGCAGTGAGCAACTCTAGCAGATGGCTGTAACAATTACAGATTTTTTATAACATCAAAAACCGTAATTGTTAAATGTTGGCATCCTGTTCAAATTTAAAATAAATATAAGCCTGTGGGGGTCAAACAAAACATTTTTCTAAACACATTTGGCCAATCCATTTGTTTAAGACCTGTGCTCTAATCCTGCATCTTCAAACCACCTAAATCTTTGATGCTGTCTTAAAAGTGAGCAAAACTGTTGTAAAAATAAGAAACTAGAAAAAGAAATTTTGATATTGTTATGTTAAACCATTTCTATGTTTCAAGTGTATTGATTAAATTGAAATTATTTTAATAACTTTCTCTTTATTCGTTAATACCTTTTGAATGTATTTATCTGTGATGTATGTGCTCACACTCTAATGACTTCGTAGGTCATCAGTACTTTTCTATTTATTTTATGATTTTGTTTCAGTTTGTTTTTGGGAGATGGATTGAAATCTATGTATCAGAAGTCATTATGGAAAAATCAATATCATTAAATGTAAATAAAAAAATAATAAATTTATATTTATGTACAAAAAGGTTATTTTCTAAAGCATCCTCTGAAAATTGAGCAAAAGAAAGGGATAGATATAGATCGATTTTTGTCTCATAAAGAAGGAAATAAATTGCATCCTTCTTTAGGTACTTTCCAATATTCTAACTTTGGTTCCATTAAGATTGAAGTACAATGAAATGAGATTGTGTAGAAAATGGTCAAGAGGAACACCACTATTTTGGAGAAGACACCCAAACAATGAGGAATTTTTGTGTTTTTTCCTAAGAGAATACATACAAATATTTGTATACAAACCAGTAGAGTTCTGCTTTTTTTGAAGTATAGTTGACATATAATGTCAGAGTTGCATTTAAAAAAATGTCCAAGAACACTCTTTTTTCCAAGAACATTCTTATTATTTTGAATATATACGCCAAATTCCATGCATTTTTTATTTATAATAAACATAAGGATTGCTATTAGCCTATCTGTATTTAATGCCTACCTAACCATTTTCCAAACTGTGCTCATTTTATTTGGAAAAAAAAAAAAATGTGCCATGCTAGTGTGTCAGATGGCACGTTATCTCTTAGAAATCAATTTCTATTTTAAAATTACTGGATATTTTAAAAATCCAAGTATGTTCCCTGTCTGGCCCTTTAATGGGTACTTATTGTCTTTATTTGTTTCACTTAAAAGTCTGGTGATTGCTAAAAGAAAAACGAAAAGTACATGTACACTTCATTGAGGCAGAAAAAGCTCTAATCGTAAAGTTTCCGACCGGAACAGGGTCACCTACACTTAAATTTTCTGTAAACAAATAAGTGCTGAGATAGCAGATCAACTTCCTTAGTGCTTTTTTCCCCTAGTAAAATCAGTTTGAGATAAATTGCAAGATAAATAAATGTCAAATAACAATTCCCATGACTAGTATTTGAACTGAATTTAATGATTATTATGAAGACAAAGCTGTGATAGGCCTCTGTGTAGAATGCTTAAAGGGGGACAATCTGAAATGATTTTAGCTCGGAACCATTTTAACAAATGAATATATTTCTTAAATTGCCACATCAACCAACCCTTCTATCTAATTATGGCCAGCAAAAAGGACTACAGATTAACTATTCCAAACCCTGAGTCATTATTTTTAATTGACATGTCCCAACATTCAGTTAATAGACCCAAAAAACATTTCACTCATTTCAATATTCTAGGTTTCCATTTTTCATTTGGTTGAGAATATAACAGGAAGTTGCAATATAACAGGAATGTTCCAGTCAGACATTCTCTAAGGACTTGATTCAGACTCTGATTTTATTGGCCATCAATGCTTGAACTGTTTTCCAGGCTAATATTCTCATGGTTTCTTCTTAGAATAAAAATGTAAGACAACTATCATCCATTGTTTCCAAATTATTTAGTAAGAAAAAAAGATCAGTAAAATATCCGTCCTATAACAAACAGTGGAATGGCCTAAGAACATGTGATTCTCTAGTGCCACCTAGAAAGCTTATGCCTCAGTACTGATCAACACAGACCAGGGCAACACAGTTCTCAGGGAGAAAAGTCTTAAATACACTGATTATTAAAAGGAATTTTAGAGTAACACTATATGGAAGTATTTATGGAGAACATAGGAATATAATTTCAATGTTTTAAAGTTTATTTGGATATTAAACTAGTCCTTTGGAAAGTTGTATACCTGGCAACATTAAATGAGTTTGTTTCCTAGTAGACATACATTTGTTGATATTCTGTCCACTTATTTTGAGGGAACCTTTAAAAACTTGAAGCTGTATTTGCTCTCTGCTATATATCACACAGTCGTCTCCATTTAGTAACCATGGAAGACATTTCTCTTTGCTTGGGAGGATATAGTGGTATTTTACCCAACCAGCACTAACTGCATTTTCCTTTTTGCAATGGATACCGAGGTTCTCAAAGCCATACTTATGGTCTACTTTTAGGAAATGTATAGGGCTTCATTGACTCTCTTATACCTTAACTATATTACTGGCATCAGCTCTCTCTCTTAAGCTCTGCCTTAATTCCTTTACCTAATTTTAGGGTATTCATCTGGTCATACTGAATCTTCAGTGGCTGGTATGAATCCAATTTTGAACACTGAGGAGTTACAAAAATTAGTTTATATATTTTTCCTTTTGCCATACCACTTTTTGGAGATTATGAGCTAAATAAGGAATCATCAAAAAACTTTAGGAAGTCCAGAGGTTTATTTTTTATTTATTTATTTTTTTGCCTAAAATAGTCCAATGTGGTTTTCTTTTTTCTTTTTTTAAATTTTTTATTTACACTCAATTTAGTTAATATATAGTCTATTATTAGTTTCAGGGATGTTCAATGTACTTTTCAATCATTAGTCAGCCCCTTATACATTCATAAAAATACGATTATAATCACTTAGTTCAGGCAAAGGAATAAGAGAGCTTTTGCAAAAACAATCAAACCTATAAAAAGAGAAACATTCAAAGAAGTAAGTTTTGTGCTTCTATTTTTGTGTTTCATGTAGTACCAAACAGACTGTGGCAAATACGTGCTAACTGATTATTCACTTTTTTGGCATAAATGTCCTTCCTTTGCAAGTGATTAGTAGACATCTCCAACAAAATGTCCCAGTCTCTCACATTCAGGATGTCCCCAAAGTAACATTATCTTCTGCATCTCTTTCCTAGATTTTCCTATATTATTGATGCTAAATATGGAAGCACAGAGAAACCCTTAACTTTTACCTTTCATTACCCCATAGACACAACAAGTTGCACACACTGATTCTAAGTCTCCAAAGCCTCTGTTATTTCTCATTTTTAATATTAGCACTCTACCCTGGGCCACCACTACATTTGCTTGAGTGTTCTAAAACAAAACAAAACAAAACAAAAATAACATTTTCTGTTTTGTAATCCAAGGCAAGGGATTCTTCTCTAATGAGCTCAAATAAAAAGGGGGTGAGTAGCCACTTAAATCTACAAGGAGGTATTGTAGGCACTGAGGACGTGAGAAATCAGACCTCACTCTGGACATTACATACTGTGGTAGGAATGTGTACTCATCCCATTGACAAGGTGCCACATGCCCCCTGGTTGTGGATGAGAGTGTATAATCACTTTACAGGATAAGGTGGGAGCAGGAATTTGCATACAATATTACAACCTCTTACAATCTAACTTAATAGTTCAAACTGCATACCAATAAATTTCAACTCTTCAAAAAATAAGTTCAACTCTTTATTCCAATGGTTTTCAAAATATTGTGTTGATCTCCAAGGTTCCTTGGATATGCTGTGTTGCTGACAAGAGAAATTGAGAGGGCCGAGGTTTTTGGCATCCACTTCCCCCATAGTATTTCTTCTTTTATCTGTTTTTATATCAGAGAACCCTGTAATTTTTAATTTAGAGGACAATAATAGGTCTCTTCATTGTTCAGAGAAAAGGTTAAAACCACTTTCTTTGTTTGGCAATTAAGATCTTCTTTCAGGGCACCTTTGTGGCTCAGTGGGTTGAGCCTCTGTCTTCAGCTCAGGTCATGATCTCAGGGTCCTGGGATTGAGTCCTACATCTGGCTCTCCGCTCAGCAGGGAGCCTGCTTACCCCCCTCTCTCCGCCTGCCTCTCTGCGTACTTGTGATCTCTGTCTGTCAAATAAATAAATAAAATCGTTAAAAAAGAATCTTCTTTCATATAATGCCAATCTGGTTTTCAAAATTTATCTCCCCATTCCTTTCCATTCACTTTGCACTTGCACCCCAACCTCACTAGTCGTAATTTTTTGATATATCACTTTTTTTTTTCCCTTCTGTGACTTTCTTCACACCACCCTTTCTATATAGGCCATACCCTGCTTTTAACTAAGCCATTGTATTCCACCATTGGTGCTTTGCAAATCCAATCTGTAGTTTGTTAGTGGTCCCCAGTGAAGTACCACAAACTTGGGACTCAACAGAAATTTTCATCACAGTTCTGGAGATTAGAAGTTCAAGATCAAGCCGGTGGCAGTGCTGATTTCTTTTAAGGCTTCTCTCATTTTCTTGTCTTTCTTCAATGTCTTCACATGGTTTTCCCCCTGTGTCCTAATCTCTTCTTCATATAAGGATACCAGTCATTTTTGATTAGGACCTCTCCATATGACCTCTTTTTGCCTTGATTGTCTGTTTAAAGGTTCTGTCTCCAAATAGAGTCAGGTTATTTTAATTTTTTTTTTAATTTATTGAGATGCCATTGACAAACAACATTGTACAGGTTGAAGGTATACCATATGCGGATTTGATACATTTATATATTGCAATATGATTACCATCATAGCATAAGCTAACACCTCCATTACTGTCACATAATTATCATTTCCGTGTGTGTGTGTGTGTGTGTGTGTGTGTGTGTGTGTTAAGAAAAATTAAGATACAGTTTATTAGCAACATTGAAATTTATAACAAAGTGTTTGCCTGTAATCATGATGATATGTTACTCCATCTCCAGTACTTACTTATCTACCAGTTGCAAATACCATCATTCTGAAAGTACTGGGTTTAGGATTACAACATAAAAATTACAGGGGAACATAATTCAGCCATAATACTATCTTTCAATTTTTTATGTGTGAAAACACTAATTCAGGTCTTGTTGAAAATACTCACCCAACCCTTCTTAAAATAAATTGTGGAAATATAATAGTTTCATCATGAGTTTATTGCATAATATAGAAGAGAGATATGCATATTTTAATATCCTTTAATAGCGAGTACAGTAACCTCAAATAAGTAATCTTAAACAATTACATACAATTAAACTCTGCGTGACTGGGCTCCTGTCTGTATTTTAGCTCAGCCATCAGGCTGCTGAGGAGATCTTTCCTGGCCACGTTCTAAGATCTATCTACTTGCTCTCACAATCCCACTGCATGTACAGGCATGTCCTTTTATTTTCTTTGTTGCTTTACTTACTTGCATTTCTCCATCACTCTATTTTAAATACCAACAGGACAAAGACCTTGTCTGTCTCACACATCCCTCACTGAATCAGCTGTTCCACATCCACCACTGAATCAGCTGTTTCAACACAATGTTGGGCACATTGTAGGGAATCAATGACTTTCTTTATTAAATAAGTGGAGGAAAAGTAGTGTCAGATATTAAAAAGTAAAATGGTAGGCAAGTAAGCAAAAATGCGGCTGTTAAAAGAACAATCCAAAAAATCCAGTAATTCAATATATCACAATAAATCCTAATTATCAGTGTACTGTAAACAGTATTTTAGAGAACAATAACTTTTTTTTCAAAAGGGAACTGAATAATCACTAAGCTGGTAGGGAGCTGATTATAATTTAAATAAGATGATAGGGAATGAGTTACCACATTGTCTACAAACATTTTCATATCCATGGGGAGAAAAAACAAAGATATTATCTACTTTTAATATGTATATATTAAAAGTTTTTTCTCTTTTCTTTAAAATTTGTTTATCCTCCATAAAAAGATTTCTTTAATATATTGACAATATATAAATATATTATCATTAGATTTATCTAAATTTATCCTTCTCTCTATCTCTGTATATACATACAGATGTCATTATAAATATCATTAAAGTAGTAAGCCGTTCATTCTGTGACTGTAACAAATAAGGGTGTCACAGTAAAGTTTTGGGAAGAAGACCCATGCTTTTAATCCCATATCCTTTTCATGAATCTAGTTCATTGATGCAAAATATTAAGCCATTGAACAAGAAAATAGATTCTATGCTAGAAGTAGTTTCTTTAGTGGTAGGAAATTTGTAGCACTGAAGACTAGATTGTCTGAGGATAAAGTTCAAAATAACCACTGAAAAAATAACATAAGGGTTTAATTCTTTCCCAAGGGAAACTGTAAAGAAGAACACATAATTTAATGCTAATCTAAAAGAGAATGAGAGTTAACTGTAAAATAAAAATTTCAAAAAGCTTAATGTACATGTAATCTTTTAGCTGTTTTTATCAAAATCACAGCAGAAATTGCAAAGGGATTTGTATATATCTTTATATTCTGCTTTAAATACTTTTCATTGATTTTAAAGAATTTTGCATGGTTATGTGTTCAAATGGCTTTTGAATTGCCACATTAACACATGTTTTCCTTCTGAGTTTGACAAAATAAGGTTCCAATAAAATAAAAAATGAACTTAGCAACAGGTGAAAGGCAATGCTTTTGTCACTTCAACAATATAGATACACCTTATTTCTTTGCTTAAATATTTCATGCCTTGATTTTGCCACTTTCCTTCTTTTAGTTTACGTACTCAGACAATAAAACTAAATGCTATATTATCAAAAGGATAACAAAATTACCTGACTAAATTTGAAATTAAAGTTGAACAAAATGACAATAATTATTTCTTTTCTCCATATTGCTATTTGGTAATGTTCAAATGAATTAGAAGCTTTTTCAATTTTATGTACAATGTATGCCAGTAGGTGGTGGTAGTATTTTCTACAAGCACTACAATGCTGTTTTCATTAGTAAATAACCCCTAAATAGAGATCATTTTCAGATCTTCAGAAATTCCTAGAGCAATACAGAGACTTCAGAGATAATCTTTCCTAAGTTGTATTCCCAGACTCTGTTTAAAAGCAAAGCTAGGCATTTTAATCAGTGTATCAGATTTTGGAGGGTGGAAGGGAAAGCCTCTAATAAATTTTTGGGGAGGGGGTGGTACGGATTTAATTCCACAGCATTGACCATTACATTTTCTTTTCTAACAGATGCCAGCCATTAAATTGGAAAATTGAAATAGAAGATAAAAGGTGGGTATGCGTATCCAGTTAGTGGGTGATTTTAACCAGATTTTCTCCTTCATCATGGCTCATTTGCATTAGGAATACTTGGAAAAAGACAGCTTTTGTGGACTGTTTGCTGTTTGTTGCTCCTACAATGTAATGCTATTCAAAGGGTCTGATTGTGCATTCAGATATCACATACATATTGCCCTGAGTCGGGGATTTCCTGTTACTGTGGACGATAAAGATTCTTTCCTATTTAACGTACAATTCACCCATTGTGTCTACATATGTGAAAGGGCACCTCTGTGGGATATCCATAAGCCGGGAAGAGCCCAAGAAATGAGGGCATGCAGTATGTGGCAGATTGCAGAAAAGAGGTACAGTTAGGAAGGGGAAGCAGAGAGGCAGATTCTAGAGAGCATTCCGTAAAGCAGCTGACTTGGTTTGGGATGGGACGGTTTGGAAAGTGACCTGGGATTAAGGGCCTTCTGAACTGCATTTGTAAGGAGTTCGCCTGATCTTAATTTAATCTAACTTTCAGGAATCTAAAATACCCCTTCCAGTTCTTGGTCCAATTTTATTTTTAGAAATCAGGAACTGGAAGAATATACGGATACATGATTCACATTTAGAAAGCCAAGATCTCTTTAAATTTAGATTTAAAGACGGGAGGAGAAGAGTTTAGAACCATGGTACTCTTCAAGTCCGCTCCTCGGCCTCGCAGACTCACCTGGAAACGTGTTGGAAAAGCGGAATCTCTGGCCTTGCCTTCCCCCGGACCTATGAAACTTGAAATCTGCTGTTTCACAGGATCTCATGCGGATTTATATTCCTCCGAAGTTTGGGAAGCACTGATTTAAAAGATGCCTAGTTTACGGAGCTGCTTATTCTTTTGTTAGGGTAGAGAAAGCAAATGTGAAGTGGTCCTTTTTTTTTCACACACAGTCTCAACAGACTGTCTCACTTAGAGTATGACCTTCAGTCACTCAAGGGCCTCATTTTTCCTATCTTCACCCTATTTGGGGATTCTGTTTATACTGTAGTAAAGAATTAAAAGGAGGGGTGCCTGGGTGGCTCAGTGGGTTAAGCCTCTGCTTTCAGATCTCAGGGTCCTGGGATCGAGCCCAGCATCAGGCTCTCTGCTCAGCAGAGAGTCTGCTGCTCCCTCTGCCCCTCTCGCCTGCTCATGTACTCTCTTTCTCTCTCTCAAATGAATGGGTAAAATCTTAAGAAAATAAGAATACATTAAAAAAAAAAAGAATTAAAAGAAAAAAAAAAAAAAAGAAAGAAAGAAAAAGAAAAACGGACAGATGGCCAAACAGAGGAAAAAAAATCAGGAGGGTGCTGCAATTTTAGGGATGACTGAATCTTAAAGATCATTTAGTTCCTTGGCTCCCCTATCTAAGCAGCCAATGGTGTTGTCCTTACATATTATGCTTCCATCAGGACTTGGTGACTAAAATGTCCTGAAAAGCTTTGTACATAAAAACTGGTATTGCAGCTCTTTTGAAGCCGAAAGCAAAAAAAAAAAAAAAAAAAAAAAAAAAAAAAAATTCCAGATAAGATTAAGCACCAAAATTTTTGGAAAAGTGGTTATTGGCAGCAGAATGGAAGCAAATTAAGCTTGTGAGCACCAGTGAGTTTTTAGTTGTTCTATAAGGTTAAAATGAGTCTGGAAGTGTTTAAAATATAAACTTTTTAAAGCAATTTAGTCAATTATTATTGTTAGAAATGTCCATCTTTTTTAAAAGGTGAGAATAACCCATTATGTTACTGTATCCATTCCTACTTTTAAACTTCTTGAACAAAGGAAATGCAACAAGAATTGTCTTCTAGTTTCAATATCCTCCATGATATAAAAATGATCCCCAATATTTGTACCAAATAAGTATCAATATAATTTAAAAATTTTGAAATTTATATAGTTTATTAATTCATATTTCCTCAATTTATAATGAAGCTCACTCCAAAGTTATTTTGCCTAAGATATCAAAAGAAATGTAAGCAATAATTTGGAACAAAAGCAGTATTATACTGCGTATTCTAGGACCCAGTGTGACACATTTCTGATAGAGAAAAAATGCAAATAGCTACCTGTTGTCTTAATTTTAACCAGAATATTTGCAGTGACATCCTGTTCTGATTTCAGTTTATTTTCAATCTCATTCAATGGGAGAGAGCTACTTTCTCAAATGGATTTGAGACATCAGGAGTGATTTAATCAATTTTTTACTAAGGAAAAATAGTTTATTGAAGTGGAAAATTCTTAGTGTTCAGAATAGTCATTAGGATTGGTTGCTCATACTATAGGACTCTTCCTTATGGGTTTCTTTAATTGCCCTCAGCATTAGCCAGTACTACAACCAGCCTGGATAATCTTTCTTGTTTCCCCTACCCTGAACCTTTGTAAATGGTTTATCTATAAAGAAACCCTTCTGGAAATATCAAATTTTGAATATGGCATATGTTTCATTTTGGGACACTGACAGATTCAGGAGTATATAAAAATAATTTAAAAGAAAGATTTAAACCAAAGGAATTGAGATGTTTGTCTAATAGCTTGTTAGTAGCAGACCTAGATAGAAATCCCATGATTAATAACCCCTAGCTCCGCTTTTTCTCTATAACAACGCAGGAGATTAGATGCAGAAAGAATCACTTCCTGAGTATATTCCCCACTCAATGCATTGAAAGAAGATCATGATCCTTATCTGGAGGCTATACACTATCCTGGGTCAGTTTCTCAGAAAGGCATTCAATGGCCCAACACCAGACCAGACATACTAGAGTGTCCACCTGACATAAGAAAGCATGATTTCCCTTAACATTTGACTTAAATGTAGTTCATTTGACTTGTAGTAAATTTGACTTAAATGTAGTTCATGAAACACATTCAGTATTACTGACTTTTCATGGCTTTGTACCTTTTCCTACTTTTTAAAAAGATGCTAGAGATAGAAAAGGGAAGTTGAGATCAGCTTAACTTTTGAAAAAACACACATGAAATCATTGATGAAATATTTTTCAGACCATCAGTTTTTATTTTAATATAATTGTTTATATATACCATGTAATAGCCCTTCAACAAAGTAATTGTGGGATAAAAAATCAATTATCTTCATGACTGTCTGTTCATTTTATGTATATACAAACACATACACTTTATTTACATATGCACTTACACATGTATACAGCTACATATATACAAACACATACACATATGCATATATTCATTCAGTCATCCATCACGCATTAAGATGTACTATAATCCTACACTGAATTCTCTATTTTGAGGTGGGTGGAGAAACTCAAGTTACAAAAGCCTGGAAAATCAAGAGTGACCATGTTCTCTTAGAAACCAGGGCTGAAGAAAGAATGTATTAGGCCCTAAATAAACACTTGAGGATTAGTTGAACAAAATTATTAGTAGTGAGCTTCTCTGGAAACACTGCTTATCATTCCAACATTTTAACTTCATTATTTTCCATTTTAAATCCATGTTGGTGTCAAGAAGACTTTCTTTAAATATAATTGCTTATTTAACTTTTTAAAGACTTTTCTTTAAATATAATAAATACCCAGAGACATTATTAAACTTTGTCAACTAGTACATTCTCAGGATTATCTAACCTCAGGGTAAGGAGACAATGTGATGATAGAGCACCAAATATTGCTACCAAGAATGGATAGACTTGGTGGAAAATGAAGCTAAATAGCCACAAAGTCAAATGTGACTTTTCCCATAGGATAACCCCAGCCCAGTTCTGTGAGCATCCAAAGCCCTGCTTGGAAGTTTTCTTTGAAAACCCTCATTAAATAATTCCGGAGCTCACTTTACTCTTGTGACTTGAAAAAAAAAAAAATGGTATCGTTTCACTGTTCTTTAATCTTACATTAAGGACATACAACCAACAACACAGCAATAAGTCCTAGGGCTGTCCTCTCTAGGCAGGGTGAGGGAGGTCTGTCCCTGAACCCATGGCGCAGGAACTGGCATCTACAAAGGAAGTGGAGGAGGCCTGGGGGTGGAATCACGAGATTGTGAATAAGGTAGGCAGGCATGAAAAGTCACTGTGCAGGAAACAATAAAGTCATAGAACTGGGTGTTTGTGCAGCACGTCGTGTGGGAGTAGGAGAAAAAGTCTTTTTTCTTGGTCAGGAACCAAGTTGAACAGTTTGCAAAGACCAGTTAAGTCATCCGAAGTGAAGCAGTTGCTGCTGCTTTGGGGCCCAGTTGCCTTTTCACACATGGTTTAGTTTATACTCTATTCCTTGGGTGGAGAAATAATAAACTGAGGTTGATCAAAAAAATGTCTCTTCCTCCATATCTGTCCATGTTGACTCAATTCTCATCACTTATCCCTTTGAAATCAACTACGTATTCTTTCCTGCTCCGCTTTTTTTTTTTTTTTTTTTTTTTGGTCTTTTGCTCCTCAGAGAAAAAGGTGGCGATCTTAAGGAATGTTGCATTCAAGGCCTTTACAGACTCAGAGAATAATCAGAAGGTGTCCTAACTAAACATCCCCACTAGCAGGGAGGTATCCATCTACGGTGTTATTCTGAGGTTTGTGAAGGAAGGCCTTTTTTCCCCAGAATCATCTAGGAATCCATGCATGGATTAACCATTACAAGCCATGGCCATTTAACATTTTTCCTTCTTTCTTCTTAAACAGAGATATATTTGTTTAAACTGGAAAACATTATGTTGACAAGAAACAAACCAAATTTCACTTGTGTGAGGAAAAGTCATTTTATTAATTATGACTTAATAGTGTACTCTATGTCTGCATGTGTATATATGCTTTATTTCTATTTACTTTGAAATAATGTGATCATTAATTTAAGGACTCCTTAAAAACTATGTCTAAAACATGTTTTTCTTCTCTAATATAAAAGGACTGTATTCTTCCAATCCATGAGCATGGAATGCTCTTCCATCTTTTTATGTTTTCTTCAGTTTCTTTCATGAGTGTTCTGTAGTTCCTTGAGTGCCTCTTTTGTTAGGTTTATTTCCAGGTATCTTATGGTTCTTGGTGCTATAGCATATGGAATTGATTCTCTAATTTCCCTTTCTATATTTTCACTGTTAGTGTATAAGAAAGCAACTGATTTCTGTACATTGATTTTATATCTTGCCTCATTACTGAATTGCTATATGAGTTCTAGTAGTTTGGGGGTGGAGACTTTTGGGTTTTCCATGTAGAGTATCATGTCATCTAAGAAGAGAGAGAATTTGACTTCTTTGCCAATTTGAATACTTTTGTTTATTTTTGTTGTCTGATTGCTGTTGCTAGGACTTCTAGTACTATGTTGAACAACAGTAGTGTCAGTGGACATCCTTGTCGTGTTCCTGATCTCAAAGGGAAGGCTGTCCGCTTTTTCACATTGAGGATGATACTCCCTGTGGGTTTTTCATAGATAGATTTTATGAAGTTGAGGAATGTTCCCTCTATCCCTATACTTTGAAGGGTTTTATTCAGGATCAGATGCTGTATCTTCTCAAATGCTTTCTCCACATCAATTGAGAAGACCATGTGGTTCTTCTCTCTTCCCTTATTGATATGTTCTATCACATTGATTGATTTGTGAATGCTGAACCGCTCTTACATCCCATAGATAAATCCTACCATTGTTAAAATGTCTATACTGCCTAGAGCCATCTATACTTTCAGTGCCATCCCAAGCAAAATTCTACTGGTATTTTTCAAAAAGCCGCAAATCCTAAAATTTGCATAGAACCAGAAGAGACCCTGAATTGCTAAGGAAATGTTGAAAAAGAAAAACAAAACTGGGGGGATCATGTTGCCTGATTTCAAATTTACTACAAAGCTGTGATCACAAAGACAGTATGGTACTGACACAAAAACAGACACATAGACCAGTGGAACAGAGTAAAGAGCCCAGAGTAAAAGAGTAAAGAGCCCAGATATGGACCCTCAACTCTATGGTCAAATAATCTTTGACGAAGCAGAAAAACATATACAGTGGAAAAAAGACAGTCTCTTCAATAAATGGTGCTGGGACAATTGGACAGATCTGCATAGAAGAATGAAACTTGACCATTTTCTTACACCATACACGAAGATAAACTCAAAGTGGATAAAAGACCTCAATGTGAGGTAGGAATCTATCCAAACCCTAAAGGAGAACATAGGCAGTAACCTCTTTAACAACGGCCACAGAAACTTCTTTCAAAGCATGCCCTCAAAGGCAAAGGAAACAAAAGCAAAAACGAACTTTTGGGACTTCATCAAGATCAAAACTTTCTGGACAGCAAAGGAAACAGTCAACAAAACAAAGAGGCAATCCACGGAATGGGAGAAGATATTCACAAATGACACTACAGACAAAGGGCTGATATCGAAGATCTATAAAGAAATCCTCATGGGGCGCCTGGGTGGTTCAGTGGGTTAAGGAATTGCCTTCAGCTCAGGTCATAATCTCAGGGTCCTGGGATTGAGCCCCACATTGGGCTCTCTGCTCAGCGGGGACCCTGTTTGCCTCTCTCTCTTTGCCTGCCTCTCTGCCTACTTGTGTTCTCTCTCTGTCAAATAAATAAATAAAAATCTTTAAAAAAATGAAAGAAAGAAAGAAAGAAATTCTCAAACTCAACACACACAAAACAGATAATCACGTCAAAAAATGGGCAGAAGACATGAACAGATATTTATCCAAAGAAGACATACAAATGGGTAACAGACACATGAAAAAATATTCGTCCTCATTAGCCATCAGGGAGATTCAAATCAAAACCACATTGAGGTAGCACCTTACAACAGTTAGAATAGCTAAAATTAACAAGACAGTAAACAACAAGTGTTGGAGAGAAAGTGGAGAAATGGGAACCCTCTTACACTGTTGGTGGGAATGCAAGTTGGTGCAGCCACTTTAGAAAACAGTGTGGAGATTCCTTAAGAAATTAAAAATAAAGCTACCCCATGACCCTGTAATTTCACTACTAAGTATTTACCCCAAAGATACAGATGGAATGAAAAGAAGGACCATCTGTATCTTAATGTCAAAGCAGCAGTGGTAACAGTCACCAGACTGTGGAAAGAACCAAGATGCCCTTCAACAGATGAATGGATAAAGAGGATACGGTCCATATATACAATGGAGTAGTATGCCTCCATCAGAAAGGATGAATACCCACTTTTGTATCAACATGGATAGGACTAGAGGAGATTATGCTTAGTGAAAAAGTCAAGCAAAAAGAGTCAATTTTCATATTGTTTAAATTACTTGTGGAGCAAAAGGAACAACATGGAGGACATTGGTAGATGGGAAGGAGAAGTGAGTTGGGAGAAATCGGAGGGGGAGACAAACCATGAGAGACTGTGGACTCTGAGAAACAAACTGAAGGTTTTATAGGGGAGGGGGTGGCAGGTTGGGTGAGCCTTGGGTGGGTGGTGGTGGGGCACATATTGTATGGAGCACTGTGTGAAGTACATAAACAATGAATTTTGGAACACACACAAAAAAATTAAATTAAATAAAAAAAAAAGAACTATATTCTAATTATAGGCATTAAAAAATAATAGAACACAATCCCACCCTTGGGAAAACCACTACTGATACTGTGATTTATTTTTTCAAGATATATATATATATACATCTTTTCAAGATATGTGTGTGTGTGTGTGTGTGTGTGCATCTTCAAGATATAGGTGTGTGTATATATATATATATATCTTCAAGATATAGGTACATATATAGGTATATGTGTGTATACACACACACACACACACACCTATGTAACTGTTTAAGCACAAACTACATTATGGGGGTAAATAAAATTTTATCAGGCTATTTTCTAATTTAACTGTTTTACTATGTAATATTTCATTTCCATTTCAGCATATTTTCATGCTATTCTATTATGGAACACTGTGCATGGGCCTAAATTCAGCCAATCATCCTCTTTATAGAAGAGTATTTGTTTTTCCACTGGTTTTTGGATATTGATAGTAATCAATAATCCTGCAATAAACAAGTTCATGCTTGAATTTTTGAGTTTTTGACAATTTTTAAAGATAAATTTCTGGAAGTGGAAATAATACAAAAAAGATAAAAGTTTGTTCAAAACATATTTTAAATGTTTAACAAACATTTCCAACTATTTCTACCTTTCCATAAAGTTATGAAAACTAAATATGCCTTCCAGTAGTTTACAAGTAGCCTATCCCTCCAAAATCTTTTTTTTTTGCTAAAAAAGTATATTTGATTTAAATTTATTGCATTGCTGATGAGAATGCCTTTTTAATAGTACCTTGGTTATCCTTATTTCTTACTTTGTAAATTGTCTGTTCATGTATTTTGCTCAATATTTTATTGGCTAATGGTCTTTTTTATTGAACTCAGCAAGTTCTTTATGAATTTAAGAATGACACAACATTTCTATTAGATGAAGTATAAAATTTTCCTTAGTTTTTGTTTACTTTCAAACTGTAATACATTGCTCGCCATTTAAAAATTTTATTTGATGTTTAAAATCTATTGATTCACATTTATAAATTTCTCCCTTGTTTAGCAATTTTTAAAAAATTCTCTATAATCACAGATTGCATATTCTTCTAAAATGGTTCTATTTAATGTTTTAATTTAACATTTTAAGCAAAAGGAAAGGCATAGATAGCATCTATGATGCTATCATTAGCATCATAGAATCAATGCAAGAAACCATTGAATCTTGATATCAACTTAGTCATATTCCAATTCTTTTGTTTTGATTTTTTCTGACCTACATTCTGATATGTTGATTTGTTTATTAATTTTACAGCAATGCACACTTTTAAATATTTAAGTTAAACAATACATTTAAATATTTTATAGCTTAAGAGTCTGCCAGCTCTTTTTGTTTTTGTTTTTGTTTATAAGGTGCCATCAGTGGTTTATTGTATTTAATTAAAGCATACATTTTTTATGTTCATAGAGTATCTCCTTAGTCTTTTTGTTTTAAATTAGTATTTTTTTTTTCTATGTGGATTTGTTTTTTTTTTTTTTTTCTTAGGAAGATATATTTTACTAGGATCAAATATGTAACTAATACAAAGTTCAAGACTAAACTTTAGAAAAGACATGTCAGTGAAGTTATGTGCCCATTGTCACTCAACAAACCAGTAAATTATAGCTCTGGAATCAGAACTCATGTTATTACAAATTTCCAGCCTGATGCTTAACCCACTGAAACTCATAGCTGTATTGTTTATAGGCTGAAAAAAGGCCCACTGTGGGGCTCCTGGCTCGCAAGGAACTTTTCCTACACACTGTGGAGAGCCTCCCTATTGGCTTGCAACAGTTTCTTAAAGCCTCCATTTTAGAAAGAGAAGGAGCCCAAGACAATACCCTTACCATACTGTCTTATCTTTGTAAGTTAAAAAATAAAATAACATTAAAAATCTCTTTTGAGAATGCTGTTATTAAAATAGACAGTCTCTGTGGGGGTAGGCTGGGGTTGAAAAGGGCAGGTTTCTGGAATGTTATGGGGTCCTAATGATATGTCTGTGATATAAAACAGTTTCTGATATTTTCCAAATGCGTTATTGTTCATGTTTAAGTGATTATAGGTGTGAGTTAAGCCAAACTAAATATTCTCTTTCCATGGTTTACTTCAACTCATTCTAATCCCTCTTCATGCAAACTGATCCAACTTTGACTTTTTTTCTTATGTGGGTATTAGATCATGTGGGCAAAATTTACTGGGTGAAAGAGTGTGGAAACTAAAAAAAAAAAAAAAAAAAAAGGAAGAACAATGCAAGCAAAGACTGTGGTTGGTAGGAGGTAAGGGGCAGGATTGATTGCAAGTGTTCTAAGAGAAAAATGACACATCCAACTAGGCATCAAGAATCATTTCTTGCCAATGCAATCTCTGAAGCTGTGGAATCATCTCTAAAAGAAATGATTGAAACCTCTTGTCTGAGCCACTTACAATTGCACCTAATAAAGCTTTTGAGAACTCTATACTGTTAGTAAGGGATGATGACCTAATAAGTCCAGTCCATTGATTCTGTGACAGCCTTGGCAAGACCCACTCATGGAATAACTTCATAATCAAATCTAAGACACCCTGCAAGCACTATATAAATTCACGTCTCTGATTTTTAGATGACTATTCAGATACATACTTGTATTCGTAAATATACTTTTCCCTCACAAAAGACTGTATTCTTCTATCATCAGAGAAAGAAATGATTTGAAAATAAAATACAAATACAAAATAGTGATTTATCAAATTATAACAAACTGTTATAACAAACTGTTGCTAGTTTCTAGCTATTGTTCCTAGGTATTGTTATTTCAAGACTAAAAACCATGCTAGATACTCTATCATTATTTTATCAAAATAAAAGTGAAGAAGGAAGAAAACACTCTAAGATGGCAATTTGTGTATCACATTTCATCATGATGTGATCTAAAACAGCTGATCTATTAAACACTCAAATTAGACTTTACAAGCAAATAACCAATTCTACCTTTGCTTTAGCATTGCCTCTGGCACATTTATAATATGAATATCTGAACAAAATTATAAGAGTCTCCCTTTTGGTGCCTCGGAAACTTATTAATGATTTGACATTCAAGGCTAGAACTTCCTGATGTGAAAAGTTAGAGCTAATTCTTGATACCGGTCTGATTGACTGAACTTTGTGTAGTTCAACAAAAAAGTTAAACTGGCAGCTCCCTTCTTTTAGCAAATATTGGTTCCCTTTCTAAATCCTTTTATGTTCTAAATTAACCTGGGGATTTCCACCTTGACTTCTTTAGTTGCAATGAGAAATGACATGTAGAAACTTTGCTGTTAATCTATCACGTGGGACAGAATTTGGTTTCTGTAATCATAAGCTCAGAGCCCTATAGAGAGCTTCTAAGTGGTAAAAGGAAAGGAAATTGGAAGGAAGAACTGAAGATATTTTTCTCCTATGAATTAGCACAAATACAGATTTATAGCCTACACATGTGTTTTGTTTTTACTGATGGTTGTAACTAGGGACACCTGTAAGACAGAGCCAAAGGGGAAGAATTAAAAATAAATGGAAGGAAAACGTAATAATAATAGCTTCAGAACTTGATTTGAAGCCTAGTATATGAGACTTTAAAATTCCCCTTTCCTGGAAAATGTTTTATCATTTAGCTTATGCAATTTAGCATACAGTATGAAGGCTGAAATATAACAACATTTTTTAAAAGATTCTTTCAGTATTTCCAACGGAAATGTTGAGCTAAGTGTAGAATTTGTGGGATCAGTTAGCTTATAAATAATGATCCTTTATGCTGGCATTGGGAAATCCTTGTTCCCACAGCTAGTTCAATAAAGCAATTAATATCAATAAATGCTGAAGAAAGCAAATCTCTATTCACTTTTGTCTGGATTAGTTAACATGAAAAAGATCCTATCGCTCTCCTGGAGTATTTAAACTTCCCATAGGACGACATTCTAATGAAAGGTAAATAAAGTATGTTTTTGACATATGTTCCTCTTGTCATACACTATCTACGTATCATAAGATGGTTGACCTTGCTCCTCTCTACATAAATTTTTACTGTGCTTTTTCACTTAGGCCAATCTCTTGTAACACACTTGTATTGTGAATATACCTTAGCATTTTTTTCTCTAATATCATTATTTTTGCTTTCTGTTTAATTTCCTTAAAGAAAACATAGCTTCGAAAATTGAGATATATTTTGTTTCAATATAATGCTTACACATTCCATGCAAAATAGCTCACATGAACTCAGGGTTTACAGAGCATATTTGAGAGAAAGAGATCTTTATGTGACAGGGCATGTTTTAGTGAACCTCTTAAAAATAATCTACACAATGAAGAAATGTGTTGTCAAGGTGATGGTTGAGATCTAATTGACCCCATTGATAGATAAGGATTTGTACATTCAAACTTCCAAAGATCAGTATTCAGTAAATCAATGATATGGAACAGCCTGAACTTTCACTACATTTGGCTAGATTATTTGAGATTTCACACACAAGCAGTAAAAAGCTTTAAAGATATTATCCTGTAGCGTCCAAGAAATGCGGTAATAAGGTAAGAGTTGAAATGCGTTGTTGGCATAAGAAACCCATGGCTCATACTTGATTTACAACACACCCAGTTTCGTCAGAGTTGGCATGCATGCACTCTTTCTGACAGTATGGTGATAACATACTACAAGAGTTGAAGCTGCCAATTCTTACACCTTCATTCTACTAGCAAAGAATTTTAAAACAAAATTTCTATATTACAACAATACCACACTGCTCTGTTTTTACCCTCAATCTGATAAATCCATTCTGCTTGTTTATAAATTTGAAAAAAGAGTTAGCTAACTTTAAATACACTTACTAAATAAATGTCCATATACTTGTGTGTTGCATATACATTGAATTTATATACAGTTAAAATTGGCAATGAGGTGCTTATAACTAAGTCATAAGCAGGTAATAGTTTAATTCTGTAATAGAGTAGTCATCTCCAATCTGTGTCTTAAAATACAAAAATATAAACAGAAAAAACATTATTACTCTCATTACAATACACTTAAAATTTATCTTTCTATGCATGGGAATTGAATAAGCGAGAAGACAAAATTTTGTACAATAGTTACATTTAAAAATTACATTCTAGTAAAGCAAGGGATTTTTTTAAAAATTTAATTTAATTTTTTCAGTGTTCCGAAATTCATTGTTTATGCACCACACCCAGTGTTTTTTGAAGAAGTTAGAGATTTGCTTCTGTAATGTTAAAAGTACTTTTTTTTGTGGATAAAGGAGTCATCAGAAGAAAATCATATCATATGAAAAAATGAGAGGACTATTAGCATTTATTGTTGTTCGACTTTCACATTACTTTGTTCTTTTAAAAAGTTTTATGTTTAATCCAATTAAAAGTATACTTTAAAACATTTTATGTGTAAATTAAACTGTGTTCAAAAGTGGGTAAAATCCTCAATGTTTATATTAAGGGATTGTTAATACATTAAAGTAAAACATGAATTATTTAAACTTTTTACTTTGGGATAATTGTAGATTCACATGTAGTTTTGACAAATGCATATGATCCTGTGTACCATTTACCTAGTTTTCCAGTGGTAATGACGTGTATAACTAGAATACCATGTCACCAGTAGGATATTGACATTGAGACAATCCACTGATCATTTTCAGATATCCTCTGTTTTGCTTGTACTCATTTGTATGGGGATGGGTCTTTAGTTCATACAGCTTTGTTATGTGTTCAAGTACCTATCACCATGGTCAAGGTATTGAAGTGTTCCATAACCAAATCCATCTCTCACGTTGTTCTTTTACGATAATGCTCACTTCTTTCTCCCCTTCTCATCTCATCCTGACCATTGAAAATCATTAATCTGTCCTCTATTTTAAAAAATATAATTTCAAAAATATTATATGATTGGATCTTACCATATGTAGCTTTTGGTATTGGATTCTTCCACTCAGCAAAATTCATGGGAGAGTCATTCAAGTTGTTGTGTGTATCAAAAGTTTGTTTCTTTTTATTGCTGAATGATATTTATTCCATGATATGGATGTACCACTGTGTGTTTAGCCACTCATCTGTTTTGAAGGACATCTGCCCCTCCCCAAGTTTTGGCTATTATGCCAAGTGCCAAAAGTTTTTCCTTTTTTGTATTGAATTCTTTTATAATTATATTATGTTCAGAAAGCATACTCTATATGAGTTCAATTTTTTTAAATGTGTTGAGACTTGTTTTATAATCTAGGACATGGATGCTTGAAAAAATGTATATTCTACTGTTGTTGGCTGGAGTGATATAAATGGTAGATAGAGAGATATAAATTAGATCCTGTTCATTGATTGTATTGTTCAGATCTACTGCACCCTTCCTGATTTTCTTTGTAGCACTTCTGTCTGTTGCTGAGAGGGGAATTTTTAAGTCCCCAAATATAATTAAGAATTTGTATATTTTTCTCTTTAGTTTTATCAAAGTTTGGTTCAGTATATTGTGACTCTTGCATATACATTCAAATCATTAGATCCTCATGGTAGGTCATTTTATCATTTTTAATGCCCTTCCTTGTCACTAGTTAATTTTCCTTGCACTGAAGTCTATTTACATGAATGAATGACAGCCACTCCTGGTAATTTTTTTTTTAAGTTAATATTTGCATGGGTATTTTTTTCCCTATTCTTTTATTTTGAACTACACATGTTATTACATTTGAAATGAATTTTTTTCAATAGCAAATAATTTGGTTATATTTTCTTATTGGCTGCTGATCTCTATCTTTTAATCGGTGTGCTTAGACTACTTATATTTAAGGTAATTATGGATATGTGAGAGCATAAGTCTGCCATTTAATTATGCTTTCTTTCTTGTTTTCCCTGTTTCTTTTTCTTTCTTTCTTTCTTTCTTTCTTTCTTTTTTTTTTTTCTGGCTACTTGTGGGATTTTGAATATTTTTAAGGATTCTATCTTGATTTATTTATTGAATATATATCTTTGTTTAGTTTTCTTAGTAGATACTCTAGATATTACATATATGTGACTTATCACACTCTGGTAGTGTCAACATTTTACTTATTTGAGTCAATTGTCTAGAATTTAGTTTCATTTATGTCTCTTTTGCTTCCCCACTTTTAAATATGATCATCTTGAATATTACATAGTGTTATAATTTTTATTTAATCATCAAATATGAATTTAGTTTCATTTATGAGTCTTTTGCTTCCCCACTTTTAAATATGATCATCTTGAATATTACATAGTGTTATAATTTTTATTTAATCATCAAATATGATTTAAAACTGATGAAGAGAAGAATAGTCTTTTTCACATACCCATATTTTGACTCTGTTGTTTGTCCTTCCTGATGCTATAAGGTTCCTTCTTTTACCATTTTTTTTTTCTTTGAAGAATATCTTTCAGCCATTCTCTAAGGGTAAGCTTGCTAGTTACAAATTTTTTAGTTTGCTTTGTCTGAGAATGTCTTTATTTTCCCTTCCTAAAGATTTTATTTATTTATTTGACAGATCACAAGTAGGCAGAGAGGCAGGCAGAGAGAGAAAAGGAAGCAGGCTCCCTGCTGAGCAGAGAGCCCCATGCAGGGCTCAATCCCAGGACCCTGAGATCATGACCCAAGCTGAAGGCAGAGGCTTTAACCCACTGAGCCACCCAGGCACCCTTATTTTCCCTTTCTAAAGGAGAGTTTCTCTGGGTAGAGAATTTACATTTGACAGTTGCTTTCTTTCCATATTCATGCAATGTGCCACTTCATCTTGACCTTTGCATTTTCAGGTGAAAAACTTGCTTTAATTTTGAAATGGCCTTCTCCCCATAGGTAATGTGGTAGTTTTCTCAAGCTTATTTCATTTTTTGTCTTTGTCTTTAATTTTCAGAAGTTTAATTATGATGTGTCATGCTTTGGATTTCTATAAATTTACCTTATTTGGAGCTTTCCTAGGCTCTTGAATCTGTATGTTTATGTCTCCCACAAAATCTGGGTCAGAGTGGCTGCACCACCTTGCATTCCCACCAACAGTGTGGGAAGGTCCACCTTTCTTCACATCCTCGCCAACATCTGTTGTCTCCTGACTTGTTAATTTTAGCCATTCTGACTGGTGTGAGGTGGTATCTCACTGTGGTTTTGATTTGTATTTCCCTGATGCTAAGTGATATTGAGCACTTTTTCATGAGTCTGTTGGCCATTTGTATGTCTTCTTTGCAGAAATGTCTATTCATGTCTTCTGCCCATTTCTTGATTGGATTATTTGTTCTTTGGGTATTGAGTTTGATAAATTCTTTATAGATTTTTAGATACTAACCCTTTATTTGATATGTCATTTGCAAATTTCTTCTCCCATTCTGTTGGTTGTCTTTTGGTTTTGTTGACTTTGTTTTAAGACAGTGTGATATTGCTTGATGACACATTTTTATGATGGTTGCTTTAAAATCCTTGTCAGATAGTTAAAACATTTGGTTCATCCTGGATTTGTCCTCAGTTAATTGTCTTTTCTAATTTAAGTCATAATTTTCCTCGTCCCGGTATGATGTGTGTTTTTCTTATTGTATTTTGGACATTTCATATTGTATTACTTTAGAATACTATGGGACCTACTTAAATATTTTATTTTACCAGGCAGTCGTCTCTTTAGGTTTAGCATACAGATCCTGTTTTATATTTGTGGATTGTAGTTTGAATTGAAATTTAATCTATAAAGTGTTTGTGATGGTATTTTGGTTAACCTGGTTTATTTGTTGTGACAGAGACCCCACTAGTCCCCATTCGTGCAGCCTAAGCCAGAAGGAGATTCTGTAGTCCTGACCATCTTGGGTCTCTTGCCAAGGAAGGGATTCTATGGTCCACAGAGACTAGGCAATTTCCTATAGTAGGTTACTTGGTAGGAAAGATCTTGCTTTGCCACCCAGCCACATGGTATCTCTTGGTGGAGAAGGGGAGTTTCAGATTCAATGGAGAAAGTGTACACTTCAGCTGACCTCTTACTGTCTGCAGGTTCCTGATCAATCTACCTTGATTGTATTCCTGACTAGTTTAGAATTGTAAGCAGGACAATCCAAAGGAGAAATGAGCCTACCTATGCCACTTTTATTGTTAGGTTGGTCGTTAAGAAATGAGGTGAATAGGTCATCTTTTTCTTTTAGGTGGTGGGTTATAGGATGTCCTGCCACTTTATGTTCCTACAGTCCTAGAATTTCTAGCCAGTTTTCCTTCTTCTTTCCACCTTTCAAGTTCTTCCTTTGCTTGCCCATTGCATTATTTCCAATATTTATAGTTGCACTTAATGGAGACAAAGGAGAGAGAAGTCTACTTTATATTTTCTAGCTGGGATGTGACACAGTGTATTTGAACTTTTAAAAGATGATTTTTTTTTCCCCAGAAAGTAGATAAAGAAAATATTCCAACAGAGTACATAAAAATGGTAAAAATGAAGGAATATGAGAAATAAGAGTTGGAGAGATAAGACATAAGAGTAGGGCTGATGCTGAGTATGCAAGACAGTAATTGGAAACAATATTTCAGTGTCATAAGTAATTTCATACCATAAAGAGTAAAACAGCTTACATATTATGTACATAAAGAAAAAAATTTAAAAACTGAATATTTTGATAAGTATCAAGATAGCAGTAATGTACTATTTGTGGTAGTTTTGGCAATTTCCCTAAATCTTTAAAAGCATGGTCAAAATAAACTAAAAGGAGTAGCTACCAGTTCAATATTTTTTTTATTATGTATCATTGTTTATTGGCACAATTCTAAAAATGATTATTTTAAACTGATTTAAAATTTAATAGCCTAAGAATAGCATAAACTATCTTGAAGAAAAGAATAAAATTATATGGAACACATAATAAGACATAATAAATCTAGATTAGTTGAAACATGTAGGTCAAAAAATACGCAAATAAAACAGAATGTAGGAGTCACGTACAGTTACTTGTTATATGTTGAAGATAGTATTGCAAGTTAGGGAGGAAAAAAAATTAAATAA
The DNA here is from genome assembly GCF_009829155.1 of Mustela erminea. NCBI lineage: Eukaryota > Metazoa > Chordata > Mammalia > Carnivora > Mustelidae > Mustela > Mustela erminea. The sequence goes on from NC_045621.1 coordinate 84,410,666, forward strand.
CTAGTGATGGGCAATTGTGTACTCAAATAGAAAAAAAACAAAGGAGATTTGGCCAATATTTCACAGCACAAGCAAAGACAAATTCCAGATGGATCATAACCTAAATTTGAAAGGTAATACATTAAAGATACATAGAAGAAGGCCTTCATGAATTTGAAACAGGCAAAGGTTTTTTTTTTTTTTGGTTTTTTTTTTTTTTTTTTAAGCAGAACAGAAAAGCACTGACCATTAAAGGAGAGATTTAAAAATTGGGCCATATTAAAATTTAAAAACTCTGTTTGTCATTAAGATAATATCAACAGAGTGAAAAGACAGGACAAAAAAGGAGAAGAAATTTACAGTGCATATATATATACCAATGGACTCTTATCTAGATTGCATAAAAAGACAATCCAAGGTGACTGGGTGACTCAACTGGTTGAGTAGCCAGCTCTTGATTTTGGCTACAATCATGATCTCAGGGTCCTGGAATTGAGCCCCACATGAGGCTTGCTGGAGTCCTGCACTGGGGCTTGAGCTCAGGTGGGAGTCAGCTTGAGGATGATCTCTCTCCTTCTGACCCTCCCCCACTCACATGTGTTCTCCCTAAAATAAATAAATATATCTTTAAAAAAAAAAAAAGACAAATAACCCAATCAAATAATTATCAAAAGATTTGAATACTATTTTATTAAAGAATTTGTCCAAATGGTTAATATGCATATGAAAAGTTGCTCAATTTCATTACTCATCAAATAAATTAAAATTAAAACCATAAATGTAATATACTACACATTTGCTTGAATGGCTAAAATGAAAAAAAAAAGTGAAAATATCAAATGATGGCAGAAGGGTGATGCAACTTGAACTTTCATACATTACACTTGATAGTTTAGACTACAGAACTATAAATTAATTCTTTCAGTTTGTAAAAATATCTGCTGTACCTGGGGATGTAGGCATACACGTAATCCTGTGACTCAGCAATTCCATCCCTAGCTACACATATGCGTAAACAGGCACCACAATACAGGCAGAAGAATATTCCTAGCAGCTTTGTTCATTGCACTTAAAAGCAGGAAACAAGTCAAATGCCCATCAACAGAAATAAGCAAGCAACCAACAGTGTATTTATATATAAGATATCACAGAGACAAAAAAGAAAAACTTAGAAAAGAAAGAATTACTGCCACAGACAACATGCAGACATAATTTCAAGCAAAATAAGCCAGATACTACAAAGTACACACCCTATGATTACTTTTGTTTAAGGTAATTAAAAAAAAAAAAAAAAAGGAACAGTCATGATTTGTATAACAAAAGTCAGAATACTGACTTAAGTTTGGATGTTTATTTTTTGAGAATGAACATGACTGAGGCTTCTGAGTTCTTCACTATGTAAACATTTATTGAGCTATACACTTAATATTTATGCGTGTTAGTGTATGTGCACAATAACCAATTAAAATATTTACCAAAAAACTGTCTGCTATTACTTGAAAACTATATCAAAACCATTTGTGAGTGACTATTAAGATAATGTGCAAAGAGCCAGAAATATTTCTAAACATTATTTAATTTATATTCCACATTAAAAACAAAACAAAACTGAGGATGTTGTAAGTAATTAGAAACTAGAGGGTGCAGATTTGAGTCAGGACTCCTCTGCTTACGCATGATAAAATATAGCAGGTCACAATTGCATCAAGTTTTTCATCTGTAAAATGTAAAGTAAAACACCTGCCTCAATCAAAAATTTTGTGGTTGGTAGTATCTGAAGGTGACTTACAAAGTGTTATAAGTTTAACAGTGTTGAACTTTTAAAAGAAATGCAAATTGAGATAGGTATTTCATGTTATTGAGACAGTATGACGTCATGATTTGGAATGCTTAAAAGAATAAGAAGAATGCTAGGTATTCTGGAAGGGGGATTCAGGAGGTGAAATAGGGAAGGTACAATTGACCAGTCTTTTGAGAGATTTCAGTGCAGTTTATACAGTTGAACATACTGGAAGGCCATTTCATAGTTCTGCTAAACTCATTTTTGTCTGAAATAGACTTCTTTGTACATAATTCCATTCCCCTGTCTTCTTATTGTTATACCTGCCCTAGAGAATTGCTGTCGGCCCAGATGCCCCACCTTCTAACTTCATTGTCTTCCTTACAGCTCCCCTCATTCTCTGCCACTCTGCATAGTACCAAATCCTTTTTTTAAAACTCCCAGTCTTTCTCAGATCATCCACTTCTTTCCTCTATCTTACCACTACCTAATTCAGACTCATCTCTCTTCTCTTTTCATACAATAAACACTTGACTGACATTTAGCATTTATGAGCGTCTCCATGCTGTGACCACAGTCAAATGGCAAAACATGGCTCTTGTCATATAAAAATTCCTCTATTGGATGAAAGGTGTCTCTAAGATGAACACATTTTCTTAATCATAGCATAATTATTTTTCATTATTAGACCTCTGTCTTACTACTTTCAAAACTGATTCTTATAATCTTGTTCGTCTACTGTTAGCCCATAATCAAGAATTTTTCCTCAGGCCCTAACTTATGTTAGAGTATGTGAGGAAAAAAAATGATATTTCAATGTGGAGCTTTGTTACTGTTTCATTTGTTATATGCTTTCTTTGTCTGGACCCTTTCCTACTGCCTTTCATCCTTTCTTGCATCCCTTTACCAATTTTGATGCATTCTCAGATTAGACATCAAAACCAAGAAGCCTTCTCCAGGCAAAACTGGGTGTAGATACTCTGTTATGTGCTCACATATTACCTTAGTCTCCCAACAAGTTGTCTTGCAATTCTACTGGTGAGTCCCGAACCAGAAAACAATCCCTTCAAGATCAAGGCTCAAATCCTACTTGAATCTCCCGTATCTGAGAGACTACTACATATTTACTAGGCACTTGATGAAAATGTCTTAAATAAATGAATGACTATAGGTATCATAATTGCTGGACAGTCTGTTTGACTCTCACTCTTTATTACACAAATAGGTATAATGAGATTTCAGCAGAGTAGAGATATAATGGGGAGGAAATTTGGAACTCAGAGAGAGGAATAATAGTCTGGGGAAAAAGCCACAGAAATGTGGAGGAGGAGATGTCTCTGAATGATTGATGGAAAATTACCTTCCCAGGTACTCTAAGTAAAACAAGGTACTTCTCCTTTACTAAACTGTCTAGAATTGTGAACATTTTCGAAAATAAGCCAAGTAGAATTGCAGAAAGGAGAGATTAATGAAAGGCTTCCCAGAATAAAGAGTAGTCTGTGAAGACTGAGAGTTAATGGAGATTATAACCTAACTATTATGAATGTGAATTACAATCACACTGAAACCAAGTGAAAAGACTCAACATATCTGTAGTCACCACAAATGGATAAAGAATACTTGTAAGCCAAGAATTTAGCTGCATATGGGTAAAAAATAAGCCAGAGTTATTGTATTAAGATTGAATGTAAATTGTTATTAATAATTTTAATTAGGGGCACCTGGATTTCTCTGTAGTTTAAAACATCCTATCCCCTAGAGACAGATTTGCTTAAACCGTTTAGTTAGGATGGACTAACCTTAGGACAAGTAAAGGTTTCTAATGAAAAGAGTGATTTATAGAAACAAACTATGCTTGACTCATATTCTGCATTATCAATGGAGTGGAATGTTAGCATCATCCCACAACTGTTCCTATTAATCCCAAGTCTGAGATGTTGAGCAAATCATCTGCTTGAACAATGATTCATGAACAACTACTCTCAGGATTCTATCTAACATTATAATTTCAGGAGTAAGAGATAGGATTATGCAACCTGAAAAAATATCACTTGTACATTTAGAAAATAATGCCACATACTGGGAATATCCACACTTGCTATACCCCCTTTTATTCCAAAAAAATCTTGGAAGAGATTTAACTGTGATACTTAATCAATCACAATTTGCTAATGATATCAAAGTGGCAGATTCAAGTGCACTTTAGATCATTTGAAAAGCCTTTTATTTTTCATGTATTCCTTTTGTCTGGTGTAGAATAACCTTTAAAACTCTGTCTCAACCCTCTCTTCAGTGCAAAGACAGAGACTAATCACAAATGGGAACTGATTGCTGTTCACCAAACTTGAAATAAAATGCAGGACTAAAGCTTTATATGCAGAGAAGATAGAATCCTCTTATCTCATATTGAATATGATTGCTGCCTCTCTCCCCACCCTTTGACATTCATTACCATATTAAGGACATCTTTACAGAGAGGGGAAGGAACTGTAGATTTAAATTTGAGAGTCATATTAGTTCTACCAAATAGTTCTTTAATTTTTGTTTGTTTTACCTGATCTAACTCATCTACATATGCCTCTTCTTTCTCTAACTTTTCTTAGAAATTATGGCAGTGGCATGATCTCCACCTGAAAATAATTTAAACTCCTGGATTGTATAGGAAAATAAAAAGTGATTTAATTACTGATTGCTGAATGTCTCGCTACTTTTCAGAAACACATATGTACAGAACTCTGCACTTACTGTTCATATCAGAGATTGCACATACTTTCGCTCTGGGCTATGTCATGGGTACGAGAGCCTTTATTTGGCTTGTAGTGTGTGTATGCATGTATTCTAAATATATACATACTATAGTAACATAATCATCCAGATTTTTGGCTTCTCTTGAACAGTCAAAAGATCCAATATCTTATCCGAGAAATTGCTTTTCTTCTAGAAGTGCTATCCTGCTGTATGCTGCTGTTTTCCTCTACCAAGCCCCTCTTTACTCATGAGTGTTTTCTTTCTAATTTCTATAAGCATTTTTTTTTTTTTTTGGTTACCCCTCCTCTATATAAATAACCTTACTTGTTCATTAGTGTCATGGGCTCAGTTGTGTTCCCTTCCTCAAATTAATACATCTTTAAGCTCCAGAACCTTATAATGTGACCATATTCAAAGATAGAGCCCTTACAGGCGCCTGGGTGGCTCAGCGGGTTAAAGCCTCTGCCTTCAGCTCAGGTCATGATCCCAGAGTCCTGGGATCGAGCCCCACATCGGGCTCTCTGCTCAGCGGGGAGCCTGCTTCTTCCTCTCTCTCTGCCTGTCTCTCTGCCTACTTGTGATCTCTCTCTGTCAAATAAATAAATAAAATCTTTAAAAAAAAAAAAAAAAAAAAGATAGAGCCCTTACAAATGTGATTACATCAAAACAAAGTCATGAGGGTGGCTATAATCTGATCTGATTGGTGTGTTTATAAGAAAAGGAAATTTGGACACACATAGAAATGTGGGCAGATATGCACAGGCAGACATGACCAGGTGAAGGGGCACCAAAGGGGCATCCATCTGCAACCCGAAGAGAGAGGTCTCAAAGGAAACCAACCAGCCAACACCTTGATTTTGGACTTCCAGCTTCTAGAACTATAGGAAGATAAATTTCTGTTGTTTAAGGCATCCAGTTTGTGAAATTTTGTTATGGCAGCTCCAGCAAACCAATACAGTCAATAACACACACACACACACACACACACACACACACACACATTGAATAGCTTTTTACCAATTTTCAAGAATCAGGATCTTGTTTTCACCCAATTGGAATGGTGTATGTCAACATTTAGAATATGATATTCTTAGTAACACCCTTGAGGAAGCAAGGTGAGAGGATAGGCCATTAACCTTTTAGAGACCCAAAGGTAAAGAGAAAGGAGAGATGTGCCTTGCTTAGTAGGAAAGCCAGGACAGAGAATTGAAAGGCTGATTTCAAACATGAGCCTCCAAACAACAGTCACAAAGAGTGAAGGTACTAATTTGCTGTAGAGCTGCATCTCATGAGTAACTGTGTATTAATACTTCAGAAGGAGTAACTTCTTATTAATGCACAAAATGAAGTTAATGATTCCCCTGAGGAATTCTTCAGAGGAGGGCAGCTAATTGAAAAGCATCATAAAGGGAAATCTCAACCAACCAGTGTTTAGCTAATACAGGTGAGATAGGTCTGATTCGTTAGCCCCTTTCCCTCTTCCTAACTCCAGTCAACTAGGGATCTTCTGGGACTAATCATATTGGCAATTTTTCAACTTGTCCAATCTATTCTAACTCTCTGAATATCTAATATGAACACTCCCATCCACTTAGTATAACCTCTCCCTTATTCTCCTTCCCAAACCATTCCATACTTTAACTGTTTTTCCTCTGCTTCTCTTTTTCAAAAACTTCTATTGTCTGAAAGAGCATACCCCAGCAAATCAGCTTCTGAACAGACTTGGCTACATAATATGTGGGGACCTGTGTCAAATAAAAATGGAGCCCCTTTCTTAAGAATCAGGAAAAAAGTATAATGACAAATATTAAAATAAGACTTTTTCTTTTAAAAATAGTATATTAACAATAAATTAGCAATTAACAATAGATACATGAGTAACAACCACCTTGCAAAATGAAACTGCAAAAATGTAATATTTTGGTAAAATTTTATATAATACAATAAATAATAATACTTTACTAATGTGACATCATGATTGGTGATACAATTTTCCTAGCTTCTTTTTCAGAAATTTTGTATATTTGGCCATCAACTCATTTTCAATCAGTATAATTAAAGGTGACTTTAGTCAATCTTGGCAAATGTAAGTTTGCAAATAATTTTTGATAATTTTATGTTTTTATTTTTTAAAATTTTTATCATGTTATGTTAGTCACCATACAGTACATTGTTAATTTTTGTTGTAGTGTTCTATGATTCGTTGTTTACGAATAACACCCGGTACTCCATGCCCTCCTTGGTACCTACCACCAGGCTGACCCATCCCACGACCCCCAAACCCTCGGTTTGTTTCTCAGAGTCCACAGTCTCTCATGGTTCGTCTCCCCCTCTGATTCCCCCCCTTCACGTTTCCTTTCCTACTAATGTCCTCCATGTATTCCTAACATTCCACAAGCAAGTGAAACCATGTATTCATTGGCTTTCTCTGCTTGATAACTTTTAATTTTGAGAAGGATCTTTCTGTTGATGCCACTGTAAATAGAACTCCTCATAATATTTTATACGTTTTGAAAACATTGGGAAACATTTCTGATAAATTATTTTGAAATATACATTTTAGTATATCTAGGGCTAATAATTCTTGAGAAAGAGCTTTTTTAAGAGAGAGTTAACACGTAATATAAATCAGTTTCAGATGTCTGTTATAACTAATAATATAAATTTGATATAATTAATATTTAAATGTAAACTTATAATTTAATTTAATTTTATATTTTATTTTAATGTTTTAATTGATATTTCCTAAAACTACTGGTTATTGTACAAGGCACAAGAATGGCTTCATGACCTGTATATGATTCAAAATTTCAAAATATCTGTGCATGTATTTTGTAACTGTAACTTTCAATTACAAGAAAACAACTAATTTTAAAATAGCCTTCTTCTTTAATAATTGATTCATCCAAAGTTTCATGTGAAAACATTATTCTTTTCTGTAAAATGTGGCCATTCTAAATTTAGTTTCTATTATATCTGTGGCTATGTGCTTTGAAATATGGCAGCATAGTGTAAACTGAAAAATTCTATTATCTCTCTTTTATCCTTTACTGCAATGTTTGTATGGACATTTTTATTTTCTGATAATGCACAGAGAACATTTAGTGCCTGATAGCTGATTGGCCTGCACGTGGCTCAGGCCAGGTCTTTGCCATCTGTGAGATGCTGTAGGCACAGACTTGCGGGCTTGGTGCTGACCCATTCAAAGTCTTCCACTCTCAAGGAGCCATATGACCTCCCACCATCTCTGCTGCTATGGCTACAATTCGGGCCATTGCTTCTGCCAATCTGGAATTTGGTTCACACCTGACCACTCCCTTAGGGGTCTAGAAAGCCTAGACTGCCTCTAGGTGTGTGTTTGTACCCGGGGTCCATGCCAAATGCTTGGCACATTATCTTTCCCTCTGTCCTGCATCTCCTAAATTCTTTATCCCATTGAATTGAGACATCACGCATTCAGTTGCCCAAGCATGTTGTACAAGCATTTTTTGATTCTTCTCTTATACAACTTTTTACCAATATCTGAGCTTTCTTATTTCCCATCTTACTTGGAATTGACAGCAGTATTTTATATAATTGAGTACATTTATTTGATCAATATCCTCTCACTTGGTTTTTAGGGCACTACACTCTCTTATTTTCTTCTGCCACCCACGTCATTCAATCTCCTTGTGCTTGTGATTTCCTTTTCTTCTCCTAATCTCCTAATGTTGACATTCTCCACAGCTAGGTCCTCAGCTCTCTTCTCTTCTCTACATGCACTCACCCCCTTGGTTATTTCATGGCTTTAAATATTATCTCAGCATTGATGACCATCACATTATGTCTCTAGTCCAGACATCTTTCCAAAACCCAGATGCATATATCCTTCTCTGCTTGGATGTTCAGTACATGTCTCAAACTAAACTTCCAGTCTCCCCTAAAGCCTGCTCCATGCTCACCTTTCATATTTCACTTAATTACAGCTCTGCTCTCCTTGCTGGCAGATCAAAAGGGGTATTGTCCACACATCTAATATCCAATCTCTCAAGAAATCCTATTAGCTTGAACTTTAAAATAAATCCAGCTTCTGGCCACTTCTCTCCATCTCCCTTTCCATTTACCACCACCACACTAGACATAGCCACCACCATCTCTGGCTAGAATTCCTGCCATAGTTTCTTAAATTTTGCAGTTCATTCTTGTTTCCCTACAATCTAATTTCCCTGAACCAGTCAGTATTAAATCTCTAAACATGAAAGTCCAATCATAACATCCCTGCCCAAAACCTCTAAATGTCTCACTTTCTTGTTTAGGGTAAAACTGATGTACTTACAATGCTCTACCAGGTCTTTAGTGATCTGGGTTCTATTACCTCATTGACTTCTCTGATCCTCATGTTTCTCTAACATGTTAGGTGTGCTTTTCCTGAGTTAGGGCCTCCATGCCACCATTCCCTTTACCTTCTATGCTGTTCCACCAATTTTCACATGACTCACCTTCTCCAAGTCTTGTTCAAGCCACCTGTCTTCTGGCTTACCAAGTTTTGCACTTATTTTAATACACCATTCCAAAGAGACCCTTTCTACATTTCTGATATCTGTAGGTAGGTGTGGCCATGATTGACTCTCCTCTTTTAAGTTACCTTGAGAACTATGGAGGTAACACCTCTTTTAAGTAGGCTTTTCAAGTTTAGAGACAGAAAAAAAATTTTTTTTTTTTAATGGTCTCTTCATGAACCTCTAGGAATTTACTTACAGTGTAAAGAGCTATGTATGTTGAATTCTCTAAGGATAACTTGTTTTGCAGAACTGAAGACAAAGAATCCAACAGAAGACATGGACTGCTCTTCTGCCAGCTGAAGTCCATTTCTGTAGCATCAGTGCAGGGTCCCTAGCAGCTCTTATATTTAGGTCCTGCTGTGTAAATGATGAAATGGATGGCCATATTAAATCCTTTTGTCAATATTGCTTCACCTGTTCAGCAAACTTTAAGTTTTTGGAGTTCCTCCTTCAAATCAGGCCCCACAAGCAGGAAAATAGTTTCTGACAAAAGATTCTTATCTGTGAGACATTCATTGCTGATATTCACAATGGTTGTATAGATTGGTAATGCCACATCTCCTTGCCAAACTAGCACTTTTTCACTGACATTCTTATTATTAAAAAAAAAATTAATAGTGTATTTCTGAAATGTTTCAGTTGCAGTATTAGAAGAATTTAATTCATCTTCACATAGGTGGCTAGCTCTCTGTACCTATCTACACCCACAAACTGGAAAGGTATACCTATGGGAGCATGGAAATTTCAGCTTGTTTTTTGTTTTTTGTATTGTTTTGTTTTGTTTTTTTCCAAATTCCACCACAATTCAGTATTCACTAGAGACTTTCGAGCATTCTGGTGGTCTCATCTGGTAGCAAGTGAGGCAGGTGAAACTCCTTATGGGAAGTGACCAAGCATTTCGGAGTGTCTATCACATAATAAAAGCTCAATAATTACTTTAATTACTTTTTGTATTTCTTGCCTAACATCTTTACTTAATCACATGGTTGTACTTCTCATACTTTATTATAATTGCCTGCTCACTTATCAGAAGCCCTGCACTAAACTATTAGTTTCTTGAGGGCAAGGAATAAGATGAGTTTGCTTTCATTCTCCAGAATCTGTAAATGAAATGGTTGATTGAATGAAAGCCCATATAAATTAGTCGCAGTGTTCTATATTACTGGATAATTTCAAGCATTGGGTGGATAATGATTCAGGAAGTTATTAGAAAAGGAATTAGATTAAATGGCCCACATTTAATCTAATTCCACCCCCATGCCTTACATCTGTGAATGGCAATAGTGCTACCTATCAAAATATATTTCACATTTTGTTAACACTGAAGTATTGCAAAAGTAAAAATATTAAAAATGATGTATTATTTTCAGGTTATTAGATGTATTAAGACAGAAAAATAGACTAGTTATTTTAAGAAATCTGTCAGCAATTTCAATTTGAAATAAAAATGCTTTCTCTTAGCATTATGTTATCCAGAAATATTAATTTATCATATATTACTTTCTTCAAGTGTATTAGTGTATTAGTGTATTGAAAATTACTACTATGTAAAAAGATAAATAAAGGATTATAGATTAACAAGAAAGTATAATTTTATAGGCACCTTTGTATGTAAAAACATATAGATGTGAAAAATCCATAAGAACTTTTTATAAAAGTAAAGCTATACATAATTATCAATAATTACAAAATTTAAGAAGAGGAACATACTGAATGACTACAGTATATATCACAGAGAGAAATTTATAATTTCCAGTTGTCTTGTGGGACATTTCCCAATTTTATACTACAGTAGTTGAAAAATTTAAATCCAAGTTATAAGGTGTGTCTTATTCCCTAATGACAAAGCTTTAGACTTTAGATTTTATAAAATGAAAACTTTTATGATAGAACAAATTCATATCAACATGATGGTAGAAACATTTTCCATTTGTGTAATTTTCCCATTAATCATGTAGGGTAGGTTTCTCCAATTGGAATGTAGTTGGTGAGAGAAGGGGTTTAGGTTACCCATGTACCATGCAGAAATTTTTGCAATGAATGAAGAATTCTTTATGGTCCAGTATGGGAGACACTAGTCTCAGGAAACTACTTAACACTTGAAATGTGGCTGGTGCAACTGTGGAACTTAGTTTTTAATTTAATTTAATTAAAATGTAATTCAAACTATATGGCGCTAGTGGCTACCATATTGGACAGTGCAAATCTAAAGAAATAACTCTTATGTTCTGAACCAGGCCAGAAGTTAATAGACATTTCTAATCTTATCTCTATATTACATGTGAAAATACATTAACTGGTACATTTCCTTGCATTTTGAACATGGTGTAAGAGTAAAACTCTTTTCAAGATGCCATTTTTATAAATCTGAATTTCCTTGGAGAGAACCAGTGATAAAATTTAGATACATGAAAATTAGGCTGCTTTCATTATAACTCTTCATTATTTTGGCATGCAGAGTGTGACATAATGTAACCCTACATCATAACATGTGTTCATATATTTATATTACATCATCAGTTTGAATTGTTTATCTGAGAGAAACAGTTATTTTAAAAATGCAGATAGGGACGCCTGGGTGGCTCAGTTGGTTAAGCAGCTGCCTTCGGCTCAGGTCATGATCCCGGCGTCCTGGGATCGAGTCCCGCATCGGGCTCCTTGCTCTGCAGGGAGCCTGCTTCTCCCTCTGACTCTGCCTTCCACTCTGTCTGCCTGTGCTCGCTCTCGCTCGCGCTCTCTCTCTGACAAATAAATAAATAAAATCTTCAAAAATAAATAAATAAATAAAAAATAAAAATGCAGATAAAGTAGTGACGAAAATGCTCTGTCGGCATCCATCCTATTACTGTATATGTGCCACTTTCTGTATTTTCACAAGACACATAAATGATGAAAAAAATGTATTGAGAAAGAATATAACATAAAATTAATTTTTTAAAAAAGCATAAACTACAATACTGGTATTATTAGAACTGATGTTTTCACAGATGGAAAAAATGTTTACTAGAATTTTTAGAACATATTATTATTGAAATTGAACTAGATAATATTTAGGTTTTGAAAATATATGCACATTATCTCATTAACCTCTTAAAGCAAGTGTCATTAAATGAATATACTTTGGAAACTTAACTTACAAATGTTACTAATAAAATATATTAATATTGACAAAATAAAATAGCTGTAATTTTACTATCATTCTATAGTCTCTATCTATGATATCTGTCATTATTTTAGATGTTTAAGTAAGTGAAACTAACTCCCAAATAAGCAAATATGTCTGCATTCTTACTTCAGGATGCTTTGTTATTAAACAGAATTGACAGCTTCTGTGATCCTAAGATTTTAAATTTATGTTCCAAACAGACATACATTTTATGGATAATATGAAATAGACCAATGGCATTCTTTACCTCTCAGCAATGCATTCTTTAGTGAATGTGGAATTACTTTTAAATATTATATTTTAAAAGACAAAGAAGTTTAACGTGAGTAAAATATAATCATAAATTTTAAAAATGTAAAATGACAAGATTTTGGAGAAATTAAATATTCCAGGAACTTAGGCTAATACAGTTACTATAATTGAATGTGAAATTTAACTCCAAGTTTTCTAGAAATAAACATTTTTTAAAAATTAAAAAGAAAGCTCCAAGTGTCATGTAGAGTGTTATAGATGGTTATGGTATTGCAATGAAAGTGGATAAGTAATTTGACATTTATAATATTTTCCTTTATATTAAAATAATTGTGCAACAATAAAAATTTATTTTTCTCAAAACTGAATTCTAATTTATTAATAATCTTTATTTGAGTCATATTGAACAACATGATGGGATATTCCTCAAAAGTGCTTTAGCAGAAGATGCAAGAACATATTTCATGTGATCATTTCACTTGGATGTTTTATTCTATGGAAGTAGGTTAACAATGTCCAGGTATGTGGATTTCTGGTTCTAAACTGATTTTTCATAAAGCTTAGAAATCAGAAGAGAAATGTTTAGTTAGCAAGTGACTCAGCCATCCTTTTTCAAATATAGAATCTCTAAGCTATACTTTCAACAGGAAGGTTACAGGAGCTCAAAACTGTTCTTTAATAAATGTATGGAGACAAATGTTTTGCATTAACAACATTAACAGTTAACAATTCCCTGCTCTCTGTGCAAACTATGTGTCATAACACAATATTTACTCTGTATCAAAATTATGGTTTATTCAGGGGCACCTGGGTGGCTCAGTGGGTTAAGCCTCTGCCTTCAGCTCAGGTCATGGTCTCAGGGTCCTGGGATCAAGCCCCATGTCAGGCTCTCTGCTTGAGAGCCTGCTTCCTCCTCTCTCTCTGACTGCCTCTCTGCCTAGTTGTGATCTCTGTATGTCAAGTAAATAAATAAAAAATCTTAAAAAAAAAAAGCAGAAATCATTATAAAAAATTATTGTTTATTCAATGGAAAGGGGAAAAAATTCTTTTATGTGTATAGTAGTAGATCATAGAATCTATTCAAAACTGACTCAAATATTTCCCAATTAGTAGTATGGGATCTTCTGGATTAACTGAATAAATTTTCACTTGGCAAGCTAGATTTCCACATCATAGAACACAGACTAAATTAATCTGGCTAGAAAAAATTGAGAGTAGATATGATTAACCACTTTGGCCATTAAATTAATTATTACTACACCTTGGAATATCTAAGATTTGCATGGTTCTACAAGGATTTAATTAATATGTAATCCCAGGCAAATATTTGAATGACTACAGTATATAGTAATTATAATCAAATATCACTCTGTTTAACTTTTATTTTCTTTTTGGTTATTTAATGATTCAACTGGAAGTTTTGATATAAGGATAAAATCTTCTGAAAAAAACCCCAATCTTACAGTATAGTATATGTGACTCCATGGACTTCAGGGAGGTTTGGCATCAAAAGCTAATTCTTGCATTTATTCAAATTTTCCTCATTTGACAAAGTCTATGCTTTAAAATTGTCTTCAGTTTTATTCATCTTTTGTTCATCTTAATATTAATTGTGTATTTGAATTTCTGTCTCTTTTGCAATAGGAATTATACTCAAATTCATGTAACTTCCATAAATTAACATTTGGATGTTTCTCTGTACCTCAATATAATTGGATATATACTTCCATTATATAACAATTATGCTGAATTTTATTTGTTCATAAATTTGTCTTTCAACCTAAGCTGCAAACTGGAAGCAATTGGGAAGCTTTATAAACACTGATGCCTCACCTCCCTCTAACCCAAGACTCTGATTTAATTGGTCTGGGGTCATATCTAAGCACTAGTAGTGTTCAAAACTCTCCCAGTGATCCTTATGTAGGGCCAAGTTGAGAATTACTGTTCTCAACTGTAAGATTCTTAAGGGTAGGAGCCATGGCCTATTCATCCTTGTATTTGCTTAACACAGTGCCTGCCATATGTATTTAATTTCAGAACATATGTTACTGGATATTATCCAATAATAAAAACCCAATCATGTAGTTAACCTCACAAAGGTATTCCAAGTCTTTTTAAAAAGCCAAATTTTAGCTATCTTCAAGACTTTAGGTTTTCCTTTCAGCAATTTTCATCTTCTTTCTTAGCATTAAAATTTATTTATTTTTTGTCTTTCATGGATAAAACATAAAAAAAGGAAAATATGCTATCATGTTACCTACTGAGCAAAAACTAAATATTGTGATTAATTTCTCTTATTAAAAAAAAATCATGTAGCCTCTCCTTTTTCAATAAGATCTCTCTTAACTCCTCATTCCTTCAGTATTTACTTTACAATTAAATAAATTATATTCCTAAAAGTCATGTACACAAGATTGGCTTGCTTTAGAAATAAATTATTCTCTGTTTAAGCATTTTGAACCAAAACATCACCTGAACAAGATTTTAAATTAGTGGTTCTCAGCCAAGGGCATTTGACAATGTCTGGGGACATTTTTTGTTGTCACAACTTGGAGGAAGGGGAATGTCACTGGAATCTAGTGGGTAGAGGCCAGGGATGCTGCTAAACATCCCACAATGCACTGGACAGCTTTCACAATGAAGAATCATTGGCCCAAACTGTCAATAGTACTGAGATTGAGAAACAAATGCAAATTAGATATAAATGCAAAATAAACAATTATTTTAACTAAATTATATTATTTTTGCATGGTTTCCTTTCATTCTAAAGAAAAATCAATGAAATGGCCAAAATTTATGCTTGCCAGATGTGCTGATATGGTAAGGTATCAGAAATAAAAAATCAACACATTCTACAGAAATGGAACTATGGAAGCATGACAAGAATTTCCACCATTGAAATGAAAAGTCACTAGTGGCTTCATGTTTCACTCTAGTGAAATGTAAATTTCAAGACCAGTCTTGCTCTAGATATGTTGTGAAATTTGTCACCATTCTCCCTTCTTTGACTCAATACACCTTCTGTTTTCAAGATGGTACCATTTCCCCCCAGGAGTTCATTGATTCATTCATTCGTTCACAAATTTTCCTCTATTGTCCTGGTGACCCCTATGCCTTCCTCATTGTATGAGATTGGAACCTTCCACTGCTTCATCTACCAATAATCAATCTCCTAGCTATAGCCACCTATAAAGCTTCCCATCAGAATTTAATGCTTTGAGTGATATCTCTGGAGTGGATGGTATGGTGTGCCACCCATATGCCCCATTCAAATGGAAGTACTCATTCCACCAACTTCCAAGAGTGGTGGCTACTGAGAGTTCATAGCTGCATCTCTCAGTGGGGATTGCCTTTGCAGAGGAAGACTGCAGGGAGTGAACAACATATGAGGAAAAAAACCAGCCATTTTGCATTAATTTGAGACAGTTTTGAAGACTTCCTCCAGATTTAGGACTCCACATGGTATAGGTATTGGCTAATACCTCTATTGTAACTTTCGACAGTTCAACTTTTCCCTTGATGAATACTGACATCCTCAGTTCCTTACAGGTGTTCCTGGGAACATCCCCACTAAAATCCCTGCTTAAATATCTCAATGTCATAGTATGTTTCTGGAAAAAAAAAAAATAGACCTAAGATAATAATATCCTGGAGTAGGATTTGGAAACTTGCCATCCTTTGGTTTACTGGCACTGAGAAATTCATCACTAGTTATAAATGGAGGATTGATAATTCCTGACGTGTAATATGGTCAATTATTAAAGTTTCCTTTGTCTGTGAACAGGTATTAAATAACAACGAAAGGGAAGACAATGGCCAGGGCAATACTTCAGGGGTTTGAGAGAAACAGAATATTAATTGTAAAGACTTTCAAGTTGGAAGGGTTTTGTTAAGTGTATTAGAAAAATAAAATAATAACCTGAAGATGATTATTGACAGTGTAAAGCAAAGTATAAATGTCAAAAAAGTGCTTGGGTAGCATATTAAGATATAGTCATTCCTGGTAGCCAGAGGTAGAAGAAATGTAGCATTAGGCCCAGAACTTACTAAAAATGGATTTTGAGAGAAGGTAAAACTCTCAATCCCCGTATCTGCTACACCAAGATTAGAACACTGATCTGGAATGTGTGGGACACTGAGACTTAGAATAATTACATCTGGGGTTGGTGCACTTAAGAATTTTAAAATGCCGATCTTCCTGAACATTCTGGAACTATAGTTCACTATCCCTACTAAAATCTAGCTTTCCTCTCTTGGTGAAGAAAATTCAAAGAACTTTGTTTTGTATTCCAACACAAACTTTTTTCAGGGTCTACCACCACCGCTCCTCCTAACCAATATACCAATGATAATATACCATCTAGGAAAATGCTGAGAGCTGCAGGTTCCAGCCAACATGAAGACACTGAAGACAGCATAAAGAGTGTATGGAACAGGGTATCAAAAATGATGGATCAGGTCACGATCCCAGTGTCCTGGGATCGAGCCCCGCATCGGGCTCTCTGCTCAGCAGGGAGCCTGCTTCCTCCTCTCTCTCTCTCTGCCTGCCTCTCTGCCTACTTGTGATCTCTCTCTGTCAAATAAAATAAATAAAATCTTTAAAAAAAAATGATGGATTAAGGGGGATGGAGTACAAAGTTGTATAAGAAAGAGTTTATCCATATAAAAGCATTCTTCCATGGCATAGCATTTGATACCCTGTCAAGGACGCAGAGAGATGACACTAATATGATAGTAGAATGTCTCTTAGAAGTTTGAATAAAGCATTGGTCCACCCGAAGTGAAGTGTAAATATTGGTTGCCATGGAAAACAGTGAGTAAGAAGTTGAAAGACTGAGAAAGGTGGGAATGTTAACATGGATATATCATATAAAGCATAAAAATCACTAGTTTATGATTAACTAAAAGAGAGATCAAATCCTCAGTGAGGAAAGACTGCTATACCATGGCAAGTCAATACAGCAATGCATTTTCCATCCTTCTCACAGGGATGATCATTTCCTTGTTATGTTTAGAAACATTAGAATACTCAAACATTAGAATTACTATTAGATACAGAATCTAAGTTGCCATATATACTCAAGGACCTGGAGTTCACTATACTTTCCATGTTAGAGTAGAAACATAAAAAACCAGGTAATAAATCCATGTCCAGATTGTAATAGGTAATAAATCTAGGTCCAGCTTGCAATGGGCCCACTTTGTTCATCGATCCACTCGGTAATCATTTTCCTGAGCTACAAATGTACAAATAAAATTGATATGCCTGTTTGAACTGTGAGGTAAGAGCTATCATAGAGGAGAAGGAATAGTGGGAGCCTTGGAAACTGCTACCCACCTTCAACAAACATGTTAAAATAAAACAATGTTTCATCTTAGGAACAATTAGAGATTAATAGAGCCTTTTCGGACTTAAAGAATATAGGAGTGATAGTCCACATCACATCACTATTTAACTCAAGCCTGTTCCTTAACAACAACAAAAAATACTAGCAGAAGAAAGTTCACTACAGCAAACAACCAAGTAATGTCCCGTTTGAGTCTGCTGCACTGAATATGATATCTTGGCTAGAACCAGTTGGCTCAACTAGTATACCAAATGTATGAACATTGATGTGACTTAGGCATTCATCTCTATTATTATGAGAAAGGAGGATGAAAAGAAGTACATTTATGTGGGACAAGCAGCAGTGTACATTTTCAGCTTTGCTTCAGGGCTAAGCTAACTCTGTATTTAGTCTACTATATCAATGGTATCAGGTTAATCAAACTTGGATTACAAGAGCAACAAACATACTGGAGGCCTTGGTGTGAAACATACACTCTAAGGGTGGGATATAAGCCTTACAAAGATTAAAGCTTCAGAAATTCAGTTCACTGGGGTATGCCTGCTCATACCCTCCAAAGTAAAGGACCAATGACTGTATCTTGTACCTTCCAGCACTAAGAAAGAAACGCATTGCCCGGTAGAACTTTTTTGGAACCTGGCAATAGCACAATCCACAGCTGGAAGTTCTCTTTATACTCTTTACATGAAGATGTGGAAGACAGTCACATCTTAATTGGGTGTGGAACATGAAAGAGCTCGTCTACTAGTCAACATATAGTACAAACCCATGTGAGGGCCGTTTGGTCTGGCCGACCCTGAAGGTACCTGTGTTGAGAAAATTACCATGAAGTGTTTATAGTAAGTCCCAACATGAAAACCACAATTTAAAGACCCAGGGTTTTTGAGAAGGACTATGCCATATGTAATGGAGAACTAGGTACCATTTGAAAACCATCTTCTAGCCTATACTATGTCTGGGCAACAATGGAGCATTTCATCATAAGACATCACATGACCATGTGTTCAGAACTATATATTATGAGCTGGATTCTCAGATCAAAAATTGATAAGGCTTGGTGAGTCCAACAGCAATCCGTCATAAGATAGCAAGTGTTATAGTCAGGATCTGACATAAGGAGGGCCAGAAGGCAAAAATAAGTTGTGTAAGCAGGTGGCCCAGACCCCCATATCAAGTTCCACTGTTGCTCCAGTGCTTTTCACTCAGCTCACATGTATAGCAATGTGGCACACAAACCATTTGACTGACTGACAGAGGATGGAAGAGTCCCAGGATGTTGGCACCTATGTTAATACAAGCTGAAAATGTGTCTCTGTGACACTATTTTCCCACACAAGAGTAGCTCTGCAACAATGCATTAAAGGGGCCTCTTTCCAGTAGATAGAGCTTTGCATGACCTACCTTGCGTGTATGGAGAAATGGCTTGAGATAAGAGTACATGTAGAATCATTAGAAGTGATGAATGTTTTGTCTGGTTAGTCAAGGCTCTAGAAAGAAAAGTATTGGAAGGTTAGAGACAAGATCTGAAAAAGAGGCATGTGGATGGATGCAGGAAAGTGAATACAAAGGTAAAAATCTTTGTATTATATATTATCGCTCACCAGAAAATATTCAAGGGAAGAAAACCAAAAATTAGCCATGTAAGCACAATGACTTAATCAACCTCTATCACTGATGAGAATAATAACCTCATCAACAGAGTAGGCATGGTGGTAGGAATAGAGTCAATGCATGGGCTCAAAACTTGGTTTCCAAAAAAAACAAAACAAAAACAAAAGAACTTGGTCTTCAATTCACCAAGTCAGACCTCTGTACAATGTCCAAATTCCAGCGAAAGGGAGAAACTTTGAACCTCCTTCACAGTACCATTCCCTGGAGAGACCAACATACTACTGACTGCAAATGCATTATATTGAACTCTGTTTATGCTGCAGTGGAGTTAATAATTAATTTTGACAAGCATTGCACATATTTGCGGTACAGATTTTCCTCTCCTGCCTTAGCCAACACCACCAGCCAAAAATTTAGGCAGAGTTTAGTCCCAATGATAGAGGATACTGAATAAAGTTGCTTTGTACCAAGGAGTCAGCTTTACATCAAGGAGGTGCAACAGTGGGGATATGACTACAGCTATAACGTATTCCATACTACCCAGAATCTGTTAGCTTAATAAAATAAAAAGTCAGTCTTTTGAAGGTATAGATTTGGAGGTTGACTAGAATATATTGCCCCCTGAGGATGGGACACTTCTAAATATTATATGGCCTAGGGGCGCCTGGGTGGCTCAGTGGGTTAAAGCCTCTGCCTTCAGCTCAGGGCATGATCCCAGGGTCCAGGGATCAAGCCCCTCATCGGGCTCTCTGTTCAGTGGGAAGCCTGCTTCCCCCTCTCTCTCTGCCTGCCTCTCTGCCTGCTTATGATCTCCGTCTGTCAAATAAATAAATAAAATCATTAAAAAAAAAGTCTTTAAATGTTTTTATGGCCTAAATTGTCCTCAATAGCTAAAATACATGGGTTCAAGAAACAAAGGATGGAAGCAGGAGAGTGGTCAACTTGCTATCATCCCCAGGTCCCACTTAGGGAACCTTTGCATTTTATCACTGAAAATTTAGGTTTTATGAAATTCAAGCAGCAATATCTAATAGTAATTTTTGCAATAACAGTTATGTTCAATATCCAAACAATCTAGAACACATATAGCGAATGAGCATTTAAAATGTGGCTAGTGTGACTAAGGAAAATAATTTTCTATTTAATTAAATTTTAATTAATAGGAACATAAATTTGTAGAGCCACATGTTTGCTGCTGGCTACAATATTGGATGGCTCATGTCTAGGGTGCTAATTCCCAGAGAGAAATGGTTTGGCCAGAAAACATAGCAAGACTCCCACTGAATATTTAAATTTAATCTATGACTTCTGGTCAGTCACATTCAGCTCCTCATGCCAAGAAAAGAAAAGGCCAGTAGAGGGATCACCTGATTCTAGTCAGATCCATTGATTCTAATCATTTGCAGGAGGAAGAGTTTTTGACATATACTGGGGTAGGGAAAAATAAGATTATTACCTAGATGATCCCCTAAAGTGTCTTCTGGTACTTCCTAGGAATTTTTTCCCTAGGTGATTTTTTTTTCCCCTAGTCAATTTTTGACAAGATGCAGACAAGGGCAGTAGTCAGGGACTGGGAAGGTATAATGAGATGGACTCAGAACTTTCAGAGATTATGTTCAGAGTCACCTAAACATGTAATGTACTTAGAGCAACACCAATGTCAGCCAAGAGTGAAGACAACCTAGGGTAGGTAGTACAGGGGCAAGATGAAAATGATGAATTGTAACCTGAGAACAACTGTAGTAATTATAGAGATACAGAGTGCTGTAATTCTTTCAAATAATCTTCTCTTACAGACTTTTCCAGAAATGCAATCAAGCAGAATCAAGGAGTTGTTCTGAGAGGGGAACTTTCCATGAGCAGAGATTGGATGCATATTAATGGACTTTGTGGTGAAACACTCAGATTACCCTTTGAGGAACAAAACACTCATTTCTTCATATGACCAGAGCGTTTGCTGCTAAAGACTCCCACTCTCATCCTCTTTAGAGAAGAAACTCCGTTGCCCAAAGTTATGTCTGCTCTGTGGGAACAGTCCAATCCAATGACTATTCCTTAGGGGATACAAAAGGGTTTTATAAATACCTTTGTCTCCATTTGGGATAAAATGGGAAGTGTCATACCAGCTGCAGAACTCCTTGGGGCATCAGCTGAGGCCTCTTGTTTAATAATATTATTATTCAATGTCTCCCCTGCACAATTTCTGTTTCCTTCACTCTTTATACCTCTTGTTCCTGAATGTATTCTTCAAAAGACCTTGTCCAATGATCTCCGAGTTTGTTTCGGGGGAGCCTAAGGCTCAGAGTCCTTGCTTTATCACTTATTCCATGAAGCACTTGTTGCTTCAAATCTCCACTGTCTCATTTGAAACTTGACACAGAATATCTTGGTCCCTAAGAATGCTATCACGTGTACAGTATTTGGAGTTTTTGTTTTCTTCCTGCCCTGTAGTTCTTTCTCTACTTCCAAAACCAGTTTCTGATTAGGGAAGTTTAGTCCAGGCAAAGGTTCCTACTTGCTTGGGGTTAAACACTAGACACATTGACTAAATTAAAAAGCAAACATAGGTGATTGACAGGGCTGCCAACCCAGTGTTTCACATTCACCCTAGGCCCGGGTATGTTTTACAATATCTGCACTCGAGATCTGCACTCAGTATCTGCACACAGTATCTGAAATCAGATCTGCACTAGATCTCAAACCATATCATTATTTCTCATGGCTCTGGTTTCACTTCCTTTGCTTCTGTGTATCATAACATTTTTCTCACTGACATGGTTTCATAGTTTAGAAAACCATTTGTACCATCCCAGCTGGAAGGTTGTTTTGTTTTGTTTTATTCTCTCCACACCTATGTTTGCTTTGTAGATGCGCATGGTCTCGTCTCACAGATTCATCTATTTGATCCTAACTTGACCGCTGATATAACCTAATATAATCTAGTCAAAATACCCCCTTAACACTTGTGAGAAGGAGCTGAATTTGAGGATTGATATTTGTTTAAAAACAGAAATCTATTATTGCCTTGGACATGCCTTCTGACACTAACTTACTAAAAGGTCATTAAAGATGAAATTTTACTTTGCATTTATTTATTCACCTGAATTGGACATTGATATTATAACATCTCTATCCAGTCTGTAGCAGTTGTTGTGAAGTTTTGAATCATTAAAAGCACTGATTTTTGCAAGTTATACAATCTGTAATTTACAAATTACCTTGAAAGAATACTTAACATACAAAGTGATTTATACAAGTTATTTGTCTTTACAGCATATATATATGAATAGGCACTCAAATAATTTTTTAGGTATTTTTTCTCTAGGTTTTTTTCCCCTCCGAGTTCTTCTTATCTCCACCTTTAAAGAACTATGTGCAGATAATTGGCCTGTGATTTTTGCCTTAGAGAAGTGCTATTATACTATAGAAAAAATAATAATAATAGAAACATTTTAAAACTTCCTGGATTTGAAGACATAAAACCAATTTAAAAATGTATCCTTTGTGGAGTGTCCAGGTGACTCAGTCGGTTAAGCATTTGTCTTGGGCTCAGGTCATGACCCCAGGATCCTGAGACGGAGCCCCACCTGGGGCTCTCTGCTCAGCGGGGACCCTGCTTCTCCTCTCCCTTTGCCTGGCACTCTGCCTGCTTGTGCTTACCTTCTTGATCTCTATCAAATAAAAAAACAAAATCTTTTAAAAAATGTATCCTTAGTGATTCATAGGCAGATATCACCATAAAATAGTGTTTTTGAGATAGAAACTGCAAAAAAAGAGAGGGAGAGATTTCCCAAGGAGAGGAAAAATACATTCCCCTAGCTCAGGAGGTTAAGTGTAATGAAATGGGAAATAATGAACCACTGGTGATAGTTGTGAATGTCCCCCAAAATGTTCCATTTTCTGAGCGTGTCTAGGACAGAGCCTGGTAGAGATGACTATCCTGATGATGGGCATGAGAACGAGGCATCTGGCCATGCCCCCTTGCATGGTTCTGGAGTAACAGAAAGCAATGCAGGATGGAAGAGCACCATGAACGAAAGAGGGAGACCAGCAGTGGCCTGTTGGACTAATGGCAACAAGAAGCGATTTTTAAGCATGTGTCTTAACAGATAAATGGCTGCTCAAACTTCGGCTGTTTAGAGGTTTAAAATAGAAATTAAGTTATATCTTTAAAAAAAAGAAAGAAATAAAGAAAGAAAGAAAGAAAGAAAGAAAGAAAGAAAGAAAGAAAGAAAGAAAGGAAGGAAGAAAAGGAAATTATATGAGTTACAATTCCATTTAGGGACCTGACGCTGTCAAGGACTAAATTATTTTCCTAAGGTAGTACAAATAATGGTGGTAGAGAAGAAAGAAGCATTCAGCTTTTCTAAGTCCAAACTGATATAATTTCTCTCTTCCTTCCATCAATAATACATATTCACTTTAAAAAGTAACTTTAGTCCCCCAAACCTATAAACCCAGTCTAGTCATGAAAAAACAAAAACAAACAAACAACACAACAACAACAAAAAACATAGAACAAGTATGAATTGGAGGTCATTCTACAAAAGACCTAACCTGTATTCCTCAAAGGCACAAAATTCCACATAAGATAAATAAATACTAGAAGTGTAATGTGTAATAGAGCAACTGTCACTAACACTGTCATAGGAAATGCAGGAAAGTTATTAAGAGAGGAAATCCTAGAGGTTCTCTAAGATATTAAGAAACAATTCTTTTCTTTCTTTTTATTATATTGAGATCATGGATTTTAACTAAACCTATTGTGGTAACCATTTCACAATATATGTTAATCAAATCATTGTGCTATATACCTTAAACTTACAAAGTGATATATTATCCGTTATTTCTCAATAAAACTCAAAAAATTAATGGCAGTAAACAAACAAGCAAACAAAAAACAGAATTATGTTTTGTAGAATTCTGAAAAAGTGTCTCAACAAAGAGGAGTAAGGAAATGTGGTGCCTAAGTAGAATGTGATATCCTGACTGAGGTCCTAGATCAATAAAAAGACATTAGGCAAAAACTAAGAAATTTGAATTAAGTATGAGTTTTAGTCCATAATCATGTATCACTATTGGTTCATCAACTGTGACAAATGTACCATGCTAATCAAAGATGTTAATAACTGGGGAAACTGGATGGGGGATTTATGGGCATGTTGTGCTGCTATCTCTCAAAATTTTCTGTAGTTCTAAATCTAGTCTAAAATCAAAAGTTTATTTGAAAAAATAAGTCCCCCAAAAAGAAAAAAGTAACTGGGTATGCTCATTCCAGAAATCTACATTTGTTTTAAGACTTCACACTTTGACCTCTATGTCAGAATTATTTCTCAGAATAAGAGTACATCTCTATTCCATTTTTCAGTAATGTGTGTGTGTGTGTGTGTGTGTGTGTGTGTGTGTTTCAAAAACCCTACTTTGGATTGAGTCCATGTGCTTTCAATTTTTCATTTTTACTCTTGAGGTTTCTCTCATATCGTAAGCCCAGACTATGCTACTATAAATATAGATAGATGAATAACTAAATCCACAAAAATATGACAGACACAATCACAGACAAAGTAACACACAGTTGCACTCATATGCATGCAGATAAACACACACCAAACACCTCAGTTCTCAGATTCAGAGACGAGGATGGTCAAAAAATCTTGAGTATAGGTATTTGTTGTTACCTTCTGGGAGACTTTTGTAAGTTATTTTGTATTTCCTAAAATCAGTTTTCTAATTTGAAAATAAGGAAGATAAAACCTATATGGAAGAGATAGCATTTAAATTAGTGACAACATGCCAGCAGAATGTCTGACCCATAACAGGTGTTCCACTTTATTACAAAGTGCTGAAAATCTAATGGCCAGGTTCAAATTCATGGTTTCTGGTCAACTACAATGCTCAATCCTGTTCCCCTACTCATGGCCTCTTTTGGCTTTTCTAGCAGCACGTCTATTATTTTCCCTACTCATGGAGTTCTTATATATGTGAATCATATATGTTTATGTCTGAGGAATTGATATCTATGCCCTGAGAAGTAGACAGCTGCAGGCAGAAGATGACCAGGGGATCCGAGACACATGGGATCACTGTAGTGTGTCTTTGATATAGGAATGAAGACAAAAAATTGGATCATGAGTATTTGCAACTTAAGAACCATAGGAACTTGGAGTCCTATTGCAAAATTTACTACTGGGGAGAAGAGAGGTCAGGGATAGACAGATGTTCTTATTAACAACAGTCATTTAAAGATGGCTTGGACTCTACAGGCCTGAAGATACTTAGAGCAGTTTCCTTGTGTGCACTTGCTTGATTCTTCAGAGACTCCCTTCTGTGTGCCTCTAAATTCAGCTTCCTCAGTTTGGACAACGCCTCCCTTTAAATTGGCAACTCTTGAGCTCTGCCAAGTTTCTGCATGCCAGCAATATAATTCACAGCATCTTTTTGTCTGGGTCTATTTTCCCTGGTATCTTACCCCATCAGACAGTATGGTCTTTAAATAACCTCAAGCCAACATTCCCAATGGAGATTCCCATCAGTTCCCTGGAGATTCATGTACTTTGCCTGCTTTTTGAATGGGAGTACAGTTCTTAGTACTGATTCTCCTCTATGCCACGAGAGGCTTTACTTTTCTAAGAATAAAGCAGGAACTGATCTTCTGGGAGTCTCACTGTAGGGTTATAGTCCTTACTCTCTTGGTGGTTTTACTAAAGACTCTCTTACGAGACATCCAGAGAGATGCAGGAACCACCCCACTAACATACCCAGAGGGTAGATATGGAATAGAGCTCAAATGACAACTAGCTATTCTCTAAAGAAATGCTCTACACATTTTCCCTACTATCTATTCTCTTGACCCCCTTTTACTTCTTAGTAGATGCAACAGTTCCTATTAGTTAGCTATTGGTTTTCTATTTTGAAATTCTGCCTGTGGTCTAAAATCTTCTTTATAATACAGCATCTTATCACTGGAATATATTAGATTGATAATTTTAAGGAAACATCTTCAAAAACCTAAAGATTTTGTTCTGATTTATAAAGATTTTGTTCAGGTCAAATAAAACTAATTTGTTCCAAATTTCACATCTATGTACTACATAGGTGATAATGCAAACTGGAGAATACTAAGGTACTTTTCTCAATGGAAATTTATTAGTATTCACCCATGTACGGAGTGAGCCCTGACAAATGTGAATCACAGTGCAAGTAATACTGGGCCTGCTGAAGATTCAATAGACCTTTGCAGACCACTGTGAAGGTTTCTCAAAATTTGTAGCAATATTTCTTTGGGGAAATAAGAATTAATTTCTAAAGAAAAAAATTGACAAATACTATTCTGGAATAAACTGATTGTAAGTTAAGAACTTGCTCAAATTGGTGATTGACCTGCTATCCAAACCCTCAATGACCTTGACAGAGAGGCACATTCTATATTCTATGAAAATGTGTGGTGGGAGCCATGGTATGGGCTGGGATCTGAGAACAAACTGTTGACCTTGAGGGAGCTGACAGTCCCAACCAATTGCACACAAGTTTAACAGTCTTGTCTCAGTAGAATTATACTTCAGACATCTGAACAAATTAGTTTTATTTGACCTGAACAAAATCTTTATAAATCAGAACAAAATCTTTAGGTTTTTGAAGATGTTTCCTTAAAATTATCAATCTAATATATTCCAGAGATTCACTATTGCTTAGGTGAATCTACAAAGTGAATTTGAACCCATGTAATTTGTGACTTGAATGTAGACAGCTCTAGATTTCTTATGGTGCCTTGTACTTTGGAATTTGTTAATAAATTCTTTTTAAATTTATTCATCTTGACCATCACTGCTATTAATGAAAGATAATGTAAATGGTCTTACAAAGGAAGACAGGTGAAGTCATATTTTATGCACAGAAAGCATTCTTGAAGACTTCACATAATTTGAAACTCAAAATTCAAAATCATTTTTCTCATAGAGAGGAACATAAAATAAAAATTGCATTGTTTCAAATTCTTCATCAAAATTGAGAATCTACTAATATTTTTAATTTATTTCAAATTATCACAACCAAAATTTATATAAAATAATACCCCACTTTGTATATGTGAGCAATCACAAGGTTACAGATATGTGTCTTAAATGTATGGGGTTAGATCATTCTTCAGTTTGTGTTTTAACAATTATTAGTAATGGAAATCTCTATATGGCTGTTTCTAAATAAAAACACGGTGTTTTCTAAAGTCTACGTTTGTGAGAAATGAATATTAAATTAGGAATATACATCTTTCGCCAAGTTAATCTTCTTTGTTTATATCCAGAATGAACAAAAAATCTTTCTTAATTTCCAAGTTTTGAGCTTAGTCCCTGTGCCTCAGTGGTTAAAGGGAACATCAAGTCTTGAATTTGCTTCCTATATTAATGGTTACAAGATATTTCAGAGCCAACTGGGCGTTGACCGGCAGCCAAGTGCAGAAAGCTTAAAAAGAGTGCCTCAGTTCTATCAGAGTATGTATTTTGTGGTCTGTTAATATTTTGCATTAAGCCAATTTTGAGCTATTAAAGTTTTTCTTTTCTTTTCTTCCTTTTATCTCTTTAAGTTTGCTAATCATCAGGAAGCACTTACTTTCATCCGGGGTTTGTTTGCATTGATTGTGTTTCCTCAGGTTCTGGGCTTCCTAACTAAGCTTTCAGAGTTAGTGTTAGAGGTGGCTGCTGTGCTGAGCTGCTGGAAAGTACTAACTCAACCCACCCTCACCCCACACCTGGTGTACTCCCTATACTCTTCCTTGGGTCATGAAATTAAAAATAGGGCCATAATGTCAAACAGGAGGGAAAATATTCCTACTCATTTTATATAAATAGGCCGACTTGAAGCTATGTGCCTGTCATATCTATTAGGAAAGTCGTTCATTAGATTCAATTATGGTGATTTTTTTTTTTTTTCTTTTTTACTGTGGGTCTTTTGAAGGGTTTTCTATCTATGTTTGAGGTCCCTTTTTGAAGATCTGTCACATATCCCTTCTCTTTTTCCTCATGGTTTAGAATCCCTTGTTCTATCAACCAGGATGCTATCAAGAAACATTAGGTACCCTCAGAATACTTTAACTGAGAACAGTTTAATGGAAAGACAAGGATGAAGAAAACCAGCTAAGTTGCTTGGCCTATGGCTACATTTGAGCAATAGGAAGACACTGCTAATCCTAGTCCTGAGGGAAGGATGGGAGTGGGGAGTATTACTGGAGTCCAATGAGAGATGGAACCATGGACAACCACATGTCCCAGATATCCAGGGGGAAAATAAATAACCAACATCTCTCTTCCAATTCCTCATATTTGACCCCATATTCTGCCATTTATCCGCAAATGAAAGTCTAGTACAACAATAATAACTAAATGAAAGTGCAGATTGACAATAACAACAAAAACAACCACAATACAACAATAAATCTGGCAATGCAGTCCGCAGAAGTTAATTTTCCATCACAGAGCTGGGCAAAGGGAGACAGACAGGATATCTGAGGTAAAAATGGAGAATCACCAGCTCATCTTTCTCTTACTGATCCTAAATTAACCATTGCTTGTGAACTGCCTCCATTTGATCCTCTCATCCTTGTTTTTGCTTTTCATTCCTAAGCAAGGTGTTTCGGTCTGTTCGGGCTGCTGTAAAAGTATACCGCCATCTGGGCAGCTTATAAGCCATAGACATATATTTCTCACAGTTCTGCAGGCTGGAAATTCTGAGGTCAAGAACCCAGGATTGTTGTGTTCACTGAGAGCCCTCTTCCAGGTTCATAGTTCACATCTTCCCTTTGTGATTTCACGTGGAGGGGCTGTGGGGGAGGATCTCTGGGATCTCTTTTAAAGAACACTAATCCCATTTGTGAGGGCTCCATCCTTGGGACCTAAGCAATTTTCACAGGCACATCTCCTAATACCAACATCTTTTGAGGTTAATATTTTAACATAAGAATCTTGAGATGATGCAAACATTTAGATCATAGTGAAAGGGGAGTTTTTTTCACTCATTTTTGATTTATTGAGCACAACTATGCCATAAGCTATATACTAGAGCTGGGAATAAAAAAAAAAAAGGGTGCCTGGGTGGCTCAGTGGGTTAAAGCCTCTGCCTTTGGCTCAGGTCATGATCCCAGGGTCCTGGGATCTCCCTCCCTCTCTCTCTGCCTGCCTCTAGATCTTTGTCTATCAAATAAATAAATAAAATCTTAAAAAAAAATAGTTACAATTGAACATTTGGAAAGAGTATCATGACAAGGAGCTTGTAAAGGAAGTTTGAATGAGAGACATGTCAATATATCCACTACTTCTCATGCTTCCTGCCACTCTCCAGCCAGTCATGTATGTCAGCAACCACCTTTGCTCCAGCCCCTTTTCTATCCAGGGGCCCTGCCTTGCTATCCACCAGAACACTGAAACTCCATCCTTTGTTTTAACCCCAACACATACAGATTTGGAATATAATGTTGTAATGTTAAGAAAACCAATTATAAGCAAAAAAAGAGAGAAAATAGAAAATTTAAAAAAAAGAAAAAAGAAAAATAATGTGCTTTTAACTCCTTGTCAATTCCCCAACTTTCCTAGAGAGCATATAAATATAAATATAAATATACATGTGCACAAAGGTAAACCTAGGGGGAAAAACCCAATGAAGATGCTTCAGGTAACATTAGTAGACAAGAGAAAACAGAATTCATATTTTGACTATCACACTCAACATTTTTTAGAATGTATAGGGGAGCCACAGGCAGAAAAGCCCACTTCTCACAACTCACTTCTAAGACCCTTACTTGGAACTTTCCACATCCACTAGCTCATGACTGTGTGTAGCCATGTCTTAAGCTCCTGGAACTACTCCCATTTCAACCACCAAAAATATGTTGGGGGAAAGGACAAGAGTACATTTAAGTACCCCCATCTTACTGCAGAGTGGGGAAAATTGCTATTGAACTCCAAAACATTTTGCCATAGACACATTGTTTACACAACACAGCTGCTGGAATGGCTCTGATGACAGGAACTTATTAAGGCCTCTGGGGGATGATGAGATTTGTTGAAATCGTGATGTCTGTTTGCTGCCCTTGATTGATGCTCCATCACCAGTCCTAGGCTTCAGGCATACTATGGCTTACACAAGTTTTGTAGGCTGAATTGCAAGCCCATTCCCACTATAAAAACATATCAGTCCCTTGTTTAAAAGCTTTCAGTGTTTTCTACAGCCTGAGAGAGAAAATTTAAGTTCCCTTACAGCAGACAGAAAGTCTCTTATGATCTTTTATTTCCACAACTGTCCCTACTGGAAATACCTTAATAATCATAGACCATTTCTTTCCCCCTTCCCACTTCTCTGCTTAAAATGCCTGAACTACTTCTGTTTTAGCTGTAAGACTCCTCGCAGGCATTACCTCGTCCCTGAAGCCTTCCTTGATTTCTTTTCCTTTCCTACTTACCTGGTCTTTGTGGAACTCCCCCTAACATTTTATAGTTTCTTCTGTCAGTGCTATGAGCACATTGCATGCCGGTGGAGTCCTATTATCCTACTGGAGATCCATCTCTATTCCACAGGCTTCTATAGACTGCATCATTCTATCCTCAGTCATGGCTTGGTTCAAAGTTTAGCCCCACAAATCCATGACTTTCAGTAGAGATCCAAGTATATTTGGCTTTTCATAAGTTTAGTGATGTTTCTGAGATATAAGAGGCTCCAAAGAAGAATAGCTTGTATGACTCTATTTTTTTCTTTTTCAACATCATACTGAGGTACTCAGCCTCAACTTCTTCCACAGCTCACCTTCCTATTACATGCCTTACCCAGTTGTGGACAGACAGATACAAGAGGAAAAGGACAGTTTATTCTACCACTCTGACCTCTTTGGAAGGAAGTAGCCGTGACAGTCTGGCCTGCCCTCCTCCTCACGCCAGGGATTCTGGTATATACAATTTTCTCTAGCTGATGATGTTTTCATCTCTCTGAAAGACCATGAATTCCTTGAGAGTAAGAATTCTGTGTGATGTATCTTTATATATTCAATGTTGAGTATAATATATAGAAGATAGTTGATTCCAATACTGAATAGCAGTATCATTTGAGGAGAACATGATCTTTAAATTCTAAATAACCACTGTATAATAGAATTTTGGATCATACCTCCTTGACCACTAAGGAAAGCTGTTTTGTGTTTGGACAGAGAATAATTGCTGACTTCAATGTGGTCTTTAGGAATCTACCAGCCACAACTATATGTTTCCCAGATATCCTCCAACTGGAGATTTCTTAAATAAGAATCTTGAGGAGCACCTGGGTTAAGCATCCGTTAAGCATCAGGTAAGCATCTGCCTCTTGATTTCAGCTTTGGTCATGATGTCAGAGTCTTGATATGGAGTCCCAGATTGGGCTCCACATTCACCAGGGAATCTGCTTAAGATTCTCTCCCTCTCCCTCTGTCCCTCCACTGCTTTCTCTCTCTCTCAAATAAAGAAATCTTTTTTTTTAAAAATCTTGCAATTAGCTCTAATTAACAGGATTTTTTATTAAGGGCATATGAAAGAGATAGAGATTGCTTTGTTTACTGTCATTGGTTTGCTTCAAATTTTTGCCTTTTGTTTTTCTTCAGCTTTTACATTTCTGCATTTCTCATGGGTACCTTGAGTTTTTTAAAACGCCAACTTCAAGAATATTAGCAAAATTGTATATTGGAAATGATTCTCTGAAGTTGCCTTAAATAATATTAACAAGTACTGTAAGTATGATATTCTGGTACCACTTTCTGGTGCTTGTGTGTGTGTGTGTGGTTTTCTTATACCACCAAGCAATTCTATGACATCAAACTGATGCTCTAAAATTCACCTTGAATCTGACACTATCTCCCCAGAGACAATATCAGATTCCACAGGTTAAGGACTCAGTCCCACAAGACCCCTCTCCACTTCAGGTGCCAATTGCCAGCCTAGGTTATTACCTGTGCTCTGACCAACTGACTATAGACCAGAGATTTCCAGGGTCCCACCCTGAGTCTGATTAATTAATTTGCTGAGATTATTGGTTTTGTTTGTTTGTTTGTTTTACAAAAAATGTTAAAGGATGTAAATCAAAGTCCAGATGAAGAGATACATAGGGCAAGGTCCCAAACAAAGAAGCTTTTGTCCTCCTGGTGTTTGGGGGTGGCACCAAGGCATGTAGAATCATTCTGGTTCTGCCACCATTCTCCAAACCCCATTCTTTGTTTTTTTATGAAGAACTCATGAGACATTATTAATTAAATCATTGGTGATAGCCATTGGTGACTGATTCAACCTAAAGGGTCTTTCTCCAAATAAATAAGTAAAATCTTTAAAGAAATCACAAGATTGGTTATCCTGGCAACAAAATCCATTCATAGGTGCAAAAAATCTCACTTACATAACAAAAGGCACCTTTGTTGTTGTCATCACTTAGGAAATTCCAAGGGTTTTAGGAATTCTGGGCTTAGAGACAGGCCTAGACTAACTAGAGACAAATACCAATATATATTTCTTATTATAAATCACAATATCACAACAAGTATCTGTATTACAGATTTCTTAAAGATTTCTTAAAGATGAGAAAAATAACACTATGGCTATGTATGTTTTCAGATGGAGGTACAATTTATAACTCAACTTAAGAGTAACCTATTTTATCCCCCAAAAAACAAATCTACTTTTTTTTTTTTTTTTTTTTTTAATTTACTCAGGAGTGTGGGTCTGGGAGTCAGAGTAGGATGTAATTTAGTAATGAACGTGGATACGAAAAGTCTTTCTCAATGTTAGCTTGTCTGTGTTGTTCTTCTCAGTGTTCCATAAAGAAAAAAAATATATATATATATATATTTGTTATCATGTATTGAATTCATCTTATATACCAAATGCCTGAGTAAACATATACCCTTACATGATACGAGCATAAAATTGTAGAGAAGATGTGAAGATGTTTCAGAGACAGAAGCATATTTTTGGTCTAATGTCACAGTTTATAAAGGTTAAAAAGAATGTAAGTCCCAAGTAGTAAACCATATTCAAAAATGTTGTGGAAGAAGAATTTCCTCTGCCCTTCAAGGTCCTTCTAGCTGTATTTAGACTCAAATTGATATGAGACACCTTAACAGGGGAAAATAAAATTTAATACTGTGCATATGAAGAATACACAACTGAAATTCCAAAGACAGTCTGACAACAGGATGCTCATGTGACTAAGGAGAGGGTAAGAGTCTGAAGATACAAAACAGCATGAAAGATCATTAGCAAGAAAGTGAAAGGAGGTGTTTGGAAAACAAAGTTTTCTCTGTTATGCAGATTAGTTTCTTAGGTAAAGAGGAATCTCTGTTAATAGCTCTATTCCTGATAAAAGGCAGTTGAAGGGGAAGTAGAGACCTTTTTTGAAATCTTCTGGGTTTGGATCACTTTTAACCTAGAATGATGTTCATGCCAAAGTGGGCCATGTTGAGGTGGCTGGCCCTTGGCTCCTACAATTTCTTCTAAATTGTTATTTCTTAAATCCCAGAATTCTTCATCTTAAACTTCATAGGACTTGGTACTCATTAGCAATCATAGCAGCTTCCTAAAACATTATTCTAGTCTGCACTGAATATTTATGCAATAAATTCTGGATAAATACCCCCCCAAAATCTCTCCTTTTGTTTGTTTGTTTGACTTTATATTAAATTATTTTTTATTTTTCTGGTCCAAAATAAATGCCAGAATTTGTCCTTCAGAAATGAATCCAGTATGGCTCAACCATAGTTTGTGGGCTCCTTAAATTTACTTGGTCATCCAGTAATTAGTAATTCTTTACTCTTCATTTGTCTCAACATAGAGTGAGTTTAACAGTTTATTCACTATTTCTGATTAGACCATCTAAACTTGGGAGAAGCATACATCTTAATAAAATGGCTATGATGACCTTGCAAAGTATTGAGACCTAAAATGACTTGAACCCCACATAGGCACTGCTTTCTGAGCACTTTATTGTCATGGGGGAGTTCTGCCAAGAAAATTAAAAACAAATATTTTCTCCCCAAAGTGCCAAATATTTCTCCATTATGAAATTTCCATGAAATTCCATGGAATGTCTCTCCTGTAAAATGAGACTTCATCCTTGTGCACAGCTGCGATACCTGGCAACTTCCCTAGCCCTGGGAAGCTAATAAAGCAAACAACAGCTCTACTGGCTGTTGAAACCATGAGCAAGTCCTGGAAATGCCAGCGTACTGCTGCTTTCACCACGGAACACGAAGAGCACACCGAGTTTATTACCTGTGTAGTCTCAATGAACAGGATGCTACTGAAAAGACAATTAGACAGTGGTTTATTACAGGTGCGTCACATGCTCAAGTAGAGAGAATCTGTGTTCTTTTCCTTTGTGACAATCCTTAACTCTTTCTGCAAGGATGACTAAGTCATGAAGAAAAGGAAGAAATCAGTATTGTGTGTTTAAACATGTTAGGATTCAGTCAGCCAAGATGGGCATAAGCGTTTTCTAAGTGTCTTCCTTCCCTTCCCTTCCTAGGAGAGCAATATGCCATCCTTTGAACTAAAAGTGCCCCTGACCTACACTGAAAATTAAAGATGAATGTTCTGCATATCAACTGCAATACAAATCATCTCTTATCCTCTTGAGTTTGCAGAGAAGATAACTCTTACTTCATTTGCTATAGGGTGGTGTATCTTTTTGGCATCTTTCACAGTACTGTGCTGTTCTGGATTCTGTCCAGAGTCAACAGCTGAGCAGCATGATGCAGCCTATGATTCACAGGCCCAGGGCAGAAGGGAAATAATTCCCCAGTGCCACTTTGTATTATCTTGCTTTTTACATAAATAAATCAACATCCTCTGAAAGATATTTGACCATGTAGGTAGTAAATTTAAGAAGTTTGCTTCATGTGAAGATGAAACAAGTGATATTACGCCCTTTAAAAATTGGTCACTGTTGAGAGAAGAACCACATGTGTCAGAAATTATTTTTAAGATATGCATTTGGGGAAAAAAATCACTGTTATCAGAATGTCAGGTTCTCCCACAATGGATTTTTCCCACAAACATCTTTTTTTTTTTTTTTGACTACTTTAAAAATATAACTGCTTTAGAGAGTAGATTTGAAAAAAAAATACATTTTGCTAAGTTTTGTATATTTCATTCAAGACCTTAGCAAATAGGTTTTAAGGTGTATTTAATTTAAGTAACATTTTAATGCATTTAAAATTAATATTAACCTGTAACATACAAACTTACAGTGGACCAGCTTTCCAGCTATACATTGAAAAATCCATATTGGATTAGACAAGGTAAATATAACCCAGTTCATGATTCTTAAATAGACCTGACATTTAGTGTTCAAAACATATAGGATCTGTTGCTGCTACTTAGACTACAAAGAAAAAATAAGTGTTGCACCCACTTTTAAAATTATGAGGTACCATAAAAATTTTGTCATTCTGAGGACTTTCCCTGATTTGGAGAGAGCTGTAAAATTTGAAAAGGGATAGAAATCTCAGTTTCATGGTAAACTGTGCTCAACAGGATCTAGAACCCTATAAGAGTCTCTCCTAATTATTAGTGGGGGATATATTCTAAGACTCCCAGGGGATGCTTGACTATGGATATTACTAAACCTCATAGATACTATGTTTTTCCTATACATTCATACCTATGATAAGGTTTACTTTTTAAATTAGGCACAGTAAGGTATTAATAACAGTAACAAATAATAAAATAGAACAACTATAACAATATCCTGTAATAAAAGTATGTGAACGTGCTTGCTCTCTCTCAGAATATCTTATGGTACTGTACTCACACTACGTGTGGTGATGTGAGATGATAAAATGCCTGTGTGATGAAGCGAAGTCAGATGAATGATGTAGGCACTATGACGCAGTGTTAGGATGCTGTTGACATTCTGACAATATGTCAGAAAAAGGATCCTTTTTGCTTCCACGGTTGACCACAGGTAACATAAACCAGGAAAAGCAACCCCTAAAGGAGGGGTTACTGTATTAACATCTTGGGGCAGGTCATTTTTGTTGTGGTTGTATCCTGTGCTCTGTGGATGCTTAACAGCTTCCCTTGCCTCTACCCACTAGGTGCCAGTAGCACCCTCCCAGTCACAAGTATCAACTATATCTCCAGATATTACCATTCATCCTAGGAAGGAGAGGCAAATCACTCCTAGCAGAGGACCGCTGCTCTAGGGAGAAAAATGGGGCATGTAACCTCACACAATTTGAGGAGCACATTTCCCTCCCTGTGTAGAATGATCTCTGCCAGGCTGATATTGCTGACTCCCCAAATGTTGAAAGGTGCTCTTTCTCTCTTACCATCTGTGTGGTTTCTGGGTCTCCTCTCGGCTGCCTATTAATTGTCTTCTCTTCACGTCCCTTTATGTTACAAAGTGAGTCCAATAAGGTTCAATGCTAGATTCTTTTCTCTGATTCCCCTTTTTTCTACTAATGTCATCCACATCCATGGCTGCTATTCAAACTGCTTTTCCTCTAGTTCAGACTTTCCTTTTCTTTCTTTCTTTCTTTTTTTAAGATTTGACCCATCTGATATATATATATAGAGAGAGAGAGAACACAAGAAAGCAGAACAGCAGGCAGAGGGAGAACCAGGCTCCCCACTGAGCAGGGAACCTGACATGGGGCTCAATCCCAGGATCCTGAGATCATGACCCAAGCCCAAGGCAGATGCTAAACTGACTGAGCCTCCCAGGTACTCCTACTTCAGACTTTTCTAAGCACCAGATTTCCATTTATCTTCTGGAAACCATGCACTGATACTTGTAACATAAAATCCACTTCCCTAAAAATGATCTTGTTTCCCCAAACCCCTTCATGCTTCTTGTTCGGTTAACTATTATTGCCCTTCCCAGAATCCAGGTATCCTTGGTTTTAAAGTAGGGAGCTGTCTCTTCATTATAAGTCACATACAGTCATTTGTCCATAAATTCAGTTATGCATACTGTCCAATCATTTCTACCTTGTGAAAACTTCCTACACCTATACTGTCTTTTAGTGACTTCTGGATCTATTCTACTCCAGGCTCTCATTTCTACTTGACTTCTATTTAACAAGATTTACCATTACCTTACAGCCATTTCCTGCCTCTCTCCTATGTACGTAGTTCTATAAGGAGATCCTTCCCAAAGC
Organism: Mustela erminea; assembly: GCF_009829155.1. Classification (NCBI taxonomy): domain Eukaryota; kingdom Metazoa; phylum Chordata; class Mammalia; order Carnivora; family Mustelidae; genus Mustela; species Mustela erminea. The sequence continues at coordinate 84,448,248 of NC_045621.1, forward strand.
ATAAATTTGATTGTCACTTTCCTTCTAAAAACCAATTTTAATTACTTCTTTGTCTCTAGAGAGTTGAGATCTCCATGATTTAATTCAAACCTTCTAGTTGTCTTTTTGGTATTTCCTCTGTACTTACAATTTCAGCCCAATGAACCTTATCTGAAGATACCTTTGTTTCTCACATTGCTACTTTCCCTTAAGCTCTTTTCTTTAGCACTGATATCCTTTTTTCTCTCTGCCAAAACAGAGCATCTAAGCACCTAAGCACTGTGAGTTAGAAAAATGGCCTCAGCACTATTTCCAATCCCACATGTTTTTCTAGAATCTTGCTCTATCAGAAAACATTATCGATTTCTCCTCCTCTTGAAATTGAGCAGACCTTGTGATTGTCTTAACAAAATGAATGCAGCTCAAGAATGCTGTGTGACTTCAAGGTTAGGTCCCAAACAGCAATCTGGCCTCCACCTTGCTTTCTCTCTCCAGACACTTATCCTTGGAATCCAATCACTGTGTTATGAGGAAGCCCAAGAGATGCCTACCCTATGCCTATGTAGAGGGGAAATGGGTCCCCCAATTACTGGCTGCACTGAACTCCTGTCAGTTATGTGAATGAGAGAGTGAGCCTTCAGATGACTTCCCCAGCACCCAGTTTTCGAATTTTCCTGCTAAAGAGCCAGAAAACATGGAGTAGAGAAAGACAAGCCATCCTCCTTTACCTGGACAAATTCTGTGAGTTTAAGTGATTGTCTTAAAATGGTGTTGTGGGATAATTTGCTATGCAGCCATCATAACTAGAACACACTTTTGAGTAAATATAGTAAGAAATAAAATCATATTTTCCCCATCTTCATTCATATGTAAGAGATGAGGCCATTGTCTCATAGAAAAAGTTTCTTACAGTGTCTTAAGATGGGAGAGAAGGACAGAAAAAACTGAAACATACTGATCAAAGTGATGACTAGAGGGAAGAATATATACAAATTACGGTTGCAGTTTTAACAAAAATCTACATAATATTTTGAGTATGATAATGTTAGGTCTGTCCATGATATAAAAATTTAAGCTTCTGTCAACTTCTGGGAGAATTTCTACTTAAAGTGAAGGTATTTTGCAAATGCAGAACATCTAATGCAAGCCTATGTACAGGCATAAATCTCAAAGGACAGATTTTTCAGGTAGATAATAAAATGTCTCCTGTCACTATACAATTTAAGAATTTGTGTTTTTGTGGTATTGCCTGTCATAGATATCACTAGAAGATGTTTACTCCGAAGAAACATTGGTGTTTTGCAGGTGTATCAAAGAATACTATCCCAGTTTCTACTCGGCTGCTTTTGAATTATGAGTCTACAGGGGGCTGAATCACAATCCTTTCTTGGCTGATTTCTTTCGGAATAGTGGTCGCATTAGTTTTTCTCTCATCATTTCCTACTGAGCTTCCTTCTCTTTTACTGTTGATGTTTCTCGTAGTCAACAGATATCCAATAGGACTTTTGGTGTCCTTTATTGAATTACAATTGAAACAGTACTTTATTTATTTATTTAAAGATTTATTTATTAGAGAGAGAAAGTGTGCATGAGTGGGGGGAACGGGCAGAGGGAGAGAGAGGCAGAGAGAGAGAGAGAGAGAGAAGCAGACTCCCTACTGAGCACAGAGCCCCATGCTGGGCTTCATCACAGGACCCTGAGGGATCATGACCTGAGCAGAAATCAAGAGTTGGATGCTTAACACACTGAGCTGCCCAGGCACTCCTGAAACACAACTTTTAAAATGAGGTAACTGCAACAATTGTGAAATAGCTAGTTTTATAAGTACTTTCTTAATGGACTTAGGAGAATGATTATGATTACACAATATCAGGTATGAAAACATATTTGAAATGAGTCAAAAGATACTTTTTCTGTGTCTTTAAAATACAATGATTGATTACAAAACAAACACTCAAAGCCCAACAAATTAGGTATAATCATTCATACATTGCAACAGTGAAGGGGGAGAACCTTCTTTTATTTGAACATTTTTCCAGACATGGGACTATTTATTTTTTGCTGTGTTTTGCTTCACAAAATTTTGTTTTAAATTTTTAAGTGAAATTAATACCTAACAGAGTTCAATCAATGAAACAATAAACAAACTATAAAATAAACAAATAAACACACTATTTATAAAATTAGGAATCAAAACTTGATTTTACTATATGTATATATATATATATAAAATGATATTAATAATAAGAAATATAATAACAAATTTTTATTGAGCACTAACTATATGCTGGACACTGGTGGACATTGTTTAAGAGTTAGTTTCTCAAATTTAGGTAATAACACATTTAATCTGCACAATTACTCTAGGGGATAAGCACTTTATTTACTTACTTATTTGGGGGATAAGCACTTTAAATTTCCCTTTTTTCAGAAGAGGAAAAAGTCACAGGGAGATTATATATTGTATATAATATATATACATACTTACATATTCATTCTTGACATTTGTGTGTACTCTTTGTAAGCATAAACACCACACACACATTATTATAGTGTGTTAAGTTTCCTAAAGGAAAGATACACCACTAGTTAACTCGCATATTTCCTGCTTTGTTTTACAATGAATATAATCCAGTTCCCATCTAATAATTGTCTTCCATGAAATGCCCATTTTTCTCCAAAAATGGTCTTTGAATGGAATGTTCTAGCTGAGGGGCTCACTGTTGTAACGGTTCCCGCAGCCATCAGTACATTAGCTCCAACTGCTGCTGTATCCATTGCCATTTATGTTTCTCCCAGGAGAGTTTAGATGAAAAAAGGAAACTGTTAGTGCTAAGTGTGTGCCAGGTTTGAATATAATCTCTAAACACATTCTAGCTGAGCCTAGAATGAGAATATTTTCTCTTATTTTCAGTGGGCAAAATACTATGTTATAGAATACAAAATTTTAACACATTACAATAAAAACAGCAGTATCATAAAAATGCACACTCTTATGAAGACAGAAAAGATTTCATTTGGAACACTAGTTTTGAAACTAAACTCTTGGTTCCCAAAATTTAAATATTGGGGACCCAAGGATGCAAAAATCAAATTTGGGGTTACCAAATTTTTTCAGATGGGTCTTCCCTGACAGCAGGTAACAAACATATATGTAATTTCAAATAAGGAGTTTTGGGTTAATTAAAAATGAGAATTTTTATAAAATTCAATTTTACCTTAACATTGCCATTTTTAATCTATAAAGCTAGTCATATGAATTCATAAATTTTTTATCATAAAGCTATTCATATGAATTAATAAATACCTACACATATATATGTCTTTGTCTAGTGTCTTCTTTAAATGTTTTATACTTTTTATACAATTTTTGTACCTTTTATACAATTTTGGACAATTTATACAGATTTATACAAATTTAGATAATTATACAATTCAGTTTTATTGAAACTTATATTCAAAGTCACAGGGAGGGTTTCATGCAAATCCTAAACTAAGAAGACTGGGAGTCATGTAAGTCTTGGGAAATTAAACCCTTCATCTTCCAAATGTGGTGCTATTGCTTCAGAATGAGAGAGTTAAAGGCTGAAACCTGCTGCTAAATGATCCTGCTCAATATGTTTGTAGGTGCAGCTCAAAGAGAATCCAAGGGATTCCTCCCTGTTTTTGTGTGAGTAGGTGATGTTTCATAGTAGATATGGGGAAATCTGACACATTCCACAGAGAAAAGATGGTGCACTGTTAGCTTGAGCACAATTGGGAAAGGTATAATTAGAGAGTGGAATCAGAATAACTGAAGGGAAAAAAAACTTAAAAAAAAAAAGTAAAATAAAGCAAGAAACTGTGAGTAAAGATTCTGGGAAAAGACTGAAACTAAATGTAAGCCATCCTAGTAATACCCAGCAAAACCACAGCCTTCTGGAATTTTAAATCAGAAATATAATAGCAGAGTAAACTCAAATAGAGATGACTTAAATAACAATTCCAGAATCCCACAAAACCATCCATTTCACTCTTCCATTTATCCACTTGTTAGGATAATTGGTAAACCAAATACAGTATTGTAGCCCTCTGACCATCTGAGACACCAGAAGTCAGACTCTTTTCTAAATCACAAAGGTACTATTAAAAGCAATATTGAAAAATTTAATGAGATGGGATAATGCAGAGAGCCAGTCTTGGTAAATGATTAAGTGACTGTTATGTTTTTATTGGGTTTAGTGCTTCTGGTATATATATTATTATGGCACTGTGTAAAAGTGATACGAGAGGAATTGTTTTCTCCTAGGTAGTTCCACCCTTTTACTTCTGAACAAAAAGAAAAATACTACCCTGTCCTACAACTGTTTCCAATCCCTTACATATTTTTCCTTTGCCTTCTACTTTTCTTCCTTTTTTTCTCAGAGTTCCAAACCTAAGAGATTTGATGAATGAATGTTCATGGCTAGGAAGTACAGTTAAATTTGAGGGATACTGAAGGATGGTATTGAATCATTGCAATGAATTGTAGTTCTTAACCATAGGTACTAGGTACATAGCTGTGTTAGACTGATGGTACTGATGAGCTGAATTCTTCACCCATCCCTGTAGCCATGACCTTTGGATTTTGTCTGAAAAGAACTAGAATCTATTGCCTATTCATTGAATCTGGACATAGACATGTGATTTGTTTTAGTTAGGGAGGAAGAATTTACTTTACCCTTCAAGGTCCCTCTATCTGGACTAAGAATCATATTGACATGAAACAGATAAACAGGAAAAATCAAATTTAATAGTATAAGTACAAGGTATCCACACAGTCATGGAAATTCTAAAGACAAGCAATATGGTGTTTATATGAACTAAGGAGAGGGGTGAGGGTCTGAGGGTGCGAAGGGGAGAAAACCATTAGCAAGAAGGTGAAAAGAGATGCTTGAAAATGAAATTTTCCCTGTTATGTAGGGAAGTTTCTTAAGTAAAGAGGGAACTCTGTTTATAGCTCTTTTTTTGGATAAAAGCAGGCATTTGAGGGGGAGGTAAAGAACTTTTTCTGAACATACTAGGTTTTGATTGCTTTTAACTCAAAACAGTGTTCATGCCAAAGTGGTCCACCTTGGGGTAGCTTGTCCTTGGCCCCTAAACTTTGTTCAAAAGGATGTTAGCAGCCTTTATATAAGCAAAGGCCTTACAAAACTGCTTGTAAATTTCTACTTATTCCCAGGACACCGGGTGGCTCAGTTGGTTGGACGACTGCTCAGGTCATGATCCTGGAGTCCCGGGATTGAGTCCCGCATCAGGCTCCCAGCTCCACGGGGAGTCTGTTTCTCACTCTGACCTTCTCCTCGCTCATGCTCTCTCTCACTGCCTCTCTTTCAAATAAATAAACTCTTTAAAAAAAAAAAAATTCTACTTATTCCCTTGGAAGCCTGCTACACAGAGTTCAATTATCCATGTCAACAGCCTTGTATATCAAGAAATCCCCAGACCATTAAACAGCTGACCACAGACACATGAGGGTCTCATCGAGCCCAGCAGATCCCTGCAGAGATGAACCAATTCCTAACCTACTAGAGACATGTAAGAAACAACAAATGTTTGCATTGAGCCCCTAAAGTTTAGAGATGCTTGTTAAGCAGCAATAGCTAATTTGTACAAAACTTCAAAGATTCATACTCTACATCCTTAAAAGCAATATCTTTTGGTACTTGAATGAGGAATTGGTTTTGGCCTCTGCAAGACAGAACTTTAAAAACATTAACATTAACGTATTTCACCCCCATATCTTATAATGTGAATAATATTAAAATCAACATTTTTTTAAAAAAATTAGAAAACCAAGAAACAGAAGGGTTAAGTAATTTCCTAAGATCACAGATTAGGTAGGACCTGGCTTTTAATACAGGTTGTTTGACCCCAGTGCATGGGATTTTAGCTACTAAGTCATATTAAATAAGACTACACCATTTTGGTAGAACATTGGATTTTTTCAGGTGTAAGCTAAGGTTATTGCTTCTTTCATTTGTCAGAATTTTCTTTAATGTGATCATTTTTCTATTCATTTTAAAAATTTGTAAAGATTTTATTTACTTATTTGAGAGAGAATGAGAGTGAGAGCAAGAGAAAAAGAAACATGAGTGGAGCAAGGGGCAGAGGGAAAAGCAGACTCCCCCTGAGCAGGGAGCCTGGCTCGGGACTCAGTCCCAGGACCCTGGGATCATGACCTAAACCACAGGCAGACGCTTAACTGACTGAGCCATCTAGGCACCTCTCCTTTTAATATTTTTATATAAGCCATTGAGATAAATCCATGGATTCTTTGGATAAGATCTTGAGTCAGCCAACATAGAGAGTATCATTTTTGAAAAACTGGCCAGAGTATCAAATAAATAAAGTTTATCTTCCTTCTCTAGAATTATACAAGTATGAATTCTTTACCAAATGGCAAAAATAAAAATGTTCAATGATTTTTAAGGACATTTAATCTAATTTGTATTCTTTCCCTCTGCTCTTGACTTTTGTTTAATGACTTTTGAGAACAAAGTTTAAGCAAGTATACTATCAGGCACTAGGAAAGAATTTTCCAGTAGACAGAACCCACTGCCCATGCAGCAGTGAATCTAGGGAAATACCCATCTGGGAATCAAACAGGAAATCCTAACACCTGACTGATTCCACCTGTTCACCCTGACTCATTCCAGGCACAGCTGAAGTGATTAACAGGGTATCATATCCACATCCTGTGTGGGGTCTATTTCATAGCTCCAGGGATTCCTCCCTTCCTGGATGATTATTTCCCAATGTTTTAGGGAATAAATCTATATAAATCTGTAACATCACTAGGAAAGAGTGTAGAAAAATATCAATAATAATTGGGAAAGTAAAGAAAATATAAAAAAAAATAATGAGAGATGGAGAGAAGACAGATTCTGTATTTTAAAATACAAAACAAGTGAGTCTGTATTTTGAGAAGAGACCAGTTGCATGAAGAGCTGAGTCAGACCTTCAGAGTCAAATGACAGTTGATCATTCCCTCTTCCTCACTGCAGTGTGGAATATGAGAGCAAAGGGACCCTCACTGTATTTAAAGGGCAATAAATACAGACCAAATAAAAAGAAATATTTTCTCACACAACATATAGTTAACCTGCAGAATTTCTGGCTCAAGGGGGTCACTTAATTAAATAATCTACACAGAATTAGGTTATTTTATGACCATTAATAAAATTTTTAGTGCTACAAAGTGAACATGGTAAAGGTAAATCAACTCTCATCTTCCAGACATAAGTTCATAGTCCATAGAAGATAGGAAAAATTTTGTTTCCAATTGCAAATAACATCAGACCACCCAGTAAACCCCACTGACTTCCTTATGAGTAATAAGAGAGAAACTTGGAATAACCTTTCCTTCAATTGTGAAAAACTGACCCCCACTCAAAATTCAACAGTGATGCCAAAAAACATTAATGGTTGAATCCATATTGGCAAAATTTGGAGATAACTATTTTCTGTATTATATTTTCTACTCAAGTAAATGTTTATAACAACAAAATCTATGAAAGTAGGGAAAAATAATTAGAGAAGTTAAAGGTGGATGTGAATAGTTTTAATTACACAATCAAAACAAACAAGCAAGCCAACGCAAAACAATAGTAACAGTAGCGTTTCAAAATTTACTGACACTTGGAATTTGGTATGTTTCCTGACAGGTGTATTTGGTTATTAAAATATAAGGAGACTGTTTTCTAAGAGGAAAATGTGGGGATATATTAGTAGGATCAAGCTGCCATCACAAGGTATAAAGTGGGTGGCTTAAATAACATCACTTTATTTACTCACAGTTCTGGAGCCTGGGAATTTGCCATCAGGGTGCTGGAACTTTCAGGTTCTGTTGAGGGCTCTCTAATGGTTTGCAGACTGCCACCAGGTACTCCTATAATGTGTCCTCATGTAGTTGTGTCCTCATATAAGGAAAAGAGAGGAGACCAAGCTGTCTGGTGTCTCTTTCTAGGTGGGTACTAATCCTACCCCACCCTCATGTCCTCATCTAAACCTAATTATCTCCCGAAGACCTTATCTCCAAACACCATCACACTGGGAGTTAGGGCTCCAACATACAATATTTGGTGAACATAATTCAGTTCATAGCACAAAATGTCAACTAAATGCCTAATTTAGTCGATAAATACACAAACTGTTATCATAATAACCCACATATATCCAACTCCTACTACTTATCAGGCAATATTCCAGGCACTGGAGGCACAAAAGTGGGAAAAAAAAAGACCCTTCATCTAAAACTGTGTTCCCAGTTCAGTTAAGGAAGTCCATACACAAACAAAAGATCCTAATGCAATGTTTAGATAACATAAAGAATATATCTAATGCCTTGGGATCCACAGAAGAGAAAAAGGGTAGTTGAGAAGCTAACATTTAACACCTAAGCTTAAAATGCAAGCACAAGCTTGTCAGGCTGACATGAGTTTTCCAAAAAGGGCTGCAGTTAAGAGTAGTTCCATCACCCAGTGTGGGGATAGGATGTACCACATTCTAGACCTGACCAGTAAGACAATGTGGCTGAATCTCATGAGTGACAGGGAATTAATAATATTCATATGAAAAAGTAGTCAGAGGTAAAACGTGGGACCAATGGCATTCTACAGAATGTCAGAAATGTCACATTTCTAAACTGGAGGATCAGCAATAGAAAAGTATTGTGTTAGTAGGAGAAGAAATCTACTCAAAAACTGTTCTCACATTTCCCACAAGTTCTAAGAGGTGTGCTACCAAGTTACAGGTTGGCAATGTTCACTTCTTCAGAATTTTGAAATAACATTGACAATAGGAAGATCTGGAGCAACTATTCAATTTTGGGACATCCGCACATACAAAAACAAAAACAAAAAAAACCCAGGCGTGTGATGGAGAGACATAGCTACCGGCTACTGGGCAGGTAGATTATGGTTCTCCATACCCTTGCTGCAGATAAAGAAAGTTGGAAATAAATCATACTGACAAGGAAGTTGACCATATTGAATCAAAGTGAACTGATATGGACAACTAAAATTTCCTTATGACTCATTTTTACACCTTATTCACACTGCCACTAAATGAGACTTTTGTCAGATTTGAGATTTAGACACTTGCCAAAACATTTTCATGGCACAGCATTTGTGGTTGTTTTGAAGGTTCGCTGCAAGGGGCCAACAAAAGAAAGGAAAATATGTGGGGGTATTACATAGTTCAAGTGACTTGATTAGCCTTAATTAAAATTATGAGTCTCCAAAAAATATCAAGTATCAGAAATTTACATTATAGATGTGGTTTGAGTTATATGAATGTTTATTATCATTTTTATTGATTGAATATGCCATAGCTTTTTTCTTTGCTGCGGTAACCTTGATTGTAATTATTATAAACATTTGACGAAATGTTTAATTAAATTGTCTTTTATGTATTTTTCTTCATATAAAGCATAAAACTAAAAATGAGGTAAAGCTGAGGTATTCCCATTCTTTAGTTGTGCCATATTTGTAACTATGAAGACTATAGAATTCTGTGTTTTAAAGGAATTAAAAAATTTAAATGATGAGAAAAATCAAACTGAGGTCACATTGTCATCTTCAAAAAAATTTATGATATTTCATCAGTCATGTGCCTTTTTTTTTTTTTTTTCAGTCCATCTTTTTAAAGCTGTGCTTTATTTCTTTCTTTGAAGCTGTGGTTTGTTCCACTCAAATGGACAAAGCACCTGAGACCTATGTGTTTAAATAATTCTTTGGTCAACTGGCCTATAATTTGGACATATTTTCTCCTATACTAAATGAGCACCTTCTACATACTTTACTCACCTACTATTACAGTATTCTGTAGGAAACAAATATACCCATTTATTCTGGATTATCTATTTATGTAATTTTTAGAAGTCTTTGCCTTCCTTATATTTAGCTCCATCACATAAATATGAGTACAATTTCTCAAATTTGTCTCTAAAACTGAAGAGCATATTTCTAGTGGACTGTAAGTACCATACAAAACAAACAAAAATATGAAAGTCCCACTTATGCAGCAGAAATCGTATCTCAGAGCATAAGTTCTCTATGGGTTATCTTATTCAATAAGTTTTGAAGTGACTCAACCTTAATCCTGCTTCTGCTAGTTGTCATGCTTACCATAAACATAATTTTATAATGCCAACCATAAAGAAAATTTAAAGGTGCTTGTGAAAAACTCACTATTTATCCTCTTTAAGGATCACAACAGAATTAACAGTACCCACAATCATTCTCTTTTGACTGCTTGCTTCCTTTTTTTCCCTATCTAAATTGTGAATGCTATTAAAGAATACAATAAGGTTATGTAATGGATTTTAAACACAGTTTATTGCAACAATATAAGTTCCATGTACAGTTATAAGCAATATGGCTGTGCTTAATAATTTTACATTACAAGCTTAATTGTGGTATCAAATTAGTAATTTTCACAAAGTACTTGCATTAGAAATTTGTATGATACAATATATTTCAATTCTCAGTTGCATAGGAAGATAACAATTTGTTTAATAGGAGGACTGGGGATACAGTTCATACTCTTAGATCTGATTGTCCTGCTTTATACAAAGCTTAGACTCCTAGTCATAGAATTTTAGAGCATGAAGAGCCCTTAGAGATCAAACAGTTCAACAACCTCATTCCACAGAAAAAGAAAGTAGAAGTTAACAGAAGTGATCTGACTTAAATCATGTACCATAGCACATTAGTGACAAAAGCTAGAATGAAAGCACTTTTTATCTTTCTCAAGATCATGGGGAGATAGGCGGGAAAAATTTAGAGCTGTAAATCTCATGCACAGGAGAAGGGTTAGACTCAGGCACCGAGGGATGGAAGATGGGAGCATTCCAACCGGTAGCTTTTAAGCAGAAGAAAAGAAATCAGTAAAGAAGGCTGAAAGAGGAGTAGCTAGTAGAGTGATAAGGAAGTCAAGAGAATGTGGGATTATATGCCCTAGAAAAGAAATAAGGACTGGGTCTGTATTCAATGCTGCTGAAAGTTTAAATAACAAATGCCAGCTGAGGAGACCACTGGTTTAGGAACATGGCAACCACTGGTTTCCTGATAATTGAACCTTGATGGGTGGTTAGACCAAAGCCTGATTGGAGTGAACAGAGGTGAGAAAGTGGACAAAGTAACCAGAGGCATTAAGCTGAGGAGGTTTTTGTATGGTGACGGTCGCAGTGGGAAAGGAGAGGTTAAACAAGGTCTTCATTAAGCTACTTCTTCACGTTTGTACTCCCAGGAATGAAACAACAAAGATTAAATTGCCAGGGGAAATAGGCTTGTCATTGGTTACAGGGGGCATATTCACAGCACTTTTTGTTTTATGGGGGGGGGGGGGGCGGCAGTGTGGATTCTTAGTTAACCATCCATTCTAGAATGAAATGTGTGCTCTGTTTATAAAATTCTGTTGGAATCCCTGCGGGTGAGAGGATGTTTCCATTCTCCATTCTGCTTAACCTAAAGCCCCCGCCAAACCCTCAGAAAACAATCCCTGATTCCCCTGCACAATCCTCACTAAGACACTCCATTTCTAGAGCAGTCCACCTTAAAGACTTGCTTCTTCTAGCAGGGAGCTCATCAATATCGGCACAGCCTTGCAGGCAGCTAGGAGGCCCGTCCATTAATGAAATGTTAATGACTGAATTAGACCTGTAATAACTGAAGTAGGAGGCACTGCTGTGAGTCCATTAGCATCAGCAGACCCTGCTGAGGAACAAGTAAACACTGCGCACAACGAGAAAACTTTCAGGCAGAAGACTTGGAAGGATTACACAGGTGTTTTCACATGGAAAATGACATTTCCCTGAAATAAGATTAGTTTATTTAGGAAAACTAATTCCAGTCACTATATTTCTTCAGACAAAAATAAAGAATGCAAGACGGATGGCGTCCTTACTCAAGAGTGTTTTGATTTTTTTAATTCCAATATTGCACAATTGTTTTTGCAAAAACTTTTGAAGATAACTTACACTTGTCAGGTGCCAATTATTCCCAATGACCACGGGTCTTCTTTTCCTCTTGCCTTGTTCTTTTAATGGTTTTTTTTTTTACTGTGCAGATACTACCTTCTTTTAAATTTTTCTTACTTCTAGGCTTCAAGTAAACCGTGCAATCTTTTCAATACTGCCTATCCGTTTCCAGAAAGGGGAACAACAGAGGGGATTTAGGATACTTTTTAAGGCTTGATTAATATAAAATGATTGTGGAATTCACTACTGAGATGTAAATATAAATCATATGGCATATAAAGTGAAAGCCGTTATGTATTAACATGTAGCTCAATTCAATAATATATTGTTCTTGTAATAAGCTTGAAGATTTACCATTTTTATTTAAACATATATTGCAATTCAATAATATCTGAATTGTAGCAACTTGATGTGAGGCAAAAATAATTGCTATCTCAAGTTATTACAAAAGACAGAACAACTATGGCTAATTCTATTAGAATTCTTTATTATGTCTACTGTTGGTTTCATTATTGTCCCATATTCACACTAGGAATGCTAACCACAGTTAAAAATAACATATAGGTGGTTTGAGGATAGGACCTTAGGGTTTGCTAGGCATATGTTGTAGAATACATATAAAAAAGCTATAAAAATCAGTATCAAATTGTTTTGGTTAAATCAAATGTTATATATCAGATGAAGTATTTAATAATGTGTATCATGGCTTATGTTTAACCTCAAGCCCTTAGTTCTATTTTACCTACTCGATGTGTGACACTAGAAAAGTCCTTTAACCTTTCAGGGATTGATTTTAATCTTTAAAAAGAATGTTTTATAAAGGATAATATCTATAGATACTTAAACTTTATATTTATATGAACTTAAAATTTACATAATTATGTTTTTGATAAATTAAAAATTAACAGGTGGAGGGGTGTCTCAGCCATTAAGCGTCTGCCTTCGGCTCAGGTCATGGTCCCAGGGTCCTGGGATCTAGCCTGGCATTGGGCTCCCTGCTCAGCGGGAAGCCTGCTTCCTCCTCTCACACTCCCTTTGCTTGTGTTCCCTCTCTTGCTATCTCTCTCTCTCTGTCATATAAATTAACAAAATCTTTAATAAATAAATAAATAAAATTTAATTAGATTAACAGGTGGGAATAGGACATGAGAGAAAGTGAATTTAAAAGATGAATTACAAAGCTATCAGCCAATTTTGCTCTACAAAAAAGGAAAGTCATAGCAGGGGAACCCAAATTCACAGGAAGAAATACAGTCTACATGAGCACAAAATAAATATTTTAACAGAATTCACAAACACAACAAATCATAAAACATACTTGTTTGAACAAACTGTGCTCTAGTACAGCCCTTAAGAGGTCAGATATGAAAGGAACAAAGGAAAATACTTGCATGTTTCTTCTCTAAAACCAAAACGTTGGTTCATTATGCAAATAATTTGCTCTTTGATTTACATGTCTGGGGTGTTGTGTTTAACTTTAGACCTTAAAAAACACACACATACATACTCCCACAGACTCCCACATATACTCCCATACATATGCACACACATACACACTCACCATCTTAGTTCCTTGAAATCTTTGTCAGTTTTCTTACATCGTTCTAGCTTGTTATCCAAATTCCGGGGGAGAAGCTCTGCACAGTATTTGCAAATAGCAAGCATGACACTTGAGTTGAAATTCATACCATGTGATGAACTGGCCTATAGAGATGAGGTCAGTGACAAATAGTAACACCTGACAAAAAGTATCATTTTGATTACAGCTAATGGAATGCTTTTCTTCATTCAGAACTTCCAGAGTCTGTAAACACTGCCTTACAATTTTAAATGGATAAGAAAGAGAAATCCATCAAGCCCAAATGGTACAGTGATAACTATGAATATGTAATTTATGGATAATCTATTGGAGGTATTTTCCAGAAGAGCCAAAGATCAAGTATGGTACATACTGGTAGTATAAACACCATATGAGTTACTACAAAATAATAGGCTCATAAAATCACTCACAATAATAATAGTGAGTTTAAAGCTAATTTGAAGCAGTAGGCTATGAGCGTCATTTCAGCATTTAAGACTGGATTTCTGCTCTATTGCTAAACAACTACTGATTTCAAAATCAAACATCAAAAGGCTTTTAATGTGAAATGTACTCCCCGCCATTTTTTTTTGTCTTTAGTTAAGTATTATTTTGTAGAATAATGAGCAAATTATCCTTAAAGATTTCTTCAGTACAAATTTCAAGAGAAAAGTCTAAGCATATCTATTATTTTTCAATAAGGATAAATTCCCATTAGTAATATATATGTAATCATTCCCTATGTCAAAGAATGGGATTGAGGTTATGAAGAAGTATAGTAAATGCTCCATGCTTTAAAGGCTCCATAATTCTAAAATATTCACAGTGTAATAGAATATACAAATATCCTATTATTATGGAATAATAATGTATGGCTTATCCTACTGTGAAAAATAGCATGAAATTTTCCAAAGTAAGATTAAATCAGGATTCAATTAACTTTGCTCCCAAAGGATTGGTGAAGACCAATCATACCAGATGACTTAGTGGAGATTCTAGGGTCCACAAAGCCAGATGCCATTCTCCTTTACTTGGAATATTATTGGTCCTTTTTCAGGCTATGTGAATATCCATTGGCCCTTGCTCTAAAGAAATTATACTGTAGAAATCCTAATTAATTGTCATCTAGAAACCCCAGCAATGATACTCTCTTGTTTTTCCCCATGTGTTATTAAGACTTAGAAAATCTTCCTAATACACTAAATTGTGGATGGAGAATAAGGCTTTGTAGCTAATCAAAGAGATGTTCTATTGATTTATACATTCTTCCTTTTATAAAATTATATTAAACACATTAACACACATAAAATATATTAAGACAGCTCTATTTATGTCCTATGAGTTGATTGCTGTTGAGATTTTCAAAGTTCAATAGGAGGTATCCATCCACTCATTCATTCATCCATGCATTCATTCTTTGATTCATTCAGCATTTTTCCTGAACTCCCATATCCCAATCACTGTTGTAGATATAGAGACACAGACGTGAAGGAAGCTGTCTAAAGTCTCTATTTTCGTGGGGATCACATGTCCCCCATGGAAAGACGAAATAAGTGTCACAAATTAAAAAATGTGATGTAATATTGATAGGAATCAAGAAGAGAAATAGAGCAGACTGAGTCAATAGTAATTGGCTGAGGTGCTACCTTAGATAAGGTCGTCTGAGAAGGCCATTTAGAGATATTTAAAGCAACACCTGAACAATATATTGGAATAGAGCTTCGAGGCATAGGGCAAAACAAGCCCCCTGGGCCTGAGGTGAGGATACTCTCGGCATATTTCTAGCAGAGTGAGTAGGCTAGTGTGGTTAAAGTGGAATGAGGGTAAGTGGGAAGTTATGAAGTTGATAAAAGGTAGGAAGGACATGCTAAAGTTTGGGGATTCTATTTAACGTGAGATTGAAAGAAGATACAAGCAAGGGACCACATCTTCATTGCACAGTTGTTTAATGCCATAAGAGGTAAAAATAAATTAACATAGAAAAAAGAAAGAACAAAGTCTGACTTCAGTAAGAGTGCAGATGTGTTGGAGGAGCCTGGGGAGGTCAAGAACCTGTAACCCGGAGGAAAGTATGATGACACTGGGTTGGTGATAAATACAAAACCTTTGTAGTTCAAGAATCATCACACAGGCTTTCTCAGCAATTTAACAATGTACATGCATGTTTTCAAAGATTTATTTATTTGAGAGACTGTGTGCATACGTGCATGCATGAGTGGGGGGAAGGGTAGAGGGAGATGGTCAGAGCATCCTCAAGCAGACTCCCCGACGAGCACAGAACTGGACTCAGGGCTGGATCCCATGACGGTGAGATCATAATCTGAGCTGAAACCAGGAGTCAGACCCTTAATCGACTGAGCCTGCATGTATTCTTACTCTTACTTGTTATTGGTACACCATGACCTGAGACAGATAAAGCTCAGAATGCCTTCAGATCACTTGACCAGGAAAGCAGAGCGGAAAACCCAGCCCACTGCTGACTAGACGGAAAAAAAGACCTCAGTGACGCTGGGCAGAGGACAGGAACTGTGGAAGCTGGTAACCAAGTGGGTTTTAGACTTTTATACTTTCCATGCTCAAGATGATAATGTTTTCTGCTTTCATTCTCTGATATTTTTAACCCAGGAGAACAACTCCCTTGATATGGTAGAAATGATTCTGTCTCTGGTTAGGATTTATTCAGTAGAGATTCCTATTTACTTGTCTGTCTCGGAGTAGTTGGCCTACTTTGAGGAGTACTTTCCAATTGCTCTGTTGTTTCTCAGAATCACATTCGGTTTCCAAATTAGATTTTATATTGTAAATGCCTTCCATTTCCCATTGATTTCTTGAGCTTTCTGGTCTATCCTTTGTGAAGGAAAAAGGGGAGGTTACAGTTTTTCCTTCAGGTTAATTCCACTCAGCTGAACTAGCCAGTGGTGACTATAACTATGTTTGAAAGCAGAACTCCCAGTGCTCGGACGTAGAAGTTAATCGTCTGCTTACTAAAAATCTAACTACTAAATTATCAGACATGTTTTATATGCCAGCAAATCTGAAACAGTGAAACAGACATAGATGGTTCCTACATCTTGCTTTGAGTTGCCTTTCATCGAGAAATATTTTTCCTTATTTTCCTCCTTGCAAATTTGCATTCAAAAGGGCCTAATAACTGTTTCCTTCTCCCTCATCTGTGTTGCTATTCACACGTTTGAAATGCAATCAGAACGTAAACCCAATTGACCCTAAGAAAGCAACTTTCTGGTGTTAGTGCTTCTGCTGAGAGAAAAGAAATGGCAGAGTAACGTTTTAATGACAAAAGCAAAGGCAAAATTCTCTCCCTTGGGTCACATTCATCCAAGTGGGTGGGCACAGCACAGCCCTCTCTAGGCCCAGAAAGGGAAGGGCAAAGCAGAGAAGGACCGAGGGGATTTTACACTATGCTGGATAGGTTCAAGCTGGATGTGAAAAGTCATCCCAGTATCACTTCAGTGACGCTTTCTTTGGGCCAAGGGGACATATTCTGGAGAAGAAAGAATGAAAAGATAACAGGAAAAATTACGCACTTGCGAATAGGACTATTTGCCCTGCTAAATTTCTCTAAATACACAAACTCATTACAAGCTCTGAGGAAGGGAGAAGACAAGTAATTGCTGAGTTCTTACGTTGTGCTGTGCTCTTTAGATGGATGATTTCATTTTATCTTCACAAATCACTGTGAATTCATCTCAATTTTTGAGATGAAGAAACTGAGGCTCAGGAAATTAGTCAGCTGACATTTTGAACTACATGACTCTAAAGGCCAGCTCCTGCCGCCTGGGCCCCTGTCCACGGGACTGTAAACAGTCTGGGTTCCAAGTTTTCGGATGTTGTACAGGATTCGGTATTTTTAATACGATTTTCAGGGATTATTCTAAGCAACAAGTTCTGTCAATCACAACAACAGGCTGTGCCGCCTCTCAGAGATTAAACATCTCATCCCAGTGTGAGGAAAGCAAGGGAGCCAGCCAGCAAGCAAGCAAACACCTAGTTGTAAAGACAATGCATCAAGGACACCATTCAGTGAGTAAAAGAAGTGATTCTTCTGAATTGCCAGAAATATGTCTTTAACTCTTCAGGGCAAGACAATGCATGAACATGGAATTGCAAAGGGAACAAATAAATAGGAGTATCCCGTGCTGGTAACACAGTATGTACCTTAGAGGGTCAGAGCAAACAGAATAGACATTTAAGATTTCACATGGAAAATAACACCTTGGCTAAGAGAAGAAAGGGAGAAAGAAAGAAAGTGAGGTGCTGATTAGTTAATCCCCTCCGCTCCATACCTGTGTCAGTGAATTCTTAAAGGTGGAAGTAAGAAGATTCGTACCACAGGGAACCAAAGGAGTAGAGCTGACATCTCTGTGGAAGAGAGATATCCATTAGCCTGCTGTAAGGCTGACTTGTGTGCCCATTCAGGAAGATAAATAAAGTTTAAGGGGTGGCAAGGGATGTCAACGGATTATGAGTTTTAACCTAGGAAGCATTAGTGCTTGCATACCGTCGTCATACTGCAAGGGTGGTTTTGTGATGTTTTCTTTCATTTTAATGTTTTAGATATCTGTGGAGAGGGTGCTTTTGCTGTTTTCCAGCTATTTCTGGGAGGATGCAGAGAAAGGAAGTGTCCCAGCCCTATCTTTATAGACCCCACTCATCATTTAGAAAACTGTCCATCAAATCCTCTCCAGGCCAAGACCGTAGTCAGCAGAACCTGATCATGGAGGCTTCCATAGCTCCAGGTCAACTGGACAGGGGCACACAGGGACTGACAATAACACCAAAGTCATGGCCCTGAAAATGTTTATGAAGTAGTTCCCAACCTTGCTTGTGAGTACTGTCACATAGGGAGTTTGTTTGTTTGTTTGTTTGTTTGTTTGTTTTAACCTAATACCCAAGCAGCACCCCAGACTAATTACTTAATTCATGATCTGTGAGAGTGAGGTCCAAGAGTCAGTACTTTTGAAACTACCCAAGGTAATCCCAATAAGCACCCAGTGCTGAACGTCACTAGTCTCAGATTTTGCCCACTCTCAGAGTGTAAAAGTTTTATCAACATAATGTAGAAAAAGGAAGTTAATAAACATTAGTCCTATAAATATATAGTTTGTTGTTATGTATTCGCTTTGAAAAACAGAATATATTCATGTATATCATTTTTTTATTTCTAAATCAATTCTTATTTCATGTACCAACTTAAATATGTTAAAAATCTCCCATATTATTCTAGGGAAAAATGAATCAGCTTTTGACCATACACTCAAGAGCAGGTTGTGATTTTCAAAGGTAGCATATAGAACTAGTGCCTAAACAGAAAACCTCTCCTATTTAGCTGAGGCAGTATTATAAAATTTGAAAGAAAATATAAAAAAAAAAAAAATATATATATATATAACTTTTTTTTTTTTTAAAGATTTTATTTATTTACTTGAGAGAGAGACAGTGAGAGAGAGCATTAACGAGGAGAAGGTCAGAGAGAGAAGCAGACTCCCCATGGAGCTGGGAGCCTGATGCGGGACTCGATCCCAGGACTCCAGGATCATGACCTGAGCCGAAGGCAGTCGTCAAACCAACTGAGCCACCCAGGCGTCCCTATATAAAACTTTTTAATAGTAATAATCACTAAGTCAGTCCCAAATTCTGGATCAACAGTTTCCCTTTTTCTATAATGTCACAGGGAAAGGGACTCTTTTCAACATAATCCTTTAAAGCATCTGGTTTTTCAGGAAACTAAAATTCTCTCTCTCCTTCTCCCTCTACTATTATCTTTGTTTGTTGTGTTCAGTGTTTAGGATGGCTGGCTATTGTAGGGAGGCCGGATAAAAGGGGACATGGGATCAGTAGAAGCTATTCAGTCCTACAGAAATTCAGCTTATTAGTTACTCTGGGCATCTTGATATTCAAATTTCTCATTCCAGAGGTAAGGAAAATGTTAAATTGAAGGCTTTAAGGCTTCTCTGCATCACATATGTTGTAAAGAAAAGAAATCTGGATTAGGAGTCAGGGGCTAGTGTCAGTAAGCACAACTCTTGAGTTAACAATTTGTCCTATCTTGAATGAATCACTTAACCAGCTTTCCTGACAATTTTGTCATCTGTCCACGAAGGGGCTTGTACAACACTGAAGGACTTAGTCCCTTCTAACTTGAACTTCTTATGGCATAATTTTCCATCTGCGACCTATGGAAATAATTTCATTTTGAGGAGTTTGATGGCAATTCATTTCATTTGTTATAAATCAAATGTAGGGTGAATAAACAAGTTATGGAGGGTTCCCAGAAGAGACTGGAAAACATTTCTTTCCTGTAACTATGCTGTTTATAATTGCAGGTTACACAAATTTCCATATTATTTCAGTTGCAGAAGCTCTGCTCAACATTGATTTAGGGCATTCAGATTATATTAAATATGTATGTTCTATGAAATAACATTATATGTACATATAATTAAGATCCTGGTGCGTGTTTTCAGACAAATAGTGTTGCTGCAATGAAAGAAAGAAAAGAAAGAAAGAAAGAAAGAAAGGAAGAAAGAAAGAAAGAAAGAAAGAAAGAAAGAAAGAAAGAAAGAAAGAAAGAAAGAAAAAGAGAGAAAAAGGCTGTGCTGTGTGTATGTGTATGTGTGTGTGTTGGGGGGATGGTCAAAACCAAACAAAACCTCAGACACCAAAAGCTGCATAAATCAAAGCTTAAAATCTGACTAGTAACAGCAGGACCCAATCCATGAGTATAAACTGACAGAGGTGTGTTTTCCAAAGCTACTCAATCCACTTGTATACACAAAGCTTGAATTTATTGGGCTTCGCCGAAACGACCATTTGCTTCTATGGCTCAAGCTTTGTTTCCTTGAGGGTTTCCCAATCTGTCTCCCTCTTAAGCAAACTCATGAGATGTGTTCTTTTAATCTAAACCAATTGTATTCTTCTTAGTCTTTCTCCTTTTAAGGTAAAATGGATTTTAATTCATGTTAATGCCAATGAAATTTGGCATATTCTGATTCTAAGGCATGCAATTTCTTTCCATACAGCTCTTTTAAAATAATGATCTCTATATATTTGAAAGACAGGATAATCAGGTTTAAAGATTCTTCGGAAGGTCATGTAAGCCCTATTCCTGCCTTCGCACACATGTACTCTTGAACAGAGGAGTGAGGTTCTCAAAGCTCTCCTCTATTTCATGGAAACAATCCAGTTTCTTCTGAATCCATCATTTTAACAGGATGTTCCTATTTACTTATTCATAGCACCTGAATTATGGTCAGAGATATTGGACCATACAGAATGACAGGCCTGGGTTGGAATCAAAGAGGAAGCAAACTTCCTCACTGCTGTCACTTTGACCCATGTTACACATGGGGGATTTAGGCTGACAAGTGTTCACATTTTCTGATATGCACATTTTTTCAGAAACAATCTGTACACTCTGTGAATGTTAAACCGATCTTGTACAAAACTGGGTAGCTCAGTAGTGTCAACTTCATATATTGTTTTTATGCTCCAGGTCACAGCCCTTGCAAGGGTCTCCATTTGCAGTTACCAGATAAGATGGCAGTCCTCTCCACACAGTACTTTTTGGTACATATGGTGAAGCATTCCGCTGATTTTTTTTTTCCTCTATGTTTTAGGCTTTATCGATGAGGATTCTGCTATCTCCAACCTACTGGGACACAGATGCAAAGAATGATTATTTTCGAGGTGTCTGGGTGGCTCAGTCGGTTAAGCATTGCCTTTGGCTCAGGTTATGATCCCGGGGTCCTCAGATGGAGTTCTGCATCGGGCTCTCTGATCAACAAAGAGCCTGCTTCTCCTTCTCCCTCTGCCTGATGCTCTGCCTACTTGTGCTCTCTCTCTCTCTCTGTCAAATAAACAAATAAAATCTTTAAAAAAAAAGAAAAAGAATGCTGCTTTGCCAACATGCTCTCATCTAGGGCTTCAAGCAGAAAATCAAACGCCTTTGAGTCTCTTCTTCCTCATATAGGAATCCAACCCTTCTTCAGACATTCAAATTAGAAAAAGATTGGAACACCTCTAAAATAAAATACATATATGATTAAAGCATACATGATTTTAGCCTGCCTTTTGTTAGACCTCTTTTTTTTTTTTTCCCAGCATAACAGTATTCATTATTTTTGCACCACACCCCGTGCTCCATGCAATCCGTGCCCTCTATAATACCCACCACCTGGTACCCCAACCTCCCACCCCCCGTCCCTTCAAAACCCTCAGATTGTTTTTCAGAGTCCATAGTCTCTCATGGTTCACCTCCCCTTCCAATTTCCCCCAACTCCCTTCTCCACTCTAAGTCCCCATGTCCTCCATGCTATTTGTTATGCTCCACAAATAAGTGAAACCATATGATAACAAGGAGATCATATGTTAGACCTCTTATTTGCATTGTAAAAATATCCATTAACCCAGGAAAAATTTCAAACTACTTACAAGCATCAGATAAAATTCAACCAGTTTATCTTTGGTTCATTTTTAAGAAATTTACCAAAATAGTTTGTGCTTGTGGTTGTAACCAAAAGTTGAAAGAATATATGTGTGTTTGTTTGTGTGTATATTCATATATATATATATGTGTGAGTGTGTGTGTGTGTGTGTGTGTGTGTGTGTGTTTAGAGAGAGTGAGAGAGAGAGAGAGTCTAGTGCAGGCAATCACATGGTATTAGGATATTTAGATATTAAAATATTGGACCTACTCTGATGGCAAAGGACTTTTAACTATGGTTAGAGCTTTGTCTGAATTCAAAGAAGTATAATGCTGAGCATATACCATTTTCTGTTTTATTCAAACCATCTTCTCTCCTTGACATATTGTTTCTTATATATAGCCATGCTAAAATATCTCTTAATCTTCAAGACTCAGTGAAATGGTCACCTCTTGCATAGAACAAGCTCTTCTTCCTAGAAAATCTCATTACTCTCTGCCTTCTTTTTATATTACCACTTGCTTTTGGTTCTCTCTTGGTCCATGGGCTTATTTGTATAAAAAACTTTTTACTATGATCATCATCATCATCATTGTCATCTGTATTCATCTTTCTCTCTCTCTCTCTCTTTTTTTTTTTTTTGTATTTTATACAATGCTTAGCACAATACTTTGAATGGTGTATATACTTAATGTGTATTTTTGAATGCATGAAGGGAAAAGATATAACACTTTTATTCTTTGTTATCGTGAAACAGCACCTCTACTGTACTTCTTAACATTCTGGTTCCAACCTAAATGAGAGAAACAATTTGCTCTTTAAGGCTGTACATCTTGCTCCAAACTCAAGTTCTGAACTTAAATTAAAAGCTGGCTCCTTTTCAATTGAGAATCACTTAGTTTTATTCTCTGTCTTCCTCCGAATCCTGAGCTACTTTGAAAGTTCGTGAGGATTCCATCAGAAGTGCACGGACAGGAGAGCTAGCCATCACGGGTATTTCTACAAATTAAGTCTAGAGTTTCCTGAGCTTTATCCGGTTACAGAGGATCATCCACAGGCCAAATGGTGAAATTATAACTAGGATTTCCACTTACATAGAAATAGATCCCCCAAAACAATAATGTCCTGAATATCCATATGGTTAAAGATACAAGTGGCTCGCTTTGTTCCATATAGAAATCTTCCCTGTGATCACTAATTTCAGCAGGGCTCACTGAAGGAGTTGCCACGAGGCTCTCAGGAACAGAGGTTTATTTTATTTTTACCATATCTTAGGTTAGAGAAGAACAACATTAGCAGAGGTCCACCCTATTAAAATATAAATAAATGTTAGTTATACCACACAGTCATCTTGGCCACTTGAAATTTTGGTCCTGACTAACCAGTTTTCATTTGAATTTTTGCTGAAAATTCCATTGCTTGGAAATTGTACAGATGTGTTTAAGACAATAAACAAAGTCTAAATATGATAAAGGAAATGATGCTAAATTGATTTTTGAGAGTCTTTCACTTATATGAAAAATGACAAAACAAATGACATAATGCGTTAAAATATTTACTATATATATAACTGGGAGCCATATCATCTTGCATATAAAGAGTTTCTGCAGATTAACAAGAAAAATATTTTAAAATTAACAAAATATCAATAGGCAACTAATTGAAAAGTGTTACAAATAGTTAATACATATATGAAAAGGGAACTTATTTCTGTAATAAAATAAATTGACTGTTTTAAAAACTCCTATTTAACTATCAAATTAAATGCTACAAAGTTTGAAAATATCTAGAGTTGATGTAGTTTTAATCACCTCTACATTTACAATATATCTTACAACTGAATTTCTGTATGTCCTTTGACTCAGGATT
The DNA here is from genome assembly GCF_009829155.1 of Mustela erminea. NCBI lineage: Eukaryota > Metazoa > Chordata > Mammalia > Carnivora > Mustelidae > Mustela > Mustela erminea. The sequence continues at coordinate 84,472,120 of NC_045621.1, forward strand.
TTTACTTATGGGAATTCATTATAAAATTTCTCCCATAATACAAATACATATGTAAAAATTTATTATAATATTTTTGAAGAACTCAAGATTCTATCAATGGAAAAGATTAAAATAATTCATTATGTATGCATATTGGTACATGGATATGATATGAGAATATACGGATATCTTAAATTTATCTTAAGAAATAAACTAAAAAAATTCAATATATTGATATGTCAAGAAAGTATACTGAAGAACAACATGGATTGTATAATCTCTTATATAGAAATCTGGAAATTATCAGTGTATATAAACAAAATAAAAATTAAGGAATATGCATAAACCTTTTGAAGAATGGTCTTCTCATGAGGTAAAATTATTGAAGATCTTGAACTTCTAGAATATATTCCTCTGCTTGACTTGTGCACACGTTTATGTTATTTGTTTAAGTCTGAAAACAAAATATGTTTTTATTCATAGAATTTAAATAACATTTATCTAACAAAGTACTGTAGTGTTCAAATTGGTACTGATTATAAGAGAAATTTACTTGAAAACTAACCTTACATGTATTTGATGAATATTAGTAATTTAATCTATACTTTTCAGGGCATTAATCCTTGCAAGATACCCAACAATATTATTAAAAATTCAACAGAATGATTATTGTTTATAATTTTAACATTTAACATCTTTCTTTAAAAATCAATAAGGTATAGTTAAACTCTCTTCTTATAAAATTATAAAGATGTCTTCTGACAAAATTATGAAAGATTATTTCTCCTATTGAGTATGAAGTGAACTTAGAGACGCACTATATCCTAGGATAAACTCTCATGTCCCCAGAACAATAATTAAAATAATTATTAAAAAATAAAGGATCCATGAAAAGGCCAATGTGACCAAATCTTTTAAAATGGTTACTCTCGGGGCACCTGGGTAGCTCAGTGGGTTGGGCCTCTGCCTTCGGCTCAGGTCATGATCCCAGGATCCTGGGATCCAGCCCTGCTTCGGGCTCTCTGCTCAGCAGGGAGTCAGCTTCCCCCTCTCTCTCTGCCTGCCTCTCTGCCTACTTGTGATCTCTCTCTCTCTCTCTCTGTGTCAAATAGAGTCTTGAAAAAATAAAAAATAAATAAAATAAAATGGTTACTCTCTTTTGAGACTCACTATATTTTTATCACATTTTACTCCAAATAGTTAAAAAAAAATAGAATTTAAAATGTTCTGTGCTTTTAAAAAAATCAAATATTATTTTTATTTCACTCTCCCTAAAATTGCATTGCCACCAGTAGCAGATAAATCAGTTGTTGACTTTCAAGTGGGCAGAGGTTATTATTGTTCTTTGGTAGGCATAGATACATTGTGCAATTAATATTCTCTCTGGATTTGTGAGTAACACATCATTCTACTTTTTTTTTTCAGCCAGACATTAAATATAATAAAAAATGTTATGACTGGTCTTTTGCCTCAAAGGGATTTTGTAAGCCTCAAAAATATATTTAAATACATGTAAAATGCAACTCACTACTTTGACTTCCATATAATTCCATAATTTACAAAGATAATTTGATATTTTAATGAAAATAGATATGCCAAATACGATAATGCTCTTATACTCCATAGGGAAAAAATACCTTTCATATATTTAAAGCTTTTTAACTACAACATAACTAGTGATTCTCACTTAGCAAATACTGTGTCTGAGTTAATATAAATATAAAGAGGAATACAATCTCTACTGGGTAGCATTAACCTTTACTCAATCATTAAACAATGAGAAATATTGGACTGTTTTTGTTATGGATTAAGAAAATGCTTTTGGATACAGATAAACATTTGTCCCTGCTGGAATCTCCTTCAGCAGTAATGCATCATTATGCCTGACCAGCCCTAGAAACCCTGGAAAGACAAAATATGTACATGTTGGTTGTTAAGCATATGTGATGTGTTTTGCTTTGTCACCTGGCAACCAAAAGATTTCTGAACTTTGCCAAAATCCAAACTTTTGAGACTCTTAAGCTGCTTAATTTTTATAGTCATAGAATGCAACCCAAGGTATATTTTTGCTTGGAAAGCTACTTGACTTTTTGAGTTTTGATAGATTTTGTTTAACTTAGATTGTTTAACGTTATTGTTAGGCATGACAACTTCAATTCAGATCAGAGTCCATGCTAGTTCTTGAGACCTACATGGATAGTTGATGAATCTTAAAAATCTCATAGATTTCAGGTCTTTATTAGGACTTGATTTAGCCAGGAGAAAAGGGAATCAGAGGATGAGTATCCTAATCTTGCTCAGCTCTGTTATTTACATTAACCTTGAGACTTCAGAAAATCATGGACTCCCTCTGGTCCCAGTTTCTTCATTTGTAAATTCGGGAGGTTCATTGAAAAAGTTCAAAGAGTCCTAAAACATATTTGAGGTGTATATTTCCTTTTTTCCAATCAGAGGAATGTAGAAGATTTTCAGTCTAATGACACAAGAGTACCAACACATTTTATTTTTACCCACTCGATTCTTTGTTTGTTTTTAAAGATTTATTTAGTTAGTTGAGAGAGAGAGAGAGTAAGAGAGTGAGCACTTGTCTGTGAGACCAGTGGGGACAGGCAGAGGAGGAGAGAGAGAGAGAGGGGTCTTCAGCAGACTCCACCCTGAGGCAGGGGTTAAGGCGGGGCTTGACTGGGAATTGACTGGGCTCCACTGGGGCTCAATCCAGGACCCTGAGATCACAATCTAGGTCAAAACCAAGAGCTGGTGGCTCAACGGATTGCTCCACCCAGGTGCCCCATATCCTTACCCAGGTGCCCCATATCCTTTCCCAGTCAATTCTTTACCCCCACATTCCATCCTCAAACCCTCCAGCATGTTCAATGTATACCTAATACTTGTAAGATAGAAATCTGGCTAAAAATGCATTAGAAGGGTCATAAGCTTTAAAATAAAAACAGTTTCTATAGTCATTATTACTATTCACCATCAAAGATATTGAACTATTGTTCTTTTCTTCCTCTTAAAATCCCCCTTCCCTTATTCCATTTCCAATATGAGCCAAGGATAAATCATGTTACTCTGATTTAATTTGGTTACCTGGATTTTTACAAAAAGTGGACTATCCTGGAAGACTGAACTGAATTGTGGAATCGATTAATTGCAATTGGCAAGTCTTCTATAAATGCTGTCTTTATAAAGCATCTAAATTGCGTTCCTAAATAATACATCAAATAAGGATGAATAGTTTCACTATCTTTAACATTTGCTTGAATGATACAAAGGATATAGGAACTATAAGTAAATATTTGCCAATGGAGACCGTGAGCTTATGGCAAAATAGACACCAGAGTGCTACATAATTTGTGTTTGGTCAGAGAAAGACTATTCAGATTTTTGTTATCCTAATGATAAAAAAATTGGTCTTTCTACTTGTTCCAGTAAAAGAGAGAAGTATTCTCAAATGCTAAAACAATAGTAGTTCCTTTGGTGAGAGATGCACCACTTAGTAATAATGCAGTACATTTTGAACAGATCTGTAGTTTTTCAATGACAAACATCAAATAGAAAGAAAAAGGTTATGTCACCTTCACCCTCACAGTACTGTCATTTATATGCTATCAGCTCATTAAATTCACATTAGGATACTCCATGGGACTTGAGTTGCTATTAGTGCACCTAAAATGGCATAACAAAATCTCAGTTCACTTTAAGAGAGATGGCATTGCGACATTTTGTATTTCATCACTGAATTATTACAGTCTCAGATGCATTCTGCTGTGATGGTAATGGAAGGAGGAGTACAAGAGAGGAAAGCTGTCCATTTGTTGTTCCCCAGGGAGAGAAAAAGCAAAGTTTGATTAAAAAAAATTTAAGGAAGTGAAAGTAAAGCATTAACAATTTAACCTCTGTATCAAGGCTGAAAATATACCAGTGAAGGCAAATGTTACATTTTGAGATAGGCTCTGAGGAACTAAAGGTAAAATGAATTTATTAAATGCCTCCGGAGTTTGGCTGGTTACTTGGTTTATGTTGACAGGTGGATGGCCTCCTGGACTCCATATTATCTTTAAAAAAGTGCTCACTGGTAGTGCTGTCCTTTTCTATTCTGTTTTCACTGGGTACATCCTTGTGAAAAAATACCAGTAGGCTCTTACAAAGAAATGATCCTGTGACAAATATTGTGAATATTGATAGTTCTGTCATGATATCAGAAGTTTTTCGTGATGACAAATGAAAGTTTATTGTCTTCTATTCTGACATACATGTTTCTATCCAAGAGTTCATGAAACAATTTTAGCACCACTTACAGTGATCAAATTGTGCATTTGTCAAGTGTGTAGTCACTAGGGGAAGAAGCCTGGCCTAGCAATGGTTTACATGTGATACCAGGATTGATGTTTTCTTTGAAAGCCTGTGCACTCAGAAGAAATTTCAACCAACGGAGAAAAGCAGAGTATATGCTTAATGTAATATGTGAGCACATAGAAAAGGAGAAATAAGCATGTTTATTATGAGATGAAATCATGTAATAGCACAATGATACCCTTTTCTCAAGATCATTTCTTAGTGAATTTGAATAGAAAAAAACCAGTTAATTATAAATCTTTATGTTGTCTAGGATATTTAGAAGTAATTACCACAATATTTCATGACTGAGGATTTGTATTATATCGCTATTTGCATAATTTTTAAAACTGTAGTTGTGCGGGCATTTTAGATTTCATGGTTATTTTTTCTTCTTTTTTTTTTTTTTGACAAACCTATTGTCAATAGGTAAAAGAAAATGTATCAACTATGTGAAAATATAAATACCTGTTCCTTGTTAGGAAATTTGGGTTGTAGCTGGAGCTCAGCTGTGCTGGCAACTCCAATTCAGTGTAAGTTTTCTCACCTGAAACAAAGAAGGGTCAGAACAAGATAATCATTCAAATTCTCTATAATTCTCAATAACTGTGTGTTCTAAAAAAATAGCAGAGTGTTGGAAAAAGAAACCCAACAGGAGTTTCAGATATTGGTCTTTGCATGACTATTAACCTGAGAGACCTAAATTAGCCATTTATTTGCTCTGAGACTTAGTTTGCCTTCATGTAACATAAGGCAAAATAATTTCTGATCTCTAAAACATCTTGAGATCTAAAGTTTTATTTCTTTTTATTCTCCAGTCCCTTTGTAGCTCTATCAAATTTTACCTGTGCTATTGGAAGAGGCATTAAATCACATAGAGTACCCATCCTTCTTTGTGGAAATTACATATAGTATACCGATCTATTCCCAAGAGTTTAGAAAATGTTGTTTGGTATGAACCAAATGAACAGCTGCAATGAAGTCCCCTAGATACAAACTTGTGAAACAACAAGGTTGATTTTTGCCTCTGTAATACCACAGTTACACACAACGTTTTAGCTTCTCCATCTCAGCCAAGTTCAGTCATCTGGTTACATGTCTAACACCTGCAGCCATCCTAATAAGATAAGGAAAAAGAGACCTACACAGGATAAATGACTCATCCAAGGTGACACAGCAGAGAGCTAGGATTAGAATAGTTTCATGAAGCGTTTGTCCAGCCACTGTCCTGGTCTCCTTTATGTCTCTTTCAGCTTTTACATGACTGATGACAGGGTGGGTTCTTTTGAGGGAGATTTGCCTATTATTGTAGGCAATGTTAAGAATGATATTGTAGAATGATAAGACTTTCATGGGATATGAAGATTCAATAGTCACTAAGGATGAATTTTTCAAAGAAAACCAATTCATTTTGGGTATCCTCTGAAATGAATGAGTAATAGATTTTTTTTTCTCAACTTGAGAAGTTCTAATCCATATTCAATACATTTCATGTACACTTGGAATGGCATTCTGAATTTTATTTGTCTTTATGTTCTGAAGTCGCCTGCAAAGCCTGGGCATGAGGTGCAGACCTTATAATCATGCCCTATACAAAATCATTGACTCTGACCATTTTTGAAACAAGCTAGTGTTTGTTGTGTACCCTGCAGGTGTGTCCTTTTTCTCTTCTTAAACTGTGTGTGTGTGTGTGTGTGTGTGTGTAATATCTCTACATCAATATAAAGTGTATTTTAGTTATGTGGCCTGTACTTTCATATCATTTTTCTTAAATGCAGAGTACCCAAAAATGTATGAATATGGTCATAAATGTCGCCTTGGGAAGCTGGCATCATTCAACATAAAACAAATGAGATTAGCCATTTGTAGCAATAAGCTTCCCTAAGAGGCCGTTTTACATGTCTTGATGGTAAGATAAATGGGTTTCCTAAAATTCAGCCAGGAGCCTATGGAACTTTCCCCAAACCCAACCGGGGACACAGCAATCAGACATTTAAGTAATGAAAAACAAACTAGAAAGTAATTAGCTGTGTGAAATACTTATCATAAAGAAAGTTTATCACAGAGTCTTTCATTAAGTGACAGGTTTTTTTTTTTTTTTTTTAATTTTTGGTTTTGTTTTTTTAAAAAGTAAATACTGAAATTTGTCAGTGTTTCCTCAGCAATGCCCCAAAAAGAGGGTGCTTGTTTTTAGTTTTTTTGTTTTTGTTTTTCCCTTAGCTTCTTGAAAGGTATGAATCTGAAATGCAGAGGGATGCAACAGTCTACCGCTAAGTGAACACAGTATTCCCCCAATATTTTCCAATTCCCTTTGTTTCACCTCTTGACTCACCACAAAAACTATCTGATCTTATTGTGATTTCCCAAGAAGACTTTTACTGGGAAATAGCATGTACTTTCCAGCTGATGCGCGTATCCTGTTACATAGCGCAGTGCGTTGTTCCATGTAAGTGACTAAATTGGCATTCTTGTTTATAAATCTGTTTCCTGTAAGCTTATTTAGCATTAATGAGTCCTCTAGAGTCTGACCATCCCTGGGAAAACTGATAAAATAGCGTTCCTGACTAGGCTAAGCCAAGGCCCACACCCTGGGTCTGAAGTAACTCGAGCAAATATGATTTATATGCCATGCGTTTCTGCCGGAAACTGCAATTCCACCAGCCTCTCTTTACTCCTGGTACTTACTAGGGAGAAGAAGTCTTAGGATGAAAACTTCACTTTTGGAGATCCGCAATGTATTTTATATAATAGTGGGTTATAGAAGGTGAGTCCGATGAGCATTGTAAAAACCACTATTTCTCAATACCCCAATTTTTTTCATGTGACTCATATTCAACTTTCTGGGAATATACAGTGGAAAACTTTGCTTGGGGGATAATATAGTTTTAGTGATCCTGAAGAATACTTGGCAGTACAGCTTCTCATCAGGAATTTCTATCTCATTTGCATCAAGATAAAAAGGAAAATTTCTCAGCGTACAAACCCCAATAATGATAATGTCTGACCCTGTGATAATAATGCTAGTTTCAGCTGGAAGCTACATCGAGACGACCTGCATTACATCTGCACTAGTACTTGGCAGTGTCTTTTCCTGACATTTTGTTAGTTTCCTTTTTTTGTAAGAGGGTTTATTCTTAACAAGGAATACAGAATACAGGGATGCCTGGGTGGCTCAGCTGGCTAAGCATCTGCCTTTGGCTCAGGTCATGATCTCTGGGTCCTTGGTTTGAGTCCTGCATCAGGCTCCCTGCCCTGTGGGAAACCTGCTTCTCTCTCTCTCTGCTCTCTGCCTGCTTGTGCTTTGTCTCGCTCTTGCTCTCTTTCAAAAACATAAAACCTTAAAAAAAAAAAGGACCCAGAATACAGCATTTAGGGTAGCTGTAGAACATCAGTCAGGATAGTTCTGTCACAAAACTTTATCAGACTTAAAAATATCCAGAATCAGTCACATCCTACTGTGCTGGGATCAAAGGGGGTACCCAATAAATATCATCCCTCTTTCTTATCAGAGTTCTGACAAATAATTGAGAAGTAAAATAAATGAGTAACAGATGAAACCCAATGTTTTTCTTATTTACTGACCAGATGGGTGTCCCTTGATTAGAGTGACAGCCACTTGGACCTGCCAACTGAACTTTTGAATTTAGGTTGAATGACTCACCTAGGCCCAGCAGATTGGCCTCAGCAGGTGGGGAAAGGCAACCACTGGACCACTCAAAGGAGCTGTGTTCTCCTTGTGGGAAGAAATCGGTAGAATAGTCCTGAGAATACCTGCTTCATTCCTCAGGTGAAAGACCTCCGTCTGCGACGAAGTCAGTGAAGAGATGAGAGAAAGTCTTCCTCTGTGTGGAAAGGATAGTCAGGAACAGCGAATAAAGATTTCCTTCTAACACACTATTACACAATTTCCAAAATATAAGACTTAAACTAAACATTAAAAAGAAAAAAAAATACTGGTAAAATTTAAATACAGTATACTCTTTCTACAAGACAGAGCTGACAGAAATTTGTTAAGTGGACAAGTAAATTATGTAAATGTGCCTGTAGCTTGACAAGAGAAGAAAAGATAAAAATGCAATGAGCTAAGGACTTCCATGCAGACAGAAGAGTAATGGGACTATCATCCCTTCCTACTAGAAATGCACTGATAATGCAACAGTGGTGTTAGTGATAGGAGTTTCCTAGGATTGCTGTACCATGGTTTTGGTCTTGTTTCGTTTGTTTTCATCGCATTTATTCTTTTCTCAAATCTTTCAGAGAGGTCACTGGTATCCACATTAGTGGTTGTAAAAGTCTGAATATCAAATGTATTTCAGCTTAGACTATTGGGTTGTCTAAAATTAATCAGTGTCACCGTAAATTGCAGTTAGATGGATGATTTTTAAAAATGCATAAAACCACAGATTTAAAAATCATTGGATTGATAGTAACTAATTTTCCTTTTCCATGTGCAGTATATATTCCTTTAAACTTACACATCTCTCTATGCTTCCTCAGTAACTGTTTATTAGGTCCCTAGTTATAACATGCTCTGTCTTTGCTATAACCTAGGATTCAAAATCAAGTGTGATGCTGTTTGTGGCCTGGAATAGTTTTTATTTCCCAGAGAGGGGATTGAGGAAGAAAGGAAATCAGTGATCATCACACAGTCAAAGATTTTAGGGTGGTGGTATGTAGGGTGATATGTCCTGTGGGAAACACAGCATCTGCATCAGACTGGGCCATCAAGACATCTGGGCAAGTTGTGCTTGAGATAAGCTTTCATTTGTGCATGTTTTCTTTTTTTAGCTTCCATTTTTATATAATTTCAAGAAAAGTTATTCTGAATCACTTGGCAGTAAATTGAAGATGTCATGCATCTTTACATCATTATCTTTGGCGTGTATTTCCTAAAAACAGGACATCTCTTACATAACAACACTGTGTTGATCAAAGTCAGGAAATTTAATATTGAGACAGTGATACAGTATTATTATCTAATCCATGATCCATATTCAGAATATTTCAATTATCCTAATAATGGGCTATATTTACTATTTTTCCCCAATTCCAAGATCTATTTGGGAATTGCTTGTTGCAATTAGTTGCCTAATCTCTTTAGCTTCTTTTACTCAGTCTCTATCTTGACCTTGATATTTTTGAGAAGTATTGGACAGTTATTTTGTAATTCAATTTGCATTCATTTGATGTTTCACATGATTAAATTCAGATCATGATTTTTTACAGGATCACCAGAGAAGTGATAATGTGCCCTTCCCAGAAAACCTGTGATGTCTGCTTGTACTAACATTTGGCCACTTGGTTAAGGAGCTGTTCTCTAGGTTTTAACACAGTAAAGCTACTCTTTTTTCCTTTGTAATCAAAGAGTGTTAATGATTTTAGCAGGGGGAAGTTGGGTAGTTAAAAACGCTTGAAAAAAAAAAATATATATATATATATTTGTATTAGTTTTGGGGTGTTATAAATAAAACTGCCATGGAAAGAGCCAGGCATGTTCCTGAGTTATCGGGGAAAGTCTCACTGATAATATGATAATAAATTAGAAGAGAATAACTGTTCCTGACATGGAGACCATTTTGAGTGAGGAAATTTTACTTGGATAAGTTAGAATATGTTTGGATATAAGAATCAGAATACTCAACCCCAAATGGCCTAAATGATGGGGTTTTATTATCTTCTGTGAGAGGCCTGGAAGTAAGTTATCCCAGGGTTTATCTAACGGCTCAAGGTTTTCATCAAAGAACAAAAATCATTCTTTGAAACTATCATTTTCAATATATTCAGATTGCCTCAGGTTTGTTTCATTATGGTCACGAGATGCCCCCCGTTGACTCTCGAAACCACTGTTTTATGAGTAAAGAAGGATGAGTGACTACTAAGGAGACAAAAACAGTAGTGCTTTCCCCACTAAATGAGAAAAATTATGGGAAAAGATCGTGCTTCCACATTCTTCAAGCGACACATTCATTACAAGAAAATTATTTGCTTTGAAGTGTCCACTTCACATTCTTTGTGTAATTAACCATTATACTATAAAATAGTGATGGTGGTTTGCTTCTGCTTAATATGCTACATCTGTTATCTGAATGAAAATGTTCTCATCTCTTCCAAAAATGGAAGATAAAAAGTTCCTTTATTTGTCATATTCTTCATGGATTGATACTAATCTCTCTTGTTGTTCCATGACAGCCCTATCTAGTTATATGTTTAAGAACTAAGCTGCAATTCTAACTTTCACTAACACTTCTTATTAAAAAAAAAATAGGGAAAATTGTATAGAAGGAAAAAGGAAAAGAACATGCATGATTATTTCAGTCAATACACTACAGCTAATATTTACTACTTCTTTCCTCTTCTTGGAAATTTCATGTCACCTTTGTCCTCAGTCCGAATTTGGGATGATAGAGCTTTTTTGATTGGTAGGATGAACCAAACCTTTCCTTCTCAATGTTCTATATTTTAATGGCTCTGCTGTTATAAATTTATTACTGGTTTCTCAAATGTTTTAAGTTACCCATGGTGTATAATACTCTCTGTGTTATCTTACAGGTGATACAAATAAAGTGAACCATAGTATAATTATAAAGAAAATGGTTATTTGAATGGTGTCCTATAGAGTCATTATATAGAAGACAAACACACGACACATTCTGTTAAGAGTTAAAGTGAAGATGAAAACTGCCCCAAGCTGAGCTAATCAGGTTCTTTTTTGACAGAATTTATAAACTAAGACTAAGAGATTCCAGTTTCAGTCTGGCTGGGTTTCTTGAACAGAAGAGATCTAAAAACTTGAGATAGTAGTGTAATGTACTGTACAATACTGGAAAGCAACGAAAACCAAATCTGCAGAGAGAGAAAGAGAGACAGAAACAGAGGAAAGAAAGAGACAGAAGACAGAGAAGAATAGACAGAGTGGGCTACCCTAGGTCTAATGGTGTTCTAGGGCAACAGGCATGTATATAGGTATATATATATTTATTGTCTAGCTCTAGTCACTCTAGAGAAGCTTGAAATCTAAAAATCTTTGGAACTTAAAATTATTATCCTTGGAATACAAAATTTGCATTATTCTTACAAATAATCCCTCACCTACATTTTCTTTAAAATCTTCACTTAATTTAGCTTAGGTTATTATATTTTATTTGTATTCAGTGAGTTATGACTCTAGCAGGTCTTTCTAAATTACTTTAGCCTGGACATCTGCCTTCTGCCTCTATAGAGTATGAAACATTCCTTCAGGAGTCAGGGAAGAATCTCATCTATTTACTTTATTATATAAAATTATTTTGCCCATATGAGCTTGACAAATTCACCTGAAATCTGTAAGATAAAACTTTAGCAAACCCTTTTCTCCCACTAAAATAAAAAGGAATGTCTGTGTCAACAAAAGATGAAAAAAAATTTGCTCAGTAGTCTCTATACGAAGAGCCTACAATGCGTAAAACATGTCATAAATATCTGTGGAAGATAAGAATTTATGAATTTTAAAATAACTCCCCATAACCCATCATGGGATTATTCCACATGCAGTTGATTTAGGAGTAACCAAATTGTTATGTCAAATACTTTTACTTAAAAAATAAAATGTGGAGCCTAGAAGCATGACTTTGGAGACACTAGGTAGAATTTAACTATGTGTATAGCGCATTCAAATTACAGTCAGATGAGATAGCTCAGAAGTTTGGTTATTTATTTTTTTGTGTTTAAAGGCGTTAGCAAATATGTCTAAATTCAAACTTGAGGAGAATTAAAATATTCAGTATTTTCTTCTATTGAAGCTTTGGGTTTCCAAATTGGTCATTTACTATGCTGTGTTCCAGGTGGCTTTTTTGAAACATCTCTCACACATTCATATTGCATTAGAAAACACATGGCAGAAATGAGTCTTTTGACTAGGGAGCTAGCAATAATTTTTCCATGGCAGACAAAATTAACAAAATTACGTCTCATAGGAAGACTCTCTTTCATGGTACTGGGACCATTTGTGATCACAAAATGGACTTTCTTCATTAAATTATTTGTGACACTCTCCAGGATATTGAACTACCAAGAGAGTTGTACTAGTTATTTTTTTTTTAATGGGTATTTCATTGATTTAACATATGTTGAACATTTATGCTTGTATTTATTTTACTTAATTATAATTCCTTTGAACTTTTGCCCTGAGGTAGTTTTAATGTGAAGGCCCAAATCTGAAACTTTTAATGAAATAAATAAATTTTCTTAGTAACGTAATATTTTCCTGGAAGGGTAAGTATTTTTCCAAAAATAACTCATTTAATCATAGGTAATAACTTGCTTTGAGATAATCAGCAGAAGTTTTAAATAATTTAATGGATGAAGAAAGCCCATGTATACATATAAACACAGTTGACTTACACATAGGCATATACATACATAAACACAACAAATATTGTTGAGTGTCTACTGTGAAACAGTAATTGGAAATCTAACAGTGAACAGCTAGTTTTGGCTTCACTCTCATCAACCTCATAGTGGGACTATATAGGAAAGAGTTTCAATAAGCAATATACACTATATAAATAATAGGGAGAAAAAGGGTAAGAGGACTATGTATCAATGCATGTTTATGTAGCTACAAGTTCCCTCCTGATATATTTCTTCTTTTCCCTCTAATCACATCTATGCTCACTCAGGATTTTTAGAAATAAACCTTTTCTTTTCTAACCATACTCAAATATTGCATCAAAAATACAAAATTTCATTCTTCCATATTTACATACATATTTTTTTAATGCTTGGGATACCCATCTTCCCAAATCTTATTCTCATATGTAAAGCGTAGGGTTTTGTTTTTATTTTTTCCACTTCTGATGGAAATTGGTACAAGACTTCCCCTCCAACCAAAAATATACAGGTAGGTGTTTTTAAACATAGGACAATAGACAGAATATGACCCTAAAGAGAAGTAAAATATACAGAAAGCCCCAAGATCACCTCAGTCCTCTGCTTAAAGGCACTATTCTGCCTTAGCAGAAGGAGAAGTTGCTAGTGTAAGGGAAAGAGAGGAGAGTTCAAGGTAGTTGAATGAAGTGGCTGGTTATTTGACCTGGGTTTCTGGAAAAGGAGGCTTAAGAAACATGGCTTCAGAAAGAAAGTCCGAAATACCGATAAGAATAAGGAGCACGAATCGAAAGTAAAAATATAACATTGATCATGATCTATATTTATTTCTTTTCTTATATTTTCTGCTCTTAAAATAAGCTCTGTGAAGGCAGTGCCTTTTGCCTCTTTTGTTCATACTATATCCTTAGTATAAGAATGACTCATGGGGCGCCTGGGTGGCTCAGTCAGTTAAACGTCTGTTTTCAGCTCAGGTCATAATACCAGGGTCTTGTGATGGAGCCCAGCCTCAGGCTTTCTGCTCAGTGGGAAGTCTGCTTCTCCCTCTCCTTCTGGGACCCCCCCCCCCCCCCGCTTATATTATTCTCTCTCTCTCTCACTGTCAAATAAATAAGTTGTCAAATAAATAAGTAAATAAAATCTAAAAAAAAAAAAAAAAGAATACTCACACACAGTACATGCTCAATAAATGTTTACTGAATGACCAAGCGAATCTCACATAACTGGAAGCCTCAGGATAGGGCATGATCACAGAAAATGAAAACTGTGACTTCAACTTGGTCCTCTATGATTCTCTTTAGTCAATTTTTGTACTTGTGTCGCTCAGTGTTCAAGCTCTCCTTTCTTGTAGCCAAAAGCATGATTATCAATAGCCTGTAGGATAGCATGTCCCCTTGCCTTTGCAATGGAATAGGGAGAAAGCCACTCTTGCATTTGTGGAATGAAACTCTTCTCTTCCAGTGTTTTGGCTGCATCATGTCAAGAGTCAACACATGGAATAAAAATAACCCCTACTGGAATGCCACTCATTGATTGGATTAAGTCTCAGTTCCTGAACCTGACTTTAGTTTAGGTGTTGAAATGAGATTATATTATTAGATCGATCAGGATTAACATCTGGGTCTGGAAATGGAGGGAGGAAGACTGGAAACCTGAAAAGATAAGGAGCTGATGGATGCTATGTAGGTAACCAACACTGTTATATATATATATATCTCACACCAATACATTCAAAGAATTTATTTTCAGTAGTGTAACAAACATCAAAATAAAATCTTCTACAAAGAGTAATTTATTGCATCAGAAAGTAGCTGTTTAAAATGAGAACTGGGAGAAGACACTTTAAGGAAGTGTTAGTTGACCTTTAGAACATGTAAGCTAGGAAGTATTAGGAAAAGGGAACTGGATCTGTGCTTGTTTTCAGCATTGTATCCATAGTCCTAAACACAGTCCTTGGCACAAAGAATGCTTCTGTTCAATGAACACTTGATGACTGGATGGTTAAATTAAGGTATTTGTTTTTGTATAGAGAAAACCATAAGCTACAGAAATGCACCTTGCTTCCAGGTAGGATTGTCTCTAAATTCTTCTAGTTATGCATATGAGTTAAGGTTTATCATAGTAATTCTCAAAGAAACAAAAAGACAAAAGACTAGGACCTTAAACATACCATCTTGCTATATGGCGTTTTATTCACTGTATATATTGTTTGTTAGTTTCCCCTCTTTTTCTGCTTTCCTTGAGTTATTAAACATTTTGTATTAATCCATGTTTATTTCCACTGTTAACATAATATTTATATATTTTTTCAGATTTTAGTGGTTGATCTATATTAATCCATGTTTATCTCCACTGTTAACATAATATTTATATTTTTTTCAAATTTTAGTGGTTGATCTATCTATATCTTTGGTTAATCAGTAGCTTATTTCCAATAATATTATATACTATTTCATAAGTAGTGTAAAGACCTTATGACTATCTACTTCAACTCCTCTACCCAGCCCTTTGTGCTATTGCTGTCATGTGTTTGATTTTACACCTGCTATAAACACACAATACATTGCTGCTATTTTTCCTTTTGACATTCAGTTATCTTTTAGAGCAATTTAAAAAATGATTTTACTTTCATTTATTCACTCCCAGTTCTCTTTGTTTCTTAGTGAAGATTCAGATTTCAGTTTGATATGTTATTCCTTCTGCCTGATAAACTTCCTTCAACATTTCTTGCAGGATAGGTCTGCTTGCAATGGATTCTCTGTTTTTGTTTGTCTTAGAAAACCCTTATTTGTACTTCTTTCTTCCAAACTATTTCTTGCTGGGTAAAGAATGACGAAAGGCATATATATGTATATATATATTTTTTAAATCGTAGTTTCTCATGAGAAATCAACTATAGTACATTTGTTTCTCTTATTGTCATGCAGCTGTTCCAAACATTTTCTCTGTCTTTTGTTTTTAGTATTTTTAAAATATGATACGCCTAGATATTTCCACCTGCCCCCCCACCCCCACCCACTGGCATCCCACCAATCCTGAATGGGATTTTTTATCCTGTTTGGTGTTTTTGAGCTTCCTGGTCTGTTATTTGGTGTCTAAGATTAATTGCGGAAAATTCTTGGCCATTGGCCACTATTGTTTTTAAACATTTCATCTGTTTCATTCTGTCCTGATTCTCCTTCTAGGATTCCAGGTAGATAATTGTTGGATTTTTTAACATTGTCTCACAGCCGTCAGATGCTTTGTTGTGTTGTTTTATTTGTTTCTTTGTTTTTCTCACTTTTTTTCTCTTTGTGGTTCAATTTGGGTAATTTCCGTTGAACAATTCTCAAATTTCCTGATTTCTCCACTGTGTTGAGCTTACTACTTAGCCAGTCAAAGACAACCTATATCTGTATTACTATGCTATTTATTTCCAGCATTCCCACTTGATTCTTCTTTATGGTTTCTTTCTCTATGATGAAACTAGCCATCTAGTCTTGCATGTTGTCTACTTTTTCCATCTGAGAGTCAGTAATACATAAATCATAGTTATTTTAAACTCTGTGTCAGATAGTTTCAACATTTTTGCCACATCTGAATCTGAAGTTTCTAATACTTGTGTTGTCTCTGTTGGCCCTGGGTCTCCCAGATGTAGCTTTCAAAATGTTCCTGCTCCACCTCCGCTCTAGTTCTTGCTAAGAAAATACCTCTGTCCGTTCTTTAGAACTAGAGGATTTTTGTTGTTGTTCCCTTTGCCAGGTACAGTAGACGTTCATCAGGGCCCTAAGAACAAGTTTTGTTGCTCCTTCCTCTGTAGATTAAAACTTTTGTTCCATAAAGGAGATGGGGGAGGGGTGGGGGTAGGAAATTGTTTCTAGCCCCATTTCCGGTATCTGCTTTCCTTCCTAGTCCTGTAGGAGAGAAGCTGTCTCAGACCCTTCGTTATTTTTCCCTGGTAGCACCTGGTGTGTTTCATGGAGAAAAAAAGCTGTTAGATTGTGAATGTCTCACCCCATATCTGCGTCCTCTCCTCAGAAAAAAAGCCTTCACCTTCTACCCCCATTCTGTACTTTGCCTCTGATTTTATAGTTATTCTGACCACTGGACAGTGGTGTCCAGTGACATCTGCCATAGGTAAGGAAATGCTTGCTTCTTGTCTCTCTCTATAGTTAAATGTCTCTCTCCAATTTTCTGGATAGTTGTTTGTCTTGCAATCTCAGCTTTCTACTGGGTTCATAACAATCTGTAAATTGGCAGTTTGTCCACCTTTTTTATTTCTATAAGTATAGGAGCAATACTCCTACTTTTCCACATCCTACAGCAGAAATAAGATTCAACAAGACTAGAAATAAAAATATTGTTAAAGAACTACATGTTGTATTCAAAGGTCCCATTTTCTTCAGAAATCAACAATTCTATTTATTTATTGTGAAATTTGTGACTTAATAAAAATGAAAGAGCAAACTCTATTATAAATATATTGAGTAAATTCATAAGTCCCATGAAAGTGACACTCAAATTTAAAATATTCTCTTTAAGATGCCATTATATTTAAATCACTTGGACGATAACTTCTGAGAAAGCACTTTAGTATAAATAAAAAATGTTACCCACGATTTATGTTATTGACTGATTGTTGGGTAGGATCTCTTCTGGAAAATTTGAAATTATCTAGAAATTATTGCAGAGATTATAACTGAAAGTGAAAGAACACTTTTTTCTTTCTTTCTTCATGTGTTTCAACTTTTTATTTTTTTACTTTTTTAAAGATTTTATTTATTTCTTTGACAGACAGAGATCACGAGTAGTCAGAGAGGCAGGTAGAGAGATACTTGGGGAAGCAGGCTCCCTGCTAAGCAGAGAGTCCGATGCGGGGCTCAACCCCAGGACCCTGGGCAGCTGAAGGCAGAGGCTTTAACCCACTGAATCACCCAGGCACCCTGAGTTTCAACTTTTTACATATTGTGGCTGTTTGAGATCTATCTGGATCTTTGGGTCCCATGAATAATGTTGGTTTTCTGTGTGACCAAATCAAATGGAATCTAAAAGAAGGACAGACTATGAGTGTTAAGACTGCAGTAGGTTGCAATGGTAAAAGATTAAACAAATGGTTGGGTAGAAGCAGTAGTACACAGAGAAGGCAGAAACAAGTAAGACATAGTGTAAGTGGTGGTTATAATGTAGTCCCCAAGGGGACTACTATTCCTTTTTATGTGTAACTCAGTTTTTCCTTTTGGTCCCAGATAGTGTTTGGAATTAGTTAACGTTGGGCACTTCATGTATCTGAGGAGGAAATGTAATCCTTGAGTACCTAGAAAAAATATTTGGTGATACTGAGCCAAAACCAAAAGAAAAATGGCTACATAGTTTCTTACGTCCTGGTCCTTGCAAACAATTATTGATCAGATGCACATTCCTTAAATGTATTGTCCCATCAACCTGTTGTTAAATTGCATGTGTAGAAAATGTTATGTTATCTATATTTAAAAAAAAAAAGTTACTGAAAGATGTTATGTTTTTTAAAAAAGGAAGAGGATTTCAACAGCAACTTGGGGTTTTGCCTCCCAAGTCTAGTTTAAGAGAGAAAGACATAAGGAGAATAGATCATCAAATATGGGTTTTAAAATATTATTCTAACACACCGTTCTCCTTTGGCATGAAGTGCCATAACTATGTTCATAGGCAGAGCTAAAGTTCCTGGTTTGTTAAAGGAAAGATTGTCTGTCACTCAAACCTGCATAAAAGACCAAACTTGATTTTCAAAGCTTAATGAAAGGTAATCAGATGTATCAGAATGTTTCTTATTTAGCCAAGACGTTTTTAGTACATTATGTAAAAACTTAGAGTGTGAGAAGATATATTTAGAGATGGTATTTAAATTCAAGTGATTAGGAAACACTAAATTTTACCCTCAAACACTGAATTTTACCCTTAAAATTAAGAGGAACCATAAAGATCAAGTCTAGTCATACCCAAATGGGGTCCATGGATCAACACTCACAGAAATACCTGAAAAACATTAAATTCAGAAAATTTTAGTATGTGTCTGAGAGAGGATCCAGTATACATCCTGTGTTTGCCTAGAAAGTGACTTCAGTTTGGTGTCTTAACCAGAATTTAGGATTTCTACCTATATTCTAATTCTCTAATTTCAATTATGCTTACGTTATTAATCTTTAATGATGTAAGATAGTTCTGTTTTGGTACAAAGAGTGTTTAAAATGTTAGGGAAAATAATAAACATTTCTGGCTTCTCACTATACAATTATATATATATAATATATAATATATAATATATATATATATATATTTTTTTTCTTCCCCTCACTACATTAAATTGAAGAGATGTGAGCTTCTGTTCTCTTGCTAATTTACAAGATCACCATCTAGTGGCAAATTTTTCCTATAACAAGCACAAAGTCCCTACAGCCCAAGAAGGGTTTCTCAAGGTTTCATGGCCAGCAAATCCATCTGAGACACAAGATGTGGCAGTGTGATTTTGACCAAATCAGGCAACATTGTGCAAGTAGTAATATTCCTCCCAGATTTATGAATCATGAGGTAATAGCTGGGAAAAGAGTAGAAGACACAAGCTGCATGATTAAATTAAGTTATTAAAGGAGAGGAAACTTAATAGATTTTCTCATTTTCTTTTCATTCTGCCCCATTCACATTGACAAAGTGTCATACTCTTATTATTATAAAGAAATATTACAGGACACGGCCATAAGGAAAAAGGGATGAATGGTAGGAATAAGGATTAAAGCACTGAAGAGCTTTTTTATTTAGTACTTCTTATAAGTTCTGCTTACCTCCTGCAGAACTGGGTAGAGAGTCTCCCTGAAGCACACTCTATACCCACTTCTTCTTTTTACTTACATTCCTTTAAACCATTTTGGAATCTTCCTGAAGAACAGAGATTTATCCTGTGGAAATACTGTTAGCCCTTCCAATTCCTGCAATACTAGTTGAAAGCATCAGCTAAATTTTGAGACTTTGGACAGGTTGATTTATAGCTAGAGTCAGTAGTCATGTACATGACAGGTGGTGACAGGTGGAACTTGAAGAAAGTGTGGATATTTTTTCTTGGCCAAAATTAACACTCACATTAAGATTCTGTTGTGCCTTAAAATTCCAGTAGTAAAGATTAACTCCCACAAATAAATGTACTTCCTAGGGATCCCCAATTTTTCTTCATTTAAAATGTTGTAGGTTATGAAATACAACATTATTTTACATACAACTAAAAAAAGGGGGGGAAGCCCTATCAATTTAATGATAATAGTCTTTAATTGTAAGACTATCTTAATTTCAAAGACGTTAAATTACATTTTAAAAATATACTTGTGGGGGGGCGCCTGGGTGGCTCAGTGGGTTAAGCCGCTGCTTTCGGCTCAGGTCATGATCTCAGGGTCCTTGGATCAAGTCCCGCATCAGGCTCTCTGCTCAGCAGGGAGCCTGCTTCCCTCTCTCTCTCTCTGCCTGCCTCTCTGTCTACTTGTGATTTCTCTGTCAAATAAATAAATTAAAAAGTATATATATATATATTTGTGGGGCATCTGGGTGGCTCAGTAGGTTAAGCCTCTGCCTTTGGCTCAGGTCATGATCTCAGGGTCGTGGGGCCAAGTCCCAAACTGGTCTCTCTGCTCTGCGGGGAGCCTGCTTCCCCCATCTCTCTGCCTACTTGTGACCTCTCTCTCTGTCAAATAAAAAATAAAAAATTTAAATATATACATATACATATATATTTTTTTCTTTCTTTCTCTCTTTCTTTCTTTCTTTTTTGTATTCCTAAACATTCTTGAATGATAAATGAACATTCTGGTAATGAGAGAGAATGGAGAATGAAGACTGATGACACTAACACAAACTGAAGCATTGGTATCAACCAGCAAAAGCAAAACCCTAAGGAAATGGATCATTGGATAGCCATGTTTTGATAGAAGAGGAGGAAGAGAAAGATAAACTCCAACTGCTTCACAAGGTTGACTAAGCCCAGCTTTATTTAGACCATACAATTGCCTTTGAAAAACTCCTTTTGGCCGTGTTTATTTAAAGAGGTCACTATTTGAAGTTAGCATACTGAATTCCATAGCTCTTGACCCTTTGGAAAAATAACTGACTCTGAGAAAGGTTAGGAAAGGTGGGAACAGTCTATGAATAAAACCTTTTCAAACTAGGAAGAGGTCAAAGTACAGCCTGATCAAAGACACAGACGAAATGCAGAAGTATGCAGATAAAGGTAAAATAATGAGCACTGGAGACACCAATAAAAAGAGAAATGCTTTCTTAAGTGCCTAGGTAGGGCTGCACCACTAAGACAGAGCTCTCAGCCATACTGGGGGAAGCACTTGACCCAGTCCTATCCACACACAGCAGAAGCAAAGAAAACAAATAGAAAAATGCAGATTCTGAGTCTCAATTCTAAAACAGGTCAACTCACTGAATGTCAGAGCTCAGAGCAGAGGTATGGGGATAGTCTCATTTTCTCTTGGAGCTGGATGACAGTAACACAACTTCCTTTTTAACTCAGTGAGTAAAACAAAAGTAACCTAGAAATTCTCTTCTCTCTCTCAAGAAAAAAGAATAAACTAATGCTGGGGCAAAACAGGACATTACTGAAAAAAATGTGTTTCAAGGGAATAACTGTGCCCAAATCTAGACTTATGCAATATCTACATAACATTTGAAAGATTAGGGAAATATTTTCTTTCCTAGATTGTATTTTCTCAGGGTTCTAAAATTTGTCATCAAACAATAATTTCTTTGTGCTTTCGTAAGTGTGTGTGTGTGAATTTCAAAATTCCAACAAAGTAAAAATGTCCAAGACATAGGGTGTTATGCCAGATTCCTTAGTAGTTTTGTTTTATTTGATAAGGTTGCTAAGGAGCTTCAAAACCATGTATCATGACCACCTCTTATATGATTGACCCTAGGAAGTAAGAGTTACAGGGAAAGGAAGGAGTACCTTGTGAACTAAAGTCTTAGAATTTAAAACATGCTAGATAATCTGCTAAGTATTTTACATATAATCACTTAATTCTCATCAGAACACTGTTAAGTAGATATTATGTCATCTTTATTTTACATAAAGAGAAATTGAGTCCCAAAAAATAACTTGCTCAAGTCAGTGGATAAACTGAGTCCATCCAGGTCAGTTTACCTCAAATTTCTATGAAAACACATTAAGATATGCGGGAAGAAAGAAACATTGTACCAGGGTTTGGAAAGACAACAAGTCAACTTTATGTCCACCAAAATATTTTGCCAGAATTGTCCATAACATTGTACCACTTGTTGGATTTTATTAAAATTAGCTCAGATTTTCCAGATTAAGTTTACATCTCTTGAATTTTTATGGTAAGATAAGTTATATCACATTCATTTCTTCTAATGCACAAAATAACCTGTAATATTGATATTTTAGTAATCTCCTTCTCAGGTTTATTTGGTTGGTACATAATAGAGCCAGGACTCCAACCCCACAACTTCTGATTTCACATTCTGGTCTTCTTTCAATAAATTATAATACCTTGGATATATGTTTTACCTATGAATCTTGAAAAGATTTATGTGCTTTTTCCAAATATTTGCTCTTAGTAATGAATAGAACAAGAACATTTTCTATCTATTCTCTCTGAATTCAGGTTTTGAGCATTGCACATAGCACATTTTTTACCAAATTCACTCACGACTATAATTTCAAAAATTCAAATTCCTGTAGAGAAAAATTACTTTTATCTAGATTCAATCCAAAGCTGATGGATGACCAATCACTATATCACCATGAACATTGCTGTTATTAATGAGATGAAGTTTTCTTTGGGTGAATAAGATAGGTCAAGGACTTAGTTATAGAGAATACTAGTATCTTTAAGAAATGTGCGTTGAGAGTAAGAGTCAGACTACGCCATCCAGGAAATTTCTTCACACATTCACAAATAGTTATCAAACATGCTATGTGCCAGTACTATTCCATGTACTAGGAATACAAAATGTTGAAAACTGATGCTCTCATGGAGCTTACATCACACAAAAAGAGACCGACAAAACTGAGATAAATACATAAAATATACTTCATGCTACAAAGTGATAAACACTGAGGGGAAAAAAAAGAGTGGTGGGCAAAATTTTTCTGTAAAGGGACAGAAATTAAATATTTCACTCTTTATGGGCCAGATGGTTTCTGTCACAACTACTCAACTATGCCCTCGTAGCCCAACAACAGCTCTGGACAATATGTAAACAAGTGGGAGAAGCTGTGTTTTGACATAACCTTATAAACTAATGGAGCTAGTCAAGTGGGTAATGAGGGAAAAGCTTTCCAGAAGAGGAAACAGGAGGTGCAAAGGCACTGAGACAAGAGCTTGTCCTGTGTGTGTAAAGGTCACGAAATAGACCTGTTGTTTGTAGACTAGGCTGGAGGCAGCAGGCATGGAACAGGAGGTATGGTCAGATATGTAAGGCCTTATAGAGCAAAGTAAGAATGTTAGGTTTTATTATGTGTGAAATGGGAAGTCATGGAAAGATTTTGAAAATAGAAGACATACATATGTTTTATGTTTTAAAATCATCTCTGCACCTGCATGGATAGATTCAAGGGTAACAAGAAGCTGTAAGAATGATGAGGCAGTGATTTCAGTAATTGGTATGGGACAAGATGGTGTCTTGGCCTAGAGAGGGTGTGATCTCATTGATGAGAAGCAGTTGAATTCTGGATGGATTTGGACAGCTTTGATAACAGGATCTACTCATGGACTGGATGTGTAGTGTGAGAGAAAAAGAGAAGCAAAGGATGAGAGTTTTGTTGTCAGAAATGGGGATGAAGACTGGGAGGTCCAGGATTTTTTTTGGAAAATTGATTTATTTATTTTGGAGAGAGAGAAAGTGAGAGAGCAGAGGGGAGGGATGGAGAGAGAAGGAGAGAGAGAGTCCCAAGCAGAGCCCCATTGAGTGTGGAACTGATGTGGGGCTCTATCCCAAGACCCTGAGATCATGACCTCAGCTGAAACCAAGAATCCAAAGCTCAACTGACTGAGCCACCCGGGTGCCCTAAGGATTTTTTTTTTTTTTTTTTTTTTTTTGAGGAGGAGGAAAACACACATCAGTTATTCAGTTTTATATAGATAAAATGTTGGGTATGTAAAGTTCGAGATATCCATTAATATACAAGATATGCAATGGTTCCTTCTCAGTCAGTACCCAGCAGATATCAATAAGTAGATATGGCAACGAAGAGAGTACAATCCAGAACTTCCTTATTTATTGAAATCTGTATAGTTATGATTAAGTTCCACCTTGGGACTTTTGAAGTAAGACATACATACATGAGACATAACCTTGGTTCTGCAACTTAATAGATAAGCAGGCACAAATTATTGTTTAATGTCTGTTTACCTTAATATTCTCAATTGTAAAATAGAAATAATAGGGCCAATCATAAGAGTTATGAGAATATAGTGAACAAAAAGCACTGAACAAAATGCCTCACAAATAGTAAATGTTAAATAAATATCTGATGTGGCTATTATTATCAATTGTCAAGAGAAGTGAGTACTCATCAAACATACTGTCTTTAACTTATCAAAAATAGTACTCATTTTAAAAGACTTCCAGGAACATGTAGTATGTGGTATTAGGTTTGGATCTACAAAAATTATGATCTAAGAGTTCATTCAGCCTACAAGAAAGTAAGGACTCCTGGATTATTCAAAACATTTGCTTGCTGTAATTTCACACGTTAAAAAAGGCAATCCTCAAATAAGCTTGGTATCACTTACTTTTTTTTTTTTTTTGCATTTTTTATTTTAAGCATTAAAGGCGGACATATTATTGTTGATGGCTAGACCGAGGGATTTAGGAAAGAAAAAAGAAGGAAGGAGGGGAGGGAGGGACCAATGCCAGAAAGTTGCAATGAATAGCAAACAGGTTTCTGATTTTCTAGAGAATAGCTTGTATATACATTTATTTGCTTATTTATTTATTTATTTATTTAGAGAGTCGGGAGAGGTAGGAAAAGATGGAGAAACGAATCTCAATCAGGCTCCATGCTCAGCACAGAGCTGGACACTGGACTCCATTGCATAACCCTGAGATTTGAGCAGAAGTCCAGAGTACAACGCTTAACTGACTGAGCCATCCAGTTATGTTGTATACACTTTTGTTTTACAGAACTTCCTTCTCTCTGTCTCTCCTCTCTCACCAACTTGTCATATTTCACTCTGCAATTGTTATCCTGGGTGATAGAGCATGACAAGTAGAACAACTTATTTCTTGATGCAAACAGATTCTCCTCTGTGGGTTAAGCCTCTCAAAGAATATCTAAATATTTGTATCATTGTATTTTAGAAGGCAGTAGTGGCATTATTTTCATTTATATACTCTCTATTCTGGTATAAAATATTTAGTTTCGGGGCGCCTGGGTGGCTCAGTGGGTTAAGCTGCTGCCTTTGGCTCAGGTCATGATCTCAGGGTCCTGGGATCCAGCCCCGCATCAGGCTCTCTGCTCAGCAGGGAGCCTGCTTCCTCCTCTCCCTCTGTCTGCCTCTCTGCCTGCTTGTGATCTCTCTCTGTCAAATAAATAAATAAAATTTAAAAAAAAATTAGTTTCATGATGTGCATTACTTGTGTTGAGGTTCACTTCCTGTAAGGAATTTTAAGGACAAAAACATACAAATGTGAATATAAATTACACAGGCTTTTACTGAAATGTGCTGTCCAGTTTCTCAAACTCATATGGTCCAGGGTGTTCTCTGAAAGATAGAATGCCCTTGATAAAAAATTGCTAGAGATATGTCAGAATATCAGGGCACCTGGGTGGCTCAGTGTGTTAAGTCTCTGCTTTCAGCTCAGGTCATGATCCCAGGGTCCTGGGATCGAGCCCCAGGCTCTCTGCTCAGTGCTCAGTGGGGAGCCTGCTTCTCCCTCTTCTCCCTCTCTCTGCCTGCTTCTTAAAAAAAAAAAAAAAAAAAAGATCTGTCAGAATATCAACGTCAACACTTGGTCTTGGCCTAGTCATATTAGGATACTAGCTTATCTTTAATATATTAATCAAACAAAAATTATACTCCGCAAATAGCAGAGAGGCAGTGTAGAAGATTGAATTATAATGTTAGGATTCTGACTGATGTGGATTTAAATTGCAGCTTCATGACTCGCTGTGTGACATTTGAAAGTTATTTAACCTCTCTGAGCTTTGGTTTTCATGTTTGACACATAATTATAACATCTTAAATTTGGATGAAAGAATTAAATGAAAAAAAAAAAAGAAAGAAAGAAAGAGTGAAATACCTTGTAGGAAGTGTTAGTTTGTTGGATTAGATGTTGGACTACCATTCATTCTTACTGAAGAAAATGACTACCATCATTTCCATTTAAGAGTACCGCAAACCAAAGTTGGAAAACTAAACCTAATAATTAAATTAATATTCATGCTAACTAATGTGTTTGTAATAGCATTTTAAATAGTCAAGGTCTCATTTCTCGCCAAGAAAATGTTCCAATATTGTTGTTTTTCAAATTAAACTTTCCCTGTCTCTCCTCCCCTCAAATAAAACTGTATAAAATCGCCATTGACTGATGCAGAGCAAAAACTTAGTTTAATATTTCTCATCTCCTATGCATGGGAATTAGGTTCTATGAATGCAAAGGGCCTCTATAATAGTGTTTGAGAAAGTGTGTGGACTAGAGTGAAGAATTATGCCTCATGAGCACGAAACTGTGAATACAGTTCTTAGGGATATATTTTTTATTGATTCATTTCATAGCAAATTTTAAGTAAGGTAAGAAGTCAGTGGTAATTTACATGCCCTCAAATGCTAGAGTGGTGGAGGAGGGAAAGCATTTGTGTTATTTAAAAGATTGACCCTGGAATAAAAATGAGAGAACATCATTACAAAATTGACAATTAACCACTATTTGCACATATTCTCCTACACTGACTTCCATGTGTTATTATGCCAGTCCATTATTTGAATAGTTTAACTGGAGTCCTTTTCTTTTCTTTTTTTTTTTTTTTTTTTTTTTCCTTTCAAATAGGAAAGAAAGAATGCTAGTGGAAATTTCATTTGTAACATAACTTAATTCTGGATTTTACTTTTGATTACAGCCTGGGTTTATTTACTTTGATGTTTTCAAAATGAATTTCAAAGACCATTTATTCAGTAAATTTTAGAAGTAGAAACATACTGAAACTTTTATCCCGCTTGGTAAGCAGCCATCCTTTAGTTTTATCCAAGTTTTCCCATGAAAATGCCAATCGGGAATAAAACTGACAAATATATTCAATCAAAGATGGAATTTTTTTACTCTTAAGTTGCAAATGGCCTCATTAAAATAAAAGCACCACCTTAGGGATTGCATAAAGTAGAGTATTGGTACCTAAATGGTATTTATGACCAGGCTAAATGTAAAGTGAATTAAAATTTAAAGGATTATAGTCAGGTAGGCCACAGACATCTGTAGAAAAATGTCCATTAAGAAGATGAAAGAACCAGCAGTCCCTGGTGACAGGCACATGTCAGGTTAGCGGTCAGCCATATCAGCCGTACCTATACACTTAGTGCCATAGCAAATGAGAAACACATTGCCCAAGGAGGAAAGTACTTAAAAGATATTTATTTTAAACTAAGAAAAAAAAAATAGCGAAACTAACATTTTGGAATTCATATCCATCATTGTCATCATACTAAAGTCAAATGGCAAAAATAAGATGTGGCTGATAATAAATATTATCACATATGTGTTTATAGATACTGTATACACTCCAACCCATGACTGTATTTATAGAATCAATTGAAAGCATAATCTTTTAAGAGTGTCATTACGTCTTTGTCCCTGTAACCACAAAGAAGAGCTGCTACACCCTACAAATAAAGACCTTGTTTAATAAAAAAAAAAAATAAAATGTGAAAAAACCTCTAGGGTGTTAATATACCAGGGGATTTATTCCTTTAATAATGTGAATGACTCACAAAACCAGTCACTATATTTGTCATTTTCATGACACAATGCTGTCCTCTGCACGCAGCATACATATCTTTCTTGCATCTGCCTCATTAAAATCAAGAATTCTTTTAAAATGATCATCAAATGCTCTTAAGTGATGACTCATAGATACAAGAAATCAAGTCTCTTAATTAAAAGAAACTATTTCTCTCTTCCATTCCTTTCCTTCCCCTCTCCTCCCCCCTGCCCCTACTCTCTTCCCTTCTCTCCTTTTCCCCTCCCCCATCCTTCTCTCCCTTTCCTCTTTCCTAGTCTCCTGCCCTGCCCTGCTCTCCCCTCTTTTTCCTCCCCTCCTCTCTTCTCTCCTCTTTCTCGCTCCTATTCATGGGAAACACCCACCATTAGTGTCCCATAAAATATGCTCAATATATTGTTTTAGGAAATCAGCTTTGCCATTTGATGTAGCAAAAGATGGTTGAAGTTGTTTATTGCAGAGAAGGCATCTCCATCTCTGACCTGTATTCATAATCCAAGCATAACTGTTTCCCACTTTTAAAGATTGTTCAGAGAGAACATTTTCCCCACTGAGTGTGCAACTCATATTCTCTAGGAATCATGGCTTCCCAATCCAGTTTTAAACTAAGGAGCCCCAGATGCACCCATTGCCAAGCAAACGTCACTCTCAAATATGGGTTTGTGTTCCCCAAAATACAGAAAAAATAGTGTTTTGCAATCTTATTTTGCCTTGGAACAGAGTTCTTTCATCATGAGTTTTTATTGCTAGTTCACTGGACATCTCAATGCTGTTTGGGTCATCTTCCCTATCTTTAAGAATAAACTGGTTTAATGTTGCTCTTCTCCTATTTTATCTCTTCAGTCTCCATGTTTCATTTCAATAGACTTCCTGGGTAGGTGAAATCTTTGATGCCGGAAATAAGAAATGGAAGGGAATGGCTCCAGAATCACCATTTCCCAAGCCCAGGATCTTCTAGTTGACACCATACTACCACAACCCCCTTAACTTTATCTATTCTTTATAAAATGATTGATAACTGCATTCTACGTTGTGAATTGGCCTGACAACACCGCCATACTAGAGGGTGTGCTGAAAGATGCGTGGTGAGTATCATCTTTAGGACAGGAATTGAAGCAAAACCCTGGTAGACTTATTGAGGGACATGTGGTGGTAAATGGATTAGATATATGTCAGCAATCTCAGATGTGCAATTAGGGGTCTAATGAGAAACAAAATGGAGATAAGTGGACCAGGTGATAGTTGGGAAAAACAGAATGTATTCCAAGATAATCAGGGGAACAAAATGGGGATAGTTGTATCATAGCCCAAAGAAAAAGACTTGGTCAAATTTGTATATACGATGTGTAAATTTCTAAAATCTAGGTTTTTTGTTTGTTTGTTTGTTTGGATTCTAGAAAAAGTATTCTGCTGCTTACTTTCATTTCACTTTTAAGTAGCTCTCTTCTAGGACAGCGGCTCTCCTGAGATGACCTCCTACCTGTGCTCCCTATTAGAAGCAATGCTCTGAGACTCTTATACCCTCTCTATTATCAACGTGAACTTGACATCTATATCTTTATTGCAGTACCTTGCCCTCAACTCTGTTGGCTAGTTTGTTTTAATTAAAATTATTGAGATACTGGGTAAATAAAATTTGCATGTTTTCTTTTTTCAGATTCTATATTGTAAACCATTTAAAGAAGATTTGAGTTAAAAAATAGCAAGGATTTCAGGTGGAAAAGCAAGACAGTGATGGTAGTGATTTAGTTCTCAGAGAACCTCCAATCATGTACCCACGCAGCTGGCTACTCCATCTAGATGCAAGGATTTTCCTTCCAACTGATACAGACCTACGTACACCAAATTATTTCCTCTGAAACAAGCTACCTGTCTCATCAATACAGGCTTGGTAGTTTTCTTCCAAAACTCTTTTCTATTAGATACAATGTTCTGTGAAATATCAAAAAGAATTCTGAATATACTTAGAAGTAAAGGAGATGTCTTAATGTGTTTTGGCTATGTCAAAGCATGTGTGCTTGATAGGGAAAAATTTTCACACCACTTCAATCCCAGACTTGACTCTTCAGGGAGCAATCTCAGATGGCCTCATTAGAGAGATGTTAAATTTGGGCTAGCCTCAGATGGTCTCGAGTTTGATTTCAGCTTGCCATCTCTAGAGATTGTAATCTGAATTAGATAAATCATTTGGAATATTTTTCTTTATCACTTCCCTGTTTAAGGTGTGTACTAAAATGGATGTGATGTTATAACTAAATAGAAAGAATAAGCAAGAAGAGACCTGCACTGCTAATAAAAATAGTACAACCCACAAGCAACTAAAAAGCTGCTCTAAAACATTTCCTTATAATTTACTCAGAGGCTTAAACTTAGATTCTGTCAGGTTTGAAGAAAAGAGGAATTTCAAGAATGAGGGGGGCTCTCCACTGAAAATAAATGTCCCTCACTAGGTCTCTCAAGGGTTCAGATAGAAGCTCAAGTTGGTTTGTAAACCTCGAGAGTCAGAGGTTTGAGGGGAGAGGAGTGATTGCCGTGTCCAAGCCATATATAGCTCATCGTTATTGGTTTGTTTAAGAAATGTCAGGCATTTCCTCTTCCCAACCAGGACAGTCCAAATAACAAAACTTGTGTTTACACAATTTAGAATTTCAGCAAAATATCAACTAGCCTTTGAGTTTAAAATAATAACAAAGAAAGGTGTGGAATAATTTAAGAGATGGTAAGAAGTCTCTTGAGGTGACTATTATATTGTGCCTTGTTAATGTTCTTAAGCCCTGGGTACTTTACTGTAGTTGAATGTGTATTTATTGAGAAATGCTGTTCTCTGTGTCATATCTCTGTGCATGAAACTATTATCTGAAAATAGATATTTAAAATAGTGTCATTGTTAAGATTAGGGTAGGGGAAGTCAGCATGTTCTTGATGAAAATACCATTGGAACCTACCCTTAAAATATCAAGAAAATGCCATGTTATTTTTATCATTTTTTTCAGAAAATAAATCTGAAAACGAGAACAAAACAAGCAATGTGTGGAACTCAGTACCCAAATGCTTCTTCCTGGAGCTGTGGATTTGGATTGACTAGGGCACACCTGGACTTAGCCCCAAGGTTTGGGGTCCATTTCCAGGCCAAAACCCCAGTTTCCAGTTCAGGGCTCCCAGATTCCATTAAGAGTTCCCGTGAATCAGGCAGGGCTAATTCAGTCTTGAACAATCAATCACTCTCAGTCCATTTTGTGAGTGGGAGTGATTGATGGTTCTCCTCTGGTCATGGCTGACCTAGACGTAGGAAGTGGACCTGAGCACAATACCTCATGTGTGAGTGGCTTATTTGGAATCAGTCAACTGCAAGGAACTCTCTTGTGTCTTCCTTGGTCTTTCCCTAGATAGTCCCATAGCCTCGTGGCCTTTCTATGCAGCCTCCTGCTTGTTGCAAACTACTGTCTCTCTCTCCTTCCCCTCACTCCCAGAAAATAGCTGCATGTTTTCATAGCTAGACCCCAATTTTCCCCCACACGTTCAATTGTTCTTCTATTTGATCTTCAACTGTTAGAATCTGATCTGCTAATTCGTCTGCTCCTCCTCTTCTCTCTTCCCAAACCTGAATTTTTGCAGTAATTGTCTTTTCTCTTGTTTTCCTATAGAAATGTTAGAAAGAAAAAAAAATGTAATGTGAACTTTTTTTCTCCTCTTTCTGACATGGTTCTTTTGACAATGAGGTGTGGTGCGTGGTAGGGAGGAGGAGGAGGAGAAAAAAGTATCTCCAGGGTTTTGTGAATTAGTATATGTGCTGCCGAAGCGAGCACGGGTTTTGTGAATTAGAATGTTTTGTCTGCCGTGTGTGTAGCTAGTTATCTTCCATTCTCGGGAATATTCGCATTGCATTTCAGAGAACAGTGTACCATTTTGTAGATGTTATCATTACGGCCTTTTCACCCAGAATTACTGCGGCTGTTACAGTCACTACAAGGAAATGCTCTCCCACTCATTTCTCTGATAAGAAACTGCCTCCCGTCCTCGTACTTCCCATGGTCCACTAGCTGGACTGAGATATTTGCAACAAGGGCTTCAAAGGGAGGCTAATAATGTGCATAGTTTTCAGGATTGTTATTTTCCACCAAAACTCACTGAAGTTGTGAAAACCCTTATGAAAAATGATTAGAGAAGTTGCAAAAATTCACAGACAGACACAAGGCAAAACTCAAAGCAGTGCTTTTCATCATTTTGGTAAAGTGAAAAAGGAAGGACTTGCTCTTCTTTCCTTTCTCATGGCAAATCGTGATTCCAAAGCACATCTACCACATATATTTATGAAATATTTGACAGGTTCCTTTAAAGGGGAACGCACAATTTCAATCACTCAGGGAAAAATAGCTAGTGATTTTCTCATAGGTTACAAAGGAAAGGGAGATCATTATTTAGTGTGTAGCATATATTCATGTATTTATTCAAAATAAGGATGGAAATGAATATATAGTCCTATAAGATATGATAATTTGAGAAAGAATATTATACTAATATATAACATGTATACATATCATGTGTATGTTCAATAATATATATACATATTAAAATATATATATACACATATAAAGGAGATATGTATGTATATAAACTTTCATAGATATAGATATATGAATTGATACAATTCAAAAGAACAAACTATTTTGTAAAGAAAATAACATAAGTACAGATTCTCTTTAAAATATATTTGAATCTCTTAGAGGAGGGAAATGTTTTTCTTGAGAAACTTACAGACTGATAATTTCATTTCAGTAATAATTACAAAAACATTCTATGTTCTTTTGTAACATCTTTTTTTTTTTTTTTTTCCTTTTCTGGTCTCTGCTAGGAAGTGCAAAAGACCGTAAATAACATAATAACTTGTTAAACATACAAACAAAACAACTAAAGAGGTCCATCTCCGTTTGGTTCTGTCAGTATTTTCAGTAAGGGTTGGATGGTTAGTCGATGGGTTACTTGTGCTGGGGGACAAAAAGCAGGCAGTGTGGCCTAAGGGACAGCAAGTTTTTGCCATGTGGCAGTATCATATATTTGGCCTCCTTCGTTGGCTCAGAGCTGCAGGGACAAACTCTCCCCTGCTTTGTCCATGTGCAGCCCAGCTGAAGCTCACCCAAAAAGAGACTTTACCCATAGGGAGGGGCAGCTAAGGGGGCCTAGGGCCCACTCTGAGCAGTCATTCTATTCCCTCGAAGGTCTCAGTGCTACCACAGAAGCAGGATTGTTTAAGCCATTGCTGAAGCACAAAAATATCCCTTTCCCGTCGGCCATGTCACCACCTTAGACTGAGAGCTAGGCTCGCATTGTGGTCATTAGAACAAGAGGACGTGGAAGTGGGTGGGAAGGAAGCAGGATTTCTTCCATCACATCTGAAGACTATGTTTCTAGCTCCCTCTCAGATAGGAAAGGGCATTGCTGCTATTTTTTTTTTTTTTAATTGAGGAATAAAGCCATTTTTTGAAATTAGACTCATTAAATGTACATGTGGCTTACAGCGCAGGAAATGTCATGGTTCTTAACCAAATAAGAGCTAAGGAACTATCCAGTTATTTTTTTATTAGTAGTATCTGCACATCAGAATGTGTGTATTAATGTTATTTGATGAGATTATTGTCAAGCAAAGGATATGCTGGAGAGATAGGATTGCTTTAATGCTAGGGACAGGAGATGCGTATCAAATGTACATAAACATCCAAAAACAGATAAGAAAATATTGGCCTTGCTTCAAATGAGATGGAGGCAAAGATAGGCAAGAATTATTTATCAGAAATGGAGTGGAAAAAGATCAGGGCCAGGTATGTAGAAGCTTCAGGGTCTGCAGTTGCAAGCAAATGAACAGTAACATTTTAGATACAAGTTATTGAAGTGCTGCTATACTTTGTTAAGTAAACAGCTAATGAAAATATATGAGAGGTGAAAAGGTAAATATGTTGTCCATCATTACCTACAAATAAAGAGTAATTGAGCATATTTTGAGGTTTATTCCCTTCATAACTGTGAAGCAAGATTAATTTTAAAACAAACTCTCATTTCTGTACTAGTGGCCTTAAATCCAGATGGTAGTATTCTTTTTCAGCCCAGAGCATGAGAATAGCTTTTCTGCAAAGAATTCAGAATATCTAAGGAACAAGTGGTTCTTAAAATTTGGCCTGACCCTTCTGTACTGGGTAAAAGATATCATATTTATAAAATGTGATCACAATGTCTTCTGATGACATATTCAATGACCCTTATGTTTCTTAGACTATAGTATATTAGATTTTATATGTATCTGTCTATCATATATATATATATATATATGATAGACAAAAAGTCATTTAAAATATTGAAAACCAGGATGCCTGGGTGGCTCAGTCAGTTAAGCAGTCGGCTCTTGGTTTCACTTTCAGGTCATGATCTCAGCTGTGGGAATGAGCTCTGTGTCTGGCTCCATGCTCAGCAGGGAGTCTCTTTCAGGACTATCTCTCTCTCTTTTCCTCCCTCTGCCCCAGTCCCTGCTCACACACACTCTATCTCTAAAATGAATAAATAAATCTTTAAAAATAAGTAAACAAAAATATTGAAAGCAGTTTCAGCTTTTAAAAGGTGGAGCTTTTAGTTCAGTTTGGGGGCAGAATTATTTTGTTCCGAGAAAAGCACATGAGTGGGTCATTCAGTTACAGAACTATAAAGAAAGCATGGGCACATTGTTTTTGAGAAAAACTGAACTGAAGGCCGTTGCTCAACTGGAGAAGCTAACTGGTCTATGTGATAATGAAAATTGGGTATAGGTTTAAAAGACTACTGCAGGCTTTGTAACTTTAAGGAAAATGTGTCTGTACTCTGTATGGATTTAGGTTTTCCTAAGCTTGTATGGTATTTCTTGATTTTGTTGCATTCTTGCTCAAAACGTGAGGGTTTGAAGTTTACCAGAAACTGAAAGAAGGGTTTGTGGGGAGAAAGATCGGGAATCAGATTCATCCAGCTTGGCACTGGCTGGGCTCTGGATACTCTCCATGTGGAGTTCAAGATTGATGAACTTAGATATTGATTCTAAGTTTAAAAATATTTCTGGGGCTGGCTATGTAACGTTACCACTCTGCATCAAATAAGTGCATTGTCACACTTCCAAACATTTTTAAAAAGGTCTACCTCAGGATAGGAAATAAGGACTTCAGAGACAGACCTCAAACTGGAGTTATAATGCATTTTTCTTCTTTCTGGAGCCTCATAGGGTTAGGACTTGATGAATGGAAGAGTGAACCAATTTCCACTGGTCTTGCAATTAGGTGATGGACTAGAAAATAGTACTTACTTAACTAGGGTTCCCTGTTTGTACTTCCTTCCATTAGTATTAGGCATGTAAAGATGTCCACCTTGTTAAAGAGAGTGAATTCCAGACTTGGAACTGAATAAGGGGAGAAAAGGAGGTCATCCCTTAAACCCAGACAGGTAGCATAACTCAACATCTCCCAAGAGAGTTATACCTGGAAGATTTAACAAAAGCATCAGGGAGAGAGTGAAGAAGTACAGGAGATATGTCACATCATTAATTTATTCCTGGTGTTCACTTGGCTGTCCCAGGATTGCCTATTCTGTTTTAACCCCAGTTGCAGTATCCTGCAATTCAAGTCTGGAACTAACTATCTAGATTTAATGTCAACTCTACCAGTTAAGGGCTCAGTCCCCCACAAGACTTACCCCACTGAAAATGTTGGCACAAGTTTAGGGTGTCCTCATGCCAGCCATACTTCTGATCAACTGGTTGTAAGTTCAGGGGTTCCCGACACCCTAAAGTTCGATAATTCACTGGAATAACCCGTGGAACTCAGAAAGGTGATACAGTTATGATAATATTTTTATTATAAAGGATGCAATTCAATAATAGCCAAATGAAGTGACACATAGGATGAGATCTGGGAGTGTCCTGATCTTAAAATTCCATGCTTTCTCCCTGATAATTTAGGCATACCATCCTCCTGGCACATCAATGTGTTCACCAGTCAGGAAACTCCACTGAATGTCAACATCAAAATTTTTAGTGGTGTTTGATTACATAGGGTAAGTGATCGAATCAGTGGTCAAATAATTGAATTCAATGTCTGGCCCCTCTCTTCTCTGTTTAGGCTGGCTCAAAATCCCAACCCTGTCATTAGTGATTGGTCTTTCTGGTGAGCAAAGCCCGATCTAAGGCTAGCTCTGGGTCCACTATAACCTTTCTTGCTAGCATAAACTCAGATATGAACCTGAATAACAAAGCTCAATAGTCACAGACATTTCTATTACTCATGAAATTTCAAGAGTTCTAGAAGTTCTATGGCAGGAAACCATAACAAAAAAACAAATCCTTTATTATATAGCACACCTTTCTTAGATGTGGCTAGAGATGATTGATGGGACTGTCTCCCAGTATTCAAAGAGAGTGGAAGCCAAAGCCATGGAATATGGATAGATTCCTGATCATGTTGGTCATCACTTTGAAGGGTTACTTAGGTAAACTGGATAATACTTAGGAAATGGATGTTGTTTGTTTTTCAAGGCACTTCCTTCTTGGTTTGAACACTGGCATTATAAGAGGAGGTTCCTTAAATCAAACATAGTCTCTGAATATAGGTATGAAGCCAAGTGTGTTAGTCTTGCAAATCTGGTAAGCAATCTGAGGACTTTATTGTTATTTATACTTCTAGTCATCTTCCTGAGCATATTCTGATTTCCAGTGAGAGATCACTTACAGTCCTCAAGTTTGTATTGCTTATGCATTGCAAGCTAGTAAAGTTCTGTGCTGTGAAAAGCTAGGTACCTGGGTAGAAAAGTCACAGACTAGGAGAGCTGCAGATAATATTTTTTGAAATGAGGATGTAAAGTTCAAAGAATTGCAGGAGCTCTGCTATTAAATTTATTTGAAAATCTACAATTTGAAAAAATCTCAAGTAAGACATCCATCTTTTTTACATGTATTAACCCCTAAACCATGCTTCATAAACATCAACAAATTTCTTGTACTGCAAAACCTTCCTGGCATTGACCAGATAAGCATTGACTGCATGAGACAATGACTATGCTCATTAGAACTACAGGGAATACAGACCAGCGTTCAAGGAAAACCACATGCAGTGTCCCATGTTAGGCAACCATTGGACGCACTGTTTGCTTAGTCTTTTTTTAGCTGATGAATGATGTACCACTTTGAAGAAACAAGGCACACAGTACAGATGCCATCACTGTGCACAGGAAACTGGCAAAGAGCAGTTAAGTGATTTTCTAAGTTTACTCAGAAAGCCGGTAGCAGAATTGGGTCAAAAGTCTCAGGTTTTATTTTTATTTCTGATGCAAGAGAACCTAGAAGAAGAAGTTTGAAGGGTTAAGGACAAGGTCTTACACTGATCATTTATATTGTTTTGTTTACTTTTATGTCATTCTACCCTTTCTCAATGGTCTTTGTAGGTCACCAATAGGTTGATTAATGCCTAGGTGTTTTTATGCTTTTTAGAACTGGTTCATAATCTCCATCTTTTTATTTAAATTTAGTTAAAAAAAAAAACCACAAAATCCTTCTGCATAGTCCAGGATTGAGGGAGGAGAAGATATTTAGAGTCACCTACCTCATGTCCATTGATTTTGTGGTGGAATTGATTTGATAATCTAGCTGTGGTTCTGTTTAACCTTCTGATCACTGGGTTTACCTATAGGGATTTTTTTTTCTTTTTTCTTAACTTCCCTGAATAGTTCCAAATAATTATTTCTTTGTAGGAGACATTCAAAAGAATTTTTGAAAACAAAGGAAAATTTTCTTTATCTGGTACCTTTGCTTATTTTTCTCATTTCCTTATAAAAAATAGAATTAAATTTCATTTTATAAAGGGTTTTGTTAGTTTGAATATTTTTTCATCTAAAACACATTAAGTTCTTTAGATACTTAAGAGTGCATAATTACAAATGTATATCATTAAAGCAAAGCTATATTAATTAATACAAAGCTGCCCCAGGGTCTAGTAGCTTGTGGAGACCCCAGCAAAACTACATAGAGACTCCTTTCTCCTTTGTCTAAACATGTTGATTTCTTTCTTCAATTTTAATTTTGTAACTTAACGCAAAGTACATTTTGGCAATATGCACAATTAGGTTATACAATGTAAGTCAGGTTACTAAATAATAAATAACAATAGTAAAAAATAATCACAATAGCTGTGGTTTTATCATTAAGGCATATTTTTTCTAGTAGTATATATTATACAATATATAGTTAGTTTAAACCCAACCAATAGTCATTTTCATTAAGTGTTGTTTTCTTAGGTAAATCCACTACTTCAAATTCAAGACAAAATATTTGCATGAAGATATAAAAGCTGAATTGAGTTTTTTCTTAGATTCTCTGTAGTCTAAAGAGGGGGAAGACAAGTATACATTTGTGAGTTGTGTCACAATACAGATTTCTACAAAGGGGTTCAGTTCAATCATTTCAAGTGTCTTTGCCTGTCATATTAGAGTTGATTTTATAGTAAGAGCTACCATATACAACCATAAACTAACACCAGAGTCTCCCATTAGAGTCCTAATACACGAAGAGAGTAACTGACACGTTAAATGATTTTTATGCCATTAACTAACCTGAACTAACCAAAAATTTCCTAGTGGAAGTTTTAAGGGGCCTTCTTGAATGATTGGATAAGCATAGTTTGTAGTGAGCATACTGACATAAGATAAATGGGGGCTTTTAGAGGTCTCTGAGCCTCACCACTAGGGACATTTTGGGCTGGATAATTCTTTCTCGTGGCAGACTGTTCTGCACATCATAACACTGTAGGTTGTTTAGCAGCCTCCCGAATCTCTGCTTACTAGAGACCAACCAGTAGCATCCCCCAGACTCACTATAAAAACCGAACGTGCCTCCAGCATTGCCAGATGTTTTCTGGGGTACAAAATCATCTTGATTGAGAACCACTGGTTTAGAAGATGTTTGGAAATAGGTTTCATTCCACATTAAATATTTTACTGCTCCTATACTTAGTTTTACTTTATTAATTAACTCAGCAAACATACTTCTTTCTAATACATGTGAAGCCCACTTAGCCCAAACTCTGAGTGATATATCTCAAATTCCAAATTGATATAGTCTAAGTTAATTAATTTTATTGTGTAAACCTAATAAACATTGCATTAACCAGAGGTTCAGATAAGTTTATAATGTTTTTAGGCCACTATCACCAGCTCTTATTAGTGACTCTTAGTCTAAACAAAGCCTTGCAAACTGTGTTATAATTTGTGCAACAAAGAAACATGAGGCAAAATGTTAATTCCATTGAGGTTCAGCATGTTACCCACTGGCCGGTCATGTCTATTATCAGATATAGTAATTGGCTAGCTAGTGTAGTTGTAATTTTTCCAACAAAAACTAAAGAAGTTCTTGTTGAGGGAATATCTTTAATAAGAGTGTTCTGGGAGTTCAATGAAATATGTGTCATTTCTTCTGGAATCAGCCAAGTGGTTGGAAGAAATCGTGAGAATGTGAATGAAACGGGGAAAGGCTTGGGAAGAGCATGGGGACCAGTCATGTGAGCCACAGAACTTGTTGCTTTTCTCAGCTCCCCTTCGTTTCTGATGTCCAAAACAAGAGCCTGAGCTCATCTCTCTATTTCCCAGCTGTAATGATTTCATCCTGTTCTCTGAGAATCTTCACTGGCCCGCTGTCTTTCAAGTAACTCTATGCTTTTGTCTTTACTCTAAATGCCAACATAGGCTATTTGCCAAAAGATCCTCAGACGCCTGTACTGTTCTTTATAACCTCTTTACTGAGTCCCCTTTCTAAGTTCCTCCTATTAACCTTAACATTTTTAACATTCACATTTCAAAAGCAAGGAACTACTAGCTTATTTACCAGATGGTCTGTTGGACTTTATAATAGTAACTAAAAAGACTGGAAAGCACTCGTTTCTCAGCTTGTCTTTCAGAAGTCATGGTGCAATAGGACTGGGATAGACCCCAGGGATCATCTGCTACAACTTCCCACCAGATGGGAGCTTGAAGCAGGAGGCTCCAAGTCAAACAGACCTGAAATCAATTTCTACCTCCATTTTACATTGCGGGAGTGACATTGAACAGGTTCTTAAGATTGCTGGGTCTCGGGCGCCTGGGTGGCTCAGTGGGTTAAGCCGCTGCCTTCGGCTCAGGTCATGATCTCAGGGTGTTGAGATCGAGTCCCACATCGGGCTCTCTGCTCAGCAGGGAGCCTGTTTCCTCCTCTCTCTCTCTCTGCCTGCCTCTCTGCCTACTTGTGATCTCTCTCTGTCAAATAAATAAATAAAATCTTTAAAAAAAAAAAAAAGATTGCTGGGT
Source organism: Mustela erminea (assembly GCF_009829155.1). NCBI lineage: Eukaryota > Metazoa > Chordata > Mammalia > Carnivora > Mustelidae > Mustela > Mustela erminea. The sequence goes on from NC_045621.1 coordinate 84,512,096, forward strand.
CTCAAAATAACTATTTTAAATGAGAATAGAGATCCTAAGTTATATGAGCGTATGAGACAATGTATTAAATTTTCTGACACATAGAACATAATTAATCAATATTTATTTCCTTCTTATTATTCCCATTGGAGTAAATCCTACAACAACAAGTACCACGATTGGTATTCCTCATACCAATTTTATTTTAATTAGGTATTTTTGATTAAGTAATATATGCACTGGTTAAAAATTCAAATACTGTAAAACATATTCAGTGAAAAATAAAGTTTTCTGTGAACAACCGTCATTGTCATGTTTTTGTGTGTGTAACCAGTTAGAGATAACCTATGTACATGCAAATGTACTCATACACATGTATTCTTGTTTGACACAAGTTGTAACATCCTGTGTATATTCTTCTGCATCTGGAATTTGACATGAAATCTTTAAATACTTCAGGATACTTGTTTTATTGCTTACTTTTCGAAGCAACAAATTCTCTCAGTTTCTCTAACATGCATCTACCTATGTATGTATGCATGTATTTCTATGTTTCCTTCTCTATCATCTCCCCATCACTCATATTTCTCATTGCCTTGATTACTGTCTTTAGGCACTTTTTTTTTGTCAGTGACTTTCTTAATCTTGGTACCCCAAACTGAGTACTATATTAAAAGATACAGATTACTATAGCTCTCTTATTTATTTATTTATTTATTTATGATTTATGTATTTGAGAGAAAGAGCATGAGCTGGGGGGAGGGGAAGAGGAGGAGGAGAAGCAGACTCCCCACTTAGTGGGGAAACCACACAGGGCTCAATCTTATGACCCTGAGATCTTGACCTGAGCTGAAACAGCACAGACAGTGTAAAAGTAACCTAAATGCTAGGTGGTAGTTTCAACTTTTTTTTTTTTCCTCAAGATTTTATTTATTTATTTGACAGACAGAGATCACAAGTAGGCGGAGAGGCAGGCAGAGAGAGAGGGAAAAGCAGGATCCCCGCTGAGCAGAGAGCCCGATGTGGGACTCAATCCCAGGACCCTGAGATCAGACCCAGGAAGAAGGCAGAGGCCTAACCCACTGAGCCACCCAGGTGCCCCCAACCTTTTCTATTTTTAAATTAATTCTTATTCAACTCACGGGGTAAAAACAGAAAGCTTCCTAAAATAAAGTGGAGGATGCCCCATTTCTCATTTTTAATCTCTAGCAAGGGTTTATAAACTATTGCATAAGATCCGTTAAAGGAAATACCTGAGGGTTTTGTGAAATATGACAACTGTATGTGTGGAGATCATTTCTTCCAAAATGGGTTCTCAAGCTTTCAACAATTCTCAAAGGGGGAGCCATGAAAAAAATGAAGCTAAAAAGTCACCGCTCTCAGAGGGCTGGGTGGCTCAGTCATTAAGCGTCTGTCTTGGGCTCAGGTCATGATCCTCAGGTCCTGGGTTCAAGCCCTGCATCAGGCTCCCTGCTCGGCTGGAAGCCTGCTTCTCCTTCTCATTCCCTCTCACTGCTCTCTATCAAGAATGTTCTCTAGAGAAGAGAGCTAAACAGAGAATTGGTTCAAAGTTCTATCAATATTTCTGGAAGAGAAAGAAAGAAAGAGGAAGGAAGGAAGGAAGAATTTCTTAAGAATGCAAACATATTTCTTCAAAATGCTGTGGAGAATACCTGTTTTCTCTTTAGATGGGAACTGTGATAGTTTTATGTGTCAGTTTCACTAAGCTATAGTATTATAGCCTTCTCCTTGTTTCTTTGGAAAATCCTGACTGATAATTAATATATGGGCTAACATTAGAAATGTAAATAGAAAGAGAAGGGGTCAACATATTTGGTGAGAAATTTTTTTCTGAATTCTAGCAGTGCTAGGATCTTAAAAAATAATAATAATAATAGAGGGAATTGCTTAATGCAGAATTGAGAAGAATCTCCTGAACAGGTACCCAAGAATAGTTTGGAGTGCCTTGTTTGATTAAAAATAAACAAACAAAAAAAAACCCCACTAGCTATTGAGAAGATATCCAAGGACCCCGTTGAGAAAAAGATGGAAACTAGAGAGCACCATGTAGTAGGGGTAACAGTGAAAAACAGCTTTAGACTTCAAGCATCTGGAGGATTCCTACATTGGCTCTCATAGCTATGCAAGATTCAGGACTTTGCTCACCATTGTTCTTTGAGCATCATGGGACATTGCAATGCTCCTTTCAGTGCAATGAACACTATATGTCTAATAGAATTTAATATATTACTATCTCATTTTTTGCATAATTCTAAAATATATCAGAGAGTTTGACAAATTTGGAAGGGCATTTTCCTTTTCTATTTGTGCAACAGAAAGTTGCTAATCAAGTAAAATTTGCATAATATAAGGAAAAGTGTACAAAGGTGTGTTCCCAATTATGAAACAAAAGAACTCACCATATCATATGCACAGTTACTAAATGTTCTTGGTAACTGACTCATAAAAGATGCTCCAGACGGGTGAGTGGCCACAAAGCACATCATAGAAAATGTCATGGACATCTCTCCAATGAAGACATACAAATGACTAGCAGACACATGAAAAGATGCTCATCATAATTAGCCATCAGGGAAATTCAAATCAAAACCACATTAAGATACCACCATACACCAGTTAGAATGGCAAAGATTAACAAGGCAGGAAACAACAAATGTTGGTGAGGATGTGGAGAAAAGGGAACCCTCATGTACTGTTGGTGGGAATGCAAGTTGGTGCAGCTACTTTGGAAAACAGTGTGGAGATTCCTCAAAAAACTAAAAATAGAGCTACCCTATGACCCTGCAATTGTACTACTGGGTATTTACCCCAAAGATACAGATATAGTGAAAAGAAGGACATATGTACCCCAATGTTCATAGCAATAATGGCTATAATCACCAGACTGTGGAAAGAGCCAAGATGCATTTCAACAGACAAATGGATAAAGATATGGTCCATATACGTAATGGAAGATTACTCAGCCTTCAGAAAAGATGATTACCCAAATTTTGTATTAACATGGATGGGACTGGAAGAGATTATGCTCAGTGAAATAAGTCAAGCAGAAAAAGTCAAGTATCATATGATTTTGCTTACTTGTGGAACATAAGGAATAAGATGGAAGACATTAGGAGAAGGAAAGGAAAAGTGAATTGGGGGAAATGGGAAGGAGAGATGAACCATGAGAGACTGTGGACTCTGAGAAAAAAACAGGGTTTGAGAGGGAGGTGGGTGGGGGGATGGGTGAGCCTGGTGGTGGGCATTAAGGACAGCATGTACTGCATGGAGCACTGAGTGTAGTACAAAAACAATGTATCCTGAAACACTGAAAAAATAAAATTAAAATTACAAATATACATAAGCACTAAAAAAAGAAAAGAAAAAAGAAAATTTTAATATATCTGCATTTCAGTTATAATTTCTTTTCTCCAAATCCCCTTCATTTTGTAACTCATTTCTTAATCAACAGCATCCTGGCAGTCCCATTAGGAAGTCCAGTTGGGAAGATGCAAAAAAACCTAGCCAAGACCATTTCTTAATTTTAAACATAAGCCAAAAGTGAAACTCAATGTGTTATGTGAATCAGTTTTGCTAAATGTGTTAAATGTTTGTCATATGATTTGATTTTATCCTTTAATTTTTATAAAGTTCAATTTTGCTTCTTAAGTCAAAAAGAGGAAGGGCTATAAAGAGGTCACAACAGGAGAATTTTTTTTTTTAAGCTGTCATTGGTGAGTTTTTATTTATTCACCAAGAGAGGGCTTTAATGACTGCACTGCTTTGTTGATGGCATGGCCATGTTTGTATTGGTCTTTCTTCCGAATACCTAGGCAAGGCTCTTTCATGTTGCTCACACATCGCTTAATTTTGGATCAGTGCCAAATTCCCCACCTTCATGAATGATTAACTCATGTAGCTTGTTGCTAATAATGTGTGCACTTGATGGCAGATGATATTTGTTTTGGACAGGGTGAAAGCAGACCTTGGACGTTTGATCAGGATATAGTAGTACGGAGCATGTGTGGGCACATGTACTGGGGAGAAGACTGTGGTCCATCTCCTCAGGTTGCCCCTCATCTCCCTTTTGCACTGTCATAGGAAGGGAGTCTTCAATTCACTTTATCATGCACAGGTTGCCTCCAACTCAGCCTTGTCATTGTGATTCGTCACACTAATACTCTTGTCTTTTATGTGCTGAATCTCATTGAAGTCTCCACACACCAGGATGGTGCCCCAGGGTATATGCCTACAACAAAGATTGCAAACATAGTTTGAAAGGAAACACGGTAAAAGAGAAAAATAACGTTCCTGTTGCTACTAGAAGCCAGTTCCTACAAAACCTGGCAGGTTTTCCAACTTCAACCATAGCTGAGTTACAAGGGCAGCTTTCAGCTCAGTCAGCTTTAAGTATGATTATGTGTAGCCCCACTATGATGTCATCTTTCTTCTTCTTCTTCTTCTTCTTTTTCTTCTTCTTTTTAAATAGCATTGCGCTCTACCTAACCTTCTTCAACTAAGAGGTAGGAAGAACATAGCTTCTCTGTCTTCCCTTAGCTGATTTGTGAAATCCATGAGAAGCAGATGGAGCAGATCACCCCACTGCCAGAAGAAGCAATGATTCTGCCTTCAGCCATGTTGTGGGACCACATTACCCATCTGGCACTTTCCCACAGCTCAGCTGTCCATAACTCCATTCTAATCATTTCGGATCCTACTCAAGCTGCAGGGTTCTTGGGTGTGTGCCCTGCAACTGCATGGATCTCACCTTGGGAACATGTCAGAAATTCACATACCCAATAGCCCCACTCTGGAGACCCACGGTCAGTAAGTCTGATGTGGGCTGTGGGAGTCTGCAGTTGACTAGCTTTGCAGATGATACTGATGCACTGCCAGGAGTGGCGTTCCTGGTTTACATGATGGAATTTCTTCAGTGTGTGAAACTCTGGTTACAGGTACTGTAATCCTAAATGACAGCCTCATTTGGACAGCAGGAGCAGGAGGAAGGGAGAGTTTTGTCTATCGAGTACTGAAAAATGTGCTAAGGAATGTGCTATGTGCTTTATTTTTGTAACCACTTCTCACAAAATGCTTAAAAGGAGATTTATCACTCCATTTTAATGATGAAAATTTTTTCCTGCCATCATTTTCTCTACTTAAATTAGAGGTGAGATGACTTTGTAAGGGCTTTCCCCTAATCTATGTTGTTGTGCCTACTTTGCTGTAAAATTTAAATAGTAGATTGGCATGGCATCCACAGTCAGCATTGTGTGTGTGTGTGTGTATGTGTGTTATTTTCTAGAGAAGATGGTTCATTCCACGTGTATTATTACTGTCCTATCAATAACATTACAAATTATACAAATTTAGTTGCTTAAAACCACACAGATTTATTTTCTCACGGTTCTGTAGGTTAGAAGTCAAGATAGGCTTGACTGATCCCTCTGCTTTGGATCTCACAAGGTGGCAGGCGAGGCATCAGCTGGCCTGAGCTTTTGCCTGGAGGCCCTTGAGATGGTGGTATGGAGATGTGCTTATTAGCAGAGCTTCGTTTGCCATGGGTAGAAGCTGGGGTCCTTGTCTCCTGGCGGGCTGTCCGCCAGGAGCTTCTTTCACTCCCGAAGACCACTTCCATTCCTTGTCAGGTTGTCTTCTCCTTTTCAAGCCATCAAGGCACATGCGTGTTTTGAACCTCTGACTTTCTAGTCTGCTGCATCTCTTCTGACTCTAACTAAAGAAACTGCTCTGTATTGTAGGCCTCACGTGATTAGATTGGGCCCACAAAGGGTAATCAACCTATCTCAAGGTCAACAGATAGGTAACCTCATTTACATATGCAAAATTCTTCTTGCCCCATAATATAAGTTAACCAGTGTTGTGATCCAGAGAGGAAAGATCACAAATATGAAACTTCTACATACAATAAGATAGAATAAAAACTTTTTATATCAAGACTCCCTTCCACTGATAACTTCAGGAAATCCCATCAGTACTGAAAATTTGTAAAGAGTAAGTACATGGCTTTTTGCTGGTATGTGGCTCATATTAGATGTTTTAATAAATGTACTTTTTTCCCTAATTGAACAAATAGTATATATTACGAAGGGAGAGTAGATCCAAGAATAACTAGAGGTCTTACATATCTAGTTGTCTCATCACTCTGCTTATGAAATACTCTTGTGGTCTTGAAATGTATTTTTGAAGAGAGTAAAGCAGATAGAGACCTGTTTTCCTAAGACTTTTTTTTCTCCTGGATTTTTTTAACGTTTCCCCCTTCCCTTTCTTTAAAGAAAGAAAGTGTTAACACTTTCAATACAGTAGACTTGCTACATTTCAGTTAGGGCTGCGGTGAGATGGCTGGATGTACAAACTTATTTTCTTCCACTAGAGGAGAGAAGGTGCTCTGGAAGGAATGCAAGGAGGAGCTCAGAGACTGGATGGTGAACAGATCTGACCCTGCGATTGGCTCTGGGGGTTCATGAGGCTAAAGAAGATTCAGACTGAGAAAGAGGTGGTAGCAAATTGCCACTGAGAGCCTGGGGAGGGGTGAGGGGAGAGGAGAATGGAAGAATGCGTTACCTGGTCTTGGTGGTATAACAGGTATCCAGGGGAAGAGGTGAGACAGGGCAGCTGCTTGCAAAGTTTTCTTCTGGCTGCCCAGTTCTATCTAAGTTCAGCCTCACTTATGCTGACACACAGCTCATCATTTGAGGTTACAAACCTTGGGGAAAACTTCAAAAGCATCCAAAACATCCAAAAAGCACATTTCAAATGATCTTTTCAAATTAATTAGTATCAGAAAATTGATAAAGGGATGATGGGCAGCAGGAACACATTTCTTAATCTTACTTTTGTTTTTGCTCCCCTGACCCCGAATGCATACACTCTGCAGGGATAAACTTGCTCGTCTGCACTTGGTTCCTCAACCCATCCAGAAGTGTTTGAACTCAGTCTGATAAAAATCTATGTGTCTGCCTTCTAGCTGACACAGTTCTCTTCTGCCTATGTGTAGGCATAGGAAAATTTCATGTTCAAATAAATCACAGTCATATTCATATTGGAGTGGCTAGTACAATCACATCCTGAATTAACTATTTAGAACCATATCTCCACATATTATCAAATGTTCAATGGTCTGGGGAGAGTGGTTTGGATTTTATATCCAACTTAGTATTCATTTGTCAGAATAAATTGGGCTGAAAACTCAAGGGTTTTCAACTACTTAGGCAATGGTCTCTCATTTTACTGTTTTAGATAGTAAACTCTTAAGTCCAAAGTCCATGAGGAGTTCCATGGCCTTGTTCAGCAACCAACAAAGATGAGGGCAAAGGTAAATGCTTATAAAAGTATATAATTACTATGAATATTGGGATACCTGAGCAGATTGTTACACAAAAATTTCTCTCATCCACGATCTTTGCAAACATGCAGGCAGATAATTTTTTTGTGTCATCTAGTCATATGACCATATATAGAACCATGTATCTTCCCTTATTTTTTTTTTAATCGATGAAGAAGTAAAATCCTTTTAAACTGAGGTAGTCATGCCAAGGAAATGTTTTTAATATATTGTTTTTCTTTGAACATTTCATTTTTTTCTCCCAACCAGTAATACAAATCGACTCCATTTTCATTTCTTTAGTAGGGAGAGGCTTATTAGAAAAAAAGAAATGGATAATGGCAAAACTAAGGAAAGCAATTAGCTTTGCATAAAACACAATGTACCATAGTAGTGTATGCAAACTCTAAATAAGGCCTTTTAGTTTAGAGCAACCAAAACACTTATGCCAACCTAAAAATAACTTTCTTCTCATTACTTTGAGCCCACAGTCAGCAACACCTAGAAGGACAAGAAAAAACAACCCATAAATGGTTTCATAGATATCCTGCAGTGAGGTTGAATTGTATGTTTTTAATTATACACATTAATGTCTCCTAGAAAAAAGTGCCCAATAACAATGCTTTCTCAAAGGTAATAATACTCCAAAATGACCTCCAAAATAATCATTTAACTGTGTATTATATGGGAGGTCTTTGAAGCAGTGGAACATTTTCTAATTATCTGGCAAATACTTTTAGAGTACGTACAAACTTTGCTCCTGAATATTGGTCTTTAGCGGGGTGTAGCTATGGCTTCCCCACATACAATGCATGGTCCAGCGAATGGGTGATATTCCTGTGTAATGTATGATATTTAAATAAACACATGGATTAAGGATGATTCTCACACACTGGAGAATGACCATGGCTGACTTCTGATTCAAGTGCTACCTGTAGAGTCTATGTAACACTACCAACATCATTCAAACCCTGCCCACCCCTGAATTCCAGAACATATACCATCAAGATTTCATTTCTTTGGAATAATTTATTTTCCTTTCTCTAAATCTAGTACCAGTTTAGAACAATCTTTTAAATTTAGTTACTCATCATTCTTTTAATGAATTAATTTTATACATTATTTGCAGACTGGAAGTTAATTAATGCACTCTGCTGTGGGTCATACCGTAGAGGGAAGTGGATAAGTGGGGACATTAAGAGCATGAGTAATTGGCAGGCTTGGATGGTTAATTCTGGTTAATCCTACTGGTGAATTCTGGCATACTGAAAGCTGTATAGGCACCTAATACCTGAAGGACAGGAAAGGTGTAGCCAGATAAGAAAACAAGAAATCAAGAAAGGAGAAGAAAAACACTTCAAGTGCTTTAAAATTTCACATCGTGGCTCCTCTTAGATCATAAAGAATCATGACGCCACTTCCTGATGGACAGTAGAGAAAATTTAATGATGCTGCATTATGATACATAGTACAATTACTTTGACTTGGTGGTAATAAGAGATCTAATTAAAAAAAATAGTTTTCATTACTTTTTCAAGGATAGTGCTACTCATTCTATATATTTACTCACAAAGGAGCAAAACCAGGCTTTTGTGAATGTATATATAGGATACTCTTGATTGAGGACTTTATTTTATTTATCAGGTCTAAAAATGTCTCCATCCAAATGTAGGAAATCTATAAATTTCATTATTTCTCTATAACTAGACTAAATTTTTTAAAGGTCCCCAATATCGGTGATGGAAATGAAAACTTTACATTTACTCATTCAATGAATGCTATTTTCTTTTAATTGAGAAGAGTGCCGTCATGGGAAACTTGGTCTGTTCAGACTCCTATTCCTTACTCTCATTCTCATTTTTAAAATGAGGAACATACATAGGTGCCAGAAAAAACCTGACCAAATATGACAGTGGCCTCCTTGTGAGTGATGAGGCACGGCTGTGAAAGTAGACTTTGAAATGGACAAAAATATTGAGTATCTGTCCCATCTAGCACATTGTCTGAGTTACATGATGCTTTTTTTTTTTTTTTAAGATTTTATTTATTTATTTGACAGACAGACATCACAAGTAGGAAAAGAGGCAGACAGAGAGAGAGAGGAGGAAGCAGGCTTCCTGCTGAGCAGAGAGCCCCGTGCGGGGCTGGATCCCAGGACCTCAGAACCCTGAGATCATGACCTGAGCCAAAGGCAGAGGCTTTAACCCACCAAGCCACCCAGGTGCCCCCTGAGTTACATGATTCTATAACTCTCCTCTGCCCATCCACCCACCCATTTCTTTTGCTTTGTTTGAAAGCTATGAAAGTTGTAGAAAAGTTAAAGCAATGTGAATGATTCTTCTCCATAGACCTGTAAATGAATTTGGTGTGGTGGAAGGCAATTGATTATTGTCTTGATATGGAAGAGTTTAACATTTATTATAAATTTATTTTAGCCTATCTGATTACACCAGTAAGTGTGTTTTCTTTTAAAACTTTGCAACATGTTCCTCATTCCCTCATTAATTAAAGAAAACATTTGACACATGTGCATTGTACGTTTGCATAAAGACTATGATTTTAGGGCTAAGAAGTCATTCTCTCATGGATCCCACCAACCTCTGCTTTAGATAGTTCTGCTCTTCCCTCGCCTCTTGTTGCTTTCACTGTTTAAATATTCACTGATGCAGTAACTAGAGTTCTGTTCTCTTAGCATAGTTGAAAATCTGGGAATCCCACATTGTTGCTTTCACCCCCACTCTCACTGGTAATGAGTCTTCCAGCTAATCCCTGGCATTACCCTGCTAATTTACCCCTTGCCATGAAGATCTCATGGAATATTGGTGAATCTCAGTATTACCTCTCATTTCCCTATTAGAGGTACCCAAGAATTGCTCAGTGTCTATATCTAAGAAGAAAGGAGCATCAGGATATAATATCTCATAACTCATTTTACTCTCGTCCTTCCTCTTTGCTCCTGTATACATGTAAGGATGCCCTCCTCATGTTAGAGTTCTGAGTGGATTCAGTGACAGGATACCCTTTCTACCTTTTCCTAGAACTGTCTGTTTTCCTTTTTCCATTTGTTTATTTGCGGAGGTGGGGGGCAATTTCTGAAGGGCTCTAGAGCATCAGCTGATTCTTTACTATTCCAAACCTTTCTCCCATAGGGCACAGTACCCCCACCCTACACTGAGCTCTAACTGTGCTATCACTCCCTTCCCAGTAGGCAAATTCCTTTCTGAATTTCTTAATACCTACATTTAGGATCCCATACTTTTAATAGGTAAAAGGTATTTTTGGAATTTAGACGCTTTCCCCTCTCCTGACAAATACTGGCTTTTACAATCATCATTTAACTATAAATTCAAAAGCAGCCAGTTTTGAAACTCAAGGTTGGAAAAACAATGCCTTTAATCCAAGGCTGTACCGATTTTCTCCGACCCTGGATAAAATAAGTTCTGTGAAATAAACCTGGTTATTTTTTTCTTTTTATTATTGAGTTATAGCTGACATATAATGTTTTAGGTATACAGCATAGTGATTCAGCAATTTTATACAGTACTTAATATTCATCATGAAAAGTGTAGTCACCATCTATCACCACACATTAATACAACATTATTTACTATATTTCCTATAGAAATTTGTATCTCTTAATCTCCTTTATCTGTTTTACCAATCTCTCCCACCCACCTCCCATCTGGCAACCATCAATTTGTTCTCTGTATTAAAGATTCTTTTTTGTTTGTTTGTTTGTTTATTCATTTGTGTTTTCTTTGCTTGTTGCTAGATTCCACATATGAGTGAAAACATATGGTGTCTGTCTTTCTCCATCTATTTCAATTAGAGCATAATAAACTCTAGGTCCATCCATGTTGTCGCAAATGACAAGATCTCATTATTTTTTATGGCTGAGTAATATTCTATCTCTCTCTCTCTCTCTCTCTCACACACACACACACACACACACACACACACACACCCTTTTCTTTATGCATTTATCTATCAAGGAACACTTGGGTTGCTTTCATATCTTTTTTTCTAAAGTATTTATTTATTTATTTATTTATTTGACAGAGGGAGAGAGAAAGATAGCAAGAGCAAGAACACAAGCATGGGGAGTGGGAGAGGGAAAGCAGGCTCTCAGCGAAGCAGGACCCTGGGATCATTACCCCTGCTGAAGACAGACGCATAACAACAGAACCACATAGGCACCCCATATCTTGACTTTTGTAAATAATATCGCAATAAATGTAAGTATGCATATATCTCTTCAAATTAGTGTTTTCTTTTCCTTTAAGTAAATTCTCAGGTCTGGACTTATTGGATCATATGGTATTAGTATCTCTACTTTTAATTTTTTGAGGAACCTCCATACTCTTTTCGATAGTGACTGCTCCAATTTCATTTCCTCCAGTAGTCCCTAGGGTTTCCTTTTCTTCCACATCCTCACAATACTTTTTATTTCTTTTCTTTTTGATATTAGCTATGCTGACTGCTATGAGGTAATCTCATTATGGTTTTGTGTCGCTCTTCGGAATCTCCCCCGTCTAAAGACAGGACATTGGCATGCACTTTCCCTTTCGTTGCTCTTACCCCAAGCCTTGATCCACGTCCAGAGTCGGGTTCCCGGGTTTCGGCACCAGATGTCGCTCTTCGCCGGCAAGAACGACCCGCAGTCGAGGCTGAGTGGCAAACTTCTTTATTGACAATCTTCTACATATCTTGATTCGGGAACCCCGCACCACAATTGTAGCCCCTTGATATAGTTAACATGAATTACAGGCAACCAATCAATAGATCACACGACGAGTCTATTCACCAATCAGAAGTGCTACCTGTGACCTTATCCCTAAACACGTGAAGTGCTCGTGAGCATCTACGTGACTCTATTGTTCTATAGAACTTGTGCCTTCCCCATGACTCTAGGTTAATCATATACCTTCCCCATGACTCTTAGAATGGCCTATACGTCATTCAAATGCACCCATATTTCATGGGTTAAACATTTACAGCTGAGCCTCTCAGGCATAGCCGTCTACGTGTTCCACAGTTCTTGCAACATGGCTCTCCACAGTTTTGATTGGAATTTTCTGATGATTCGTGCTGTTGAACAACTTTTGATATGTCTGTTGGCCATCTGTATGTCTTTGGAAAAAAGTTGATTCAGGTCCTCTGCCCATCATTTAATCAGAGTGTTTTTTTTTTTTTTATGTTTTGTTTTCATTCGTTTGTTTTTGCTGTTGGGTTATAAAAATTATTTACATATTCTGGATATTAACCCCTTATCAGATATATCATCTGCTAGTATCTTCTTCCATTCAGTAGGTTCCCTTTTTTTTTGTTTTTGTTTCGGTGGTTTCCTTTGCTACACAAAAGCTTTTTATTTTGGGGTATTCTCAATCATTTATTTTTGCTTTTGTTAACCTTGCCTTAGGAGACAGAGCCATAAATGTGTTGCTGAGATTGATGTCCAACAGATTCCTGCCTATGTTTTCCTTTAGGAGTGTTATGGTTTCAAATCTCATATTTAGGTTTAATCCATTTTGAGTTTATTTTTGTGTATGGTATAATAAAGTGGTCCAGTTTCATTCTTTTGCATGTAGCTGTCCAGTTTTCCCAACATCATTTGTTGAAGAGATATTTTTAACCAGCTAATTTTTAATAAACAGTGTTTCAAAGAGTATCTTAAACACATTGTGTTTCTTTTAAGCTCAATAACAGGTGTTTGGTGAAGGTATTACTTATTTCCATTTTTACACTTTAGAAAATAGACATACAGATGTTATGTAGCTAGCCTAACTAATAAGCTCACACAGTTACTAAGTGACAGTGCTGAAATTTGAATGCAGAGCTACTTAACTCCTCTTTTGCACAAGGCTGCGTTAATAGAAAAGGTAATAAAATGATACTACCCACTCATAATTTTCTACAAAAATACTTCTACTGTAGTAATTAGAAATAGGACCACCCCACCAATGTCCTTATCCCCAGAACCTGTGGCTGTGTTGTATGCTACATGGCAAGGAGGACTGAAGTTTTAGATGGAATTGACGCTGCTAATCAATTAACTCTAAAATAAAGACATTTTTCTGGATTATCCCAATAGGCTCAGTGCAATCACACAAGCCTTTTAATGTGTAGGAGGAAGGCAGAAGAGTCAGAACCAGAGAGATAATATCATGAGAAAGACTTGACCAGCCATTGCTGGATTTATAGATGGAAAGGGTCTATGAGCCAGAGAATGTGGGTGGCCTCTACAAGGGGAAAAGTAAGGAATCAGATTCTTTCCAGGGCCTCCAAAAAAAAAAAAAAAAAGCAAAAAACAAAGAAAGCTCTGCTGATTCCCGGATTTGAGCCCAGTGAGTTTAACTTTTAAACTCCAGAACTGTAAGGTAATAAATTTGTGTTTTCCTAAGTCACCAGTTTGTGGCAATTTGTTACAGCAGTGATAGGAAGCTAATATATGTCTAACACAATTAACTCTTTAGTGTTTTATAAATTTACATTTTCTAGACAGTTGTATGACTTTCTTTTTTATGGCAGAGACATCTTACCAGATGCTTCTTATCAAAATCTCTGTCTGCCTCCCCTCCCCTTGGACACAGAGTCAAATGTATTTCTTAGTCTCCTTTGTGGGTATATTTGATCAAGTAACTGAGTATTAGCCAAAGGAATATGTTTGGAAGTCACGCATGTCCTTTCCTGTCTGACACTTTCCAAAAGCAAGTCTCCTTCTTCTCCCTCCTTCCACAGACTGGTGCCACATACTAAGAATGTATGTAGAAAGGGAAAGGAAATAAAATAGCTTAAGATTATTTTGAAAAAACAAGATAAAAGTAGCAGAAATCAGTTAAGCCAATACATAGTTATAGCAAGCATGACTGTGTGGTATTGATAAAGGGATAGATGCACATATTAATGGAAGACAGTAGAGATCCCAGAAATAGACTCACATAAATATCCCCAACTGATTTTTTTTTACAAAGTTGCAAGTTATTACCATTGAGACAAACTGAATTAAAGATACATGGAGTCTTTTTGTATTATTTCTACAACTGCATGTGACTCTAGGATTTAAAACTTTAATAAAACAAAATTATGATCAATGGACTAGCAATATCAACATCACCTGGCAGTATACTTGTAATGTAGAATCTCAGACCATATCCCAAATCTACTGAATCAGAAATTGCATATTTACAAAATCCTTTGGCAATCGATGTATACATAAATTTTTGAGAAGCACTGCTCTATACAATATCAAATATTTGGCATTTAAGTTAGCCTGATATTTTGTTGGTTTCATGCTTTTAGTCATTTTTCATTTTATAAATTAACTTTTCTTATGCATGACAGATATACATTTCACAGAACAAAATAAACCAGACCCTTAAATTTAAGTATATTATATCTTGAGTTTTTTTAAGTTCTTTGATTTCTTGATATATTTATTTTTTCCCTAACTTCACCACAAGAAATTCTAGTCATCCTTTTAATATAATAATACTATTAAAGTTGCTAAGAAATGCTTTTTAATCTTTTTTTTTTAAAGATTTTATTTATTTATTTGACAGAGAGAGATTACAAGTAGGCAGAGAGAGAGAGGAGGAAGCAGACTCCCCGCTGAGCAGAGAGCCCGATGCGGGACTCGATCCCAGGACCCTGAGATCATGACCTGAGCCGAAGGCAGCAGCTTAACCCACTGAGCCACCCAGGAGCCCCATCTTTTTTTTTTTTTTTTTTTTTTTAATTACAAACCTATCAGAACTTAGCTTGGTATTTTTGTGCAAAATTCATGGATCTAAACAACTGGGTGAAGCTGTTTTTCATTCTAGTATATTCTCAAAAATAATTATAGCAATATAGTTTTATTTTAATAATAATTTTATAATAAATAATAATAATAAAACACATGCTTTTTCCTTGTCCTTAGACACTAACACTCTTTGAGAGACTTACACACACTTAAGTATTAATAATATTTTGTAGTTACCCACCACAGTTCTCAAGTTCATCACTTGTTCTCTAGAGTCGTAACTCATGTGCCTCATTTGGCCCATGCCTCCATTCAGTGCAAAAGGTAAAACCAGGTTCTTCTGTGTGCCCACTTTGATCTTCCAAACAAGGCTTTCTTTCTTCAGAATTTTCTATTCTCTCAGCCTGAAAAGTGAAATCCAGGTTTTCCCAGACCAAGAGTGCCTAGAGGGTTATAAGATAAAAATAACAACAGTTAAATATGCTTCCAAATACATATCCTCACCTGACCTATGGGAGCTTTAGTCTATGTAAAATTTCTTCCAAAAAGTTCTGGGGGGTCCAGGAGGATGAAATGCTATATTTTTTATGCTCAAATCTATAACCCTCAAACTTGATATTTTGCTTAATAGAAAGTAATTACTTAATAAATACATGTTATCTGGCTGGCTTCCTGACCATCAAGGTAGGGCATGTTTTTGTCAATGTATATAATTACATGAATTTAAGTAATTGCCCCAATTGGTTCAGAAACAATTTACTTATAAATCTTGAAAAGATGACTCAGGCCAATTATAATGTCTCTTAAGGCTATAAAATATGACAGAATAATTATGACATTCACTAGCGAAAAAGATATTGAAGTATCATGATATAGAGAGGGTAAGAAAGAATCCAGTAAAACATATGATAACCATGGTTTCAGTTATAAATATGATAAAAAGTTACTCTTTAGTGATATTTATTGAGCACTTATTAAATACTCTGTCTTTTGGATCCTCACAAAATCTTATGAAGTAGGCAAAATTATTATTCCATCTATAGAGACAAAGAAGTAAAAGTTCACAGAGAAGAAGTGATTAGCCCAAGGTCAAAAGCATGGAGAGAACTAGGATTCAAACCCTAATATGCTTGACAAGAAGACTGAGCTCTTGACCAACTGTAACATTCTATATCGGAGGACTATTTGGTGGCAGGTTAGAAATAACAATGTCTTCAGAATGTAGGCAATTATTCATATTGGGAAGTTTTTCAGTAAAGAGACTTGAAGTGAGGTCTTTCCAGTTTCCAAGGATACAGAATTCCTCCAACTCAGATCTTTCTTCAAATTCCTACCAATTCTTTTGATTTTGAGTATTCGTGATACCTCATTCTTTTTCTCACAACACATAATTCAACTTTTTGTGGGTTTTAGTGTATTTCTGACCCTTTACATCACCTTTCCAAAATAGGTCCCAAATTTTCTTATCTTACTAGAGAAGCATTCTTCATAGTTACTGCATGCATCTACTGTTCATTTCTTCTCCTGCCGTAGGTCTTTCAGTGATATCAAAACCACTGTAAACACCTTCCCTATCTCTAGCTGCCTACTATGTTCTCGATTTTATCCCAAACTATCAATGCTGCAACAAAAACTCCCAGACTCATCACAGTGAAATACCATTTCCATTTCTGCTGCATTCCAATTGTCAGCTGATCCACTGCTCAGATGCTATGACATTTTCATGCTCAATAGAAACCTTGAATATGGAAAAGCACCCCACACTCTTCTACTCATCCCCACCCCCTTTGATCCCACTAGGACAGAGGTTACAAAGTATTATTGCCTTGGGCTTCCAAAATCTTTCAAAGATTCTAATGAAAGAGTTCTTTCAGCTTTTTGTCAATCTTTGCAAACTTCCACCCTTTCCCTGAGAACTAGGCAGGAGGCCAACAGAGCCAGAGGACAATCTGAGTGACCAATACCCAAATCCATACAGGATCCAAAATTTCCCCTCTCCTCTAAACTGACCCATTGTTTTTTGAACACACTTGGGTGTCCTTTGAGAGTTATATTTTCCTTTATAGTATATATGGCAGTTGAAACATCAAGGAAGGGCACTTAGCATTGAGGTCTAAACTGCACTTAAGCTGATGGGAAGAATAGTTGGAGTGAGAGGTTAAGAGAATCTCTCTGTCATGACAGTTTAAGTGAAAGTTGGAGTCTCAAAGATGAAGCAATGTCGGACTAGAACCACGGGTTCTCAAACATAATTTTAGTAGTGGAACACTTTTTCTATTAACAAATTATGATTTAAAAAATCAGTATATAAAACCTTGACAATCAGAATTTGCAAATATCTTTTCCAGTCCATTAACTTCTTGCTCACTACCAACTACCATATTCCAATAGGAACTACTCCCATATAAATTTTTATTATAAAAATTAGAAAAATCTCTCAAAGGGATATTATTATGCATCAAGAGTCATATATTACCATATCTAATTTTTATTGAGCCCCCCTTATATATAAGAAAGTAAACATAGAGAACAAAAAGGAAACTGAAAACATGACCTTGGTCTTATTTTAACCATTATTTTCAATCTTCAGATTTAACTACTTATAGAACATAACACTTTTCAATAATTATTTTGTAAATAATTATTCAGTATAAAACTCACTTCACTTTAAAGGTTATACTTCTATTTATACTGTATACAAGTAAACATTTCATCTTTAATAGAGCTAGGAATATAAGGGCACATCAAAATAGTGTTTTTAGTTCACATTTCTAGTCTCCGATTTCTTAAGTTTTTTATATTTCACTAAATATATAGATTTTAGTGCAACATGTGAACTAAAAATGTGAACTAAAATACCAGAATTTAGGCACTTGGAATTGGTCCATAGGTGAATTCCAGGAGAGTTTATGTAAAATACTAGGAAGTTTCATGCTGTTTAGTCACAAAATGATCAACTCAGCTCATATTTTCTCCTGGTCTCAAATTCTTTCAGTTTAAGTAACAGAAGTCCAACTCTTACCAGAGCAGCTTCAGGCAAATAAAGGTTTATTGTAGTAATATTGGGGCAGCTCACTAAATCAAAGGAAATGCTGGGAGAACCAGAGGATGTGCCAAGAACCTCAGAAACAAGGACCAAAGACTCATTACTGCTAAAACTAATAAAAAATATATATTTATTTATTTAGAGAGCAAGCAAAGGGAGATAGAGTATCCTCAACCAGATTCCATGCTGAGCTTGGAGCCTGATGTGGGGCTTGATCCCAGGACCTTGAAATCATGACCTAAGCTGAAACCAAGAGTTGGAGACTTAATCGGCTTATCCTCCTAGGCATCTCTAAAACTACTTTTTCTCTCAATGCTTTTCTTTCTCTCTCTTTTTTTTAAAGTAGGCTACATGCCCAGTGTGAATGGGACTTGAACTCACAACCCTGAGATTAAGACCTGAGCTGAGATCAAAAGGTGGCTGCTTAACTGATTGAAACATCCAGTTGCCCCAACATTTTTCTCTTTCTTAATCTATGTTTCCTCTTTCTTCATTTTTGTTACTTTATTTCTTCATCCATTTTTACCACTCATGTAGAAAAATGTACTCATGGGGCGCCTGAGTGGCACAGTCATTAAGCGTCTGCCTTTGGCTCAGGTCATGATTCCAGGTGCTGGGATCCAGCACCACGTCGGGCTCCCTGCTCTGTCCCTCTCCCACCCCCTCTGCTGTGTCCCCTCTCTCCTTGTGTCTCTCTCTGTCAAATAAATAAATAGAATCTTATTAAAAAAAAAAAGGAGAGAAAAGTGTACTCACATTTCTACGTATATCCTTATACTTTGGTGATAAAAGATGGAAGAGCTATTTTTCCCATTAATTTCATTAATACTAAGCATTCTAAAAAGGGAATTGACATATCTGACTTGAGTAGTGCAACTGCCTTTAACAGTTGCAAGAAAGTGGGGTAATATGATCACGTCCACTCAACCTGAGGTCATGGTGTATCATTTCCAGGAGTAAAGTACGAATTTGACATTTATAAATATCATTCCTTATAATAAAGAATTTAAAAGTAACTTTATTCTGTTTTTCTTATCTTTTCCTCTACATTACTTCACAGTTTTATATTCTTCTCAGTTTTATTCCAAATGCAACAAGACAGTTGTATCTGCCTAACATTTAATTCCTAAAAATACATTTTGGGGCACCATTTTAACTGCAGTTACCAATTTGTTCCAGGAATCATATATCATTTTCTCCGTGTGTTTTATTTAAGTACAGCATATACAGTCTTAATATGAAAGCTTTCAACAAATATTTTCATGCTGGAGACTTACATCATGGAAAAACCTTGGTGGGCATTGTTTCTAAATTATTATTTAACATTTTTGATCTTATGTTTTCTGTTGAATCTTTGTCCATATGTCTCATTGTAATGGCAAATTATTCTTTTACTGGTTCACAGTATTTTTTTCCTCTTAAAAATTCTGCATCTATCCTGTATTTCCTCTTCATGGATGTTTTCTAGAAGGAAAAGTCAGAAAAATACCTTAAACCATTAGCAGATGTACTTTTTCATGTTTTTTTCTGTTCTTTTATTATTTAATAGGTATCAAGATAGTGAAAGGTTTAATATATAACTTTCTATTTTTTTAGAGTGCATATGGTTATATGCTATATATTAACTGAGTGTGGGATTAGCTGAGAATGCATTTTATAGTATTAAAGTAGTACATCTTTGGAACTGACTTATCACTTTGAATATTTTGTGATTCCTTGGTATCATCTTTCAATAAAAAGTGTTATTTTCTTAAAATTTTCTTTTTTTAAAAAAATATTTTTATTTATTTATTTGACAGAGAGAGAGAGATCACAAATAGGCAGAGAGACAGGCAGAGAAGGAGGGGAAGCAGACTCCCTGTTGAGCAGAGAGCCCAATGCAGGGCTCGATCCCAGGACCCCAAGATCATGATCCTGAGCTGAAGGCAGAGGATTAACCCACTGAGCCACCCAGGTACCCCTAAAATTTTCTTAAATTACAAAAAAGAGAACAAGGCAACAGCTGAAAATGTACATCGGGGAATAGGAAAGGAATTTGCACGTGTCATCCACACACAATTAGGAAATACAATTAAAATGGGTTTTGAGGACTACACTCTAACAATCATTCTGTTTTCTGAACTTTACCTCTTGAGAAATGTATTCTTTTTTTAA
Source organism: Mustela erminea (assembly GCF_009829155.1). Taxonomy (NCBI): domain Eukaryota; kingdom Metazoa; phylum Chordata; class Mammalia; order Carnivora; family Mustelidae; genus Mustela; species Mustela erminea. The sequence goes on from NC_045621.1 coordinate 84,532,355, forward strand.
AAAAATAGTCCTAAAAAGAATCCTGTTCTCTTTGCCAAGATTCTAAAATAGCTACTATTAAATGAATTTAGGAGTTGTGGAATTATATCAAAAGTAGATGTAATTTCTGGTAGATTTATACATCAGAGACAGAATGATATCCTGGGAAATAATCTGAACCTTTGTTATCAGTATAAAGGAAGATAATAAAAATATTGTGCAGGCAACCAATAATGTCCATCACTGGGAGATAATAATAATGCTTACCTCATGACTTACTGTATGATTTCAATGAGTTAGTATATATAAAACATTTAAATTCATGTCTAGGACTTATTAAGTTCTTATATTTCTCATCCTCAAACAGTAATTATTCTGGCTAAGCTGGAGTACCCAGGGACTGGAATCACCCTTCTATCAGAAACATACAACAAAATTAAACAAAATAAATTAAACAAAATAAATTTAACAATATTTTCAAGATTCTGACTATCAGATGATGAAGAACAGGGATCCCTGAGAGATGGAAACCACACAAGGAGCCCTAAGTCTGTCCAGTTTACTGCCTTCATAATTTCCTGGCCACAGCAGAGGGAGGAGAAACTGAGGAAGGGCCCAGAGGAACTGGTCAGCTGTGAGAATTCAGGGAAACCAAGGCAACTAGAGTTCATAGGACAAAGTACCTGAAAAATAAAGTGGAATAAAAGGAGATTCCTGGGCATTGGCAAAGGGTTCTCCCTCAGGATGGGCAGAGTATTGAGCACTACATGCATGTGAGAAAACCACCCAATGCTGAAGAATCTAAAAGGATTGAAGGGAACAGTGCTTTGCATGCACACAGGGCCAGGAACAGTGCTTGTTTCCACAACATGAGCTGAAAAAAGTCTTACTTCACAGAGCATTAGATAGAATACTCAAAAAGGTCTTGCCTCAGTATTGTGGAATAATTATCACCATCTGAACACTCCTCTGGATCTGAATAACAAATCGCAAAAGTAATAATTGAACGAATTAGATTTTTTTTCCAAGTAGCTCAATTGCATTCCAGAACAAAGTACAAGATTCATAAGAAAGAAAAATATCCAACATTCAACAAGGCAAAATTCATAGTTTTGGCATTCACTCAAAGACCAACAGTCAGTAAAGAGGCAAGAAAATATGACCCATAATAAAGAAAATAATTAGTCAATTGAAACAGACAATAATGAACATAGATAGCAAATCATTAATAAAACAATATTATAGAACAAGAAATTATTATGATTCTTTCATATGCTTAAAGAGTCGGGGCACCGGGGTGGCTCAGTGGTTAAAGCCTCTGCCTTTGGCTCAGGCCATGATCCCAGAGTCCTGTGATTGAGCCCCCACATTGGGCTCTCAGCGGGGAGCCTGCCTCCTCCTCTCTCTCTCTCTCTCTGCCTGCCTCTCTGCCTACTTGTGATCTGTCTGTCAAATAAATTTTAAAAAATCTTAAAAAAAAAAAAGTTATGTTGAGATATAGAAAATATGAAAAAAAAGTTCAGAATGAAATCTCAGGAGTAAAAGCTATTATGTCTGGGATAAAAAATACACTGGGTGGGATTAACTACAGATTAGATATTGCTGAAAAAAATAATAGTGAATTTGAAGATCTAGCAATAAAAACTATCCACAGTAAAACAAAAGGAAAGAAAAGGACTTAAATAAATGGAGAAGTAATTAGCAAACACTGGTAATTAGTGAACACTGGATTATAGAGGTAATTGTTGTCCCAGAAGGAAGAGGAAGAGAGAAGAGAAAGAAAATATATTTAAAGAGATAATGGCCCCAAATTTTCCAAACTCAATGAAAACTATAAATTCACAAATCCAAGAAGCTCAAAGAACTCCAAACACAAGAAACATGGGAGAAAAACAAACAAACAAACAAAAAAACGCACTACTATATTGAGGCATATCATAATACAACTCTTCAAAATCTGTATGAAGAGAAACTCTTAAAATTATTAAGAAAAAAAGACTTGTTATATACAGAGGAGCAAAGATAAAAATGGTGTTGGATTTTTTGTCTGAGTAAAGCAAGTGAGATCACGGAACCACATCTTTACAGTACTGAAAACCAAAGACTGCCAGTTTAGAATTTCATAGTTGGCATATATATATATTTTCCAAAATTGAAGGCAAAATAAAGACATTTTCAGACATATAAAACCTAAGGAAATTCATCACCACCAGACCTGCCCTACAAGACATGTTATAGTAAGTCTTTTAGACAGAGGAAAATAATAGTGGATGAAAATCAAGATTTACACAAAAGAATAAAGAGAATAGAAAATGGAATTTACATGTGAAAATATACATATTTTTTCTTATTGTTGAAATATCTTTAAAGGATATTTGACTATTTGAACAAAAATAATAATTCATTGAGGAAAGGATAGCATAAAAAGTGAAACACATGTCCTCTGGGTAGTCTAAAGAATGTTTCCAGCATTAACTATTTAACCAATAATATTGTTGGTCATAAGATTACAAGATAATGACCCTGAATGCAGGACTTGTGTTCAAGTTCTAAAATCAAAGAATGGAAATGGGTGCAGGTCTGGCACTTTGAAATCTTATCCATATTGCTACATGGATTGCTCTAGGACCTTGATAGTCATTTCACTTCTGAGTCTCAGTATGTAAATCTCTAGAATGGGGCCATTAATGCCACTAAATTTTACTGATAAAATGTGCAATATTAATGAAAAAATCTATTATATGATTTGTGTCTACTCCAGCCTGATAAAATGGGATAAGAGGACTATTATACTTTAAATGATGGCTCTCTAAATACTATTGCAAAGATGTATTCCTTATGTCTTGAATCACAAATACGTGGAGAAAGAGATCAAATAGAGAAAAAAGAGGGAAGAATTTTACTTTTGAACTTTTGCACGTGGAAGATTATAGGCATAATTGGAAACTGTACAAAGGCCTTGCAATTATAGATTGATCTACCTGTATATTTTCAGAACTAAGTAATGTCTACCACTCCAAGGGGGGATTAAAAAAAAATAATAGTAGTTTTTTAGCTATATACAAATGATAAAAGCAAAGACATCAAAGTGGATAGCCTTTCAACTCATGCTCAATTAGAATAAAAGTTTGGTTGCTGTTTTAAACATTTATGACTAACTAACTGTGACAGGCTCTCAGCTTTGCAAACGGGATGATTTTCAGTTGACTTTTGATCTGACTGACAGTTCCTTATACACTTCAGTGTTAGTTTATAACACACAAGCCCACATCTGAATCCACATGTGACTAATTAGGGACTGTTTATGGATCATCCACATAAATTTAACACACAAGAGTGAAGGCATTTTAAACCAGAGGTCATAATTTTAATGAAATAGAGTTAATTAACAAAGGTGCTTGACCTATTTTATATTGTTAAGTTTTCAAAAAATAAAATCTAAAGTAAAGTGTTTTGCCTGTATATCTGGTGAGACCTGTTAGATCATTTTAAAAGTTAATACTATGATTATGGAATGAAAAATTATTTAGGTGCCTCTTTTAAAAAAATGGTTGCAATGTAATCAACCTATAATATAGACACGATTTTGGATCTTGGTTTCTAAGAACTTTGTGCTTCATCTCAAAAGGCATAATATTCAGTGCTTTAAAGTTTGGATTGCACTCTGACTCTCAGGCCTAAATTCCAGCTCTGTCACTTACTAGCTGATGAATTTATATAAATTAGTTAACCTCATTGTGCCTTAATTTTCATATCTGAAGCATGGGGATAATAATAGCACCTACCTCAGAGGCTTGTTGTGAGAATTAAATTTGTTAACACACGTAAATCACTTGGAAGGTTGGCAACACTTGAGAAGTGCTCAGTAATTACTACTATTATTTCAGAAAAACCGTAACTTAGTTATAAGCTGCTTATACTCTGCCACAGTGATAACTAAAGAGGTAATTCTATAAGGAGACCAAAAAAGTTCTTGGAACTCAGATTAAATAGCAATTTATAATAATTACAATAATTATATTCACACTATAATACTTTAAATATTTAACAAATTTAGAAACAGTATTGCCCCAAATCAGTCCTTCATCTATTTTAAATAGTGAGTGCTGTTCTCGAGATTTGTCTGGAGAAAGAGACTACCTCTGAACGCAACATGGGAACTTGAATGTCATCCAAGGGAGATGGTCATGATGGCCCACCATGCTGGGTAAGGTGAGAAGACCCAGATTTTCAATAAATTCTCCATAGATCTTCAGAGATAATGGAGATCTTGACATTTCCTCTAGATACAAGTTCTGAATTTTTGCTTTTGCTGAACTAATTCATTTCATGTCCTGATGTTTAGTCTTTATTCCATATTGTGTCACACAATAACTTTACACATTCTAGCCTATCTCTGTAGCCCATGTCAGATTTTAACCACTGAAAGGTGGACTATACTACCTCCAAAGAAGCTGCCATTGTTCCGCCCCATGCACCCACTTTTCTGTGGGTGATTTTCTGCTTTTTGCGGCAAAATTGTCTTCAATGATTTGGGGAGTTACTAACCCAGACACAAGTGTAGTCCACGAATGGAATAGCTGGGGATGACCCTTAATCAATGGGAAACAGGAAGCAGTGATCAGAGGACTCCAGAATCCCAGACTCCTGTGTTTCAGAGATAACCTGCACATCTCTCCCAGACCATGAAGTATAAAGGCCTATAATAAGGATCTTATTATTTTTTTTTTTTTTTAGATTTTATTTATTTGACTGACAGAGATCACAAGTAGACAGAGAGGCAGGCAGAAAGAGAGAGGGGGAAGCAGGCTCCCCGCTGAGCAGAGAGCCCAATGTGGGGTTCGATCCCAGGACCCTGAGATCATGACCTGAGCCGAAGGCAGAGGCTCAAACCACTGAGCCACCCAGGTGCCCCAAGGATCTTGATGATGTGCCATTACTTTGTGTTTTCCTCCTTCCTTTTCTAATTTTCCCTATTCACTTCTCCTTTGTATTACATATTAAGTAAGTAAACTACTTGGATACAAGTATTTGTCCATGTAGGATTTGTTTTTGGGGGAAAGCCAAACTGAGTCATTTTCCCAAATTTTCCCTGGCATAAGTTGCTGAATTAGAAGACTATTTTTTTCTTTTTTCCTGTTTTTGTTTTTTAAAGACTTACATATTTAAGAGGGAGAAAGAGGGGGAGAGAGAGAGAGAGAGAGAGAGAGAGAGAGAACGTGTGGCAGAAGGAGAGGAAGAGAGAGGCTTTTATTTTTTAATATTTATTTATCTATTTATTGGGGAGGGTGGGAGGAGCATAGGGAGAAGGAGAGAATCTCAAGCAAACTCCCCGCTAAAGCCTGACACTGCGCTTGGGATTCATGACCTGAAACAAAACTGAGAATTGTATGCTTAACTGACTGAGCCACCCAGGCTCCCCCAGACATTCCCATTCTTGAAAGTACTCAGATCCTTCTAGGACTAGAAACTTTCCACAGGCAATATTTCTGCACAGGCTCTAGTCTGCCAGCGAGTTTCATCACTTGTCTTCTTCTTTCAAAAATTTTCTTCTTTACTTTCCTCCTTCATCCTCTAACTCACCCTAACTGCACGAGCTGAGCATTTCATCTATTATCTGTCTTTTTTTTTTAAAGATTTTATTTATTTAGTTGACAGAGAGGCACAGTGAGAGAGGGACACAAGCAGGGGCAGTGGGAGAGGGAGAAGCAGACTCCCTGCTGAGCAGGGAGCTCCATGTGGGGCCCAGAACCCTGGGATCATGACCTGAGCAGAGGCAGAGGCCTAATGACTGAGCCATTCAGGTGCCCCCATTTTATCTATTCTTTACCTGGTTCATAATAGTGATCGTTTATGAAGTGTTTCCTTTTTTTTTTTTTTTCTAAATGAAGTGTTTCCTAATCAAAATTTGTTATCTCACTAGAGAAAAATCTCTGGAACAAGAAGTTGAAATAGCAATGTTTTCCTCTATTTATACAAGCATTCCTCATTCATTGTACAAACTCTAATAGGATACCTAATGAAAAGAGACTAATATTTATTTATTTATTTATTTATTTATTTATTTATTCATTTATTTATTTATTTATAAGATTTTATTTATTTACTTGACAGGCAGAGACCACAAGCAGGCAGAGAGGCAGGCAGAGAGAGAGAGGAGGAAGCAGGCTCCCCACTGAGCAGAGAGCCCGACGCGGGGCTCGATCCCAGGACCCTGGGATCATGACCCAAGCCGAAGGCAGAGGCCTTAACCCACTGAGCCACCCAGGTGCCCCACTAATTTTTATTTTTAAAGGAGAATGCCAAGAGATACTAAGCGAATACATTCTGGCATAGTGAAATAAATATTCTTTGATTCTTTCCTCAACATTTTCATGGACCCCATTGACTCAGAGGAGTATGGCTTGCCTCCCCCAATCCTCTATGCTATTTGGAAGTAAATTTGTTATATTTATATAGTGGTCCCTGAGTCTCTTGAAAGGCAGTGATGAAGACCCTAAGTCACTCCTTTCTGAGAACCAATGTTCATTAAGCTTCTCTATTCATTGATTATAACATTCCTACTTAAATTTTGCTGCCCTGGAAAGCATATGAAATCCTTAGAGAAGAAATAATCACATGAGAAGTTGATACCCAGACGGGTTCCCTGAGCTCAAAGGCAGAGTATGGCTGTTCATATTGGGTGAGGCAGAAGGCTCGAGACCTTTGCTTAGTGTTTATGTTTATGTAAGAATGACTAAACTTTGAGCATAAACTGATATTAATATTAAGTTAAAATTTAACTTAAGTAGCCCATATGGAAGTGCCATTTGACCTGAGAAGGCACTTGAGCTACTAATACCACCACAGCCATTGAAAGAATGATCTTAGTTCTCTCTTTGAGAATGATCTACTCTCTTCTCTCCTTTTGAGTATTTGGAAGTATAGTTAAATAAGATAAGCAGTAGCTATAGTTTCTACTAAATATATAAACCTAAGCAATTAATTAAAAAACAAAATAGGATAATAACTTAGTATCCCAAACAAGTGGAGAAAAATCACACCAGTGACTCTGCAAAAAGTAACAGCCATATTTTAATAATATTTTCATTCTGTTGTCTCTAATGTTGAGTTGATATTAAAGGCATGCTAAATAAATACACAAGGTGAGCATATGCTACCTTGTGCAAGGCTTATTCATAAAAGCAGTAAGAGGCAGATGAATCAACAAAGAAGAATGTAATTTTTGAGAAAAGTGAAAAGGAAATCAATACAGGGGAGCATCACAAGATCAAGCAAAATAAGCATTCAAAATTGAGAGAGTGATTGATATCACAAGCTGAAGATAAATATGAAAAAAGATTCACTCTAAGTCTTGATATCAGATTTGTATATCAAAATAATATAACATAGTGGCAAAAGTTAAGGGTACTGAAACCAGTGTGATTCCCAGAGTGACCCCCAAGACCTTTGATGTTTTATTGTCTCATTTGTTCTCATCTGTATTTGGTAGATTTGATATAAGGAGATGATATAAATATCTGTGTGTATACACTGAGCCTCAGATATAGCAACTGCTGTCCACAAAATGATGAGGGAACAGAAGGTTGGCTGAGGACAAAGCAGAAGATGACACCCTGCAACGTTCCCCCACTCCCACCCTTACTCCTGGGTGGGACATATGTGACAATCTTTTTTTTTTTTAATTTAAAATTTTTTTTTATTAACTTATAATGTGTTATTAACCCCAGGGGTACATGTCTGTGAATCGCCAGATTTACACCTCACAGCACTCACCACAACACATAACTTCCCCTACTATCTTAATGTTAATACCTTGCTAGAGGGAAAAACCTTGACAATGACAAGGTCTCAAGATCTCTGGTATCTTGTAGGTCCTCTTTAGCATATGAAAGTTCTTTTGAAACCTCCCTTTTTTCTTATCTCTCCCAACCCCAAAATAAATAACCTGCCACACCTCACAACCTTACCGGCCTCAGCTCTTTCTGCCAATGGGTCCTATCCTTGTGCTTTAATAAACCACCACTTTGCACCAAAGATGTCTCAAGAATTCTTTCTGGGTCATCGGCTCTGCTCCGGACTCCTCTGAACCTCACCTATGTTCTAAAATTCATCAAGGGCACCTGGGTGTCTCAGTGGGTTAAGCCTCTGCCTTTAGCTCATGTCATGATCTCAGGGTCCTGGGATCCAGCCTCACATCAGCCTCTCTGCTCAGCAGGGAGTCTGCTCCCCACCCCAACCCCTGCCTGCCTCTGCCTACTTGTGATCTCTCTGTGTCAAATAAATAAATAAAATCTTAAAAAATAAAACTTCATCAAAATCTGTTAAAATATTTAATGAGCTTCAGTAAAAGTATTTTTGAAAGATTAATCTATATGGAAGTCATTGACAGGAGTTAGAATGCATCATAGAAACTTACGGAAGAATATGTAAAAGAATTAGGGATGCAAGTTCCCTTAATGAGTAAATAAAATCCTTCTTCCTTGTACTTTTGATTAATTAATGGCTAAATATAAAATTGCAAAACCAAGGTGGAAAGGTGGACAGGGAGAGTTGTTTTAGAGAGGAAAATAATAGTTTTCATTGATGAAGTAGATGAAAGGCACAATATTTTACTGGTGTTATTTCCTACTATCACACAGCTGTTGACATCAGACTTAATGATTTAGTAAAAGGCTTGCTTTGGAATACAGTGTCATTGGAAATGACCAAAGATATTTTTATGACAGTATCAGAACCTTTCAAAGGATGAAAGGTTTACTTGGATTCAGAATGAGATAACATGTCTTTGAGAAGAATGAGAACAGTGAGTACCATGGACAGTGTCTCTTCTAGTTTAGACATTTCTGTCCCACCTTTGCCTTTTGACATAGCTATGTGCCACCCACACTAGTAGTTATTTAGTATCTTTCTTTAAATCAACTCCTTTTCAAAATCTTGAATATTTATATTACCTAAATATTGCCTATATTCCTAAGCAATATCTAAGGTATTTTTAATGTGTTGATCATCTTTTATATAATGTATGTTGAAATAAATAGGCAACTATATCAATTTTTAAATAATAAAATCTGTTCATGCATTGTCTCAACTCAACTTTCAGTGATAAGCTCGCTATACTTTGGGAAACCGTGTAATAAGAGATATAATAGGAAAAGAGAAAGAATGCAAACTAATTAGAAGTTACAGTTCATCATTTGCGCCCAGCTCTGTAGAACTCTGGGTTTTCTGGGTCAAAAATTCTTTGCAGCCTCGGAGGAAAACAAAATAAAACAACCCACAAAGCTTTTCTTATTTTTAGGAGTGAATCAGAACCAGGAATGTAGTACTTTTATCAAGTATGTACTATAAAATCCAAAAGCTGCTTACAATGTTACTCTCCTAGTTTGTAAGTCTTTAACAAAAATTTAAACATACTTTAACATATACTTTTAAATCCCATCATCAAAGTTTGGGATTTTCAGACATGAGCGCTTTATTCAAAGCTTTTGACTTTGCTTTAATTTTTAGTAGAACCAAGTGAAGTAGAGGAACCCTTGCTTATTCAGACCACTCCTTTAATTTTATACTTCAAGATATTTTACATAGGTAATATTTTAACACCACATACTAGAAAGTATCTGTGGAACTTTCTGAGAATCTGCAGTGTAAAGTGCTCAAATGTCTGAGGAACTAATAACATTTTCTTGATAGAATAATGCTTTCATGTCACATAAAATGAAACTGTCAGCATTCCTTTGTAGGTTTCTCTCAAGCTTAAGAGCAGGTCCTTGACAGTTCTAGAATTGCCTTTAAATATCTTATTGAAATGTAGATTAACACTGTAACATCTTATAATGGCTGGAAAACCTTTCCCTTTAAACACTTGTAGATAAGCAAGTATTAGTAAGTATTAACATTAGCTGCTATAGTTTAGCGTTTTTCCCTAAATGTTGTTCTTCCCATGACCTAATATTTAGACTCATTTTAAAAAAGGGCGTATTACCGAAGATTGGAATGTAGATTTTACTACTAAAAGGTAATATAGATAGATATGTCAATTTAGAACATCAATTTATACTACTCATTATTAAGATCAGGTTAAGGATTAAAGCATTTGCTTCATCAAATTTTTGGAGGATCAAAAGACTCTAAAATAGAGAAAAATAATATAATATCCCATAAAATTGTAACATAGTATATTAATTTAGCAATACTCAATAAATATTTATTTACTAATTTAAAATTGTAATTGAGTCTATGATGACGCAAATAAAAATAAAAGACCCCTCACATTTTGAAGTTGCAATGTTTTGTCTGGAGGCTGCTACCTTCTCTAACATTATTACCTGTGCCACACAGGTGTGTAAAGTAAGATGAAAGGACTATCTTCCAATCCTCCTACCCCTGTGACCCATAGCACCTGGCATCAAGATTCTACTTCCTTTCATTTTGAAGACTTGAGGTTGATAATGATAGTAATCTTATTACTGCCATTAGCAGTCAGGATATATTGATCACATTTAACACCAAGAAAAGACTTGGCAAAATAGATTCCCTAAGTAAATGATTCTTAAGATTTTCCTTAAGTAACTGTGAGAGGTTTGATTTTAGTTTGTCACCTCCAGCACTGGTCAATAAACTGTATAATATATCATAACAATCAGTCAGGACTGCATAAATATATAGAGAAATAATATATAATTATTGAATATTTATTCATATCTAGAACTGTGCTAGAAACCATGAGAAATACGAAGGACATAAAGACATTCCTTGTCTTTGCAGAAAATATAATCATATTGGGAAGATTGGATGGATATGTTTCATTTTAATTAGGAAACTGTGGAGTAAACCAAATTATCTAACTCTTAAATTAACAGTAGAATAAACAATGACAGAAACAGAAATATCAGTAATAACTGCATGTAGGAGGAGGTAGAAACTGAATGATTTGGAATCAAAATTTGCAGATTTTCTGCAAATCTGAGTGGTATTATCTTAAGCATAGAACTCACCTATTGGGGTCTCTAATAAAGAAATACCCCAGGTTTTATAAATTTACTAATAAAAACATGCCATTACAGTTTTATATGTATCTTGTGCTATGCAACCTCTAAGTTTGCCAAGAATAATTACACAAATATTTGATTACAACCTAGATGGATGTTAATACAACAGACACAGGGGAGGGCAGTTTGCTAATGGAAATGCTAGAGATTAGGTGTTACAGCTAGTGCCCTTTTCAAAATTAAATGCAGAAGATAAGAAAATTTCTCTAATAAATTGCTGTTTACACAATTATTTTCAATAAATTAGGGATTCTACTTACATTTTGTTTTTAAGTGGAGGAATGAGATAAAATATATAGCCATTATTCATCTCTATGCTGAAACAGAAGTATTTTTACTTACATATGCAGGCATATATAGATATATTTTCCTTATTTATCACATAAGTTTATTGAAATAACTTTATTAAAATAGAGATCACAAAACGTATTCATGTCCCAAAATCCTATAATGGCTAACTAATTTATTATTATTTATCTATCAAAATAATAGATTTTGAAATGTGAACATTTCTTGGCAAAGGTGGTGTTAGGGAATGTGTCACAGAAATGGAATTGCTTCAATACTACAACAGGCAGATGTATATCAAACATATATAAACATCTGAACACAGATAAGAAAATATTGGCTATATATCAAATGAGATAGAAACAATTTATTTTTAAAAAATTATCAGAAATGAAATGGAAAAAGTTCAGAGCCAGGTATATAGAACCTCCAGGGCCTGTGGTCCAAAGGAAAAGAAAAAAACAATTTAACATTAAAATATTCAATGAAACAAACTCAGTCCTATGGTAGTTCCTAAATAAACAAAAATGTTACATTTTTAAATTGTAGAAAATAATTTTTTCTTCTATAGTATCTGATAATGAGAAGGCATTAAAGCACTTCCTTGGGAAGTATTTCCTCTCCTTAAACCCAAACTTAGATGTGAACTGGTTCACCATCAAGTTGTTCATGTATGAGCTTTTAAAAGGGGGAAATACTTGGTTTATGTAATGAAGGTTAAACCTGATATCTGAAAGAGAAAAAAGAACAAGGGAAAAAGAAAAGTAGACTTAGCCAAGCCCTAGCAAAGAAACACATTTCATGAACACATTGTGAGTTTCTATTTAACATATAATAACTGAATCAAATGGGTAAATATTAATTTTACTAATTATTCTATTTATAATCTAGAGCTTTATATTAGTTGTCCCAATAATTTTTTTTTAATCTAGAATCACCTGGGAAGCTTTTAATTTAGAGAGAGAGAGAGAGAGCATGAGGAGGAGGAGCACAAGCAAGGGAGGGGGCAGGAAGGGGCTGGGGAGAGGGAGAGAGAAGCAGACTCCCTGCTGATCAGGGAGCCTGATGTGAGGCTGTATTCCAGGACAAGAAGATCGTGACAGTAGCCTAAAGCAGGCACTTTACCTACTGATACACCCAGGTGCCTCTCATAGGATGCTTTTAAAAATACAAATCTGTTTTCTAAAATTTATTAATCCATCACAAGATCACAAGTAGGCAGAGAGAGAGAGAGAGGGGAGCAGGCTCCCTACTGAGCAGAGAGCCCAATGCGGGACTCAATCTCAGGACCCTGAGATCATGACCTGAGCCAAAGGCAGCGGCTTAACCCACTGAGCCACCCAGGTGCCCTAAACTTTTTTTTTTTTTTTTTTAATAAAAGTATACAATTTTAAAACTAGGAGTTTGAGAGACTGACAGAAAAACTTGATATAGGTTTCATTCCAGGAACATAATTTTTACTGCTGTAATAGAATGGATTGAGTATAGGTGTCTGTGACAGAGAAAGTAGGTAAACCAGTTAGAGGATCATTACAATAGTTCAGGTAAGAAACAAAAAAAGGCTAGGAGAAAGATGGTTTACAGAATACTTTCAGTGTGTTCTATCCGTGCCTCATGGTTCCCCCAAATACTAATGATTTTGCATGACATCAAGGGTTTTTTTTTGTCTTTTAAATTCGACTTGGGTTTAGCTAATAGGAAATCCCAGCCTGTGACTAGAGGTTGGCAACAGAATGAAGTTAGGTTTTTATTCCCTGGCTCCTTCTGTGTGTTGACTTCTCTTCTATCAGAGGACGTGGTTAATCTTAGACATCTTTCACCATGGAGCTAGCCTTTCTAGTTTCTAGTAACTCTTCCCTTTGTCCTCTCAGCTTACATTGTCAACAGCTTCCTATTGCTTGCTCCTAGCTGTGAGGTCCTGAAGTATTTCTGGTTGGTTTCCACAAACCCTACTTACCCTATCTTTTAAATATGTTTTCATTTAACATATACTTCACATTACCCACTCTAAGTGGTTCACCCTTTTATGGCAGGACCCTGAATGATACAGGTGGCAATTGTGGAAAAGATGTATAGACTTATTTACATACATACATTTGATGCATACAGAGGATAGGATTTAATGATGATTTAGAAATGGAGGGTGTGAAAATGGAGGTATCAAGGATGACTTCCAGATTTCTGGCTTGATCAGTAGGTGAATGAGACTATTGTTTGTCAGAGATGAAGATTCTCATCTCTAAGAGAGAATTCAGGTGGTATGGGAGCAGGTCAGGACTTCTGTCTGGACCATATTGAGTGGAAATGTCAAGCTGACATTTCAAATTAGTCAAAATTCAGAAGAGAAGCGTAGAGTATCAGTACACATTTTGTTGATGTGAGGGCATCTATGTCATTTCAAAAGAGAACCGAAGTAAGCATACAACAAAGTCCAAATCATTGTGAAGTCTATGGTCTACTTGGGGAAGAAGTCATGAAAAAAATAAAGTACAATGTTAAATTAATTCTACATAACAAAAGTTCAAGCAGGTATAAGATAACATAATGAGAGGTGCATGGGTGACTCAGCTGGTTAAGCATCTCCCTTCGGTTCAGGTCATGATCCCAAGGTCTCAGGATCGAGCCCCATATTGGGCTCCCTGATCAGTGGGAAGCCTGCTTCTCTCTCTCCCTATGCCCCTCTCCCTGCTTGGGCTCTCTCTCTCTCTTTCTCAAATAAATAAATAAATAAATAAAATCTTTAAAACTATATAATATAATGAGAAGACAATGCATTTGGGAGGTTGAAAGAAGTGATAGCTAATATTATTCCCAATAGAGACATGCTGAATAGGTGAAAAGATGGAGGAAGGCTATTCTAGGCAGTGAAACAATATTCATCTTAAATCTCTGTGGAAGAAAGGACTATAGTTCACTTGAAAAACTGAAAATTGACTAGTGTGGCTAAAGATTAGTGAGCAAAGGAAGAAGGAGCATGAGATCAGGTTGCTGAGGTTGACAGAAGACCAGATTATTAGGTCATGACTGTTAGTATGCTATTTGATACCTAGTCATAAAGCAAATTAACTTTAATACAAATCTTAAGATGACCACAACTGTCATATAAACTTCATTATTAGATCTTATACTATGCATATCAGATAAAATTGGGATGCTCAATATTGTTCTTTTTTTTTTTTTTTTTTTTTTTACAATTGGGCCAATTGACTCATCTACTTTGTATTAAAGCACTACTTGTTAAGGGCATTGATGGAGAAGAGAGAGGATATCTGATAATTCACATGGCATGTCTTTATACCTTAAATTGAACTTTATAAATTGGAGATTATTTTTGTTTTCCCTTCAGGTACCCTTACTCTTTATGACTTATTACATATGAAAAACAAACCTATCATATAGAAATATTGGGAAATAGAACCATGAGTATTACTTATAGTTTATACTGGACATTTTCACTAGGACTTAGTTGTCCTAGTCTTTTTGCAAGAGCTAGTGATTTTACTAGTTTAGTGGAAGACGTTCATATCTGAACCTGAGGTTGCCTGTGGTTACTTATTGTGGTATCCATAATAAACACACAATGAACAAATTATAGCTCTATTCAAGGATGATACATTTATTCTTCAAATGAAGAAAAAATATTAAAAATTCTTCAAGAAGAGATAATTCTTATACAGTGCCACTATATGTTAGGCACTGTTTTAAAATCTCCATATGTATTAAATCATTTACTGACTGTAAAAATCCTATGAGGCAGGGACTCTTACCATCAGCATTTAGGCATGAGGCAACTCCACCACAGGAAGTTACAAACCTGTCTAAGGATGTCTGGGCAGTACACTGTAGTCTGGAAATTCAACATGATGGTCTTGCTTTGGTATATCACCCTTGTGTAGGTGCCATGCTAATCTTCTCTGTGTCATTTCAATTTTAGTATATGCATTGCCAAAGCGAGCATAGCAGTCTTGTTTTATAATACTCCATCTCAACTCTCATCAGTTCGTATCTTTCTTTAATGGAAGAAGATGCATTCAGGGAAAGTAAACCATCACATCACTGAGTAGGTCTTGGGCCAAATTCTTATCAGTGATAATTTCTTGAGTGGCAATGTCAAAGAACTGAAACCTTATGCATGTGTTAGAAATGGATAAAATTGGTTAGTAGTTCTTATAACTAGGAATATGTCACTGCACAGGTTAAGTGATATTTTAATCACTTTTTCTTTTTAATTTAAACACCTATAGGATAGAACTAAGGAATGAATTTGAAGGAGTTGCTGGTTTGACCTAAACATATGTTAATGAAATCAAATATAAAACTGATTCTTACTAGAGTGTTTAAATATCTTCTAAATAATGGGAAATTTGGCAAACGAAAATGTCCATCTATCTACCTATCATCTATCTATCTTTCCATCATCTATATTTTTTCCACATACATTTCTTAAAATATTAAAATAAAGTCTGAGTATAATGACTATTTGCAGGTATTTGGCCATTTTATTTTTATTTATTTATTTATTTTTTTAAAGAGTTTATTTATTTATTTGACAGAGAGAGATCACAAGTAGATGGAGAGGCAGGCAGAGAGAGAGGAGGAAGCAGGGTCCCCACTTAGCAGAGAGCCCAATGCGGGACTCCATCCCAGGACCCTGAGATCATGACCTGAGCCAAAGGCAGCGGCTTAACCCACTGAGCCACCCAGGCACCCTGGCCACTTTATTTTTGAAGAATAAAATTCCAATAATTCCCTAGAGTTGTTTCTCAAGTTTAAAATGTCTGTAAAGAGCAGAAAGCATATAAACTTCATTTTGTAAGATTTTCTTCCTGTCAAGATGATTTGTTTTGAGAAGCATCTGAGGGTCTATAAGGCCACCCACCATTTTAATAACTCTGATTGTTCTGTGTATCATCAAGTCACTGCGTCCAATCTGGACAGTTTCATTTTACATAACTATAAATTTTACTTTCTAACTGTCATTATTATAAATTGATCTCAATAAGAAAATGTTCATCATTGTTACGGGATGGGGGAAAAAAGCTCAACACAGCATATATTTCAATCTTCCAACAATATAATCACATACTTCTAAGTATACAGCTCTATGTATGATTCAAAGTATAGAGTTTCTAAATACTATTTTGGCCTTTTATATTTCCCATTTTATTTCTTGCTGTCAATATAAATTTAATATCTACTAAGCAAAAGGTCTCAACTTTTGTTAAGGATGTTTTTGAAGGTATTGTCATTTGTAATTTCTTTTCTATGAACTATTTCAGTGTTCAGAATTTAATTCTAGGGTGAAGTGTCAAATATGAGGTTGCTGGCTACATAAATACTACCCCCCTACCCCCAATTCAATTTCAAGGAGCAATTCAGGTGAGAGTAAATAAATAAATAAAAGGTTTGGATAATGTTGGACATTTGCTTGGTACCGTGTCATTCAAAACTCCTTCCATTTAAAAACAAAATTTGCATTGACATATGAATGATGTATAATGCAGCATAATTACTTACGGGGTCTTTGAAAAGAGAAGCCCCCTTTTTTCCAAGTGATTTAACTTTGAAAAGGAATTACTTCACATGCCCAACAAATACTATTAAAAAGCATTTTATGAGGTTCTTTCCCTGCATATTTCTACACATGGACAGACTATTGTGTGTTCTAAAACCTGTATTTACATGACACACTTTTATGGTCCAATGGGCAAACACTACTTAGTCCTAAAATAACATCACAGTAATGACTACAGTCAAGACAGCAAGAACACTCCACCATTATTATCCATATCAGACTCCACCAGATGGGGTATCTGTGGTGGAGTGCTGACAGTGGCGAACACTGAACAACTCTTTCTGGTATTTTTGTGTACTCTTAGGCACAGCGATTTTACATTTAAAATAAGCAATGCATCAATTCTTCCATTTTAAAGAAATATTTTGTATCACATATTCTTTGCTTCATTTGAATCTAGTGGAGAAAGAAATGACATGGAAAATTGAAAATGACTTACATTAAGTGGGATTTAACCAAATTTCACTGGGTATAAGGCATGTTTCCAACCTCAGGAGTATTGATCTTTTTGTGTTGGGTCATTCTTTGTGTGGGGACTGTCCTGTGCATTATAGGATGTTTAATAGTATCGTTGACCTCTATTGACTAGAAGCCAGTACCCAGAGAGTTGTGACAACCAACAATGTCTCTTCATAAGAAATGAACTCATGAACATGCACATACTCTCTGAACAGATTAAATTATATGGCTTGGCTTTGTCAATATCAGAGTTTTATCAGTCTCCAGATGTACATTCTTTCTCAAAGTATACTTTATTTATGTTTATTCATTTGTTTGTTTTACCTTCAGTCATGGCTAGAGTATGTAAGCATTTTGCATCTGCAATATTATTTCACACATTTTTTATTGATAGCAAGAAAATAAAATGGGAACTATCGAGTCTTATATACAAAGGGACATATTTAAGAGAAAAGCCTCAGTGTTTATTGAGGAGGGGAATTGGCTCCTACAAGTCCCCACTGGGTTCCAGGCTCCTGGAGGCCTGCACCTCTAGGCTAATTCTTGTCCAGTGTTAAGGAAAATATTTAAACTGTGGAATATTTCATGACAAAAGCTGCTCCCTCTTAAAATCGTGAAATTTTTATTTACAGTTCTCATCTTCTTATGCTTTTGGAATAAAGGCACTGCTTCCAAGAAATCAGGTAGTTGGAAGGAAGAATGAGACAAGATTATTTACCACATCACTGATTATAAACATGACTTGAATTGTAAAAATAAACAGAAAAGAAGTCAGGATCTTTGCTTCTGCTTCATTTTGAATGTCCACCACTGGGTCTAAGTATCATGCTAGAACTGTCAATTCTGTCGTTGGGTATAGTCAGGGATTCATTGTTTTAATCAAAAATTGTGCTTTGCAGAGAGTAACCATATATACATGAATTCTCAATTTTCAAATTACTAGCATATAATAAAAGTGTACTTATTACTACATTTTTCTCATATTAGTTCTTTCTTTGATAATTTAAAAAGGCTTTCAGGATATTTTGTTTGCTTTAGGGTTATCACTATAATGCTAAGTTATTATTCTGTAGCTATGAAGAAGTGCCTTCCGATATAGACCTCTGGATGATATAATGCCAGAAAAAATAACTTTTAACATTCAGTATTGGCTTTGAAATATTGGCAAGTACTCAATAAATGCAATGGCAAAAATAATAGTCTATATTATACATACATTGCATTATTTTTAATGCACAGTATCTAATGTTAGAAATATTCAATGAAGAATGAAAAAGACAAAAGTTTCTCTCATAATCATAAGTTCCTAATAAGTGACCACTATTACGGGTTAGTTTGCTCAATACTATATAGCACTAATAGAGAAAATTAATGTGGTTATATTTCAGAAAATACGTGTTTAACAGTATATTTTTAATATTGCACTGATTTTCAGAATATATGCATTTTTTCCTTAAATAAAATTACTTAATATGACAAATGCTGACTTGTCATTTTATATTTCTCCAGACCTCAGTAATCCAAAATAATATGACCTATTTATTTAGGATTATCAAGTCTTCTCAGAAACTGTAGTGTAAAAAATATAGTCGAAAGTCTTGACAGGTTAGGAGAGAGAATAGGATCTGTGTGGATGAAAAAACACCTTAATTTCTTAAATAAATATGCATTCCATATCAAACAGCCTTGGTCAATTTCTATATTTACTTTAATTTTTAATGTCTTTTTCTTTTTTTTTTTTTTGTAGTTCTCAAAAGCATTTCTTTTATACACATAGAACAAAAGAAGAAATATTCTGTAGTTAATTTTTACAATTTCATCAGCTGGTAGCAGAGGGCCAGTTGCTTAGTGGATAAAGTGTTGGCTTTATATTCTAAAGGACAACTTCAAATCCTGTTAAGGTTATATTTTTATTAAAATTTCCATTAATTTTTCCCATCAATGTGATTATAGATTAATATTAATTAATTCTTACCATTTTTTGAAGAAATAAATGGAGCCATATCTGATTCAAAGTTAAACAAGACACTATTCAAGCTTTCTTGGTAACCCTTTCCTGGGTTCAGAATTGGTTGGGGAGAAAGGGAATAAGATATCTTTAATGGCATTTTATTGAACTTAGCAATTTAAATGGCCTACCCTGATTTTTGAAGATATCAAATTACCATATGGATGATGTCTTTCTCATAAATTCTGGCTCGTAATGTTTACCACGAAAATGACAAAGGTAATTTTTAATGTTGGATGTAGTACTTATATGTATAAATTGCTGATATTAATGAGAGTTCTGGGATGAGGTCCTTCTGTGCTAAAATTGATACATCAACAAATAGATTCATATTATAGAAACTGACAACAGAAATTACTGACATTGCTTCTCTGGAGTTTTTCTTTATTATTGTAGCAAATGGAAAACATATCATAGGAAGAGTATAATCTTAATGCTACTGGGGGAAGTCTGGGATATAAAGGTGGGCCACCAGGTATCCTATTTGCATTAAGGCATTCTAAAACTCCTAAGAGAGATGCAAATGGTCACTTTGATGCAGGTAATACAGCTCTAGGTCATTGGAAACAATCCGTTCCAACCCCATGTGTGACAAAGGATTATTACAAGCTTTGAGGAGGGGATGTTATTCAAAGTGAAATGCAAACTTACCTTTACAATTCTAAATTTTAGCAACTAATTTGAATGTCTCATTCTCTGAAGCACTACAGGACTAATAAGGTTCATACTCAACTCATCTTAATCATTTAACAGTGATGGGAAGTTTGCAGTATTCTAGCTTTCAGAGAATACAGAGAATACAGAGCTGCAGTTTTGGACAATAGCACTGTGATATTAAAATTTAAAGGAGAAGTCCAGGGATCATTATTTCTCTTTATCTTGGTTGTCTGGTTTTGTAACTTGTAATGTGAAGAAAGGTTTTTAATCTCTTTAGAAAAAAAGGTGCAGTAGAAATATATGAAAATATAATCCTGGACATGAGAGATTAAAAAAAAACAAACAAACGCTAAAACCCCCCAAATATCAAAATGCATATGTTAATATTTTATGCTATATATTGAGATGCTTTTACAATGAGAAAGCTATTAGACTATTATTTTTACCAACAATATTAAAAGTCAATATTTACCAGACATTTTCTTTGTGTCAAGCACTGACAAGTTTTAATCTCATGGAACCCTTCCAGCCACCATGTCAGGAAGGTATTATTATTTTTCCCATTAAAAAGATAAGTAAACTGAGGTTTAGGGAGATCAATTAGCAAAGACTAAATACTTAGCAACTCATCAGAACCAGGTAGTCACAATATTAAAATATTGATGTAGAAATTCTTAAAAAGAGCAACTTTGTTGCAAAGAACAATTGAAAGTAATGTTCTGAGAGTGGAACAAAAAATTAAGACTATATTAATTGTCCCTGTCATGAGTAGGAAGAGGAAGTACACAGTTGTCTCTTAAAGTTGTCTGCAGACAGGATTATTACATTAAGAATAAAATGTTTTAGCAACCCATAGATTGACATCCCCGTGCAAAAGGGTAAAAAAAAAGATCTTCATGCCTAAATCTCCTCAAAAAACACGTGCATTCCATATGGGGCTGGGTGATCCAGAGCAGGGGTTCAGCACTTTTTCTTTAAGATTGGGTTTCATTCTGCTAACAGCATGTTGGCTGAGTGCCCACTAGCAAGCAATTAAGACTTTGTGCTTGCCTGCATTTTAGTAGCTCTCCTCATGAAACATGCAGCCACATGGGAGCAGAAGCTTTGCCAGCATGGGTCACGGTCTGGGAGCAGCATCAGGAGAGCTTCTATACTCTAAGGAGTTATAGCCTTCTGGGAAGTTGAGGAGAGGATGAACGATTGGTTGGCTATGCCTGTGAGAGAAGATCAAGAAGGGAATCAGTAACAAATCGGGACTATGGAGAGATATCGAAAGTGGAGTTAGGAGAAGGAAGCAAAATGCTACCAAGGAACCTAAAGGAAAATGAGATAAATCAAAGTCTAAAAATGGAGAAGCAACTGGGTTAAATAAAAAGACAAAAAGTAGATGGCTTATCAGAGTTTCGTACCATTGAACTTGGATCATGTCCCTATTATTTTTTGAAAACAACATAAATGCTGAGCACCTAAGATGTGCCAGGTGGAGGGCTGGGGACGTGAAGGTTAAGTGACACATCTTCATGCAGAGATGAATAAGGGAAGACTCTAGGCCTTACGAGACACTCATTTAGACAGTTACAGAAATGGCACTGGTATAACCATACTGATCTCCTTTCCCCAGGCTAGCTCTTGTTGTGCCTGCAAAAAAAGCTTTTGACACGGGTTGGCGTTAAGGTGTGCCTAAAAGAATTAGAAAGCATTATGCAAAGATGAAATAGACTCCTTGGGAGTGGGCCAGCTTTTCACATCTGAAAATGTAATAGGCCAAATCAGTGATTCCAGATCTGATTGATTACTCAAGACCTCCTGGGCATGATTTTACAGTATAGATGTCTGCTCCCCGCTCCTGGAAGTTCTGGTTCAATAGGTCTAACCAGATACATCCTCTTGATGTAAACATTGCCCTGAACAATTTTGAAAAGGAAAAGAGTATTTTCCTCTTCACAATAGACTTTGTTAGGTTACAATTAAAGGAAGAACTACTGTCTTGCTGACCATATTTGCATATAATCTGGAGAAAATCCAAATGTATAGAAAACTTTCCTTCAAATTACCAATACAGCCCCTTAAACAGGTAATCTCACTGGCATATAGGAAAGCAAATTTATGCACATTATTTGCAGGATATATGTGTATGTATGTGTACGTCTGTGTGTGTGTGTGTATAATTAGTAATTTATACTTACTATTTGGAAAGGTGAACATAAACTAGGTTTATATGAACTCCTAGTGTTACTACTAACTAGACTCTATGAGCCTCTAGATGACATTCAGAAATTACAACTTCCTGAAAGTCCTAGTCTAGATCAAAAAGAATCACATGTATAGAGATCTGATTCATAAGAATTTTCAGATTTAAAATGTTATTTTTTTGGTAAAATCAACCTTATGGAAATGCCTAATATACAAAAAAATTTGGAAGGGTTTAGGGAAGGGCAGATGTAAGTGTCCACAGTCATCTCCTCGTCCATCACATTATCTACACTTAAAGCTGCAACAGCCTGCTCAGAAATGTGACATTCCACAGAACACAGTTGGAAAGAAAAATGTACCCCATTTAAAAATTTAGTTCCAAGGGAATCCCCACAAACTGAACATCATAATGGATTCCAGTAGATATGTGAAGTTTGTCCATAACTGGTTATCTAAGTTAAATCTCCCTCATGGCTTAGACCAGTTACAGAGCTGTGCACAGAGCTTGACTCTGCAAGCTCTGAGGTGAGGCCCACAAACTGCGGTAAAAGAACAGTAAGTCCTCTTTGTTGAAACCAACTAGTTCTGAATCTCTAATCTCCATTTGCTAAATTGCCTTGAGCGAGTTAGTAGAACTTCTTCATCTTCTGACCTTTGCCTATGAAGTAGGGATAATTTCTGCCTCTCATTCTGATAGAGATTAGTCTTTAACAATGAGACTAACACATGCTGCTCCTTTTCCTACATTTTTGTGAACAGGTCAGGTTAGGAATTTGGGAAATTGCTCTAACTCCTTCAGGCTTATATGGAGCTTATTCTTTTCATTTCTTTATGCAGAATGGATTCCTTGTGGTACGAAAGAATTAATAATGAGCTTCCACAAGCAAGAAATTTTTACTACTTTTACCACAGAACTGAGGAGAATATTTAAATCCCAAGTTTTCAAGTACGTTGGTCGTACCTTAGTGTATAATAATTATTTACTGTGGTCTTGAACTATATTTATGTACTAATGATCACAGTAGGTCAATTTTGTTACAAATCACTGCATTTTCAATATATTCAAGCAAATACACATTTTCAGCTCGTCAGGTGAGTCTGAAGGCTGGCAAAGGGCAAGGGTAAAGCTCTAGGTATAGATTAGTGTGTGTGTAAGTGGATGTGTGTATATGTGTTTATGTGCGTGCATGCATATCCCCTGAGGTGTACAGGAAAAGCAACAGTAATAGAAATAATGACTAAATGCCCCAGAGGTGAGAATTCCATCTCATTTTTGAGATTTCTTTCTTTCTTTCTTTCTTTCTTTCTTTTTTTTTTTTTTTTTTTTTTTTTAATAAACTGGTCCAGGCAAAAGAAAGGAGGGCTTAGCTTGCACAGCTTACTTCGTGTTATTTCCAAAGGAGGTAGTGTGGTGACACATGGTACATATAAAGCTTTTGTATAATGACCTGTTTTTTTGTGATACCTATACGCAATGTAAGTTTAAACTGATGCAATCAAAATAATTATGTTTCTTTCATGTAGGAGCATCACCTGTTTTGAGAAAAGACTCCCTTGAATTCTGCCCCGTTAATGCACTTTACAAGGATTTTGCAAGCATTCAGTGCAGAGAACCCAAACATTTTATTTTGGCAAGGGAAGGTTTATAGAAATATTTGCAATATTTTGTGCTAATCCCTCCGCAAGTCACTTTGGTGTGGCAAATATTTGTTCAAGCAGACTTTACTACAGTTACAGAGTACATCAATCTGTTGTTTTAACCTTTGGAAAATAACCCTGTGTCTTCTTGAAGGAAATAAAGAGTCATTGATGAAACCTTTTAAGTTTTGAACTTCTTTGCAAAAAGGTGCCTGGAAGAGCCATCAGCATGTTATCTCCAGGGACTGGATTAAAGGGAATGAAGTACATCTCTGCTTACTTTTTTGGCTCATCTCTTTATGGGTATGAGGGGCCTAAAAAGTAAATGGTGGTCAAAAAGAACAAACACATTTATTAAAGCAGTTAGAAAAGACTGTTTTGATATTTGCCAAGTTCCTTCTCAATAACATGTTTGGCAGCTACCAAATGACATGGCCTGCCCAGAGTTGATTTTGATGAAGCCTCTGGGATGTGTTAAAAAGTAAACCAGAGCAAATCACGTACTGGAAAGCATAACTCAATCAAGGAAAAATGTATGATTAAGGGTGACATGGGCAAGGAAAGCTTTGCCAGAGCTCAGGGTAAATATTTGTATCAGTGTGAAGAGAAAGCTCTGGGACGCTGATGTCAACCAGCTGGAATTTTCATTGTTTATAAACTTTTGTTGTTAGAGTTGAATTCTGGCAGAAAAGGTACCAAAGAAAGAGCAGTTTCCCAGCATGAAAGTTTGAATTGTGATAAGGCAGCTTGACCAGATATGAATGCAACGATGCAAAGTTTCAGCCTCTTTTTCCTTCCAGAATTCTCTTGCCAAGAAACAACCTTCTTGTCTTAATCTCACTTTGACAAAATTCAGCAGGATTACCAAAAAGACAAGATTTTGTTTTGCTTTCTGTATTATAAAGATTTATGGCTTCCTCTTCTATGATGATCAGAATATGGGTAAGAATCTAAATTCCACCCCCCTAATTTTTTTTTTTTTTTTAACAGAAGAATATTGCCCCATGAAGTTAGATATTTTAATGACTGGAAATAAATGGCTTGGGATTGAAAACAATTTTTTTTTAAATTTAAAGATTTTTATTTATTTATTTGACAGAAAGAGAGATCACAAGTAGGCATAGAGGCAGGCAGAGAGAGAGGGGGAAGCAGGCTCCCTGCTGAGCAGAGAGCCTGATGTGGGGCTGGATCCCAGGACCCTGGGATCATGACCTGAGCTGAAGGCAGAGGCTTAACCCACTGAGACACCCAGGTGCCCCGAAAACAATTTTTTGAACACTCTTCATGAACTTTGTGATGCTGAGTTGTTTATTTTCACCTCATTGTAGGTCATTTCAATACTTTTAAACTGAATAATAAGTTAAAGGACTTAGGCACTTTTTTTTTTTTTTAAATCACCAACTATTTCTATCAAAAGGAAATTTGTATTTTCTCACTAAACCATGTTTTGTTGTACTTTTTAGAACACTAGAGGTAGCCAAAAGGTATAAATCAAACAATATCACAAGGGCATGGGCTCATATAAGAATTCACAGTAGTTCAGAACAAATAACTTTTAGGCAGAGAAACAGAGATTGGTGGAAACTGCCTTTTGCCATTTAGCCCTTCCTCTCTGAAAAATAATCACATAGTTGGCGCTCATGTTGAGATTTCCCATTTTCAAAGATAGACTTCTGCCAGAAAACTTCTCTGGAGTATAGATGTTCTGACAAGTGACTCTTGCTTCTCCCCCAGTGTAGTCTGAAAGCTCCAACCTGAATTACTTTCAATGAGGGGTGTGTAGTAAGAGTTAATGAGTAGGAAATAAAGAGAATTTCGAATTCCCATCAATTTATCCTTTCCTTTAATAAGTGCATATTTTAAATATACTTCAATCTGATTGGCTTACAGCCTAGCACAATTAAGACTTACCTAAGTACGTTGTTTATGGAAATGTTGCATTAACTAACTTGGGAAGACCAAATTTGAGAGACCCTTTACTTCCCCCCTCTATCCCACAGTAAACTGAAGCCTGGCCCTGCTGATGCAGAAACAGGACACATCTCAAACATAACCACATTAGCCAGCTGCACTAAGAATAGAAACCAAGCCCCTGTTAGTGTAATTAGGAAATCTTCTCTTCCAATCCCTGGACTTGAGAGACCTGAATCCCTCCCTAATTCCAATTGAGAATGCTTTTTTTGATAAAGGTCTTTGTAAAGTAAGAAGGGAGCTGAACATGAAAACTTTTCGTTTTAAGTTTCTGAGTGAGCAGGTCCCTCTTGTGAAGTAGAATCTCTGGGTTTCACTGGCCTAGAAATCACCCTTCAGAGTGTGGGTCTGTCCAGGGCATTAAGATGATGGTGTGTTTTCAGGGGGTGAAGAAGTGCCAATTACTTCCACCTGAAGTTTGCACATTTCCATCCCACTGCAGCATACTCGCAGCCTATGGAATTCAAAGGAACACATAAAAAATAAACACCATATGCAAAGCTAGAAAATCCTTCCAGGTGGGAGCCCTGGGTTTAGATACACTTTGGTTTTGGTTATATTAAGGCACCCACAGATATAAAAGTAACCAACCTGTCCCTGAGCTATTTCTTCCTTATTCCCTCCCCACCTCTCAATGACAGGACATTCTCTAGGTCATTCTGCGTTGTGGATTGGGACCCTCTGGCATTATATTTTAATTAAATGGTAAGATTATTAATGCGTGAAAATCAGAGGCAGCAAATGTTGAGCTAACCATTTTTCATACATAATGTGTCCATATCAACATTATAACAGCCATACACTAAAGATTGACATGGTCACTTTTTAAAGAAGGAGACTTGATAAATATTTGAGTTAAAGATCCTTGGGATCATGTCGAGGAACTAAGGGCTCAAGCCTTATTGTTGATTTTTTTCCTCTGCTGTGTAGTAATAGAAAACCACTCAACTCCTCTATTTGTAGTTCCACTCTAAAGGTCAGCAGAGGAAATAATTTGTCAGACATTTATGGTAGGTATACTAACATGCATTCGATATTTTATTCAAAAGAAGATAATTCAGAATAACTTTTTAAAAACTACCCCTGTAGCAGGGTGCCTGGGTGGTGTAGTCAGTTAAATATCTGACTCTTGGATTTTGCCCGGGTCATGATCTTGGGGTCTTTAGATGGAGCCCCATGTTGGGCTCCATGCTCAACAGAGAGTAAGTTTGAGATTCTTTCTCCCTCTCCCCTCTACCCCTCCTGCTCATGCTCTCTCTCTCTCTCTCTATCTCTCAAATAAATAAATAAATAAATAAATCTTTAAAACAACAACAACAGCAATAACTATCCCTGCAGCCTAATGTCATTTGCTTTGCTATCTCTTCTTCAATAGAATCCTGTCCCCTTATCTTTTGAGAGTTCTCCTTCCCCTCATTTCAACCTTATGTTACTGTGCAAGGTACCGAGTTCATATATATATTTTTTTACCTTTGGCCTAGCCACATTTTATTGGTCCAATTTAAGGAAATCAGACTCTTTCCTAGGAATTCGTGTTATGAATAAGAAATCGCAGCTCAGTTTGGGATGCTCTCTTGAACAGAGGAGAAGCAAACATTGGGCCTGTTGATGGCTCTGTACCTCATGGAGACTTGAGGAAGAGAAAAGGAAAAAAAGCCTTCCAGCTGGCTCAGTCAGAACAGCATGCAACTCTCGGTCTTGGGGTGGTGAGTTTGCGCTCCATGTTGGATATAGCGATTACTAAAGCAAACAAACTTTAAAAAAAAAAAAAAAAAAGAGGGGTGCCTGGGTGGCTCAGTGGGTTAAAGCCTCTGCCTTCAGCTCAGGTCATGATCCCAGAGTCCTGGGATCGAGCCCCACATCAGGCTCTCTGCTCGGCAGGGAGCCTACTTCCTCCTCTCTCTCTGCCTGCCTCTCTGCCTACTTGTGATCTCTGTCTGTCAAATAAATAAAAAAACAAAATCTTAAAAAAAAAATAAAAAAAAAAGAAAGAAAAGAAAGAAAGAAAGAAAGAAAGAAAGAAAGAAAGAAAGGAAGGAAGGAAGAAAGACTGCAGCAAGAAGAAAGAGTGGCCTGAGGGGTGGTTCGGGAGTCCCCACAACCACCTTATCCAGGCCTACCTATATCTTTCTCCAAGAGAGACTCTAATGCTACTAAAACTGTAAAGAAACTGTACTGTTTATAAGTTAGTTAAGTTGGGTTTCTGTTATTTTGGAGCAGTAGTTAGGTTTTAACTCCAACATCCACCTCCCTCAAACAAATGAAAGGAGTTTATTGATTGAATAGTGTGCACTAGACTGTTTATATTCATTATCTCATGTAATCCCTTTAGCAACCCTAACACTTTAAATAGCCATATTTCTATTTTCCAGATTGGGAAACAAATCAGAGAGGTTAACTGCCTTACCCATGGTCACACAGTCATTTACATCAAAGTGAATCTGAAGTCCATCTTTTTTCATAGCTTACAAATATCCTTAGAAATTTAGCTAGGGAAGACAAACTCTCTTGCATTCAATAATAGGGAATATAATAAATTTCTAACTCTCATAGTGATACATAATTGCAGGATGGAGTAGCAAGGAAAAGTGGCTCGGGATAGAACTTCTAAGTTACAGAAAATACAGCCAAACTCACTTATTGATTGAAACATAAAAAGTCCAAGGGTCAGTCCTGTTTCACATACAACTGGATCTAGGACCCAAAGGAGCTCATCAGAACTCCTTGTTCTTTGACTCTGTTTTTCTTTGTTGGTTTCACTGCCAAGAAGTTGTTCATCAAGTAGTGTCCCTAAGCATGTTCCAACCACGTTCAGGGCCTGCATATACTCTGCCAGCTCATGTAAAATGGGGGCCTCTAGACTGAAGCCCTTTTCCCTTTCCCCAAAGATGGAACCTTGTTATAGGCCCTGGAAGTTGACAGAATGCTACTTGGCAGAACATTCCAGGGTTTTGGTACCAAAAGCATTGTATAGAAGGCAAGAAGGGGTCTT
This sequence comes from Mustela erminea, assembly GCF_009829155.1. Taxonomy (NCBI): domain Eukaryota; kingdom Metazoa; phylum Chordata; class Mammalia; order Carnivora; family Mustelidae; genus Mustela; species Mustela erminea. Next base: position 84,561,166 of record NC_045621.1, read on the forward strand.
CCAGAGGTACACCTCCTTGGCTTTACCAGGAAGGGCACAGTAGGAAGCAAGAGCAGCCTCTTCATGAAAGCTCCAGTTACCCACATTTACAAATAAGACCTAGTGGCTGCAACCATCCTCAGACTTACAACTTCTTAATATAAAGTCCAAGGAAACGATAATGAAAACAAGCAAAAGTTTTTAAAATACCCCAGAATTAAATCCTACTGGAGAGACTTGGGTCTCATGCTCATAATTGATTCAATAATTTTTGCCAAAAGGTTGGATCATGCAGAGTAGCCAGTGCTGATTCTGAGTGCACACCTGGAGTTGAGTGTTGGGGTCAGCACCACAGAAACATATAGATGGAGAATGATGAGTGGTTATGCTACTATTTAAAGCCAGAGGATGGATGTGGGGCAGGCAATAGAACACAGCCTGACTCTATAAGGCTTCACAGGAGAATTATAACTTGACATGGTAAAAACTATTATAATAATATATGATCATATGATAATAATTATAATAATTATTATAATTCTGAGCAGTAACATAAAACTAATAGCTACCATTTATTGAGCAATTAGAATGTGGCAACCATTTTGTCAAGAGCTTAGAATATATCATTTCATTTACTTAACAATCCTGATGTATGGATACTATCATCAACTTCATTTAATAAATGAAGGAAGTAAGGCTTAATGAATTTAAGCAACTTGCTTTGTAAGTGACAAAGTAGGAGTAGAACCCAGGACAGTGTGACACCAGTGTCATGTTATTAGCCACTACAATATACGTGGAAATTTTCATTTCTTACACTCCGAGCCCTAAACATTTGACAATATGATTTAAACATCTCATGAAAGGCTTGCAAAATCGTAATTCTACATCTTCAATCCATGGCAAGTCAAGAGGGAAAATGAGTGGGAAGATTGTTATGAGGACCTTTTACTCCTTGAACGTGTTCTTCCTTTAGGACTACCTCCTAAGTCCAAGAAAGTCAGTCTGAGTATGCAGGAGCTTGGAATCCCACCTTGCAGATCAGAAGCTGATTTTTTGTTTGTTCATTATTCTTTCTTTTCTTCATGGTTTTGACTTAAAACTGTATAATAAATTATATAATTAAATTTATTTGCCAGAGAAGCAGTTTGTGTTGAATACAGTAAGCAAGGTTTAAAACTCAGCTAAACTCTTCAGAGGATATTGTTATACCCTTTTGAAATTCAAGGATGAGGGAGAAAAAATATTTTTACCTTGTTATTTTTTTAAGTTGTTATCATTATTTAAATAGTGGTAATGTCTTAAAATCATTTTTAATGGTTGTCATTTCTTTTTTTTTTTTTTTAAAGATTTTATTTATTTATTTGTCAGAGAGAGAGAGAGAGCGAGAGCGGGCACAGGCAGACAGAGTGGAAGGCAGAGTCAGAGGGAGAAGCAGGCTCCCTGCGGAGCAAGGAGCCCGATGTGGGACTCGATCCCAGGACGCTGGGATCATGACCTGAGCCGAAGGCAGCTGCTTAACCAACTGAGCCACCCAGGCGTCCCATGGTTGTCATTTCTGAATAGTTAGCACATTCAATGGTTCAGATCAAATGAGCATAAAATGTACACATTGAGTATTTCTTTTTTCCACCCATGGTCCCTTTGTCCCCTATAGATCATCACTTAATCACTTTTATGAGGTTATTGTACCTTTCCAGCATTACTAAAATTATTATGTAAAACTATTCGACCAGAGCCATTACAACTTTTAAATTCCCAAGTTCCTTACCAAATTTTTCCATAAGGAAATACTGCAAAATCAGGGATTTCACACCACTTTAAACACATAGAGAAAAAAAAAACATGGGTGGAGGAAATCTGAGCCATAGCTGCAGGTATCCCATACCTTTTTTTTTTTTTTTCTTGAAATCTTGCAAAGTTGAACTCATTACTCTTCAGTATTATAGGAGTGATAGTTTGGATGCAAATACTCACTGCAGCTTCAGGTGTATGATGTTTCCCTCTAGGTCTAAAGTTCTGCCACCATGAATAAAACTGGTGTTCCTGATGGATCCATGCATTTGTGGAGCAGCCAACTCCTGTCAAGGTCTTGGGACTGTAAAGGTCAAAGAAATAGAATCCCCGCAGTGTGCAGTAAATTACTTGTTGTCTCCAAGAGTCATCATGTAAACAAAGTAGAGTAGGTGAAATTTAAGCAGTCGGATGAGGACATGAGTAGGTGTTAACGGCATGCAGATTTTGGTTCAATCTAGGAAAAATGGTAACAGTCAAAGCTGATCAACATCTGGCACCTTTGCAATTATTCATTGATTCTTTTTCTATCATTGTGTGGGGAAGAAAGATAAGTTTCCCTCTACCCTTCTCAGTTCTTGGCTCAGACCCCTTTAATAAGAGAGATCAACAAGAGAAAAACATGCAGGTTTATTAACATGTATGCCTCATGTATACGTGGGAGACAGCAGGTTAGAGTAGTTTAAAACTCAGGCTTACATCCCATCTTAATAAGGAAAAAGAAGGGGGCATATAGGACTCTTAGGGGAGAACAAATGATTTTTAGGAAAAATGAATGTGCCCAAGAAGAACAGGTGAGAGATACAATAGTTTGTGACAAAGCTCATCAGAGTGAAGTGTTGACTTCTTGTCTCCTCTCCTGTGACAAATGTCAGTCTTTCCTGGTGGAGGAAAGTCCTAGGGAGGAACTTAGGGCAATTGAGTTCTTTCTGGAGGAGTTGTCTTTAGCAGATGGGCAAGTTCAGAGACAGCCTCTCCCTGGATTTGCTTTTCAAGTGCCTGTAGTTCAAAATCATCAATGTACCAGACTTGGGATTGCATACTCTGCCACCCTGCACTTGATTCCAAACGTCATAAAGGCAATCTTTTTCACTGCTGTCACCCCATTTCCTGACTTGCATCTGATCTTCAATAAATCAGGAAGAGGCTGCCTGAAAGAGAAGGAGCTCCACTTCAGGGGTATTCAAACAGACTCAGGCCTCCATCTTGAGAGAAGTCGATGTAGAAACTGAGCTTCATGGTTTCCTCCAACTCTATGATGCTATGATTCTCAGATAGCAGAGTTAGTTACCATTTGGATTCCTCAAAGAAGGGGCACAAAGCCGAGGGCACACAACGAACCACTGACTCACGTCCTGCAGGTGGTGTGAGCGGTGGGGACCACACAAGGATCGGGACCCTCTGCGAAATCACTGTTACGGTCAGACTGCCCCCAAAGTCGGGAGTGGAGCTTGGTGTCCTGAAGGCTCACAGTAGAGAAATACACAAATAAAATAAAAGGCTTTACATCGGCCACTGTGCTCTTCGGTCTTCCCAGCAAAAATGTAGAAGACAGTGTTTCCTGAAGAAAACAAAAATGAAATAATAAAAGCAGGCAAAAAGTCTTGGAAGCAAAATGAAAAACAAACAAACATAAAAATGAAAAACAAGCAAACCAAAAACGATGCTATCCAGGAGGAATGAAAGTACAGAGGGCAGTAGTAAATCAGAAACAAATGCGAACAACATGCTGTGTTTCTGAACTCTTGAGTTAGAACTTCTTATCCAGTATCTTTGCAATGTGGTAAGCACCTGTAATTGGTTTATCACTAAGAATCAATGCTATTAAAACCCACTTGTCTAAAAAGGAAACCTAAACATAAGCCTTATATAAATGGGTCATTACGATGGAAATTTCGTCATCAGTCACAAATATGTGATTCGTTCCCAGGGATGGGCATCCCCTCCACCTAGGGCAGGGAAGCCGGAGCCCTAGAGGGAGGGAGAGCCAGGTCCCTGTGTGTTGGGCCCTGGTCTGTGTAGGCACAGGCTGGGAGAGGCAGTTCTCTGAGCAGCAACCTCCCCCCACAGGGAGGCCGGCTCCTCCCCTCTCTTTAAACAGTGAGCTGCACCAGCAAGTCACTCTGGATGAGGAGAGGGGCTGTGCTGAACCAGACCTGACTGTGCACCAGCGTATTGTCCTTGCATTTCTAGTCTCCACTCCTCTCTTGATTCTCCTGCAACAAGCATTTCTCCTCTTGTAAAACAGAAAAGAAATAAAGCTGTAATTACTTTTTCACACCCTCTACTAATATAAGCTCAGAAAATACTCCCCTTTCCCCTAGACTTTAGTAAGCACAGATTTGGGATCCAGGAAGCGTTATTTTAAAAGGGCAGTGATTATGGGGCACTAGAAATTGAAGAAAGAAGGAGAAAAAAAGCAACTCCCAGTTCAGATCTTTTAAATCAGTCTCCTCAGAACACACACATTTGGAGCATTTAACAACTTGGTCCTCTGTGGCCTGTTAGTCCTTCTCTGTGGACTTGACCTTTGAGTGGTTGAGGATACAATGCCTAGGAGATTTAGGGTTCTGGGAGGTGGGGGGAGAGGCTCCCAGGCCCCAGAATCAGAGAAAAACAAGACAGCTTTCTAACTCTCTCTCTCTCTCCCTCTCTGCATTATCCCCTGAAGCGGCAGCCCAGACAGAGCGTGGACACTGTTTCTGCACACGGCAGAGGTGGTCTGCCTCGCATTTAGGCCTAAGTTCTAACAGCCAACTTGTCAATGAATGCCATTAGCGCAGATGTGCCACAGGCACTCAGGGACGGAGCGGCGGGCAACCTCGGATCAGTGCGGGAAGAGCAGGCATCGGGTGGTAACAACTTTCAGTCATTACTGACCTGGGCTCTATTCAAACCAGTGACCTAGAAATGAAGGGCTCCAAATCCCATTACTAATTCCCCGAGCCATCAAGTCTCCCCTATGGCCTGGATCTTGTCCTGAAACCCAGGTCTCCTGTTGAAATAGCATTAGACAGCAGCCACTGCGCTGGCAGGCGAGGTTTTGAAATAAAGGGGGCACAAAAAGAGGAAAATGTGCACATACCGAGTTGGCTTTAATTATTACTTTAAAGTTATTCAGCTCTTTTAAGCCTAAAAACCTGAACCTTCTTTAAAGTGAAAAGCTTGCCAGGAAGTACAAGAAGGGTGTTCAAACAAACACAGCCTTCTATTTTGTCTGAATGGGGAAAATACACATGCCCCCTCCCAAACCGAGGAATAATGAGAGGAAACCAAATGAGAGGAAGTTGTTGAAAAGGAAAGAAAGAGATTAAATGAGTATTGCAAGGATGAGAAGAATATTTACTGCCAAAGTAAGAGAAAGGAGCTAAATGAAAGCACCCTTGAACAGCTTTCCCCTCTTACTTATTATCTCTGTGTCGCTCTCTCAATCCCTCTCATCAAAGAGGGACAATTATTTTTCAATAAAAAGTAGGATTTTTGTGAGTTAGGTGAAGCCCGTGCAAAGCGAGCCGGATAAAATGGCATGTGAGGTTCTGCCTCTCTCTCCTTCAAGCCGGAGCACCAGCTTTCCGCAGAGTCCTGTAGGTGGCGCCGCACTCTGCAGTTCTAAGATCCCGGACTCAACAATGAAGCAATTGTTTCCTGTCCCCACTTAGCAATTCCTCCCTCTCTTTCGTTTCTTTCTGGTTGCATGTTCTATTTATTTTAATGTATACCTTTGTGTAAAGCCTGTCTCTGAGTGGTTAGATACCCTGTTGATATGTGGCCTTCAAGGGGGAAAAGGGAGTGCAGCCTATTCCCATGACATCCGAGGGCTTTGTAGAGCCAAAAAAACCTTCTCAGGAACACCTAATCCTTGGGCTCTGGCCAAGTACCACAATCCTTCTGTACAACTGACATGGGCCACTTGGGACACTTGAGAGCTTTAGGTGTGTCTCTCTGAAGTCAGCCCCAGCCAAGCATGAGGCAAATGTGCCCGACCAAAGAAAATAAATTATGTGGACTCCAATTTTCAGCAGTTATGAAGTATTAAATTACACATGCGAAGAATTCACTTTGGGATTAACCCTTTGGAACCGAAACACAATCTTGTCACAGGGCTTGCCTAAGGAACATGCTCCCTGTAAGGCCTGCCTTTCCAGAGACACAGGGGTTGCTGCCCCGGGGGGCAGAGATGCTAAAAGAAAAAGACTGTAATTAAATTCAAGTATACTGCACAGCTAGCTGGGCAGGGAGAGAGGGTGTGTGTTTGGGGATTCCGGCCCGTCTCTTAGGATGTGCTGCTCCCGGTAGACAGTAAGTTTCAGTGACACGGTAAAGTTTTTGCATTCACTGGGAAGGCCACTTTCAGCATTTAACTGGGATGTAATTTTATCAGAACCCTCAGAGCCCCTGTAGCTGCTTCTTCATTTGGATTTGCAGAAGTGGTGGAGAGCCGCGGGAACTTGACTGAAATCACAACTACTAAACTCCTGAAAAGGCATTTGTCTTCTGTGACTCAGTGAGCGATAGAAAAAGACATCCTGCCCTGCCCCTTTCAAGAATTCTGGGTTCCCCATCCCCATCTGAAGCACTGAGCGGTTAGTACATGGTGTGGCTGAAATTGAACATCCAAACTCTGCAGCCGAAAAACAGAACGCTGCTGTTTGTTTCCCTATGAAAGCTATTTATTTACCAAATGACCGCAGAAAACAGATCTTCAACAATAACAGGAAGAAATCAATCTTAAAGAACTTAAAAGAAATGTTTTTAACCGAGTTAACTTTTCAGTAAAGTATGTGTCTTAAAGTATACAAAGCAGGTTTGGGGGAAACATCCAAGCTTGTCCCTCTTCCCCTCTTCCTCTTCATTATCCAAGAGCATGTGATTTATAGGACTAACGCTGAGTCTGGCTGGCAAATTGAGTCTCCAAACAAATCCCTCACTTACTTCACATGCGCCTCTAGAAAAACATAACTATACAACCATATGCGTGGGAAACCCCGTGGAACTCATCCACTTGCCTCATTTTAACCAAGAGCAAGCTGAGGCTGGCAGAGAAACCACGAGTTGCTCACAGCCCCACAGCAAGGACTGGAAGCATCCTGACTTCCGATGGAATTTGTTTGCTTAAACAACAAATCTCTAATTGGGGAAATGGGTTTCTTTCTCTGTGCCTCAGCTGCTCCCATTGGCACAGAGAATAACTATCTTTTCGCATACTTGCTATTTCGAGTTATATGGAATATTTTGGGACACACGTAGAGACTCGCTGCATTAATCCACGTGGTAATGAGTGGGTGCACGTGTGTTGGTGTGGGTTAAAACCAGAGAGCGAGAGAAAAAAAAAGAGAATGAGAGGGACAGATCGAGACAGAGGAAGAGAGCTGAAGTTCCTCACATCGCAGGGCTGCTGGGTGGAGTAAGTAATAAAAGTAATTGCTAAGCACCGTGAAATTAGACTGCTGTGTAAGGCTAAACCAGGGCGAACCAAAATTTGCAGAAGTCATGAGACTTTTTTATTTTCAACAGGTGGCATTTAAGAATGCAAACTATCAGCACCCAAATGGGAGCTCAATGTAAAGGGGAAGAGATGCGGGGATTTTGACACTTGTGAAATCAGGGTCGAAAAACATTGCTTCATGTTTCTGATCTTCTACAGTATCCAGAGGAATGGCTGATTGGAGATATGCTTAGAAAATGCTTCTCTCAGTTTTACTGGTCATGGGTTAGCATAAGAGAAGAAAAGAAAAGTAAGAGAACCTGCTACAAAAGGAAAAAGCCAACCAACACTGTGAACAGAAGACCCAGAGCCAAAATCCCAAAATGAGGAAGGCAATAAAGCAATACAAAAGCCCGCCCATTGCACCCATCATGATATTCGAACCAAATCACTTTGCCTGTGTCATATCCACCCTCGTATATTTACTCAGATAAGAAAGGACCTTTTGCTGGCAAGCTCCCCAAGTTTGATTTATCACTCACAATACGAGAAGGCTGCCAAGCAAGCTTTATAATTCCCAGTTCTTAAAATTATTATCATCGCTGGGCGTGGAAATAAGGCTCGAGGTGGTAGGTGTGTACTCAGTCCTCCTGGCCAGAAGGTGGTTTGTTGAGGCTGGTTCTCTCTGTCTAAAAATGTATCGTCAAAAGGGTGCCTCGTCCATGTCAGACCTCAGGAAATACTTCCCCCAAGCCACTTGTGTATAGCAAGGATTCGTGCAGTGTGGCAGATGCTTTCAAGGAGAAACTACTTCTGCTTCCGAAGACGGACATGGCTTAAATCATCCTAACATGATGATGACCTGAACCACCTGGTCAAGAAATACAAATGTTCATCCTCAAATTGTTCTAAAAAGGTTACTCCAAGTTTATGACATTCTGAATTCTTCCCCGTGTGTTGGATACATGATTTGTGATCAGTCAGTACCTTTGGATATTCCCATATGGGTTAAGTGGCATTTAGGAGTTTGCCTACAGTGAGGAGTCAGATATGATCCTTACCCCTCTTCTCCCCTCTTGCCCATTGCGAGAAATGTGTACCTTATAATTGGGAGGGTTTAAGGGATGGGTGACTAAGGCCTTATTGAAGTGAATGATGCCAGAAACTTAGTGGAAATCAAAAATGTTTGTAAAAATCCTAACTCTCCAGCCCTACTTCACCATAATATAGAAGAGGCCAGATGGAGGACTGTCCTGATTTAAGTCTTGATGGCATTAGTTTGAAAAGTAATTTGACTTCAAGTGGCAAAGAGCTTCCCTCTGACATGTACACAATCCAGTGTGCGTGCATATTTCTGAGGTGAGGTTTTGGCCTGTTATCGTTAAAAATAATCTTTAGTTTCTTTTTTTGTCTCTTTTGTTTGTTTGAACATACAGTGAAAAATAGCTGTTAGAACTTTTTGGTAGAGTGCACATACGACTTTTGTTTTGAAACAGACAAAAGCATTTTGACCAATGTCTATTATGACAGCAGATTTTATATAAATATATGTGTGTAAAATAAGCTCATTTGCACATGGCTCAGGGGAAGCTAAACTCACTATAGAAACTTCCCTGATGTTTATTTCAGCCTCGTTTCCATACTTCAGTATGTATAGAGTAAATAGAAGCAAGTGGATAATTGTATAAGAAAGAGGGCCTCTTACTTGCATTCGTCTTGCTGTGATGCTGAGAATACTCCTCCAGGCCTGAGGTGACTTTCTTCATCAGTCAGGGATCTAGGTCTGTTGGCATTCTGTTGCAAGGCTGTGCCCAACAGCACAGGTGCTGCAAAATGTCCCTGAAACACATGGCTCTTCATGTGTTTAAATCTATCTGCTCATCTATGACTATCTATCTATAAAGGCTGTACTATCTATAAATCTATCATTGTCTTGATTCATTCCAGAAAGGAAGTAATGTAATTTAAATAAATGTCTCAAATTGCAGTGTAATAAGGTAAAATTAAAGATTATAGGGTTTAGGGAATAGAACAAAGGTAAAATAACAGAAAGAAAGATGAGGTGGAGGCAGAAGTGAGATTGGTACTCAAAATGTGTTCTTTAAGGTATTTAACATTTTCTAGCGCTGTGTACTACATGAGACTGTTTTGGGAACCAAATGTCAAGGGAGAGTTTCAAACTATTTTGTCACTTGGTTTCTATAATATGAGAAGAGGGTTTCTTAGGAGAAACACAATGATACATGATTATAGGACCAGAAAGAACTTCGTGGGGTCTTATAAAGAGCACAGGAAATTCAACCAATGGACACTAATAACATAATCCTAAAGCTCAGTTCCCAGAGAATGTGTCCATGTAATAACATGCTACAGATGTAGCCGCTCTTCGTCTGACTGTTCTGCTGGTCCTTCCTTAAAGGACTTGACCATTGAAATTCTCTTTTCTCTGTCAATTGCCACTCCTTTGGTGATCTCATCCAACCTGATGACTTTAAATATCATCTTTTTAAGGACTACCCTAAATATATACCTAACACATGCTTCTCTCTTGAGCTCCTGATTGAACATCTCATGCTCAATAAACATCTCAAATTTAACATGCCAAAAAAAAAAAACAAAAATGGTTTTACCCCCAATATCTGCTTTTTCCCTAAGGTCACCTACTCAGGAAAAATGAATTTCATTATTTCAGTTGTTAAGGTCAATAATCTCAGAGTTATCCTTATTCCTCTCTTCCATTCATATTACACACTAAAGATTTTTATTATACCTTCTAGGAGATGTCTTGAATTGAACCACTTCTCATTATCTTTACTGCCACAGCCATGGACTAAACAACCATTACCTCTTTTTAAGAACACTTTCACTTTGCATCTAATTATATTTATTCTCTATTTAGTAGTCGAATCACTTTGATCTGACATAACTCAGATCATGTCACTACTTTGCTTAAAATTTTCCAATGGCTTCCATCAAGTTTTTTTTCATATATATATGTATTTTTAAATTTTATTTATTTATGAGAGAGAGAGAGAGAGAAAGAGAAAGAGGGTATATGTGAGTGGGGGGAGGGGCAGATGGAAAGGGAGAGAGAGAATCCCAAGCAAACTACCTGTTGAGCATGGGGCCCTACACAGGACTCAGTCTCACCACCCTGTGATCACGACCTAAGTTGAAATGCAGTGCTGGATGTTCAACTAACTGAGCCACCTAGGTGCCCTGGTTTCCTTCAAATTTTAAATAGAACTCAAGTTTCTTCCCCGGGACTACATAGTCCTACATGACAGAGCTTTCGGTATTCTCCTTAACATTGTCCCTAAGCTCACTTTACCACAGCTCTGCTGACCATGTTTATGTTTCTTGAACTTGCCAAGCATTGTCCCACCTTAGGGCCATTGCACTTACTGTTCTACTGGATATGTTCTTTGTTCTTTACCTAGTAAACTATATGGCCTACTTTCAGGTCTCTGATCAAAAACCACATTTTCAGATAGGCCTTGCTTAAGTACTCAGTTCCTGTGCCACCACACTCTCTTCTCTTACCCTTTTTTATTCTTTATCAGAAGACTTAGCATTAACTAATATGGCTTTTTAGCATTTTTTTTTTAAATTTTCTAGGTTGTATGCTCTATGAAGGCAGGGAATTTGTGTGTTTTATTCAGTGACAGGCCTCAATGCCTAAAAACCTCAATTGCCTCATTGTATATTTTCAATAAAAAATAAACTTCAATTAATTAATGAATAAATCAAGAAATAGAGTTTTGGATTATCTAGCAGAATGGGTAATTTGCCCATCCCTTGATTAGTTTTTGACAAATAGTGTTTCTCTCACTGTATTTTTTTAATGAGTATGGATCAGCAGGGAGTTTAAGGTCAAAATCCCTGAAGAGTTACTTGTAGTGTAGCTTGTACATTAAGCTACATATCAAGGACAGATCCATCTGCTTCATCAACAATCCATACTAGAAGTTGATGTGGCATCAGTACGGGAATGTAAGGAGCCTAATGATGACATATGCCTTAATGGAAGACCCAGTGACCTCCACTTGGAGATGTGCCAAGGAAGTTTGGGGCACAGAGATAAGATCCTCTTTCAAAGAAAAAAAAAGAGCAGAATAAACATTTGTATCCCTAAATTTCAAGTCACAGAGGATGAGCATTTAACTTGGAGAATTTTAAAACACGCATAACCAAATGCCTGCCTTAGACATTTAACAACAACACACAATAATAACAAAATTTTAAAAACAAACTTCTGTAAATGCACATAAACCATTTAACCTCCAAGTTAAAATGATTGGAAAAGATGCACCAAGGCATTTGATAGTTCACTTGTGGTAAAGGATCATCGACTATAACTGACGAAAATACATATGATCATGCATGCATTTTAAATTACTACAAACTTAACAGCTTAAACAGAACCTGTTTATTGTTGGAAGTTCATTGAACTCTACTAGACTCTGCTTCTAGTATCACAAATCCAAAATCAAAATGTCAGCAGTATTACATTCCTTTCTGGAGGTTCTCAGGGCTTTTTCAGTTTATCCGCAGAATTCAGTTCTAAGCTGTTGTATGTTTGAGGTGAGTCTCTATTTCCTTGCTGTAAATTCAGTATTTCTTCCCAACTTCTAGAGTCTATCTACATTCCTTGCCCTCAATAACTTTAAAGTCAGCAGTGATCACTTGAATCTCTTACGTGCTTCAAATCTCTCCTATCCTGTCTTGAACAGTATCTTTCTGCCTCTTTTTACCTCAATGGGAAGACATTCTCTGCTTTTATTTTTATCTTATTTTTTAAGGAGATAGAAGTTTGTGGAATATACTGCTCTCTGCTTTTAAACGTCTATGGGATTCCCATCCAGCTAATACAGGAAAATCTCCTTACCCTAATTTCTATAAATTTAATTCCGTGTGCATAGGCTATTTTGCCATATGATATAACATATCCACAGGTGAAACACCAGGGGGCGATGATCACTGGGCCAAAATCCTGCTCATCGCTGGCCATTTTCAAAAATATACTTTTAATTTTAGAACAGTCAATTGTAGCTCTTGTGTTTGAAGACAAATTGCAATCAAAGTTCTAATTTGACCAGAACACTTTCAGTTTGTTGGAAGATCACAGTATCACCATATTGTCTGCACATGAGAAAATGTCTATTTCTATATTCTCAGTGCCAAGGAGGACTCTATGATTTGCCTTGTGACCTGAAAAATCAAAAAGGGTGGGACCAGTTTATGCCCTGTCATTTCAGAGCAATAGCTATGACTTCTTTGTACATATTATAAAGTGGACATCATATATCTTTCTAGGATTCCAGGAAAGAGGCAGGGCTAGATAACCTTGGAAGCTAGTATCAGTCCAGTGGGCAAAATGTTAAAATCAGCAAGGTGACTTTTTTAACCATGCTTAAAAATGCTACTAAATTTGCTGATGTGAGCATGGTCTAGTAAGATATGTCTGTTTAAGTGAGAAAGCATCTTTACTGCAAGTCTATAACCTCTGACCTAAGAAAAATATAAGGGGATACTTAACTGAAATTTTTGTTTAGCAATCCAGAGATTAAACTTAAATCACTGGAATCAGTGGACTCAGATCATGTAATGCCATGCACCTGACTTCTAATTCTATGAGTTTCTTTTTTCTTTGAGAAGTTTACCTGACTTTTATGACACACTCCATTTATTTTCATACAGTTGAACATACTCAAGGTTCTACTTCATCCACTTCAGCTCTATAAAAAAGGGAGAGGAAAACCCAGATTAAGGCATTTTTATGTTTCAAAAATTTTGAATAAGTAACTTGTATCATTTCTTTCCTCCCTCCTTCCTTCCTTCCTTCCTACCTACCTTCCTATCTACCTTCCTACCTTCCTTCTTTCTTTCTTTCTTTCAGTATTAATTAAGCACCCATTGTATAAGGAATGTGTTGATTTTTTTAAAAAATATACATATGAAGAAGACATGCTTTGGGTCTTCAAAGTGTTCACAATCTAAAGGTAATGTCAAGAGTATCTCTGGAGTATGACAGCAAGAACACCTGAGAGTATCAAGAGATGACAAGAGGAAAAGGACATCTTTGAAAAGTATTTCAAAAATGAATAAAGATGATAGAATGGGCAGCCCAACAAATGAATATCACAAGAGAGTACACTGTGTTCAGGAGAATTCTCAAGGTATGAGTGGAGCATTGGTGACTAAGATGAGCAGTGGTTATATCTGGATGGGTAGGCATAGGTTCAATTAATAAGAATAAATGAGAATATTAAAATGAAAGTATTAGACAATTGAGGTTAAGTATATAGTAAAGAATAAAAACGAGTACAAAGGGAAGTCAGAGAGTATGGGAAACCATCTCCACCAGATGCACATCAGGACTCACTAGAAGTTGAGCAACATTCAAGACATGGCTGATTTTATAGTCCACTGCTTTCTTAAATTTCACCTTCTCAGAACAAGCAACTTTCTTTTTTTTTTTTTAAGATTTTATTTATTTATTTGGCAGACAAAGATATCAAGTAGGCAGAGAGATAGGCAGAGAGAGAGTGGGAAGCAGGCTCCCTGCTGAGCAGAGAGCCCGATGTGGGGCTCGATCCCAGGACCCTAAGATCATGACCTGGGCAGAAGGCAGAGGCTTTAACCCACTGAGCCACCAGGCACCCAGAGCAAGCAACTTTTGACTGTATTCTCCTTCCTGCTCATAGCTTCCATTTATTTGTGATATACTACTGTATATCTTGGATTCTTCTAAATGCCTTCTTTATAGGTCTTTGAGTTTTAGTGCCATTCACTTGTTGGCATGTCTTTCTGCACCTCCCATGTTAAAGCTCACCAGGAGAGAGAATGTACTGGGATTGATTCGGACTTGGTTTGCAACCTCAAGTGCTCCTATTGAGCAGATGTCTCAGGCCATCAGCTGCTCAGGTCATAGGCCTGTCAGTAGATAATTGTGTTTATCCCACAACCAAAGCACAGTTGTGAGAGGCTTTGGTTCAAGGATCACCAGCAACAAGGCTTCTCAGAAATGCTGACCATTCATTGACGGATTCAGAAACTCATTGAATGAATTAGATGCTAAAGGCTTGACACTTATTCTGTGGGTGATAAGGATTCATAAAGGTATTTTAAGAAGGAGAATGAATTGACTGTGTTTTAGGAAGATCATGCAATTGAGAGGATGACTTGGGTTTATAAAGGAGGAGACAGTGAGAAAAGAGGAACAAGCTTGAGAGACTATTGCAATAATTAAGAAAAAAACGAAGTTCAGAGGTTTGAATGAAGTTGTGAGGTGGAGCGAGAAGGGAAAGCCTGTAGGCACAGTATTTAGCAATTTATGCCCTGAGATCACACAGGTCTGTGTCTGAAACTGGCTCTAGTAGATACCAGCCCTGTGATCACAAACAGTATCATTTACCTTCTCTCAGCCTCAGTGTTTTCATGAGTAAAATGGGGACAATGCTAATGTATACTTTGTTAGACTATAGTAAGTTTTTCCTATGATTAAATGAGAACATTCATATATATATATATATATATATTTTTTTTTTTTTTACAAAGAGCCTGGTATACAGCAAATATTCCATAATGTCTACTTACAGTTTTAGAATATTGCTTTCAGACTTCTGGCTTCCAAGACTTGCTGGATAGAGAGAGAAGTTATAGGGTAAGCAGTCATGCCTTCCTAAAATCCTGATCCCTAGCTAGAGAGTCTGAATCAGATTTTCTCATGCAATCATCATTTATTCATGTTCTTGGAGGAGATTAGAAATCTACAGCAAAGCTCAGATGTAGACATGTCATGCTTTGGAGTTCCATATGATTCTCTGTTTGGAAGAAGGCACTAGCTAAAGACATGGCTAAATCTCCAAAAATGATATTTGGGATGATAATAGATTAAAGTGTTGCCAATTATGGTATCAATATTCTACTCTGTATGGCATAATTCAAGAACACTTCATCACAGCTACAGTAATAGCTTAGGAGAAAAAGCAATATTGACTAACTCAGCAGTGAGGAGACTTTCCAAATAAGTGACATAGAAGAGAGGCTCCTAGGAACCTTTATCATATCTCTTCCCTAACATGAATATCTTCACATAAACCTTCCAATAATTGACATGGTTCTAAAGAGGTTACTAAAGCAAAAATCTTGAGATAGCAGAGGGAGAGCTATGAAAGAGACTTGTGTTAGACAGATTGCTCTTGGTTGACACATTTTCTTTTCTTTCATGTCTCTAAGGAGTACTAGGATCACAAAAAATCTTGCTTCTCTTTCTCTCCAGGAGCTTCCCTAAAGCTAAATCTGTGTCTCTTTATTCAATAACAATTCCTATATAATCATCTGTCTCTAGCACTCCACCAGTCACAGTGGTATCTGCATCTTACAAGTATTAAGAAATTGTTAGTCCTCTCCATAAGGCAAGATATCCAATGAAGACTGATTTTTGTGTTTGAATCATACGGTTGAATTCTTCTAAAGAAAGAAGAATGGTTTAGCTTTCAACTTCATAACTCCTTACTACCTAAGATTTCCCTCCCTCTGTCCATTGCCAAGTACAAGACTGTTGCAGACGTCTTTTTCTAGAGGACTTTTTTATGGTGCTTTTTGAGAAGGCAGCCTAGTTAGAGTAAATGATTTTTTGGCTGAACAGTTTGAGTTTGTCAAATACATGAAAGGTAGTATCTAAGGAAGTAGAGAGGCAAGAGTGAGGAAGGAAATGAAGAGGAACTGAAAGAAAATGACTCTCATGGGAATAACTTCTCCATTCAGTTGGATTCTTTGGGTCCTTGTCATTTATCCTCATTACATTTATGTCAAATTTAGGCTACATTAGAAATTAATTACAATGGGTGGAGGGTGCCCTGGTGGCTCAGTGGGTTGAGACTCTGCCTTCAGCTCAGGTCATGATCTCAGGGTCCTGGGATCGAGCCCCGCATTGGGCTCTTGGCTCAGCGGGGAGCCTGCTTCCCCCTCTCTCTCTGCCTGCTTCTCTGCCTACTTGAGATTTCTCTCTTTCTCTCTGTCAAATAAATAAAACAATAAAATCTTTAAGAAGAAATTAATTACAATGGGTTAAAACAGTAGGAGCTACACGTCATTGGGCTGCATTCAAATTGCACTGTAGAAAAAAAAAAACTAGGCATTACACTATAGGAAGAAAAGGAATTATTTTGCAAGGGGCCTTGAATATATAAACAGTTTATTTTCTATGCCTAATTACTCTTTTAGATCTAACTAAATTCAAAGTATCATTATTTTTTACAGAAGAAAATATCATGCTTACACAGTCACTTACTAGTCACTTAGGTGGCATCTTCTACATTGCCCCAGGCACATAGTGAATACTGGAAATGCAGAAATCAAAAATACATAGCCCTTGCCCTCAAAGATCTCACTGACTGGTTCTGATCAGTAAGGACTTCGTTATTTTTTATGTATCTTTATTTCAAATGTTGAATCTAAATAATATAAAATTATCTTATAGTTGAATAATTAATAGCCTAAAGTCATTGTTGTGAGAAATTAATAAATTAAAAACGTATACAATTATCTCTAGCAGTTTCTACTTCTGAAAGGCAGAAACACAAAACTTTGCCGATTGTGGGGCTATTCTCAAGTTACTATCATTTGGAAGAGAGATTTTTTTCATAGTGAATCACATTGCATTGATGTGTTCAATGAAGGTACAAAATATAATTGTGAGGGAAAATAACATGGACAAGATGAAGTAATGAAATTGTCTTTGTATAATTAAAATTAGCAACTTTTAGTTAAAACTAAGTCTGGGTTGACATTCTGACTGGACTTAAGCTTTTTTCTCTCTCCCTCAGTTCTTGGAGGAGGTCAATTAAGATGGCAATATCAGGGGCACCTGGGTGGCTCAGTGGGTTAAAGCCTCTGCCTTTAGCTCAGGTCATGATCAAGGGTCCTGGGATCGAGCCCCACATCGGGTTCTCTGATCTGCGGGGAGCCTGCTTCCCCCTCTCTCTCTCTGCCTACTTGTGATCTCTGTCTGTCAAATAAATTTAAAAAAAAAATCTTAAAAAAAAAATGGCAGTATCAACTCAGGTTTTTGTAGGTTTAAAGAATCTCAGCTTGTTGAAGCATTTATATTTCCCTGGTTATGGCATCCTGGAGGCTGTAATGATTCAAATATTAATATTGGACTTTCATGGATGTAATAACCCTGTTGACACCGAATTTCATTTCAGGCTATGCCCTCAAATTAAAGTGGAAGAGGATTCTATGCCAGATATTTGTATAAAACCATTTGCCACAATTATGTATATGTCTCCAGCAAAAAAGTATTCTTTTGGCCTGCATTGTGGAGTTAACAGACTCGATTCCGCCTAACCGTTGCTTATGTTTCAGCAGTGCCATGAGCTAGAATGTGTAACCATTCAGATTTTTTTTTTAATTTACTGTGACTAGCTGTTTTGAAGCCGCACCTATTCAGTAACTATTTATAAACAGCTCAATTCCCTCCTTACAGTAGTAGATCTCTTTATGAGGAACTCCTGCTAAATTCAAAAGTTTCCTTAACAGAGAGAGAAGGAAATTCAAAGCATAGATTCTATGTCATACATTTCAGTCAGCTTGGCATGTATTTAATCAAACTAGTGAGGTCATTATTTTCTATCATGACTACTCCTTTCCTTCTTTCTTTTGAGTAGTCACAAGATGATTTGGATACTATAATAATATTTTAAACAGCAATGTAGTTCTGTTGAGAAAAAGAAGAGGGGAGGGAACATTTTAGTAGATACATAAACAGGAGCATAACCTACAAAAACTAGAGATACACAAATTTCTGAATATGTGAAACATTAGCTGGGGCCAATTTAGAAGATTAAAATTGTGTCAGAATTACACAGATCCAAAACAATAGGGTGCTTCAACAATCAATAAGGGGGATCCAGGGGTGGAAAAAATGAACATGAGAAAAGTATTGAAAAAACTGGGAGCATGAAGAAAGAAACTGACATTTCTTAATCTGGAGAAGAAATCGTTTGAGGAAAACAATAGAAATTTCATCATATGAAGAGTTATTTTATAGATGATGGTGTCCAGATGTTTCCCTGTCCCCTTAGCTAATATGGAGTTATATGACAACAAAAAATTTAGGTTAATTATTGTGGCTATACAGGCTGAGAAACCTTGAAATTGTTTATCAAGAGATGTGTATAGGAAGATTTAGTCAGCCATGCAAATTGACAGGGGGCCAGGTACCCACAGGGCCTTATTAAAATTAACCTTCAAACAAGAAGCTGAGCTTCTGATGGCCTCAAGCATCACAGATAGTTATGTGCATGTATGTAAAATAAACACTCTTTTTTTTAAATGAAAGAAATTTGGTATTTATTTAAGATTAGTCAGGATCAGGACTCTATCGGTGTCTCAGAATGTCCATTCTTCTCATGCATGCTTTCTGTTTTGCTGTGTTTCAGTTGAATGTCTCCATAAACCTGGATATTTAAGAGTGGATTGTCATTTGGTATATGTAGGGAGAACCTATTGTTAAGTTAAAGTAAGAAAGAAGGTCACATTTAAATTGGTAAGACTTTCTCAAGAATATGCAATAAACTCACTGTTACTAACTTACAGTGAAAGCTAGACACTTTGTGGCCCTCATCACTTCCTTTTGCCTAGAATGTCCTCTATGTAATTAAAAGAGAAAATTAAAATGAAACAAGATAAACATCTGGAAGAAATATTTGGATAGGATAGATGATTTGAAGATACTGGTATGTTTAGCTAAATGAAGTGATGCATATAAAACTTTTATTCTCTGATATTTACAGAGATACAAAATTCAAAATCACAAAATAGCATGTACAATCAGAGGCAAATGTTATATGTACTAATTATTTATAACAAAAGTAACACTGGAAAGACCCATTTTGGGCTTGATGGGGTAAGTCCACACAAATTTTCCCATCAATACCAACAGAAATCTCTAGACAAACTGTTTAAAAAACAAACAACAAGTACCTGAGGATACCAATAATTAAACAAAAATATGAGGCTTTTGGATAGAAGACAAAATTTGGAGAAGCAATCAACGTGAGGTTGAGTTTCCCTCTTTTTTTCCTTTTACCCATGACTGAAACTCCAAATAAATCATGTATTTTTGGACAAAAGGGGAAGGAAAGGGGACTCAAATCATGGGAACCAGAAGATAGAGAAGAATCCTGAGGTCTCAGATCCAGGGAAGAAGATATGTTAATTCTGGAATAAGCACACAACTTAACCTGTGAACTATGAATGGGTGGGGCAGTCCTAAGCCTGTCATAAAAGTTTGAGAAATGAATTGAGATCTAAAGACTCAGAATGACCCTGAACTAGGGTCATGGACAGGTTGAAATTGGCATAGTGAATGAAATTTGAATTGATACAGTTTAGAGGAGAAGGGGCAGAAATTACTGTCTGAACATAGATTGATTAGTGGCTAAAATAAAAATATTCACAATCTCTAGAGGATTATAACAGGACTCAAGAATCTGCAAAACGTAACATTTGCAATGTCCAGAATGCATTCCAATACTACCTGGCAGGCAAAGAATAAGAAAAAAAAATGTGTCCAAATCTCCAAATCCTAAAGGAAAAAATAAATGAAAGATGACTCAAAAGCTAGAATTATAAGATTGAATTTTTATAGCAGCTAACATAAGCATACTTCAAGAGGTAAAAGAAAAACACCCTTAAAGTAAGTGAAAAAATAGGCATATTTAGCACAAAAATAAAAACTATAAAAATAAGTCAAATGGAAATTTTGGAACTGAAAAATAGAATATAAAAAAAAAATCAAACTCACAGGATGTGCTCAATACAGAATGGCAGGAAAATGAGGAAGATGAAGGTAGATTGGTAAAAATGGTCCTTTCTAAAAAGCAGAGAAAGAAAATTTTAAGTTGAACCTAGGCTCAAACACCTGTGAGGCAATATCAGAATGTCTAAGGAATATATTTGTGGAGTCCCTGAAGGAACTTTGAGAAAAAAAAGATTGAGGAAGAAAAAAAATTTGAGGAGACAGTGGATAAAAATGTCTTGAACTTAGTTAAAGGTGTAAATTTACAAATTAAAAAAGTTCAAAGAACTCCCAACATGATAAACTCAAAGAAAACTGTGAATAAATGCATGCAATCAAGCTACTGAAAATCAAAAACAATGGAAAAATGTGAAAAACAGTTAGAAAAAAATGGCATATTCCATACAGAGGAACAATGATTCCAGTGATCTTGGATTTGCTGTCCAAAAACATGGATGGAAGATGACAGTAGAAGAAAATGTTAGAATTGGAAATACAAGTGCTGTCAATCCATAATTTGTTCCCACTATGAATACTCCAGGAATGAAAACAAAATGAAAACATTTTGAGATAATAGAAAATTAAAAACAGGTGACCATTAGACCTGTTCAGTAAGAGTTGCTAAATGATGTCTTTCAACTGAAGGGATGTGATACTGAGGAAAACTTGAATCTCAGGAATCAAGAGAAACAACAGAAATGATGAAGAGGTTGGGTTAATATGAAATACTAACTTTTAACCTCCTAAGTTCTTTAAAAATATGTATGACTATCTAAAGCAAAAATGATAACATTTCCTAGTGAGATTTTCAGTTTGTATAAATGTGGCATATTTGACAACAATAAATAAAGGTCAAAGGGAAGGGAAGTAGAGGTTCCCAGACTTCAGGGTTTCTACAATTTATGTGAGTTTTAATAATATTGACTTTACAAGAAAATGAAAGGTACTATGCATTCATATTTTAATATTTGAAGCAATCTCTCTGTCTCTCTCTCTCTCACACACACATATACACATATGCACAAGCATTCATACATATACACTGTAAAGAGATACAGCCAAAAAGCCAGTATCTAAGTTAAACTGAATTAAAAAAAAAAAAATATATATATATATATATATTTCAAAAGAAAGAAAAAGGAGAGGACAGAGGAGCAAAAACATATTGAAAAAAGAAAGCCCATAAATATATTGTTAACATACTTCAAGCATCTCCTTAATTACGTTCAATTTTATTGAATACTAATAAATACTTCTATTATAAAACAAAGATGAGTAGGTAAGATGAGTAGGTTGTAGGAAAAAATTGGGACTCTACTATATGATGTTCACAAGAAACATATTGTGAATATAAAGATAACAACAGGTTGAAATTAAATGGACAGAATAAAACTATATCATGCAGACAAATGGTAAGCATAATAAAATTCAATATTTTGAGATCAGAAAAAATAAATTTCACAGAGTACTAGGAGAGATTAAAAGGACATTTTATAATTAAGAAGACATAAATATTATCAGATGTTATACACCTAAAAATAGAGGCTCAACACACAACAAATTGAGAGAAAAATGGAGACACAGTCAATTGCAGTCATGGAAAAAAATACTAGCACTTATGTGATGAAGACTGTGACATCATTTTTGTGTTTGCTGATAGCTTTTAAACCTCCCTCCTTTCTTTTCCCCTTGTGCCCCACATTTTTGGGCAAGCTGATAAGAAAGCTTGGATATTTCCTCCTTTCAACCAGCCAGAGACTCAAATCAAAGGAGCCCCTGCTCACCTGTAGGAACTCTCACCTTGGGTCCAGGTCCCAACCACATTAAAAATTCAAGCCACTCTCCTTTGTTGGTCTTTCAAGACATTTTGGATTTGTTTGAGATACCTATGCTGACCCCCTTAGAGACCTCAGTTATGTAATTAATAAACCATACCATCAGTGTCCATATCCAAACCAATTTTAGTTGGGGGATGTGGCTCATCTACCTCTGTAGGTGACCATTACCACCCATCTTTCAGCAACTAATAACTAAAAGGTCAAAATTCAGGTAATTTATTCTAACTACATCTTTCCATTGCCATTAATTTCACCAAAATTAATAAAAAATTGCCCTACAAAGACCTCATTAAGAAAATAGACAAGTTATAGACTCAGAAAAAATACTTGCAACACATTTATCAAAGAAAGGGCTTGTGTCTGTATGTATAAAGAATACCTATGGCCTAATTTTAAAAAGAGAGAAGAAATTGTTGAAAAAGAAAATAGGCAACAGTTAGATACTGAACGAAAATAAATTTATCGATAGGCAATAGGCACATGAAAAGATGTTCTGCATCAATAATCATCAAAGAAATATAAATATTAATCACAATGAGATACTGCTACACACCCACTAGAAAGCTAAAATTAAATATTCTCACTATGCTAATTATTGGTGAGAATATGAGGCAAATAATTTTTGCACATTGCTGGTGGGAATACAAAATGTTACAACCCCTTTGGGGAACATTTGGCAGTTTCATAAAAACTTTACAATGCATGTACCATGTCACATAGCCTTTCTGTTTCTTAGCATTTGTCCCACAAAGCCAAAGACAAGAACATATGTCTATATAAAATTTTGTGCCTTGATGTTCATAACAACAATTTGTAATAACCCAATGCTGGAAACAACCTTAACATCCTTTAGTTGGTTAATGTATAAACAAATCATGATATATCTGTCCAGTGGAATACTACTTTGCAATAAAAAGAAAACAATCTATTGATACACATCACCCCTTCAAAATCACTATGCTACATTTTAAGAAGACAGATTTACAAAAGGTATCTAATGTGTATTTCCATCTGTGTAAAGTCTTAGATCATGAAAATTAATCTATAGTGACAGAAAGGAGAACAAAGTTGGAGAAAGAGCTGTGCCACAGAGGGACTTGAGAAAACTTTTAGGAGTAATGGAAATATTCATTATCCTGATTGTTGTGATGGTTTCATGGTTGGATACACATGCCAAAATTCATTAAAATTGTGCCCTCTATGAATGTCATTTATTGTGCTTATGCCTCAACAACATGCTATGTTTTGAAAAGTAATGCTTGATGAAATAATGGATTATTGGACTTCAAGTTTGATTACTAACAAATATCAGAATACCAACCAAGTAATATTTGGATTAAAGTAAATTACTTAAATAATGCACAGAGTCAATAATGACTTAAATGCATTTCTTTTTCAATGACATACAGATGCTAGATTTTAGAATAGCTAAAAAAATGAAAAGGTGTTTTCAAATGTTGTTTGTTGTTTCTGAGACACCTATTATATATAGACAGAGAAAGATTAAGTCACAAGGTAACACAATCCTGTGTTTAGATATAAACCTTGGTCAGAGAATGAATTCTAGAATAGGTTATAACTAGTTGTACTTTAGCGGAAAGATAAAATCAGAAAAGCAGAGTTTTAAACCCAGGCTCTACAAGGGACCAGTTAGAGACAATTCTGTAACAAATTTGACTCTGCCAAAGTCTTACTTTTCTTATCTGTACAATTAGTATAATCCCACTACCTCACAGGTTTATTGGGAGGACAAAATTCTTGCAACGTTTCTGGAATACAGATAGCACTCCACTAGTGCTGCATTCTGCTGCCATTCATTGAGTGCGGTACCAAGTCACTTGCTTTAAATACCTTAAAACCTCCTTACTAGTTACAATTTCACAGAACCCTAAAAGAGTCTCTGACAGTGTTCATGATAACTCTTCCCTCAGCAGCAGAGCTAGGTTTCCCAACTCCAGAGTCTATGTGCTGATCCACTGTGCAAAAGGAACCTCACCAAGGAATGCTTGCTGGGAAAGGTGACCACCCATGTATGGAAGATAGTAAGGAGAATGTTACTGGGGGAGACAGAAATTGTTCCAGCCTATCAAAGAGATGGAACAAGGTTTAAAGCAAGGAGTGTTAAAGTGATTTTGATTAAACCAACTCAGAAATGGGTCAGTTTTCAGTTCTTAAGAAAATGAGATCTTCCACTAAATTATCTAAAGTTAGAAAATGTTGTTTTTGCATATAATTGTGTTTCAGTGTGACTTCCTATTACTTTTTTTTTAATCCAAACCAATATTTCAGGAATGGACATATATATAAATGTAGAAAATGTAGGAAAATTCATTCTCCGTGATATCATCTGAAAGAGTGACACAGTGCCATTAGAATAAAGAGGTGCATTAGAACATAGGGTGCTGTGATGACAGGAACTACTTAAGATGAGCTTCATCTATCATTTGACTTGGGTCACTTCACATTCAATTTCTTCTTTCAGCCAGCTTGGTATTTCCAATACTATGTTAAGCAAGCCTGAAATGGGAAAATGGTTAAACAATAAGATTTTTTATATTCAAGTTTCTAAGAATTTATAAATTTTCATTCATTTATCTAAAACTAAGTCATTTTTGCTATTGTTGTGAAACCTTTATTTTGAGAGGTTGACATCAGTTAGTAAAACTTTGAAGTAACTACCTGACACATTATATACAATTATAAATATATAACATATAAGATATACATTGTATATAATATACATTACATATAAATATACAATCTGAGATAGAGAGGTAGATTCATACATACATACATACTCATAGATGACAATGATTCCTTCTCCAGTATTTACTGAGCACCTTCTATGTCTAAATATTTTAGTGTGTGTTGCCTTAAACATCATGAAAATTATAATGAATAATGGTTAAGAGTTATGGTGATTTGTTTTATACAACAAACTGTCATTTAGTATTGTCTATAAATAGACATTTGGAATTTAGTTATTAATTCATTCAATGTCATTTACAAAAGATCTATCATGTATTATTTGGTAAAAATCCAGCATTCTTTCTAGTAAGAAGAGAAAATGAATGAAGGCAGTTTATCAGATGGCTTCTAAAGTACTTTCCATGTAAAGAAATGTGTGTTTCTACAAAATCAATTTCTTTCCCATCCTTGGCACATGATATTAATGTATAGACCAATTTTTCATAGCAAAGGTTATAATTAAGGTAGCCACCAAATGAAGCAGAACAAATAGATCTAAAAATGTGTTACTGCTACATTTTTATCAGTCAGTGTGACATATACCATGACTATTATTTGGTTCCTGCAGCAACACCCACTCTACATACCAAGTTACCTACACTGAGATATGTTGGGCATGTTCTCTTTCCAGCACCATCAAATAATTGCAACCCCTGTGATAAATACTTAAACAATGCAAAATCTACACCCCCTATGGCAATGGCAGATCTAGCAAAAAGCAGGAGTAGAGGCTCCGATGACACTAAGAGTCTGACAACTGACATTTACGACAATGTTAATAACTCACAGTTTTCAGATCTACTGATCATGAGAACCCCCAGTGATGCTGCCACTTGCATGATTCATATGCTGCCTTCCCTAGTAGTATGTGGGAAAATGGGGTTTCATGTTGCTGGAGAAGTAGGAGCCATTCAACTCCACCAATATCTTGTGCCTTGATTTTTTTTTTTTTTTAACTGAGTAGCAATAACTCATTTGCATTTTCCTACTTCGTATCTTAATTAGAATGCAATAGTTGGGACTTTTTTTTTTTTTTCCAGAAATAGAATATAGAATGTAGTAGAAATCAACATGATCATCTTTAAGGGGTCTGACATTTCAATAAAAATATGCTTGTAGGAAAACAGTGTTAACAATTCTTGGGTTTCACTTGACCCCAAACTCTTTTTGTTAACCAGAGGCAACCTTAATTTATTGTCAGAACTTAATCTTTGGCTTTGTCTCTGAGTGTTTTTGTTTTTGTTTTCATTTTCTTTAAGAACAACTTGCAGTGATCTCAACAGGCTCTAGTTGTATAATCATACTAAAATTCTAAGATTTTGTACATTGTGGGTATGTTTCATTTACAGACCTTTGTGATAATTTTACTAAATGTGTGCTTTATGTTTATTTCACGCTAACATAAATAATAAAAAATTAAAGCCATGAACAACATACGCTTCAGCATATTTTCAAGATGCCAGTAGAATAGGTAAATATGCATTGTTTGTAATAAAAATAACCATAGACACCCTTTAGAGAATGACTTGTTTTTTTTTGTTGTTTTTGTTGTTGTTGTTTTTTAAGATTTTATTTATTTATTTGACAGACAGAGATCACAAGTAGGCAGAGAGTCAGGCAGAGAGAGAGAGCAAGAAGCAGGCTCGGGGCTCCATCCCAAGACCCTGGGATCATGACCTGAGCCGAAGGCAGACGCTTTAACCCACTGAGCCACCCAGGCACCCCTAGAGAATGACTGTTATATGTTAGGCAGTGTGCATGTATTTTCTTTAATTTTTACAATGGCTTTTCAAGTTAGGTGCTACTATTCTTATTTTACAGATCATGAAATTAAAGCTGAAAAAAAGCTAAGTAAATTGCTTAAGTCCATATAACTAGATAGCAATGCAAATAAAATTCATACTTATTTTATCTAATACCAGACCTGTATGAATTATGTTACATTCTGTACTTTCCTTATAAAATATAAAGTATATAAGGTATAATATTAATATCACACTACATGTGTGAATATCAAAAAACACGTATTTTCACAGGTGAAATATGTTCTATCCCAGCATGATAACATGGATAGATTGGAAAGAGAAGTGTGGCAAGGGTGCTTCTTAAAACAAAAACCTAAACATTGCCATTTTAATATATATATATATATTTTATAGGATATGAAATCCTTACAAATCTACTACATTAGTATATTCTGGCTTTGCATAGATATTTATCAATAACCATGTTAAAAATAAGTTACATGATGGATTTATTGGTTTTATTAACAACTTATTTGATTTCTATACCTTTGAGACATCTAGAAATCAGAATTATTTACTTATAATTTTATTTGGCTTACTTTCCTTTTGATATAAATAAGGGTAATAGGGTCCCTATAAGTTTTATTTTTATTATAATTAAATATTTCAAAAATATTCCAATACTCAGTAAGATTAGACCAGATATTCTATGGATGTCACTTTTTTGTCAACTGGACGCATCTTTTGTGATTCTAGAATTTAAGTTTAGAAACACACAAAACACAACCAGATCATTCGCACTTTGCATGAAGTTTGATCAAAAAGTTGAATCCAGGGGTGCCTGGGTGGCTCAGTGGGTTAAGGCCTTTGCCTTTGGCTCAGGTCATGGTCCCAGAGTCGTGGGATCAAGCCCCACATCGGGCTCTCTGCTCAGCGGGGATCCTGCTTCTCCCTCTCTCTCTGCCTGCCTCTCCGCCTACTTGTGATCTCTGTCTATCAAAGGAATAAATAAAATCTTAAAAAAAAATAAAGTTGAAACTACCACTTAGCATTTAGCTTATATTTACACTGTGCTGTTCCTTGTTGGGTGAAGTAGTAGGAAACATATTTTAATTTCTGTAGATCAATTTCCCTCCAAGAAGAATGTACATGGTATAAGGATTTTTAAGTCAATGAATTCCTTTTTCTTATACATTACTGATAGCTCAAAATCATATCATACATTATTTGCTTTATATTTGAACCATGATTTTATTTATTTTTAAATATATTTTTTCATTTTATAATTTATATTTTCCATTTGTAATTTCCATTTTCACAGTGGGGTAAAAATAACAACTTTTATTGTAACATTTGCCTTTAAATTTTATCTTATTTTTATGAATTTCTAACTTCTCAATCATTCTATATTTTGTGTACTTGCTATTAATATGGAATATTTTCTTACTAATTTTTCAACTGAAATATGAATTAATCTGGAATATTTTCTTACTAATTTTTCAACTTGTTTCAGTCTGGACTGTTTGTTTTTATTTTTTTCCTCTGTGCCTTCACACTTGACATGGTAGGAATCCACTGCTTCTTAGATCACATGTCTTCCTTTGTCTTTATATATTCTCCCTTTTTGATGAAATACTGCTTCAACAAACTTTTAAAATTACTTAGAAGGAAAGCCTTTACATGGTCTGGTAGCTATCCTAAAATATGGTAGTCTTGCTGTGTATCAAATACTATGTTCAAATTCATTTTCTTTTAAAATTTTATAGAATTTTGTTCAATCTCTTAGAATCCAAAGATGTGATTAAAAAAAAAAAGTTGGTATAGTTTCTGATTTTTTTTTTAAATACAAGTTTCTCTTTTCAATAAGAAAAGCAGTCTAAGTATGGATCTTTTCTTTTATATTTTGGTGGGCCTTTCAGAAACCTTTCCAAACTGGGCATGTGTCCTTAGCTCTCAGAAAGAGCTCCTTCTGTTCAATGAATATTCCTTGTGTGGTGCTCTTTTTGACTATGGATATTAGGTAAAACTCTTAAAATCTTTTAATATAATCATGGAAGCTTTCTTTTATAAAAAAAACTTCTTGTCTGTTTTTCTGTTTCCAGAATTAACTTTTATTCTTCAAAGTTCACTGTTTCTGCCCATTTATTTTTATATTCTTCTTCATTTTGTTGGATATTCCCCTATACCTAAAATTCTTTACTGTGCATTTTTATTTAAGATTAAAGGAGTGGATTACCTTATGTGAGTTTCCTGTGTTTTTTGTTTTTGTTTTTGTTTTTGAGCTGTTTTGAAAGTAAATAAATTCCATACTCATCATCTTTCATGTATGGGAAGAATACCTGGAATGGAATATTATTCTCAGGTTTTGCTTTGTTTGGAATTGAGGGAGCAATGAGCTAACTTTTAGACTGGAACCCCTATAGTTCAATTTGAAGAAGGTTTTGCATTGGAGTAAATGGCCCTTATGCTAAAACTTTTGATGCTATCCAAAGGAAGCTGATAACACTTCTCCCTTAGGTATCTGGTGTTGCATTGATTACTCTTGGGGAAAGTCATAGGAAAGATGTGGCTGCAAGTTGACCTTGAGCTTGACCCAGATGACTGGAGGCTCCTCACTCCCTCTACTATCTTTGGAATGTGTGTTCCATTTGCCTTTCTTGTTCCTGAAGGCTGCTCCCAGGACATAGTTTGGGATAGTGATGTGGTGTTGAAGACACCTACATGGACTACATGACTAAAGTTATTTAAGGCCTGTTTATAAACTTTTAAGATTTGGTTGGCAAGTGTGATGATCCACTCTTCTTACTTCTCATATGTAGGTCTCCTTCACCAATTAAAACCACCACTCACCAACCTGAAGTAGCCTGCCTCTTTCTTCAGTCTTTTTCTGCCTTATGTGTTCTGCTATGGGAGGGATGGGGCTGGTTTTGGATTATATCAGGGAAGATCCCAAGAAGTTTATGATCCAACAATCCCATCACCTTTTACCAAGTGTTTCAGACCAGAGACATATACATCTTGTTCTCTTCTCATTAGAGTTGCCTGGTCTGCCCTAGTGTTTCTTTGAACCATCTCTTCTTGTCCAATTTCTGTTATGAATATCCAAATTTAGCTCTAAAATGGTTTTTCTAGCTTCTGTCACTGTTTCTCCCAATGCATTCTCCACCCCAACATTAGAATTTACCTTTCAAAGACTGGAGGATAATACTCTTGCTCCAAAATGTTCAAGGGTCCTTCAAGTCCTCAAAATGATGTCTAACATTCTTATCTTGGCATATAGGAATTCCCATGATCCTAAATGTTTCATCTCTACTTCTGCATCTCTCTCATGCAGCCAGTTCCTAGTGGCTGGTTTTCCTGTTTGACGTATCACACCGCATGCCTTTCAAATGCCCAGCTCAACTTCTCCTTGTTCCTGATACACCTTGACTGAAGTTTATATGATCCTTTCTAATTTCATGTTTAACTTTGCTTCTGTAATGCTCTAATTCCCAACCAGGGATGATTTTATTCCCCACAGGAAATTTGTTAATGTCTGGAGACATTTTCAATCATCATGATTCAGAGGGAAGTGGAGAGAAGATGTCTGGCAACTAGTAAATAGAGGCCAAGAACGCAGCTAAACATGGGTCGTCTCACAATCAACTGTCAATAGGATAGTACTGAGAATTAGAGACATTCTTTTACTATAATCCTCATCATGGTCTTCTTCAGTTATGTGTAACACACTTAAGTCTTTTACTAAAATATAAGCAAATTTAGAACAGGGACTGAGTCATAGCCTCTTTAACTTCCCTTGTTGCTTAGCACAATAGTTGGGAGGAAAAAAAAAAAAGAACAGAACAAGTGTTTGCTGAATTGAAATGTGGACCTCTATAAAATGCTTGATATGTCCCATATTTTCTGGTCTCAGTTTTCTTTCTGCAAGCTTTCTCATTTTCATACAGATTTTTTTTTAAGATTTTATTTATTTTTTGTCAAAGAGAGCACAAGCAGGGGTAACAACAGGCAGAGGGTGAAGTAGGCTCCCCACTGAGCAAGGAGCCCGTTGTATTACTGGATCCCAGGACCAAGGGCTTATATCCTGAGCTGAAGGCAGACCTTTAACCAACTTAGCCCCACAGGCATCCCTCCATTCATATCCTTGATTACATGTGTCTCTAATTCTTTTAATACAATCCTTATAATACTATACTTAAATTTTCCTATTTATTCATTAATTCTCTCTCTATATTACAAGATCCTTATGGACAGGGACAATATGCCTTCATCATGGTACCTACAGAGACCAGGGCAATGTCTGAAGGAGGTGTTTGGTAAATGATGCAAAATAATTGAACAGCATCACTTGAGAAAATAGTTTTAAGAAAAGATATAAAGCAGTTTTACAAATTTTCTATGAATAAAATTACAACCTCACACATCATCTTAGGTTGCTGCTTATGTATACTAACATCAGAAAAAGTGTGTGTGGGCACCTGGGTGGCTCAGTGGGTTAAGCCTCTGTCTTCAGCTCAGGTCATGATCTCAGGGTCCTGAGATCAAGCCCCACATCGGGCTCTCTGCTCAGCAGGGAGCCTGCTTTCTCCTCTATCTCTGCCTGCCTCTCTGCCTACTTGTGATCTCTCTCTCTGTCAAATAAATAAATAAAATCTTAAAAAAAAAAAAAAAAGAAAGAAAAAGTGTGTATGCTACCAGCTAGATGCAGGTATTCCCAATCTAGGCATTTGTGATTATAGTTATTTAGATTTGTTACTAATCAGTCAGGGGATGCCTTACTTCAACGTTTCTCAAACTCTACTTGGTGGACCATCTGTATCAAAATTGCCAGACAGTACTATATAAAAAATAACTACTTAAAGTATCTGGAGTCGAGGGCCAGAAATCAGTATTCTTGACAATCTCCTTGGGTGATCCTTATGCATACTAATACTTGAGAATCACTTACTCTTTTTTTTTTTTTCTACTTGACATAAATAAGACTCGCCTTTTTCTTCCCACTTATGTCATTTCCATAATAATGTCAATAATAACTAATCTTTAGTGAACATTTCATGTATACCAAATACTGTATTAAGCACATTATGTTTTTAATATCATTCAGTCCTCACAACCCACCTATGAGATAAATTCAATTGTTACATCTGTTTTAAACATGTGGGAATCCAGGTACAGAGAGGTTAAGTTATTTGCCTAATGTCACTTCTAGAGCAAGTTCCAGATCTTACTTGAAAACTTGTATTTTTAAACACAATGCTTTCCTGCCCCTGCATCTTTTGAAGATTGCTTTTTTTCCCTTAGTTGATCATGAAGTGTTCTGCAGTCTGAGATTTTCATTTCGTTTCAAACAGCTGAAATATATTCAGAGTTGCCTCATTATTTGTGAATAAAAAGATTAGTGGATTTTCCGAAAGATATATTCCATCCAGAAGGCTGGGTTAAGCTCTTATGTTTCAGTATCATTAATTGATTAATATTTTCCTTTCAACACATGATGGAATCATTAGTAAATATAGATTTAGGACTGCTGAGAAAAGTTAGCCTGTCACAGTTTAGCAGTTTCAAGAAAACCTGAAAAGTGAAAGCCTTTTAGACATTACTGCTGGGGTGACATGAACTGACAGGGCTGTTGTCACCTGATAATGCATTTCTAGGTGTGCTAAGTTTTCCAAAGGCCATCATGTCCTGTGGTGATGATGGCTTGGCGTTAAACAGCTCACCGAGCAGCCTTGAGAGAAATTGTACTAGATCACGTATAAAGCAATATAATTAACATGCTTATTCTGGAGAAAAGCAAGGAGAATACAACCCTTGATGGTCTCATTTAAGAAATAGTTTTCCTCTTGGCTACACACTCCCCCAAAAGCATCTTTCCCCACTTATAAAATCCAAGAGCTACTTCTTTGACAAATACCTGACACTGTAGCAAACCAGGAGGCTGCTAGTTGAGAGAAGGGAAAAAGAGCAGACACAGATGATGTTACCCTCTATTCCTACCACCTGTTTATTGACTTGGAAACACAAGCCTGTTTGTCTTTATCACTGCCCAAACTGTTCTTCATCTAGTATTTTTCTTGGCTGCCTCATTCTGCTATCTCCTCGCTGCGTAGTGTATGATTGTAACTGGAATTCCGATGGCTCTCATTTTACGTCCAAACAGTTCTAGTTTCCCCTTACCATATGGTCATCCTGATGTTACCATTTGCCTCAATCATCCTTTTTGTAGCTGCTTGAACATCTTAATTGATCTCATGAGCTATGTTAGGGATTTATAACAGACATCAGTATAATTCATCTCACACACATGGCCTGGGCCTTTTCTCTGATTGGATGTGTGTTATATATACATAGATATTTACAATTCTCTAAAACCTCACTTTCACCTTAGTGATAACCTAAACGAGCTTTCAAGGGCTATAGCTCACCAGGGGAAGCAATTACCTGTGTCCCCCTGTCTGATATGCGATTTTCCGTTTCCCTGAAGTGTTTGGTGTTTTAAAACACACTAAGCCTTTTCCTTCTGTTTAAACACAGTGGTGAATATGTTCAGTTTTAAAAGTTTTCTGGAATAAAAACGATGAATTCTTATTTTACTAGGCACCCATATTGCTTTTCTTACTTTCTCATTCATTCATTGTTATCAGCAAGACACTCAAAATCATTAAAAAAAACACATTCATGATTTCTTTTGATCATCAGGACACAAAAATTTACATTGGCGATTTCCACTTTTACCAATGAATTTACCTCTCTTATGAAGCCTGCCTTTCATTCAATTACCTCTCTAGTCAAAGTATATTCTCCAAAGCAGATTCCTATAGCTATGTAAACTCACCCCCATCTCTTTCTCCCTCTGTGTGTCTCTCTCTCACACACCCTTATAAACCTGGTAGAGTGAAAGCTAATAGGAAAGACTAAAGAAGAAATTTACACATTTCTCTGCCTAGTATGTTAGGCCTTAACAAGTAGGTGTCAATCTAAGTCAATTTCATAAAGGAAAGTTGATTAACTAAGGTTATTTTCAGTACCTGGGAATTGGTCCTATTTTCAGAAAAGCTGTCAACTGAATAAATGATATCTTTAGTACCATTAGCTCTTCTGAGCCCTTCTCTAGCCTGTTTAATGCATGCATTATCCCTGTGTGTTTTCAACTTTCTTAAATTGTATGCCACAGATATAATCTAAATTTTGTACCTATTCAGGTAAACTTACTTTTGAAAACTGACCTGTAATTGTTAAACAACTGTATTTATCCTGAGGCAGAATTTTGAAAAAAAATTATGATGATTATGATGTTTTCTTTGGTGGGCCCGCTGGATGATGATCTGGTCACTTAAAATCATGTGCCCAGTACACTAGTGCCTTACAGAGTATCATCAGACAGATTTCCCAGCTCTGCCAAGAGGGACGACCACTGGATTGATTATAACCTGAAAACATCTCTCTAAAGAGAAAAGAAAACACTGAATATCTTAAATTAAAATATATATATATATATTAAAATGAATCTGAGGCAGCATGAGGCCCAGAGTTTTTGCTCACATGGTGTTAGTTTTGGGAAATTTCAATGAATAAATCATTCCCAAGAGGCAATTGTCTGTCGAAGCCTATTTGTCATACCTGTGATGTTATATACGGAAAGTCCAAGGAACCAAAAATTACACCATTGCATGCCACACTTTACTCATATATGCAATTTAACATGCTTCATTTAGGTGGCTTAACTTCTCTGTGACTCATTGTCCTAACATACGAAATAGGTATATTTACACTTCCCTAAAGATGGTGTCCTGAGACGGACAGAAGGATGACTTACATCTAGGCCAGGTTTCCACAGAGGAGCACCAGATCATCATTTCATCTTTCGGGAAAGAATTGCTTAGGCAGCATGGCTCAAATTTGAATTTTACTGCTTACTAATTCTGGATTTATGGGAAAAACACTTATCAGTTTCTACTTCTTTAAAATGGGGATAATATCGATCTAGAGAGGTTTTTATGAGGACTAAATGGCATAATAAATGTGCACAGTGCAGTGCTGGGCAGACTGGGCCTTTACCAGGTGTCACATTCCTTTTTAATACAGCTCTGTGTGGCAAAGATGAATCTCTCTACAATTCCCACCATATAGAAACAACTACATGGAAGGTTATAAAATCAGTAAATGTCATACGAGCAAGTCTTAAGCGAAATAGAAGCAGAGGTTTGAAAGAGAACCACAGTAGAACATTTGATAAATCAGTTTGAAAGATACCAGAAACAAGAGATTTAAAAAAAAAAAAAAAAGGAGGGGCATTAGGAGTGGTGCATAAGAAGGTAAAAATAAAGAAAAACATGTGCTGTTTAAGGGTGTAGGAGGCGTCTCATTCTAAACTTTAGGTCCAGTAAATCTTTCGAAGGTTACAAAGAAGGTTTAGACATAGATACTGCTTTCACTAATCGCAAAGGTGGATTTGAAATTATTTCCAATGGTGGGTTTGTTGTAAAGACTGGATTAACTGAGAGGTGAATGTTATTAAACGGTGTGACCCTGGGTAACGAAGACTCATAAGATGGTTATATAGAGATGGAATCCTATGTAGTTAGGCTAGAGATATAAACTGTGACCTGACTAATAATGTCCTCAAAGAGAACCAGAAAGCCTATAGATGACAAGGACAAAAAGATGAAGATAGTGGCATGACTGGAGGGGGTCATCTTCAAAACAACTCTGAGATTTTAAGTAAAATACAAAGGAACAATGATTGGGGAGCAGCAGGAGTCATTCCCACAGAGGTGATAATTGAAGCGGGACTGGATGGGGTTGCCAAGGGATAGAATAAAGAAGAGGACTTCAAGGATGAAATCCTCACATAGAGGCCGATGCTGACTATGCAACAAAGTCCTTTCTGTTCTGTGCAGTGGACAGAAAGGGACACTGAGCCTGGGTTTTACATGTGGCTGTGCTCTGACACAGGTGTCCACTGATAGTAAGTTCAATACTTATCTGCCTAATATCCCTACGCCATCCCACCATATGAAAAGACAAAAATCCATATGTTTCCTAAAATAATATAGGCTAATAGTGTATGTATGTGTGGATGTTTACATATACGAATAGCCTATATTTCATATATATATATGCATATACATATATATATGAAATAATACTAACACTAACTTCCCAATATTTCATATTCATATGTGTGTGTGTGTATATATATATATACACACATATATATCAGAAAGTATGTGTATATATACACATATATATGTATATATATGTATATGAAATATTGGGAAGTTAGTGTTACTATTAGTATTAGCTCATTTTTATAGTTTCCTGATTCATAAAGGCTTACCTTCCTTTGAAAGAGCCTTTATTCTACAGCCATTGTCATCTGTCAGTAAAGAACAGGGCCCACTGCTAGGAAGGCTATCTAGATGTGGAAGATTGTCTAGATGGCATTAGAGATGTTTTCCCCTTATTCCTTACTATGTAACCAAGATGAGTCTTTAATATGACACCTCAAACCCAGTCAAATATATTTTGAGCTTTAAGTATCTATTAAGTATTATATATCATCTTATTGATGGGTAAAGAGTAAATTTAGTGCTTTTATCATGACTCAGCTATAGAAAAATGTTCTCAAGTACTAAGGTTGGGATTTTTACAGTCTTATATGAGTTATTTGACACTTTCTTATGTTAGTGCAGGAGTGGACTACTGCTAGTTTGTTCAAAACAATTTCTAGGAGAGAAACAATCCTGCCCAAACTTCACCAAAGGATTCAAGATTTTGCTGTAGTTGAAGTCAAGCAGAGAGAAAATTCTACATGTTTTAAAAACCTTTTTATTTACCTTGAGATGCTGCCTCAAACAACAATAATAATGTACTGAGTACTTAGGAGTCATCAGATATTGTGCTAAGAGCTTACCTGCACTGTCATAGGTAAAGGCAATTCCATGAATTGCTTTGTTACTGTTAGAAAATGCCATAACTGGGTCACTTTGGAGAATGGAAGGACAAAGTTATAAACAATCATGTAGGCACTTATGGTCACCTCATCTAATTGCCAGACTTACAGACATTGTCACAGGCAATGCAAAGGGAATGATTATTTCATATTTTTAGCAGTCTGTACAATTCAGGTGCAAATCACCTGCATTTATTTATTTATTTATTTATTTATTTATTTATTTCTCTGTATGGGAGTTAGCTTAATTCTTTAGAACTAGCAGTAACAACAAACTACATCTTGGAACTGAGTCATTTCCAGTTTAAACCGAGTAAGGCCCACTCAGTTGAGGATTCCTCTTATTTTCCCATCTGTTGTTTCTTCCTTTCTACCCAGAGTGATCTAAGTTGCTGGAAGACTGAGGTAGCACTCTGGCATGGTGAAAAGGTTCCTTATTCAGTCCCCACTGATGCGCTGGCTCTCCTGCAGTCTTTGAGCAGTCTTTGAGTTTCTGCTGCAGTTGGTAAGTAAACAGTTTCCTCTATAACCCTCATGGTTAGCACTACCCCTGCAAGTCCCTCAGAGTCCTCTGTGACTGAACTGTGGGCACTGCTGTAGGAATCCTGTGCTGCTCTGGGTCTCCTCCCTGACTCTCCAGAGACTCAGAGACTGTGCTTTCATCACATCACATTGTTGTATGTGGGATCTTGGCTGGCTGCCCTTAGGGGTCTCTCCCATCGTTGCACGTCCGTGGGGCAACATACTTCCTAAGATTTAACCTGGAAAGCCAGTTCAAACTCCTCTAATTCTCTAGTATCTTCCAAACCACCTGGGCCTCCTGGAATGTGTCTCTGGGATTTGCCTCAAAGTATGAGAGTCACACATCTTCTCAGATGCTCTATATCTGTTTATTCTTATTTATATCCTCTCCAGCAGCACACCCTTTGCTGTCTGGTCAGATTTTTTTTTTTTTTAAGATTTTATTAATTTATTTGACAGAGAGAGATCACAAGTAGGCAGAGAGGCAGGGAGAGAGAGAGGAAGGGAAGCAGGCTCCCTGCTGAACAGAAAGCCAGACGTGGGGCTTGATCCCAGGACCCTGGGATCATGACCTGAGCTGAAGGCAGAGGCTTTAACCCACTGAGCCACCCAGGCACCTCTGGTCAGATTTTTTTTTTAAAGATTTTATTTATTTATTTGACAGAGAGAAATCACAAGTAGATGGAGAGGCAGGCAGAGAGAGAGAGAGAGGGAAGCAGGCTCCCTGCCAAGCAGAAAGCCCAATGCAGGACTCGATCCCAGGACCCTGAGATCATGACCTGAGCCAAAGGCAGCGGCTTAACCCACTGAGCCACCCAGGCGCCCCAAGATTTTTAATCTCCTTCTATAGCCACCAGAAATAGTCTCTTAATATCTTCCTGTATTCTCTTTGTCCTCCATAGTTTATGGTTTAAACTTGATTTCCCAGTTTTTAATGCAAAACTGCAATTTTATAATTCTAAGTAAATCTCTCCACCATCTTTATCTTAGCTCTTGCAAGAAAAGTGATTTCATATTGGTCTTATTCTCTGTGTTACAAATTAACAGATGTCTGCAAAAGAATTTAAAATAAGGATCTGACAGATTTCCCTGTATTCCTGTGTCTTCCTATCTATGAAATAAGAAGGTCAAGTTGTGTGGAGGTGTTTGGGGGTGGAAGAACTATAGTGTAAGGATAATTTATTGAGAGTAAAACAAGACAATAGAAATTTTTTAATGTTAGTCCTCTACTCCAGTAAATGGCAAATTTTGGTTTAGAACCCAGTACTCTACTCCTGACCACCATATGCTATCATACTGCTATGCTATATTAGAATATTTTAACTTGATTCATAACCAAGAAATGAATTTTCTTATTTCTCAACTGGTGAGGATTTTGTTGTTGTTGTTGCTCAACAATTATTTGTTACATTTACTATGTGATAGGATGTGATAGGTACAGTGCTAAGTCATGTGGTACAGCAGTTAAAAAAATATATTAGTCCCTGTCCACAAAAAGGTTACAGAATGGTGAGTAAAAATAGATTTAGACATGAACAGTTATAATATTTTAGGAAATAAATTTTTCTTTGGATGATTTTGGTGTCTTACAGTTATAAAGTTTATCTATTGAGCCTATGAGAGACAAGCTGACTTGAATTTATTTGAAAGATTCAAGGGAACTAAATTTTCACAAACATTTTAAAATTTGTTTTGATCACTTAGAAATATTTTATTGTGTAGTAAATTGTAAACATTGAATGATTGCAATCTTAGATTCAAAGATGATACTCAAAATTTTATATATATATATATATATATATATATATATATACAAAAGTGAAGGTGAGTAAATTACCATAGGAAAGATTTGTTAAAAAAAAAAAAAAAAGAAGAAGAAGAAGAAGGAAACAGAAAAACAGAATCATAGTCCAAAATTACTGCACCCTTCTGTTGGAGGAGAACATACAAGAGCATGTAAATGAGAAACTATTTCTTCAGAGAGCCTTTACTCTGTGAGCTTCTATATTCCTTCCCAAAGGAGTAGTTGAGTCTTATTTTATCCCAAACCTGAGGAGAGGAGATGTGTAGGATCCCCCCAGAAACCATGGAATGTTCCCTTTGGTTTGGGATAGCACAGAGTACTGACTTATACCTAAAATACCAAAAGCAACCTTGTACAACAGAAGAGACATGAGTACTTTGGGATTTGCTTGGATCCCAGAGTTTACTGGAGTAAGAGATATATTGGTATTGCTGGTGTGCCATACAGAGAGATTGCTTGGCTGGAATTATTTTAAGCTCTGCCAAAGAAGATCATGGATTCAAAAGCAAAAGTCTGCAAGAATTAAACATCATGGGAGTGATTAAACAGAGATGCCACCTGGAGAGTAGGACAATCTCTGAAGAAGCCATGAATATGCCCATTAAGCAAAGGGATACATTCTCAGATCCTCCATGAAACTAGTTTACAATAGTACCTATCATCAACCAAATAAGAATTTTTCGTGGTTGATCCCTTTATCTCTGCTCCTGGCAACTGCTTACACCCCAAATGTGTAATATAACAGCTAGAAGTCAGAAATGAAATAAACAGGAAGGGAGAGAAAAAGACAATCATCCCCCACCTCCACACTCCACTACATCAAGTTTAATGATAGTCTCATTTCAAGAGAACTTAAGAATGTTATTAATGTCCTGGAGTAAAAACAAACCAAACCAAACCAAGAGAGTGGACCTGTTTTAGACCAAATGGGATTTATTACTGGGCTGCAAGGGAGGGTTCAGTATTCACAAATCAATCAATGTGATATACCACATTAATAAAAGAAAGGATCAGCACAGTATGAGTATTTCAATAGGTGCAGGCAAAGCACTTGACAAAGTACAACATCCATTCGTGATAAAATCCCTCAACAAAGTAGGTTAGAGGGAACATACCTCAACATTGAAAGGCCATATATGAAAACCCATAGCTAATATCATCCTCACTGGGGAAAAACTGAGAGCTTTTCCTCTATGGTTAGGAAGACATTAGGGATGTCAACTCTGACCACTGTTACTCCATATAGTACTGGAAGTCTTAGCCTCAACAATCAGACAAAACAAAGAAATAAAAGGCATCCAAATTGGCAAGAAAGAAGTCAAACTTTCACTTTTAGCCGACGATGTGGCAGTCTAAGTAGTTTTCAACTAGAAGGGCAAGATGGCAAAGTAGTTATATAAAAGACTAATAAGAGATCAAAATAAATGAACAAAAATTGTGTTATGATTGTATCAGAAATCATGTCTTTTACATTTATTTAGTACATTTGGTGATGGCAGTGGCAATTAGTATCAAGGAAGTTTCAAGAATTGATATACAGAGAAACTCTGGACTCTGTTATCAATTGGAACTGTGTGCCTCAATTGGAACTGATTCAGGATGAGCTGTATTTTAGTACTATATGACAGTTATTTCCAGAAATTTACAATTTTATTAAATTTCTTTTTTTTAATTTCTTTTGACCAAAAAACATATACAGATATATCTCTGTAAATGGTTTGCAATATAAATTTGATCTCTTGAATTAACTCATTGATATCCATGTTCAAATTGTAGGAAACTCCAATAACTATAAGAAATTAGCAAGGAGTTTATTACCCTCAGTTATGGTCAATTTTCATATCTACAAAGTCTCCCAAAAGCTTGGCCATGAATTGCAGCACATGCACCCACACTTCTGTGAAACCATGATGCCATGGAAGAAAAGCATAAGCTACTGCTGGCCCTTCATATATACAAAAATAATGAGAAATACACACACACACTCCCCAAATACACACAGGGTGTGTATTTCCTATTTGCATGTATATATGCAGTTTGGGCATTCTAAGAACAGTTATTAATTTAATTTACAACGTTTGACTCCTTTTTGAAATGTTTAGTAGAAAAATCAATGCCAAATACTGAAAAATATTCTAAATCTAAAAAAAAAAAAAAGAAAGAAAAATCAATGCCAGATAAAATTTCAAATCTCAAAATTAATATTATAGCTCTGTGGGACCTTGGTAAGATTCCTTAATTTTTCTGAGCTTTAAATTTTCTTCAGTAAAATTAGTACAATTAAATAATAATGCCCAACTCACAGAGTTATTATAATAATTAAACTAACTGAGAAAGAAAATTCCCTGGAATACAGTAGGCTTTTGATGGACAGTAGTATTCTTTCTTATCTTTCTTATTATTTTTAGAGTAGAAGGAAATAAATGAAACAAAAGTGCATGAACTAGTCTGTCAAAGAAAGACAAACTCCATATGATTTCACTCACATGTGGAATTTAGGAAAGAAAACAAAGAAAGAGAGAGAGAGAAGCCAAGAAACAGACTCTTAACTATAGAGAACACACTGATGGTTACCAAAGGGTAGGTGGGGCTGGGAGTGGATGAAATAGGTGATGGCGATTAAGGAGAACACTTGTGATGAGCTCTGGGTGATGTACGGAAGTGTTGAATCACTATATTGCCCTCTTGAGACCAATATAACACTGTATGTTAGCTATACTAGAAATAAAAATAATAAAATAAAAAATAAAATAAAACAAAACAAAATAAAATAAAATAAAAACATGAACTAGAAAAAAGGAACCTTCAACTCCATGCTACCTCCTGCTACAGTATTTTCTTTTGGTTTTCTTCCTTATTTTCCAGGGTTATATTTTTGAAGGCTCTACTCTAGTTATACAAAACAAGTTGTAGAATTTCCTTCTGGAATCCAATGTGATAGGCACACTTAATGGTGTCACATTATGAGTACAGTGAACATTATTGAAGGCATCAGAATTGAGTTTTTCATGGGCAAGTTGGTTTTTTTTTTTTTTTTCCTCTTTCTTTCTTGTCTTCTTCTGGAAAACATCTTTCCCAGTTTTGAGTCACCTTAATATTAACCAAACCTATACTTTCCCCCAAAATGTGTGCAAATGGATTAATCAATATCCTTTCAATTCATTTCATTCACATTTTTATGTAAAATGTATCATTCTGGCAAGCTATACCAAAAAAGCAATGTGAATGAGAAAAAGTGAAGTTTAGACAAAATAAATCCTAGCATGAAGTTTAGGTACATAAATTTGAAATAGCTCTTTTGGATGGAGAGGGACTTTTTTCTTTTTTTAATCTCTATTGATTTTATTGGTCTTTTATTGATTGACATCATCTGGTGAACCTGTTGTGAATTGCTAAGAAAGCATTACAGGAACGTGTAGCTTTCCAAAGTTTTATACTCACAGTATTTGCTCCTTCTGATTTCTTTTTCTTTTTCTCTTTCTTTTTTTTTTTTTTAAGCTCAGTGCTAAAAGTACACTTAAAGCACTTTTATCTAGAATTTCAATAACTCATTAGAAATATGTACTTCAAATGTTGTATAGAAAGTAGAAGGTAGTGTTTCTTGCATCAAGAACATGACTTTGGAAGGCAGACAGTCCTAAATTTAATCTCTAGTTCTGTCATGAAATTTCTACCACCTCTTTAGGCAATTTTTTAACCAATCTGAATCTCAGTCTCCTCATGTGTAAAACAAGAGTATTTCCTTGGCTGAACTGTTGCATGAAATAAATGCAATCACGTTCAGAAAGTGTTCAACATGAGGCCTGATGAATAGATCTCAAAGCCTTTCTTAATAAATACCATATCATCTAATATAAATAACTGCCAGTATTGCAAAAGGATATTTTTTATATCTTTATATCCTGTTACACTAGATCTTCTAGAACTTTTTATGATAAAGGGCAAAATCAGATTACCATGATTCCTGGGCCACTATGTAACATACTGGAAAGAGAACAGGCATATTTACTTCTTCCTAACTTAGATGCTTAATCCTGGAAGATGACTTTCTCCTCTGATCCTCAGTTTCCCCATCTGTAAAATGAAAATAATATCCTTCTCAAAGAATTGCTGTTGGAATTAAATAAAGGAATGCCTCACAATGAGAAAGCACTTTATATCCAGTAACAGTTATTATTAAAAGGAATGGAACTAGAGGGTACTATGCTGAGTGAAATAAGTTAATCAGAGAAAGATAATTATCATATGAGCTCTTTGATATGAGGAATTTGAGAGGCAGGGTGGGGGTTTTTGAGGGGTAGGGAAGTTAAAAATGAAATAAGATGGGATCGGGAGAGAGACAAATCATGAGAGACTCAATCTCATGAAACAAACTGAGGGTTGCTGGGGTGTGGGGGAGTAGGGAAAGGGTGTCTGGGTTATGGACATTGGGGAGGGTATGTGCTATGGTGAGTGCTGTGAAATGTGTAAGTTTGATGATTCACAGACGTGTACCCCTGGGGCAAATAACACATTATATGTTAATAAAAAATAAAGAGTCAAAATTAAAAATAAAAAAAGAAGAAGGAAAGATATGTTCTCTTAAAACTAACAGATCTCTGATCATCGCACTAACATAAATCAGACTTTAGTTTTCCGATATTCTTTGACATACACCATTTCACTTTATCCCTACAACAACTCCAAGAATAGGCATGAAAGGACTCATCCTTTATCTTGTAGGTAAGAAGTCTGCAGTTCTGAGAGATTTTTGTTTCCTCTTATAACATGGCACAGTAGCTGCAGAACTAGACCCAAAAATCAGGTGTCTTACTTTCCATTCTTGGATGCGTCTTAGAATAACGTATTGCAGTCCAATTTCAGAATGGCTAAT
Source organism: Mustela erminea (assembly GCF_009829155.1). Taxonomy (NCBI): domain Eukaryota; kingdom Metazoa; phylum Chordata; class Mammalia; order Carnivora; family Mustelidae; genus Mustela; species Mustela erminea. The sequence continues at coordinate 84,604,660 of NC_045621.1, forward strand.
GCCTTCTGTGTTTTGATTCATTTAAGGACCTTAAGGCAGCATTCCCCTCCCCCACTCCTACACTGAAAAAGAAAGGAAAAAATAACAAGTCTTGTTTAGCTACTTCCCCTCATAATTTAGTATCAGATTTTGATTAAAAGTGGTTTGTGAATTTTATTAATTTCCAAAAAGTGTCTAGAAAATTATTAAACCTGCTTTTGTTTGTGTTTATTCGATGAATAAAGTGACTTTGAAGATAGCTGTAGTATGATTTTAAAACCACATTTTGTGTTTTTACAAAGCAAACTTGAATGTTCCTGTATTTTTCCACTGCAGGTGAATTTGATATTCAAAAGAATGAGAAGACTAATGGTTCTGATTAGAGTGAAGCAGAAAGTGAGGAGGATGTGTGAATTTCCCCACACAGACATTTAGCCAGATAATTTCAGCTTGGGTGTCTGTTACTTTATTTTATTTAAAAAAAAAAAAATTGGCTGTCTTTCTGGAAATCCATGACTTAACTATGTACTTCAATCTTTACCTGGACTAATGTAATTTTCATATACCTAAGAACAATTTAGTAAGATAAGACACATGCAAAGCATGCATTTTCAATAAACAGGTTATTGTACTCCTTAACCTCAACATTTTCTGATTCTTAGAGGTGTCTCTGTATTAATGTCTTTTTATCTATGCAAAATAGGCATATTTATGGCATTGTCTGCATATATTTAGTTCATCATTTCTCCTTTTTTTTTTCAAGATTTTATTTATTTATTTGGCACAGACAGAGAGTGGGCACAAGCTAGGGGAGCTGCAGGCAGGGGGAGGGAGAAGCAGACTCCCCACTGCGCAGGGATTCTGATGCAGGACTCGATCCCAGGAACCTGAGATCATGACCTGAGCTGAAGAGAGCCACTTAACTGACTGAGCCACCCAGGCGCCCGACTTCATCATTTTTCAGTCGTGATCCATTTAATAAATTTTATGTGAAAAAGAAATATTTGGTGATCAAATAAATTTTGTGTGATGCTGGGATAAATTATCTAAGTTTCTATCTAAGCAGGGGACAGTGTTATTAAAGATGGTCAGTATTATTCAACCCGGAATCATTCTTGCAAAAAACCTTTTTTTATTCTTTGTAGTTTTCCATGAGATATACTTTGAGACATACATGAGATCTTACTTGGGCTTCGCATAGTGAAGATTTTAATAGTTCTGTGCCTCACTTTCCTATTTTCTGTGTTGTAAAATAATTGTAGAGGATGAACTCTTCTGCGTTCCTCTGGGACTTTACTGGCTTTGGTACTGAAAGCCCTTGATCCCAGAAAAATACTGAGGTCCAGGCACCCTGAGCTGGTTGGTCACCCTTGCCAAGTTTGATGCCTATTATGTAATTTGATACCGAAAATGTGATTCCTTTTAAAATGTCTATAAGTGTTTTGATATTTCTCCTCTCAAAAGACAGTCTAAGCTTCTTTCTGTTGAATATGGACTGGCATTGGGCCTTGCTACATGAATTCTGAGGTTAGAAAATAAGAGGTAATACAATCCCCTTCTATGTGACTTGCTGTATTAGGATACATACCTTTGGAATCCTGGGACACCATGTAATAACTCCGGATATGCTGGAGAGGCTGCACAGACATAGAGGTGTCCTCAGTGTGCCATCTAACCCATTTTGAAAACTTTGAGTCCAGGTGCCAGTCCGTTGAGCATACAAACCTCTGAGATGAGTTTGGCCTGGCCACCACTAGTTGAAATCGTGCAAACACTCAGCAAGAACTGCCTACCTGAGCATTGCTAACCTCTAAAAAGGTAAGAAATATGAATAATAAATGAGAATTGTTCTTTTCATCACTAGGCTTATTACACAGCATAGATAACTGAAACAATATCAGAAACACCATTCATTCTGTCACCTTGAGAAGATATTTTCCAAGTTATCCAGGGCTCATTAGGACCACTAAAGACATATTTTACAAATATTTATAAAGGGAATATCACTTTATATACTGCAAGTTACAAACTCATAGACAAAAAATCTTACTAGTACAATTATAGTCAATATTTATAGTGTATTAGTTTTATGAATTTATTTGTTATTTACATACGTTATAAATGTGTATGTATATATATACATAGATATATAAATCAAGTATATATATACACAAGTATATATACATATATATGAATACATATATATATGAATCAAGTATATATACATATATATGAATCAAATAACATTTATAAATACATATATACATATATAGGTATGTATTTAAATACCTTGAGTATTAAATACATATATGTACTTATTTAAATACCTTAAACTTAAATATATTGCTTTAGGGCCATTTGTTTATATCACCACACAATAAAAAATAATTTATTTTAAAGAGTTAAAGGAAATATAGAAAAGCACAAATGAAAGAAAAAATTAAAGGAAGAAAAAGAAGGACCAGTGGGAGGGAAAAGGAAAAGACACAGGAATCTCCCACATATAGCCGGTTCTCAAGACAACCTGAAAAGATATGCCTCACGGGTCTAAGGAGAAAAAGCAGTTTTTACAGTTTTCTAGAAGTTGGTTTGAAAGTGATCTGGGTTAGTTCATTTCCTTTGAGCATTTGGATTCTCTGACATTAATTTAAATCACCAATGTGTCTCTTCACTTCTGCTTCTACCACCACCAATTATCTGTGTTTTTTTTTTTTTTTTTTATTATTACTCTAGCTTCTGCTTACCCATTATGTCTGTTTACTTGTAGCTTTGGCTTCCTAATTGTCCATGATCTCGTGTAGCCTCTAACTGTATCCTTTCATGTTTTTTTTATATGTTACTTAGATTCAAATTTTCCTAAGAGAAAATCTGATTAGTCCAATTAATGACCATCACCCACCCACATTTGTACAGATCCTTCATGTCAAGCCACGTCACACGTCACACCTCACACCTTACATACAATCACTGCCATAATGAGAGTCTGCTTGCATCTGATGCCTACTTGGCCCAATCAACCCTAGTTGGAGGGAGTGAGGTTACCTCTATATCACATGGGTGCTTAAGGCTGCCCCTTAAGAGTGATATATTTGGATGGTTTGAAGAAGAAGCTGTAGAATGGCAAAGTCTAGGATCAGCTTCCCAGAGTGCATAACAACATAAACATAGCATTTTTGGCTTACATATCTTCCCTGCTATCATCACCTGGGTTATTATTATACTGTATTACATTAAAAAAAAAGAAAAGAAAAGTAAAAAAAAAAAGAAAAAGTCTCCTGAAAGCTCTCCTTCATTCTAGCCTCATCTGTTTCTAATCTATTTTGCATAGTGCTTTAAGGAATAAAAATTCGATGTACTGTGTTGATACTGTTTTCCTGCTTCAATCTTTCATCATTGAGAATTCATGTTCTTTACCACAGTTTAAAGCATCTTTCAAAATATAGCTCTTTACTCTTTCTCAAACTTTATCCTTTTAATGAATCTTTGTCCCACCCATATGTGTTTCTTTTTCTTTTCTTTCTTTCTTGCCTTTTTTTTTTTTTTAAGATTTTATTTATTTATTTGTTAGCCAGAGAGAGAGCACAAGCAGGGGGAGCAACAGGCAGAGAAGGAGAGTCAGGCTGTGCACTGAGCAAGGAGCTGGATACGAGACTCGATCCCAGGACCCTGGATTCAAAACCTTAGCCAAAGGCAGATGCTTAACTGAGTGAGCCACGCAAGCATCCCTTCCACCCATATTAAAGTGTTTACCATCCACTAATAACTTCTTGAATCTTTATGCCTTTGCTCATACTGTTTCCTTTTGCAATACCCCAGTCTTCTTTCCCCTAACTCTAAACCAAAGCATTCTTTAAGGTCTATATCAAAAGCTACTTTTTTTTTTAATGAAAATGTCCTGCATTATCACATTTGGAAGTGACCTTCACTTCTCTAATATTACGTACATGTTTTAAGGAGTGGCTATATTTTCACAATTATATAATATATCATTCTACTAGATTATAAGCTTCTTAAGGATGGTACTTTTTAAAAAATTTTTAACAGCATTATTTGTCCCCTCTCCTTTTTTTACCAAGGCTTTCAAAAGAGTGCTATGAATTTAATATATGAAATTTGCTAAATAAATGTGTAATTTAACAAGTCCAAGAGAAAAAGTCAAAGAGAATAAAATTAGGGGGTCATAAGCAGAAATTACTAAAATGTTAAAAACATGAAGGACACATAGTAGATGAGAGTAGTTTAACATTTTGAGGGTTTATGTTTGGAGAAAATGAACATAAAGAATTTAGAATAATGGCCAAAATATTTTTATTCATTCACTTATTCATACATTTATTCCACAAGTATGTTTTTTTAATAATTATTCTGTTAGAAATGTGGGAATACAGTGGGGCGCCTGGGTGGCTCAGTGGGTTAAAGCCTCTGCCTTCGACTCAGTTCCTGGTCTCAGGGTCCTGGGATTGAGCCCCGCATCGGGCTCTCTGCTCAGCAGGGAGCCTGCTTCCACCTCTCTCTCTGCCTGCCTCTCTGCCTACGTGTGATCTCTGTCTGTCAAAAAATAAATAAATAAATGTTTAAAAAAAAAAATGTGGGACTACAGAAACAAATAAGACAATGAGTTTCCCTATCTTTAAGGCACTTGAATTCTGTCAATGGAAACTAAAATTAAACCAGCAAAATCAGCATGTAGCCTAGTTTCCAATATTAATGAATTTTCTGAAAGAAACTAATTGGAAAAGAACTGGCTTATTTTTGACAGACAAGGAAAAACTGATGATTGATCGATTGATTGATTTAATTGGAAATGGACATCTAAGCAGGATCTGACAAAAGGTGCTAGAGCTTCTTATGCAAAGGTCTGAGAGAAAATATTTCTAAGCAGAAGGGAGAAGAAAGGCAAAGGTCTTAAGATGAGAAATGCAAAAAGGCCAGTGTGGTTAGAGCAAAGTGCAGGACAGAGGAGTAGAAAAGAGACACGGATCCTGTAGATCTCATAGGACATGGGAAAAGCTTTAAATTTTTTTTTTTAAGTTTGGTGAGAAGTCACTGGAGAGTGATGATGCTTGGAGAGCCATGAGTTAATTTATAGTTTTAAGAGATAAGTCTGTCATCTTTGTAAAGAATAGCTTAAAAGGAATGAGAGAGGACATGGGGAGGATCAGTTAAGGGGACATTTCAGGATGCCAGAGTTGTTGATGAGGATTTAGATAATCATGACTATGGTTAAGAAGTAGTCAGATTCAAAAAAAAAAAAAAAAGAAGAAGAAGTAGTCAGATTCAGTATTCATTTTTAAAAGGAGACTACATAACATGACAATAGAATGAGTATAGAGGTTTCTGTTATCTTTACCAGGATTCTTTAAGGGTAGTAAAAGGCAATAAAGTCAAAATTCTGGTATATTTTGATTTTTTTTAAATTAACAAAGTAGTAACATATTAAATAAATATCAAGTGATCTTACAAATCACCCCCCCAAAAAATCTTAAAGAATGTACAATTCTATGAAGTTTTAATTGATTTCTCATGATAACATTTGTTTATTCAGTGAGGTTATTTTTTGCTGTAATATGTTTTACTTTTGAAATAGCTATTTTATGTTATTTAGAAAATACATTGCAAATATTATTTAAATTTGACTCCTTCTGAGAAACCTTTAATAAGCTAAATTAACAATTATTGCATGCAACAACAACAAAAAACAAGCAAAAAGCACTATATTTATCTAGTTTCTTCACACTGTTCAGATTTAAGAACATTCATTTTTTCAGACAAAATGGATGTGGATATTTTTACCAGGAAAATGAATTGGTGTTACCACAGTCTGCTAAATTTTGTCCTTTGATGGTATCTAGAAGAATTTTCCCAAACCATGTCTATTATCCCATGACAATAAATCAATGGGATTGTTTTCTCCTTTTTTCAAACATGCTCATAATACAAAAGGATTTGATAATAAATTATTTTTATTACTCCTCTTTTCATAAATATGAATCCTAGTCAACAGAACACATTCAAATAAGGAAGATAGCAATATTTTTTGTAAAGACATATAACTTTCTGTCATATGTAGATTTGTAATACTGTTATTTTTTCAGATACAGTTTTCACCCCCTTTTTTCCTCTTGCTATCTGAGAATTACTCAATATCATTTTATAATGTATATTTTTATTGATAAATTGACCTTTTTATCTTTTCATCTTTTTCTCACACTTTTCTTATTCATAATTTTATTTTGCTTTTTTGTGCTGTCTGTAAGTTTCTTCTTGGCAGTTTTCATGGTCCACAATTTCCAATGGAAAATCTGCTGCCAGAACCTTCTTTCCTCTAGTGTTAATGGCTGCTCTTGAGAACCTGCCCTGCCCTCCATCATCTAATTTGAGTCGATGAGGGGGCAGACAAAACAGATGGTTGGCACAGGATGGGATGATTCACTGTTTGAAATCATGGTGAAACATTTTTGAAATTGGTGAGGGAGAGGGAAGCCTGACATTTGACAGAGCCATATAAGAACAGCAGTATCCAGACAAAGTTCAGTTTAATTTTGACTGTTATATTCCAGATGTACTGATCATATGATTACAATTTTAAGATTATATCGAGAATATATCTTTTCCCAAATGCACTATATTCATATCGGCAAAATGAGTGATAGCGAGTGTCAATGACAGGACTATTCTCGAAGTTACCTTGCTGTCCTTGTTCTTTGTACTTTTCAGAACTGACTGAATATCTCCTCTACCTCTATTCACGTGAAGCTTACTTTTTTTGCATAATGTATCTCCATGTCAAATAACTGATTTCTTCACAAATTGTGGATGCAAGGAACCACAAACTACTTTGTAGGGGAAGAAGTTAACTATATATGTTTCATTTGCATTCTCTTTATACTCAAGAGCCACAATTTTATGACATTAAACTATATAACTAAAAAATACTTGTCATACTGAATCGGTTGTGAAAATATAAAGAAATGATATAAAGACAAAATTTAGCATACAGAAATTTAGAATTTAAAACACTTTTTAGTTTGTATACAAAGGTTTCTTAATGGAAATGAAATAGAACAAAAGATATTGTAAATTCACCATGATGAAATGATATTGTAGACTATGCATTCTAGACAGAGGAAATATCATCTTAAATGGGCAAAAATTGGATTTGGGGGTATAAAAACTAAAGTCCACATTACATAAGCAGATATACAATATTTTGTGATGTTCAAATGTTATGGGATGTAACATTAGGAAAATAAATATTTTGAAAGATTCTTCAGGGGAAATGTAATGCAAAAAGCAAACCAGCAGACAAAACAACAAAATTTTGAGAAACACTGTGATACACAAATCAAGTTTTCTTCTCCCAGTTCAATGAAAATAATGGTTCTATGATCCACCTTTCAAGTTATTTTCATGTATCTGTAACTATAAATGCCTATAATAGTGTTTGTCAGCATGATACACTGAATATCAAATAATACTCAGCAAAGTCATGAATTTACACAAACTTCTTTGGAAAGGAAATATTTAAAGACTAAAATGTCCTAAAAATTCAGGATGTGAGGATCTAATGCATAGTCTTAAGTAAGCAAATAATGGGCAGTGTTTTTTTTTTTTTTAAATTAACATATACTGTATTATTTGCCCCAGGGGTACAGGTCTGTGAATCATTAGGCTTACACATTTCACAGCACTCACCACAGTAATGGGCAGTGTTTAAACATATACTCAAATACAGTGTTTTGCATATAGGAAGTTTTTTTTTCATGGTTGTATTTCTTATTTTTATTCATTTATTTTTTAAATAAAGTTTTTATTTTAATTCCAGTTAGTTGATATAAAGTGTAAGATTAGTTTCAGGTGTACAATATAAGATTCAACACTTCTGTGCAACAACCAGTGCTCATCACAAGTGCCTTCCTTAATCCCCATCACCTATTTAACCCAACCTCTCACTCACCTCCCTTTTGGTAACCATCAGTTTGTTCACTATAGTTAAGAATCTGTTCTTGGCTAGCCTCTCTCTCTCTCTCTTTTTCCTCTTTGTTCATTTGTTTTGTTTCTTAAATTCCACATGAGTGAAATCATATGGCATTTATCTTTCTCTGACTGACTTATTTCACTAAGCACAGAACTCTCTAGCTTCATCCATGACAAATGGCAAGATTTCATTCTTTTTATTGTTGAGTTTTATACACACACACACACACACACACACATATATGTGTGTGTGTGTGTGTATAAAACTCAAGAGCCACAATTTTATGACATGAAACTCTATAACTAAAAAATACTTGTCATACTGAATCAGTTGTGAAAATATAAAGAAATGATATAAAGACAAAATTTAGCATACAGAAATTTAGAATTTAAAACACTTTCTAATTTGTATACAAAGATTTATTAATGGATATGAAATAGAACAAAATATTTTTTATATATATATATATATATATATATATATATATATATATATATCTCACATCTTCTTTATCCATTCTTCAGTCAGTGGTCACTTGAGCTGTTTCCATGATTTGGCTATTGTAGATAATGCTGCTATAAACATCAGGATGCATATATCCCTTTAAATGAGTGGGGTTTTTTGTTTGTTTGTTTGTTTGTATTTTGGGCTTTTTTTTTTTAAGATAAATACTTAGTAGTGCAATTGCTATATTATACATTAGTTCTATGTTTAACTCTTTGAGGAAACTCCATATTGTTTTCCAGAGTGGCTGTCCAAGTTTTCATTTCCACCAACAGTGCAAAGGAGTTCTTTCTCCACATCTTTGCCAATACCTGTTGTTTTTTGTGTTGTTGATTTTAGTCATTTTGACAGGTGTGAGGTGATATCTCATTGTAGTTTTGATTTGAATTTCTCAATAATGAGTGATGTTGAACATTTTTTCATGTGTCTGTTAGCCATTTGGATGTCTTCTTTAGAAAAATGTCTATTCTATCTTCTGGTGACTTTTAATTGGATTATTCATTCTTGGGCTGTTGATTTTTCTAAGTTCTTTATATATTTTGGAGTTTAACCCTTCATCAGATAAGTAATTTGAAAATAACCTCTCCCGTTCTGTAGATTGCCTTTTACTTTTGTTGGTTGTTTCCTTTGCTGAGCAGAAGCTTTTCATTTTAATGAAGTCTCAATACTTTATTTTTGATTTTGTTTTCCTTGCCACAGGAGATATATCTAGAAAGAAGTTCTAAGGCCAATGACAAAGAGGTTTCTGACTATGTTCTCAGCTAGGATTGTTATGATTTCAAGTCTCACATTTAGTCTTTAAAACCATTTTAAATTTATTTTTGTGCTTTGTGTAAGAAAGTGGTCCAGTTTTGGGGGCGCCTGGGTGGCTCAGTGGGTTGAAGCCTCTGCCTTTGGCTCAGGTCATTGTCTCAGGGTCCTGAGTTTGAGCCCCGCGTCAGGCTCTCTGCTCAGCGGGGAGCCTGCTTCCCTTCCTCTCTCTCTGCCTGCCTCTCTGCCTACTTGTGATCTGTCTGTCAAATAAATAAATAAAATCTTAAAAAAAAAAAAAAGTGGTCCAGTTTAATTCTTTTGCATGTGGCTGTCAGTTTTCTCAACATCATTTGTTGAAGAGACTGTCTTTTTCCCATTGGATATTAGTTCCTGCTTCTTTGCTGATTAATTGACCATGTGGTTGTGGGTTAAGAATGTTAACCAAATATCATCATCATCATCATCAAGCCATTCCACACAGTATGTCCTTGAAGACATTTCTTAGCACTAAGGCCATGTGAAAGAGAGTTATAGCTTCTAAAATTTCTTCTTTGCCAGTATTAATGTAATAGCAAAATTAATTAATGTAATGGCAAAAAGAAAAAAATGAGAAAAAAAGAACAATAAAAGTAGAAGGATTGAGCTCAACAACTCTTTGTGCACAACATGCAGATAAACACCTTATAATATTGTTTAAATATTTTTATTATATGCACTACAGGTATTTTAGTCAGAAACCTATATAATCTGAAAGGTTACAGAAGCAGTTCAAATATAAGAAAAAAAATGATGAAAATAATGGAGCATTTTGAGTGTAATAATGAATTCAAGGTGATAAAAAGCTAAACACATTGGGTTTCTAGAAATATATTCTTGGTGACTTATTAAAAAACAGTTTTGCCCACTGGCTTAGGCCAAAGCTCAATAATGAGGGAAGAGGCTTACATACTTAGCTATAGCTATTGTGACCCTTATCCATAGTAAATAAATTCTGTTGATTTATTTGAGTCCATTTCCAGATGATAAATAACATGATGACACAACTTGATTCTATTTTGTTATCAGTATGGTGTTTCATGTTATCAATACAGTGTTATCAATATGCTTTTTGTTATCAATATAGTGTCTACAACCATGCATAGAAAATGTCTGTATGTGTATTTTATGTACTAAACAGATATTTTTGAAACTTAACAAAGTTTCATAATAATAATAAATATAAATAAATATAATAAATAAATAATATAATAAATAAATTAATGATATGAAGAGAAACAGAATGTATATTTGGGTAAATAATAGGAGTAAGGAAATTAACTTTAGGATTGCCAGTGCCTGAAACTGCTCCACAAAGTATTAGACAGGTCAAATATAAAGTATGCTGTGTCCAATTGGCCTCACATAGCTTTGAAATTTATTGTACCTTTCAAAGCAATAGAAAGCCATAAGGAATTCCTAACATAGTCAGGGTTAAAATATAATTAAATTTACTGCTCAGCCAGCTAAATTAGAGTACAAGTAAATGTTCAGCTTTTCTTTTTTGAACACCATTCTATTATATAACATATAATCTTATCATTTCTTCTCTCTTTATTGATTGTAATATTGGGGGCATATTATTGATTCTTAAATTAGGTTAGAAACCAATGGACACTACTTCACTTAGGCAGCTTTATAAATTTAATCTTTAAAATTTACATATTATGTTTGTGAACAGTCATCCACTTGCCTTCCCAAGTTATATCAATCTGAATGTATTACCAAGTTTACTTAAAATAAACTATGGCTAATATTTTTAAGAATATGAGAGAAAGTTAGACATATACAAAATCAGATGAGATAAAAATTATGAGAAAATTCAATAGAAATGTTATAAATGAAGAGCTCAGTAAAAGAGATGTAGAATATCTTCATTAAGCAATAAATATAATCAAAACATCACAAAACAGCCAAGTTAAGAATCAGTGAATTTGAAGATGGGTCAATATAAATTATTCAAACTGAAGAATAAAGATAAAATAGTTTGGGGAGGAGTCAAGATGGCAGAGAAATATCAGGCTGAGATGACATCAGGTAGCAGGAGATCAGCTAGATAGTTTATCAAACCATTCCGAACACCTACAAATCCAACAGGAGATTGAAGAGAAGAACAGCAATTCTAGAAACAGAAAATCGGACAGTTTCTGAAAGGTAGGACCTGCAGAGAAGTGAATCCGAAGCAACGGGAAGATAGACCACAGGGGGAGGGGCCTGCTCCTGGCAAGTGGTGGAATAACAGAGCACAAAATCAGAACCTTTAAAAGTCTGCTCTACTGAGGGTCATCACTCCAGAGGCTAAACGGGGTGAAGCCCACGCAGGGACAGCATAGCCTCAGGTCCCATGGGGTCACAGAAAGCTCAAGGTTGTCTGTCACAGAGCTTGCAGGTATTAGAGCAGGGAAGCTGGCTACAGAGATGAAGCCGAAAAGTGAACTCTCAACTCAGGGATACTTTAAACTGTAATCCATGGCACAGTCAGACCACTGCTCTGTGAGCAAGGACCCCACAAGATCCAGGGAGAGCCCCCTGGAAGAGCACAGGAATCTGCTGGGTTTGGAGACTCCAGGTGGAGCTGTGTGCCAGAGACAGAGATGCTTGGTCACAGGCTGAATGAGCTCAGAGCATGGCCAGAGGCCAGGGAGAGGGGAGTGATTGAGCACTTTTCTCCAAGGGCACACTGAGGAGTGGGGCCTGGAGCTGTCGGGTCTTCTGGGCCAGAGCTCTTGGTTTCTCTGGGCCGGAGATCAGGAGGCCGCCATTTTCATTCTCAGCCTCCGGAACTCTACGGAAACTGTTCAGGGAACAAAAGCCCCCAAAAGCGAACCCAAGCAGATTATTTAGCCCGGCCCCTGGTAAGGGCAATGCAATTACACCTTCAGGCAAAGACACTTGAGAATCAATACAACAGGTCCCTCCCCCAGAAGATACACATCTGGCCAAGACCAAGTTCACTTACCAAGGAGAACAGCGGAATTCCAGAGGAGGAGAAAGCAAAGCATGGAATTCAGGGTTTTCTCCCCATGATTCTTTAGTCTTGCAAAATTGATTAATTTTTTTAATTTTTTTTCATATGCAAAAATTTAACTTCTACTCTTTCCTCTTTTAACATTTTTTAACTAGTTTATCTTAACAATACCTTTCATGAAAAAAATATTTTTTGAAACTTGAAACAAACTGAGGGTCACCGGGGTCAGGGGGTAGGGAGATACAACAAAAAAGCTCCAGGCACAAGTGATTTTATTGATAAATTCTACCAAGCATTAACAAAGAAATAGCATCAATTTTGCACAACTTCTTGGAGAAAATAGAAAAGACTGTAAAGTTTCCAGCTTATTTTATGACTCCTGCATTACCCTGATACCAAAACCATTAGACTGTGAAAGTGAAAAATATTAATTTTACAATGGAGAGATTTGATGGACACAACTTTAACAAAATGATCAAGTACAATGTTACTTTTAATAAGCCATGTGATATTATTTACCACCTGATGCAATACAATTCTTTCCAAAAGCCTTAACTTCAGTCTAATCATGAGAAAAAAACAGACAAGCCCAAGCTGAAGGTACCTGACCACTATTCTTTAAAATGGCAAGGGTGTAAAAGACAAAGAAAACCAACAACCTTTCACAGAATAGAGAGGACTAAAGACATGACAACTAAATGCAATGTCGTATTTGGGGTTGGATATTAGAAGAGAAAAGTACACTGTGGAAAAACTAGAAATCTGAATAGAACCCGTAGCTTAGTTAATGGTATTGAACCAGTATTAATGTCAACATTTTCATAAATGTACCCCATTTATGTAAGATGTTAACACTAGAGGAAGCTGAATGAAAGATAAGTCAGTTTTCTGTACTATTTTTGCAAATCTTCTTTACCTTTAAAATTATTTTAATAACAATTTCTAAAAATATATTTAAAACACTAACAATGTCCTTCTATAAGGTCCATTTGGTCAAATATGTTCTTGCTCTGTTTATATGTTTATATGGTACCTTGGCATGCAAATTTGTCCTGAATATTATTAAAATATTATCTATAGTTTATATAGTCTAGTAAAAACAGAATTTCATAGAAGAGTATGAAAGATTGCATTTTAAACAGTGAATTTTACCAAAAACCATTTCTTTATTTAAGAATGTCAAAAATATAAAATGTCATTTGTGTTGCTATCCTTATGTTAAAATTCATTCTTAATGGACACTAATAAAAGATATTTACTAGTTGGCTAGGTTACTTTTTCATATTTTTGTTTAAAATCATTTTGTTTAAAATCAAAACAATTCATTTTGTTTAAAATCAAACATTTTAGTAAATAACAAAACAACAAAATAAATAACAAAACAATAATAAATTCATATAAATATGTTATCAAAAATAATTTAGTATAATTTTAATGATTATTATAAATTTAACTGATAATTCAATTGTAGTGATCAATACCTATTTTTATTTTTTTAAAGATTTTATTTATTTGCCAGAGAGAGAGAGAGAGAGAGAACACAGAAGCAGGCAGACAGGCAGGCAGAGGCAGAGAGAGAAGCAGGCTCCCTGCCGAGCAAGGACCCCCCATGCGGGACTGCATCCCAGGACCCTGGGATCATGACCTGAGCCGAAGGCAGTGGCTTAGCCAACTGAGCCACCGAGGCATCCCAACACCTATTTTTATTATAACCAAAATGTCAGTTGGATAAAAATGTTTCTCTTGAATAAGTAATTCTAAAACTTATTATAATATATGCACAGATTGAGTTATTTCTATATAGGGATGCAATTTCAAAGTCAGAAAAATTATAAAGACTTTCTAATCCAGTAAGATATTCTCTTAAAGACAGATGAAAGATTGAGGTTCGGAAAGGTTAAGTGACTGTCTAAATATCACATTGTTATCAAGAAACTCAGAAGAAAAACTCAGGTTTTCTGACTCCAGAACAGTTGTTTTATTCATGCTACACTATGGAATGTCAAAGAAAAATGAATCAAGAGGAATCAAACAAAAAAAAAGGCAAATGAAGCAAGTACACAAATCTAGAAGGTAGAATATTCTGTGGGAAAGCTGGCTTGGGCTCCTTACGAGAAGGGAGCTTTATTAGATTACATTCTATTTAAGGGAATAACAATTGGTAACAGTGCCTTGTCTGGGACTGTATACAGACTTCAGGAAATGTTAATATTGTTAATATTGTCTATATATTAGATGAAATGATAATTTACTGAAATGAAAAGATTGAGATTAATGATTGAAAAATCAAGATTACAAAATCGACATAGTATCTATGTAATTTTTCTCTAATCTAAAGCTATTATAAAACTAAAGTTTATTAAAAAATGATTGGAGTCATATGTTTGTTGTGCCTCTAGGTGGTTTGCGTGTAAATATACACATATATAAATATACACTAAAATAGCAGCAGATACAATTCGTGGATAGTGAGAATATAATATTTTCTCATACTTTACTTTTGTTTGTCTAAATGCCATGAATTTGTGCAGTACATATTTACGACTTCTGCAATAATAAAAGGTTATCTTTTTAAATAAAAGAAAATTTCTGACATTACTTTAAAATAGAAAAATGAAAACCACCAAAAAAAAAAAAAAGACATGAGTGTTTCATTTATGGCAATACAGCCAATCAAGACAGTGAAAATACTTCAGATTATCTATGTATAGAGAGTCCAAATTCACCAATTATTTACATTTTAAAAACAATTTTAGAAGACATTTTTAATCTTTCCTACTCAACTCCTACTGATTTAAAGAAAATGATAGGAAACCATTTCAGCAAAAATCAAGTTATAAATATCAGCAATAAAAATTCAGTTCAAAGTTCTCAGAATGAAGCTGAATTATTCAAGTAAATTGATTACACTGCCCTAAATCTGTGTAGTTCAATGAACATGTTCAATAATACCAATAAATTATTTTTAGCTTTGAAATTATCAGAATATATATTAGAAGCACTAAAAAAAAGATTTTATTTCTTATTCTTCCAAGTGCTAATGTTAGCAATTCAACTTAAAGATAAAAATACCCTTTTTATATGTTATTAATAACTGTGATGTATGTATTTTTATGCTTTTTCTGAACTTTGTACATTCCGTAGAAGCATCTCAATCAGTAATAAATTAGCACAGATGTACTTTGTAATTATTCTATAACTGACATGAAAAATAAGTACAGAAAAGAATAATCCAAACTTTAAGAATTTCTTTCTTTCTTTCTGACAACAACTCACAATCATCAAAGCAGACTTTACTGTTTTAAAGTGTGTATTCTGGATTTTGCAATGTATTTCTCTCAATGCATAGTTTTAAAACAAATCACAGAACAATTCTAATTTGCAAGAAAAATACAGTAAGTATTTTGCTCCCCAACAGTTAGAAACTTCAAAGCCTAGATAGTACTGAACAGAAAAAACAAGTCAGTAATTTTATAACACAATCAATTGATCGATTCATAGAGTCTTATCTGATCTTACTGACAATGAAAAATGAAAGAACCATCTGTATCCTGTACCACTGTCACTTAAAGTATGCTGTGGAAAAAGCTGTCCCACTTTCCCACACTTAATAGAATTTATTTTTAAGTCATTTAGAATGGAAAGGAACAGGAAAACTGCTAGCCTAGAAGCCAAAGATGATTCCAAATGCAATTATATTTAACAGTATTTCATTCAAAGTTATAAAATATTCTTCTATTTGTAAATTTGATGCATATTTGGGTGTCTATATATAGTTTCCAACAATTCAGCAAAAATGGAGAATACTAGCAAATAGAAAAAGAAGCAAATAATATAAAGACTCAGAGACTAGTTTTAGAAAATAAAACAAAAATATTTTCTGAAGTAGAATAGGAACATGATTGTTTTATGCTTTACTTAATTAAATATTTTGATAGTGGTTTATTTCTGAAATTTTCAATGTTTTGCCATGTGAAGATTTCTTGTATCAAAGTTGTCATTTTGATGGAAAAAATAGATCTAATTCATTCCTGTCCATTGTATTTTTTATACCACGTTTTGATATCTTGTTGAAAAATAATATATATTTTATCATTATTCACAGATATCTTCTAGTCTCTGTTAGAGTAAAAATATGGATTTTTTCTTCATATTTAACTAAACTCAACATTAAACGCATACTTTTTTGAGTCCTGAACTTCTATTTTTTAATATGGCAGAGAAAATGTGTAAATGTGTAGAAACCCCTTCCATATAGTTCCATTAAAACATCAGATTAAAAGAAATTGTGTGAGTTGGGGCATCTCTGGATGGCTCAGTTGGTTGAACATCGGCCTTCAGTTTGGGTCATGATCTCAGTATCCTGGGTTTGAGCCCCATGTTGGGCTCCCTGCTCGGTGGGGAGCTTGCTTCTTCCTCTTCCTCTGTCCCTCTCTCCTTTGTGTTCCCTCTCTCTTTCTCTCTCAGATAGGTAAGTAAACTCTTTAAAAATAAATAAATACAAATTTTTAAAAAAGAAACTGTGTGTGTATGTGTGTGTTTGTGTTCGTATATAGGTAGGAAATTAAGGTTATTTGTTACAGGCCAAAAATAATGAAGAAGGTGCACATCATGAGCAAAAATAAACACTGATGCCACAGTTTGCCATGGAAACATAATAATCTTTACTGGCTTTGGGCAAGAGTGGCTTGGATCACTAGTTTAGATAATAATGGAAAAGAGACAAAGAGTTTTTAAGACACATTAAACCATGAATTAACAACAACAACAAAAAACCCATCTAACAGAAGAAGAAGAATTAAGAAGACAGCTAGAGAGAGGCATTATTCAAAATAATATCTGGTGAGAATTTTCTTGAATTAATACAATAATCATTCTTGGGCTCAGGAAGCCAATTCAACCATGAGTTGTAAAAACATGGAGAAATCTGCACCTGTATAAACCACTGAAAAACTGAAGAATAGCAATGAAGAAAAAAAAAATATTAAAAGCGGCCAGAGGAGAAAAATGTAGACAAACTAAAAATAAGTAACAAGAACAAGAGTTAACTTTTTTAAGAGTAAAAATGGAAGCAAGAACAAAAATTGATTTTATTTTCAAAATAATAAAGTGGTTAAAAAACTGTTTATCAGAATTTTATGCTCAGTGTTATGGGTTGAATTGTGTCCCCTAAAAAGACATCTTGAAGTCCTAAAACTTAGTACTTCAGGATGTGACTTTTTTTGGAAATAGGGTCATTGCACATTTAATTATTTAAGTTAAAATGAGGTCATACTGGAGTTAGATGGGCCCTTAACCTGATAAGACTGGTGTCTTTAAAAGAGGAAAAGAGAGAGACAAAGACACACAGGAGAGAAAGTCATGAGGCAGTGGAGGTAGATTTAAGTCCTGTAGCTGCAAAACAAGGAATGCCAAGAATTGTGGGTAAACCACCAGAAGCTAGAAAAAGCAAGTACACATTGTCTTTTAAGGATTTTGGAGGGAACATTGCCTTACTGACACTTTAATTTCAGACTTGAGACACCAAACTGTGAAACAATCAATGTGTGCTGTTTTAAGTCACCTAGTTTGTGGTAGTTTGTTATAGCAGCCTTGGGTAACTAATTTACTCAGGTAAACTGCATTTTAGGGATTTGTGGACAAATATCTTAAAAATAATAAAGAAGATTACTTTCGAAGGGATGTGAAAGAAGTAGCAGGGCAGGAGCCAAGAATTTGGTAAATTTTATGTCTCTGAAAAAAATTGACTACATGAAACAACACCAATGTCAAAAACAAAAACACCAATGTTACTTACTTTCCATAGATAAAAAGAAAGATAAAATATTGGATCACAATAATACAGAATCCAATAAGGGTGTTTTTAATTGAAGAATAATTCTAAAGTACCTATACTATTTGAGAAGAGGTTAAAAAATATTAGCCCTAGATTTTGTTTAGTTGAATTCATATGTTGTTGAGATTTTCTAGGAAAAGAAAACTATAATTTCCAAAATAATAAGAAAAATATATAATGAGATAGAGATGAGAGGAATATCAACCAATCCAAAAGTGGATTAAAAAGAAAACCAATAGGGCGCCTGGGTGGCTCAGTGGGTTAAGCTGCTGCCTTCGGCTCAGGTCATGATCTCAGGGTCCTGGGATCTAGTCCTGCATCTGGCTCTCTGCTCAGCAGGGAGCCTGCTTCCTCCTCTCTCTCTCTGCCTGCCTCTCTGCCTGCTTGTGATCTCTCTCTGTCAAATAAATAAATAAAATCTTAAAAAAAAAAAAAAAAAGAAAACCAATAAAAGTAGTAACATTTAAAATTGTAGACAGTTCTAAACAAAATATAAATCTAAGTAATTTGTAACTACATCAATTTTAAAAAAAGGTTTATCAGGTAGTTTTTTTTAAGGTTTTAAACAGTTTATGTTAAAGTAAAAACACAAAAATACTAAAGGTAAAAATATAGGAAATGATATATTTGTTCAATATTAACTATAAGAAAACTGTTATAGCTATATTAGTATCAGATTAAATTCAGCAGGAAGTAAAGGCAATTCTAAACAAGTACATACCCAAAATGAAATTTCAAAAATGGACAAAACTATAAGAAAAAATGAAAATGAATAATTTTGCTATCATATTGGGAAATTTAAATATATTACTCTTATGCACATCACTCTGATATATCCAAAAGACAATAAAAAGTAGTAAGAATTTTAACATCATTTCACTCTTGATGGATTGGTCATATGTCAAACATTGCACCAAAGTCACAGTAGCATCAATCCACAAGAAAATTTCTGAAAATAGAAAATGCAGTAAAGTTAATCAAATATTCAAAGCAAAAGTATGCAATATATCTGGGGTTTATAAAATATATAGAGGTGAGATATATAAAACAAGAAAACAACAAAGAAAGGCTAGATATTTACCCTTAAAATATTAGTCTATTCTACATGGAGTATTATAATATTGTACATAGACTGTGGTAAGTTTAAGATGTGTATTATACCTCTAGAGCAATTATTAACAAGCTAAAACAAAAAGTAAACCTTATAAGCCAACAGGGTAAATAAAATGAAATCATTAAAAAATGCTCAATAGTTCAAAATAAGGGAAAAAGAAAAAAATAGAAACAAAGTAAAGATAAGTCAACTAGAAAACAAATAGTAACAGAAGCTTTGAATGTAAACATATTAATAATTGCATTAATCCAAGCATTGTATTAGAGATTATAACGGTAGAGCAAATGAAGAACCAATCATATACTATTTATAATACATGGTTTTTAATCATAAAACACAGGTACATTAAATGAAATAGAATAAAAACATGTACTGTTCAACCTCTGACTACATGAAAGGTGAAGTGACTATATTAATATCATGTAGGTAAGACTTCAGGATGAGGACTAGTACCAGAGACAAGAAGATTGATCAGAATGATAAATGTGTGTGGTTATCTGGTAACAGAGCTTCACAATAAATGTGCAACAACTGATATAAATGAAAGAAGAAACGGAAACAATTCTATTTGGAGATATTGATACTTTTGTCTCAAAAATTACTAGTTTATGGGTTCTTGGCTGGCTTAGTGAGTAGATTGTGCAATTCTTAATCTCAGGATTGTGGGTTTGAGTTCCATGTTGGGTGTAGAGATTACTTAAAAATAAAATAAAATAAAATAAAATAAAATAAAATAAAATAAAATAAAAAGAAATTAATGGTTTAAGTAGAAAAAACAGTAAAAATAAACATGCAAATAATATTAAAAACCAACTTCACTTAATTAACATTTAAAGGACACTGCCATTTCCACCATCAAAACCAAAATACAGAGGGGCACCTAAGTGGTTCAGTCAGTTGAGCATTGGACTCGATTGTTCATGATTTCAGGGTCCTGAGATCAAACCACTGAGATGGAGACTCACACTCAGGGTGGAGTCTGCTTGAGGTAATGTCTCTCTGTCCCTTTCCCTACACTCATGCTTTTTCTCTATCTCTCAAAAAATAAATAAAATAAATCTTAAAAAAAGAAAAAAAAACAAAATGCATATTCTTTCCAGGTACACATGGAACATTCACTAAGATAATGTATATGGTAGGCCAATAAATTTAATGACATTTGTATTATTTACACTAAGAATATAGAGACTATATGCTTTCCTTTAAGACTGAAATAGGCAAAAATGACTCATCTTACTACTTGTATTAATTAAAATACTGGAAGCCTTACCTTGCATATTAATACAAGAAAAAGAAATGAAATACTTACGTAGTGAGCCTGGAGAAATAATACTGTATTTCCTTGGAGAAAGTATATTCTTGTACATATCCTAGGAATCTACAAACTACCACTAGAACTAATAATTTCTAAGATAATGGGAAGTAAGGTCGATATACAAAAAAAAATCAATGCATTTCTATAATTTAGCAATGAATAATCAGAAAAATAAAATTTAAAACTAATTAAAGTCTCAAAAAATTTTTAAAAATGGATAAATTTAACAAAATATGTGAAAAAAATGTATCCCAAAGCTATTAAGTAATTAAATGTTCCATGCTTTGGAAGAATAATTGTTAAGATGCCAGTTCTCCAGATTGTTCTATCAACTTAATGTAAACCAAATAAAAATTTCAACAGGCATTGTGTGTGTGTGTGTGTGTGTGTGTGTGTGTGTGTAATTTGAAAAGCTGGTTCTGAAGGTAAAGGATATGGAATAGCCAAACCAACCTTGAAAAGATGAACAATGTTAGGGGGACAGATACAACCTGATTTAACATCTCTCTAAAAATATAAGATAATCATGATAACATGATGTTGATAATGGAGATTCATCAATCTAACAGAATATCTGTAGGGTTGATTGATTTCTGACAATGGTGTCAAGGTAATTCAATGGGGAAAACACTCTTTTCAAAAGATGTGCTGGAAAACCTGGATATCCGAATGGAAAAAAAAAAAAAAAAGAGGTACGTCTTAACTTTTTTGTTTAACCACATGTGGAAAAATTAATCCAAAACAGATCACAGAACTAAATGGAAAAGATTAAATTATAAAACTCTGCTAGAAAACATAAGAAAAAAAATTCTTCATAGCCTTAGGGCAAGCAAATATGTATTTGATAGGAAAAATTCATTAATCATTAAATAAAAATGATAATTGGACTTAGAGAAAATAAAATATGCTGTTCCCCAAAAAAGCATTGCTAAGAAAAGAAAAAGAAAAATTATTGCCTAGAGAAAAATTTTCACAATGTATATGTATCTGACAAAATTTTATACTCAGAGTTAAAGAGACAAAGAATGCTTAGAAGGATGAAGTATGAGAAATAACACTTCACAAAAGAAGAAATACAAATGGCCAGTAAGCATATGGCAATATGACCAAGATCATTAGTCACCAAAGAATTACAAATCTGAACAAAATAAAAATCTCTGCATACCCAAAGGAATACCAAAGACAAACAAGCAAATACAACAAAAAATGAAACCTGAAAATCAAGCATAGTGAAAATTTAGAGCAACCAGAAATCTTATACATTTCTGAGGGAAGTTCATCTATTTTGGAGAATAGTTTGCCAAAATCTTATAAAATTAAAACAACACTTTTCATATGACCTACCCACTTCTGGGTATTTAGCTAACATAAATGAAAACATATGTATACACACACACACACACACACACACACACACACAACTTCTAAATGAATATGCAAAGAAACTTTAGGGGTGCCTGGGTGGCTCAGCTGGTTAAGCGTCTGACTCTCCATTTCAACACAGGTCATGATCTCAGGATCCTGAAATGGACCCCTATATTGGGCTCCCTGCTCAGCAGAGAGTCGTCTTCTCTCTCTGCCCCTCCCCCCACTTGTACATGTGCTCTCTTTGTCTCTCAAATAAATAAATTCCTTCCCCCAAAAAAAGAAAAAAGAAAGAAACTTTATTCATAATATTCAAAAACTACAGCCTAAAGTTTTATGAGCAGATAAATGAATAAATAAGCTGGTAAATTCATATGGTGGAAGACCATGGAATTAATTGGAACTCAGGGATAAGAGAGGGGTGACTACTGATACATAATGCAACATGGATGGATCTCAAAATCACTATGCTGAGTGAAATTAGCTAAACACTAAAAAATACATACTGTATGATACCACTGATGAAAAAATATAAATGAAGCAAAGTAATATGGTGACATAAAGAAGATCAGTGGTTTCTTGAAGTTGACTAGGAAAAAGGGATTGACTAGTTTGGGACACAAAGAAAATATCCTATATTAATTGTAGTGGTTACACATGTGCACATTTTTTTCCATATGCTCATTTTACTTTATGCATATTATATATTAATATAGTTGATTTAAAACATTAAGCATAACAACAAAAAATGTCTCTACAAAAGGTAAGACTAGTATCTTCTGTCGGTTCTGAATAATTTAACAATTGTTCTGATGCTTGGTATCCTTATTTTTTACCAATTTCATTTAGGTGAAATATATATAACACATATAAAGGGGGACCCAATAAATGCTGATTCACTTTTCTCATTCACTCCCCCACTAACTTATAAAAATATTCTAATAATAGAAATTGTGGCTTCTAATTTAAAAAAAAATCTTGCAATGACATGGATAGAACTAGAGGGTATTATGCTAAGCAAAATAAGTCAATCGGAGAAAGACAAGTAACATGATCTCACTGTTATGAGGAATTTGAGAAACAAGACAAAGGATCATAGGGGAACGGAAGGAAAAATGAAACAAGATGAAACCAGAGAGGGAGACAAAGCACGAGAGACTCTTAATCTCGGGAAACAAACTGAGGGTTGCTGGAGGGGAGGGTTTGGGAGGAATGGGGTGGCTGAGGGATGGACCCTGGGGAAGGTATGTGCTATGGTGAATGCTGTGAATTGTGTACGACTGATGAATCCCAGACCTGTACCCCTGAAACAAATAATACATTATAGGTTAATTAAAATAAAAAAAAAAAAGAAATTGTGGCTTCTTTACTTTTGTGATGACTCTCTAATAAATTTTGTAAGTCTTTTATCACAACTCTTCCCTTAGGTTATTAGACCATAGTCTGTGCTATCACCATTAAGAATAGTGTATTTTTCTAATGATGTACTATATGCTGGCTAATTGAACATACTAATAAAAAATAAGCATATTTGTAATCTGTAAATTATATCAGCTAAACAATATTTACACAAGTAGCTAGAACTGGGTTGATTTAAATTTTGATAACCAGGGGCGCCTGGGTGGCTCAGTGGGTTAAGCCTCTGCCTTCGACTCGGGTCATGATCCCAGGGTCCTGAGATGGAGCCCCTCTTCGGGCTCTCTGCTCAGTGGGGAGCCTGCTTCCCCTCCTCTCTCTCTCTCTGCCTGCCTCTCTGCTTACTTGTGATCTCTCTCTCTGTCAGATAAGTAAATAAAATCTTTAAAAAATTAAAAAAAATATTAAAGCAAATTTTGATAACCATATTCTAAGAAGTTTGAATCTAGTCATTTACTGATTTTTAAACTTGCCATTAAATATTTGCTATACACTATGATAAAGTTTCCTGTAGTGAAATAAGGGTGAAAAAGACATGATTACACCATCATGTAACTAACATTTTCAAAAAGCTATTGAAAATACGATGAAGGGAATCAAACAGGAGAATTTTACGGTGAGATAATTATTTGAATGTTTTTCTAGGTAGCAGTTAATTTATTATCTAGTTACTTCTGATTGTTCCTACATTGTTTTCACTTAGTAAAAAGAGTCAACAATTTATTGGTGGGAAAAATTAGCTCAATTTCTGTTTGTTTGTTTCATGAAGAACAAGCAACACACTAGTGTATAGGTTGGTCCCACCATAAATTTAGTATTTATGTGTATGTCTACAACTATTTTCCTAAACATTCATATTAAAAAAGCCACAAAAATAAAATCACATAGATCATTGCATATATCCCCAACTTTCTAATTTCTTAAAGATTAAAATAAGTCTTGTGTGGTTCTACTCAGATCAGATACTAATTCTTAAAACTAGAATGTCTGACTTGTGTCTTCAGCATGAAATCTCTTTTCTTTAACCCACTCAAGTTAGTCAAGTAAAGTCAAAGACTTTTTTTCCCAAATTATCTGGAGAAAATCTGTTTACCCAAAATCAAACTTCTGATCACACCAGATGTTGATAATCCTTATAATCATACCAGATGCTAATTTTCAGTAAGAAATAGATAAACAACAATAATGAAAGTATGCATGATTGTAAAGGGTATTCACTTTACAAAGATTTAGATTTCTAGTTTTAATCTTCGTAAATTTCAACTTTTGAAAAATTGATTCACTTTACCACACTTCAGAAAAAATTCAAAGTTTCTGTATGTGAATGTTAAAAACCTGTGATTTCTCAGATGAGTCCATGTTTACCAGAAGGACTCACCCAGGAAGGCCAGCTGAACATCCAGTGTACTTTCCCCTGACTGTGGTCAGTGAATCAGCAAGTGTTACAGGAGTTCAGGGTGAAATGCCAGGTGCTATTTCAACAGTCCTTCTTTCACAACATCTAGGGTGGGGTCACTCTGTTAGGCTCTGATAAGGTTACTGGAACTCAGTTCCTAGGGTAGTCAAGTTAACATCCTCCACACTCAGGCTCTCTGAATGTAGAAGGTAGTCACAGAGACCTGGTTCCCTTTTTTGGGCAAAAGGCTACTCAACCACAAACTGCTTATTAAACTCTGTCTGGAAAATATTATTCACTGAAATTATGTCTCAATAGCATAAAGCTTAATTTTGTAATTAACCAAACCATCTGGCATTGCAAGACTCTCTTAAGGCCATCCAAATGAAAGAACTTTTACTTGTAGAACCTTGCACAGAGTGATGTTTTTTGTAATGATTGAGAAGGAAATGGTATGAATTTTAAATTATGGCTGCAAGTAGATTGTCAACTTTTTTCTGCTTTTGATAACTTACCCAACTCAGAACAAACCAAGTTCCTAAAGAAAACTGTCTACATCTTTCAGTGAATAGATTATTGCCCTTCCCATAAAATGTTTAGCTTCCTACCTTATAAAATAAAATTCATCTGAACATGGATGTTGTTGCAGCAAAGACTTGCCCATCTGTGTTTTCAGGGTGTGTGAATAATAGCAACATTTCCTTGAAAATGGATGGATAAATACTAAACACAGAACAATTAGTATTAACTGGTTATATAATTTATTCTTCCTTTTAGATTTCAAGGTTTTCTGTCTTGATGCATTTAGAACAAATGCAAATGCAGAGATCAAAGAATCAGGTATCTAGAAGGGATAAAACACTGTCAGTTGGGGATGCTTGAATCAGATTTGTATTAGTTGTGGATCTTTAATCACTATTATGTCACGTATTTTAACCTGACACCACCCAAAGTGCTCTGACCCAAAAGCTCTGACAGGGTCTAAAAGACAATTTTTCAAGTTTCATGTTTTTATTTTTGCATGTGCATTTTTAAAAGTATTAAAAATTTAGAATTTTAAAAATTAAATTCTACATCTCTATCTGTACAATTATATCTACCCAAAAGAAGACACAGAAATGGAAAATTATTCAATTTATACAACTCTTTCCACATCTTACCATTTTATATCATTAAATTTTGGCACAACAGAGTCCATAGGAAAGAAGGGAGGAAGGAAGAAGGAAGGAAGGAATTAAGGAAGGAGGGAGGGAAAGTTTTAATTAATACTTGAGTAGAACTTTCATTGTCAACCAGGAGATTTGGTCCTAGTTACCTATAACACCCTAAACTTAATATTGCAATGCCACTTGCATTTACATGGATCCTCTACTCCAGTGACGTGAATGGACAGAAATGCAGTTGTAGACACTGAAAAAGTTGGTTTTTATGGATCAGGTATTTTCTGATGACATTAGTCTAGGTCTGCCACCTTGCAAATGTTTGGTCCCAAGAAAGTGGTGATGTCATTATGTCAACACCAGCACATCTCAGTGTTGTTATATTGAATCAACCAACTGTGGCCCCATATTGGTCTGTTTTCTATTCTGGCCTAACACCAGTTTGAAAATTCTTTTTGAATAATTAATGTCTTCAATATACACTCATATCTATTGTTGCTAAAACATAGCTGTTGAAAAAAACTCCAAAATTGATTTCTCATGCTGTGTTTTTAGTTTTTAAATTTTTTTTTTCATGAAATCTGTTTGCCTCTGTGAAGTACATCTATAATGGTATACCTTAAGTTTGGAACTTAGTTTTAAGTAGCAAATAAAGATCTTATGAACTTGAGCTAGATTGTCAAATTCTTTGGCTTTGAAGATCACTAAATTATTTTCCTAAAACAGAAATAATCAGTCAACAAAAGAGAAGTGATAATTCTACTCAGTAATATTAAAACACACAAGGAACAGATTAAAATTGAAAGGAGTTATTAGGTATCTCAAAAGTACATATTTAAGACTTTCATTAGTAATAATTATAATGAAAATTAGCAATCCAATTCTTATGAAAAAGTTTCTAGCTATTATTGGTTATCTGAGAGAATTATTTTTTTAAGATTTTATTTATTTATTTATCTGTCAGAGAGAGAGAGAGAGAGAGACAGAGAGCACAAGCAGGCAGAGGCAGGGAGAGAAGCAGGCTCCCCACTGAGCAAGGAGCCCTATGTGGGACTCAATTCCAGGACCCTGGGATCATGACATGAGCTGAAGACAGCGGCTTAACCAACTGAGGCACACAGGTGTCCCGAAAATTATTTTTAAAAAAATAAAAATCTTCCCAATTCCCCACCTTACCTCCAGTTCCTTCAGAACTAATCCTTAATAAAAAATATGATGAACAAAGTAGTAATCCATTATGACCTTATGTTAATTATTCTCAAATAGGCGATCTGTTACAAGGGGGAGAAAAGACATTTTTGCATATTTAAGTGCTTATTTTGTTACTGTACAATATTGCCAAATTGCCCAGATTAAACAATTTTCCCTTATGTTTTTAACTATGTTTTAAACTCTTGTAAATAAAGTTACAAATCTGTGAGAAGAGAAAGAAATTCTATCCATTTGCAATGGCGTAAATAAAATTTTTGAAGAAAATAAAGACAAACAATTAAATGGAGAGACTAAAATTATTGTTTAAAAATATCTCTTCTTATTATTGGACTATATATGCTGTAATTAGCAGCAGCCCTTATGTTTGTAAAATTTGTACAGATTGGGCTGGTTATATGCTACTGAGTCATCCAGTTTGGGAATTCACCAGTAACAGATCACTACAGTTCAACCCCCTTGCTCTACCTCCACACATATTTTCGAGTAGCTACAATCAGAACAAAAAAATAAATATTATAGAGTTTTGGGTTTGTTTAAGGTTTAAATACCACTAGCAACCCAGGTCTAAAGTTGTGTATTATATCCCTTAATGCTTTCAAATTTTTCTGGTTCTTATGATTATAATATCCTGTCAAAAATGGATAGGATGTAAATCAAATTAAGTTTATCAAACAGAATTTTCAGATTATTCAAACCAATTATCAGGGCTCCCCTTCAAAACCCACCAATGACTTTATTATTTAATGCACTGTGAAGAGATATTTTACATTGGCCTTCTATGACATTGACTTCGGTAAAAGTTATCAGCTAGCAAAAGTGTTGTCTGTCTTAGGATTTAAAGCCCTATTGATTAATTTCAGAAAGGAACTGTCAAAGAATTTTCTAAAGCTGGATCTTTTGTTGCTTAATTTTCATAAATTTATCTCTAATAAAACAAAGCCTGAGTTTTTGTACTTAGTTTCCAAAATAAAGCCAATGAAAATTAATTCAATAATTTAGTATTTATTCAGACCTTCTCTGAATATTTAAACATTTACACTCAGAGATAATAAACAAATTTATTTTGGAATTAAAGAAATTTAACATAAATAAAGAAATTGTGGGAATTACAATGGTTAATTTTTTGTTTATTGTAGATAATTCCTTGACTATAATATTCAACTGCTTCAATTGTGTTTGTAAAAACATATTTTCAGAGTTTTTAAAAAGGTAACATTCTTGTTCTGAATACTTTTTGTTTCTGAGACCTTCCTTACTAGAAAGATAGGCTGACGGGAGATTAAAGGGAAACCCAGACTATTTCATACAGACAAGTTATGAGACTCTCTCTTGACAAGGGTCACTCTGATGATTTTAAACAACCTACTTAAGTAAGGTATATTATTGAATACAGCTAAATTTATACCTTCCAATGTTTTAGTGTCACCAGGACCAAACCATGAGAATTTACTTATTAGTAAGAAAAGTCAATGTAGTGTCTTAAAATAAGTGGAGTGGGCCTCATTCTCTCTAATCAAAGTTTTTGTTTTTGTTTTTTTGATATCCGGGACATGACTCTGAAATGTCAAACTTTCTACTCTACTTTATGAGCCTGTGTCAATTTGCACTGGTGATATTTCATTATAGATTCCATTTCCAAAACAATATTTTTTATTTTCCCAGAGGGATTTTTACATTGATACTTATGAATCAGGCACCAATGATCTCATGTTTGTGGGTCTGTCAGTATGAGGCTCAATCTGTGATACATACACAGTCTGCACATTCTGTAGTCAACTAGAACTGGTCTCAGTTTTCTCATCAGTGAAATGGGTGATCCTTAATTCTACTGAGACCTGTAATTGAAAAGGAAATTTAACCTAGCTTTATTATAGTTCCCACATGATAGGAAGAAATAGATATGGAACAGGCAACTATATATGTTAATTTTATTATTTTTCTTATTTCTCTTACACCAGCAACTCATAAGCAAAGTAGCGAAAAGCAGAATTCTAATTTGACTACATAAATTAATGTGGGTTTGCCCTCAGGTGGTAAATTCCAGTTCTAACAGCTCCACCCAGTTTGCAAATATGGCTAAGAAACTTACTTCTTTTTTCCCCCTACTTGTTCTGTTCTCTCCATCCATCCCTCATACCACCTTTCCCAAATTAACACCTCCTACCCCAACCCCAAACATTCTGGCTCCTCTTGATAGCTTATAAACTCTGTATCAAACACCTGTGTGCAATTTGTTCCAACAGAAAACACGATTTCTCTTCAGAAGCAAATAAAGCATATGGCATTTGATTCTCTAAGCACACTCTCAAATATTTTAAGCAACTTCTTGATTTTCATAATTCCGGCTTCTGAAGTGCTTCCTTTTTTTTACCTCAATTTCAAAATTACTAGGTATCATATGATTATTGTAAAGCTGTGCATTTTGCAAATCAACCTCAATTATTATTAGCCTTTGCTTTTTCAGCAGGAGAAATAAATTCCCCACAGTGGCCATTCATTTGCCTCTCAGCATGATCTTGTCCCTAAAGAAACTTGAATCTGAATCTACTTCCTCTTTTCTGGTTGGAAAACAAATGTTTGATTTGGGGCAAACATATATGTGGGTTTTATGCACAAATACAGGTAATAGCATGTCCCTGGCACCACTTTATCCATTAAAGCAATTTCAAATTCCCAGGAATGGGACCCGTTTCACAGGAAAGCAAAGCACTGGGGATTAGTAGGTAAGCAATTTGGAGGAGTTAGGAAATGCAAGTACTCCCAGTAACTGGCTGCACTCTGCCCTCATTCATTCCCTGCAGCTAGAAAGACTTGGGGGAAAGTTGCCAACCCATTAGCATTTCCAGAATTGAACATACTTTCTTGGAAATATTCTCTTCCCAAGATAGTATTATTGGAATGATAACAAGAAATATTGAGCCCAACTTTACTGGCTCACTCCAGGGCCATGGGGAATATGGTGGTTTCATTAGATCTGCTTCTGAGTCCCCTATGACAAAAATCTGAAAGGTGAAACACCTGTAGTTTCTTTTTTTTTTCCCCCTCCTTGACTTTCTCCTGCCAAGGAATCTTTGTACTGGCATTGGTGAAAGCATGCTGAGGGCCCATTATGCCTTCATATCCATATTCTGAAAGTCTCCTCCTACTCAGCTTAGGTCAGAGGTGACAGTCTTGTCACAGGACTCAGGTTGCTATGACTCATAACGAGAAAGAAGAAAAGAGAAAAGAAAGAAAAGAGTATTAGAACATTACATTTAATTGAAAGTATAGTGGCCAGTTATGTAAGAAATAGAATTTAAAAAAAAAAAAAAGACTTCCCTACCCTGGGGTAAGAGTGATTAAATATTTAAATATTTAAGAGTGCTAGCTAATAAGATGGTTTATAACATATCTTTTGTTTTCCCTTCCATGAATAATTTTCATTCACTCCATTCCCCCTATAACGACATTATGACCTTGAGTGGAACCTGCTTTAGATAAGTCATCCTAAAGATAAGTATGTGATCAATCTATGTTTAAAAATCTCTGGCAGAGCATGATTTCACAACAGACTATTTGCATACATTGTGAGAATGTAGGCCAGTAGGTTGTTCCTTTTATTTTTTAGTTCAAAAGAGTACAAGCATATTTCATATTTACAATAGAGAATACAATGTAAGTAGTGTTCCTTTGGAATTGTGCAGTGTTGTGGCCCTCAAATTTTTATTGGTTATTTGTGTTAATCACTTCGGAAAACATTAGTTCAACTCTACAATTGCTGGTGCATCATGCTTGCACTTGTATGAGGAATGTATTCATTTCAAAACCCTCCTCAATAAGAGAAGGTTAAAAAAAAGTGAAACAAATGAATAATACTAGATTTTAATATGCTTGTTAGTAATATTACCGCAGTAGAGAGAAAAAATGATCACTTTGACTCCTTGTTTGTATTTTTGAGATCTTCAAAGAATCATTTGACATGAATTTGGGCAACAAGCCTGTTGATACCACCTGATCTACTAAATTCATTTGAGTCGAGTGCAATGTAGACCACTGCCCAAATGCTAAACCCAGAACTGTCTTTGTCACAATTAATTTTTATTCTTTCTCTCTGTCCCATTGAATTCACAACTAAGGACCATCCGAATAGACTATCGTTGCTCTTTGTAACTGTCTGACAGCACTTACATTAATTCAAATTGGTAAGCAGCTATTTACATTCTTTGGGAGCCCACAATGTAAGATGATGTATCTGATCTTTTGAAAAGCTTTTTTTATGTTTTGTGATATCATTATGACATGATGTTAAACATCATGGGACAGGTCCTACTGCCTATATGTCATTATACCTTTTGCTAAAGCCTGGAACTTCTTTTGTCAGTTGGAAAATTAGCTTGTTTCTCCATAGATTCTCAGCTATATGATGATTTCATTCACAATTCAGATAGGAGTTGACATACCCATTTCTCTGTTTATCCAACATCCCCACCCACCAGTCTATCATCCTTACCTATATCTGTTTATTAGAGTCTGCATCCTGTTTTACTGAAGAAACTAGTCTGGTCCATGTGACAGACTGACTTGTGTTTCTCAGTTTTAGAACCTGGAGACACAGAGAAGAAAAAGTATATTTTGTTCTTTAAAAAAGAAAAAATACAGTAAACACGAGGAAAAGAAATGGAAGACAGGAAATCACACTGTGCACTTGGAGGCTGAAAGTTCATTTAAAGTTGAAGGCAGTCAATATTTCTTAAGTTGTATTTGTTAAGTTCATAGATATAACTAAAATTGCTCAAGCTTGACCAAAACTATTTTTACAGCCCACCTTCCTTCTAGGTGGTACTCATTTCCAAAATCTTATCTTGGTTACTCTAGTCAATGGAGTGACTGGAAATGATTCATCAATAGCCACTCATGCAGGTTTCTTCTGGGAATTCACTTTAATGTGTAAGATAAATATGGCAAAACATGTTATGAGATGGAGCTATTATCTTTTTATCGAACAAAGGTCTAGACATGAACACACAGATTCATGTCTGCTCAGATGATAGGTTTGCTAAAAATGAGGACATAATTCTGTGTCATGGTATTTTAGTATGTTTTTCTAATTCTTCATTGAATAGTAAGGAAAATTTGCACCAGAAGGGAGGTACATACCAAGAATCTGACTCAGGAGGGTCAAGATATTTAAATGAACCAACAACAACAAAAACAAGAAAAACATAAAATAGTAGAAATCTCAAGAAAAATGGTTTTCTTTAGATGATCATGCTATAATCCTACAGGTCATATTTGCAAACAATTTTCTTTGGATGAGTTCCTTCTTACCAGTTGTAAATCTACTTAACATGTGACTTAAATGTATAATGATATCTTTACAGATATTTTTTTTCCTGGACCAGGTTTTTGGTCATATATTAATGTAGTAGTAACTTTAGAATTCAATGGAATAATGGAAATATCAAAAGATAGGATATGTCTTTCCTTGTATATTGACTGGTTAACTGTGGTTAATTGCAGTTATCTTCTTAATGGTCTCTTAATTGTATGGTGTATTTCTTTTGTGTAATAACATGTAGGATCAGGTTCATTAAAAAGTATTTTAGAAATATTTTACTGAGTATTTACTATTTTAAGCATATTAATGTACATTGCTTCTATTGTACTTCATTATACAACAAATAGGTCAAAATTATTGCCCATGAATGTTTAGCCTTAGAGAGACTAAACATTCAAAGCCACACAATTAGGAAATTATACCACAGAATTTAAACTCAGTTGGCACAGATGTTAAGGCCAGTGCTCTCTTCATCACACAGAAAGGAACTTACTAAACATCACAGGCATCATCTTAGGACATAGCCCTGCTTGGCTCCTATAAGATTTGAGACTTACAAATTTTTGTTTTTTTATAACTATCTCACTGTCTATTATAGACTCAATGTTTATGTCTCCCACAAAGTCATATATTGAAGCTCTAAACTCCAGAGTCATGGCATTGAAAGATAGGGCCTTAGGATTAGGGCTAGATGAGATCATCAGAGTGGGCATTTCTAAGGGGATTAGTGCCCTTATAAGGAAGAATACCAAAGAGCTTACTTGCTTTTCTGTTCCCACAAAGAAGAGGACAAGTTAGCACACAGGGAGATGGTGGCTCCCCACAAACCAGAGGAGACTTTGGAAAGAAACCTACCTTGTTGGCACTTGGCTCTTGGGTTTCCCAGGTTCAAAAACTGTGAGAAATAAATTTCCATTGTTTAAACCCCTCAGTCTATGGTATTTTGTTGTCATAGTCTGAGCCACATAAGACACCATCTCATCTGAACCAAACTGACTCCAATCTCATTTTAAGAATTAACATGGAGGAGAGGAGGCTGGTGGAGAGGAAGATCCATTTCCTTCTTCAAGGAAGATATATTCTCTATTAATATAAGAGGCACTACTGCTTGCTCCATATACCAATGACTCTTCTCTTAACCCCATCTTAAGTCCAGGGTTTATTTTTATGATGTTCATATATCCTAAAAAATATTCAGTCAGTAACATTCTTATATCTTTATAAATATTCAAAAAGTAATAAATTGATGACATTTTTATTCCTCCTTACCCTATTCTTGATTTGTAACCAAATATCAAACTCAAATGTCAGAAAATTTCTGAGGTTCTCTTTCCAGATTTTTTCTCCAGCTATTATCAGTTTGAGAAAATAATCACCCATGAACTTATGACATTGATGAAAAATTTAGCAAAAGCCTCAGCTCTCTTCAGAATATCAGAGACAACTTGCACGTAACTATTTCATTCATATGATTTTAACTTTCAAAACAAAAATAGGCGACATTCAAGGTAATTTTTAGGAAATCAGTGATGTTCATTATTTAAAGTAAACTCAACTCTTTTTGGTAACAGGAGTTGAAAAAAATAATAAGCATTTAAAATTCTGCAAATAGAGCCTATATCATCCTTAAAAATCATTTATTTTGATAACAATAGTTTTATAATTATAACCTAATAATCATCTCAAGGCATCCTATCATAAAATCAATAAAGTCAATATTATAAATTCTTAGAAACAAATTTAAAACAAAATTTAAACAAAAAGAAATAAGACCTGGAAACGAAATTCCTGAACAAAGGCACGATAAATAAAGGATATAGGGGATACTTGGATAACAAAGTTGTTTTTACCAGAACAAGCGTCAAGCATGTGAGAAGAAATTCTAACTAAAATGACAGGAAAAACTTTGCTGAGACAGGAGGTAAAACTCACCACTGTCATATTGCTCAACTCTTTCTGGAGTCCTACTTCTGCTTCTCTTTCTCCAATTTATTTAAGGTTTTCAAAGTAAAGGACAGACAATCCACTGATATTTTCCAATTTAGCTAGCAGCTCACTAGACCACTGGAAGCACTTTCAATTGAGTGTGCTTAGCTTCTAAATATGCATCAGATTTATACTGAAGGATCTGTTGTGGCATGGCGATCACATGGAGCAGTGAGATGGCACATTCCAGGTCCCCTGGACATAGTAGTGAACTGCCAGAGCCAACTGGAAAGGCTTGACCACTTTCCTTGCAATGACACATTATTCTCTCATCTTCTATTCAAAATAATCTCTAGTTGTAAGAGTAGTATGTTCAAATATGGAAAGTCAAGAAAAATGCAAAAAAGGAGAAGAGTTACATTCTCTTTTGTATATTAATTTTATTAATTTTGAGTACCGTTTTACTATTAAAGCTGCTCTCCTTTTAAAATGATGTAATTTCTATATCTAAACCCCTCCACTTCCCAATGGTCAATACTTCTTTCATCAGCAAAATAACATCTTCTGGAATAGAAAATAGCATGATCTTTCTTTTCAAAGTTACCTATTTTCCCTTTCCTATATTATAAAGCTACAAACTAATGTCTTATTATATATATAATACACATTTTATTGTTTCCATTAAACTTGAACATACATATGTACACACACACACACACACACACATATATATATAAAGATATATACAGTGCCAGTAAGCTATCTAATAGTGTAAAACTTACATGGATGATTCTTTTCTATCATAAATTCAGAAAGAAGGTTTTTCTTTTTCTAAATATTATTCAATGTATTCATTTGAATATTTTTTTGCTTAGAATGTGGATCAAAACAAAAAATAAATAAAACCATATTCTATAATCATTTAATCATTCAAAATAAAGTAAATTCAGAGACTCTGGAAGAGGCAAGGTCTTCATTTTCAAAGTAGAGATGACTTTGCTGAACTCATTCCACAAACACTAATCATTGTTATTATTATTTTTTTAATGTGAAATAGAATTGTAGATAATCATAGTGGAATAATACTGAGTTACTCCATGAAGAATGTCCCAACTTCTATTAAAAACTTCTTAATGAATGTGCCTGAAGATACTCAGGTGCCACAAACAGAATGCAGGTGTATGGAAGTTGGAACCTATCCTTTAAGGAAACTGTGTGGGACAGGGGGCTGTTGAAGTCCCTAGGGCCAGATGTTTGGAACCACAGGCAGTCTTCCCTTTACCTTAATCTGTCACACAAATATAATTTTTCATTTTGTTTTGTTCTGTTTATGCTGTTATGCTGTTTATGCTGTTTATGTTCTGTCTAAGAAAAGGGTTATAAAATTGTGCTCTTTTTTTTTTTTAAAGATTTTTATTTATTTATTTGACAGAGAGAGAGATCACAAGTAGGCAGAGAGGCAGGCAGAGAGAGAGGGGGAAGCAGGCTTCCTGCTGAGCAGAAAGCCCGAAGTGGGGTTCAACCCCAGGACCCTGAGGTCATGAGCTGAGCTGAAGGCAGAGGGTTCAACCCACTGAACCACTCAGGTGCCCCAATTGTGCTCTTTATTAAGGAAAAAAAAAAAAAAATCTTCCTTACCAGATCTACCTTAGCGGGAAGAAAGTATTAAACCTGTAAGTGTTTGGGAGTCTGCATGAATATTGAAACAACTGTGTCTTTAAAATTCTGAACTTACTTTTTTGTTTACCTAACCTCTTTGACAAATCCACATGATCTACCAAATGGTCTGAAAATTTCATGTAGGCACCATCCTACATGCAGATGGCTTGATCCCTGTTATTTCTCACATGCCTTTACCTACATCAGTTCTATTCCATCAGGTCAGTGTCTCTCGGGTGACTGACTAGTAATTTGACAAACCATTTGTGGTTAAGTGGTTTGATGTGTTAACTTACTTAGATAACATTTGCATTTTAACAAGGGCTATCAATTCTGCTGGATGGTAAGGAGTTCGTATAATGCTTATTTGCATAACCACTGGACAAAATGCCTGGTTCATAGCTGGCACACAATTTTGTTTGTTTGTCTGCTTTTTAATGAATTAATTGATGTCCTCTAACAGATAAAGATAATTGTAACAAAATTGTAAGGTCTTTAGATTCATAAGGACTTATTATGTATCTGTCCCATCCATAAGGTCATCAGTGTTGGTTTAGAACAAGAATATTTTCATGGCAGAAGGAAAGAGAATTTACAGATGTTTGAGAGATAAAGATAAGTAGTTTTAAAACTATCATGTCTAGACTGGACAGTGTGAGGGAAATATTTCTTTGGCATTCTTCTTAAATGATTCCAATTCACAAGAATAAAAATCATGTTAATCTTTTTATTCAGAGCATTTTTGAAGGGTTTGTACTATGTTCAGAACCAGTAAAAGTAAGATATGTCAACTGGTGAAGACATAAGGAATCTTTCCCCTTTTGTTTCTTTGCTATTGTGACACATTTTATTTTGAAATTAAACTTTTCACATT
Source organism: Mustela erminea (assembly GCF_009829155.1). Lineage (NCBI taxonomy): Eukaryota > Metazoa > Chordata > Mammalia > Carnivora > Mustelidae > Mustela > Mustela erminea. The sequence continues at coordinate 84,641,468 of NC_045621.1, forward strand.
TGGATGGGAACAGAGTATGTTCTTTAAATTCTGGTAAGGAAAACATGCAGGATGGCTTTGGATTAGAGGACATAAGGTATTTCTCTCAGTAGCAAGCCAGTTTTCACGAGGGGGCGGTTTGCTCCCAGCACCCATCTGCATGCGTGTGAACAGACCTTCCACCAGGTGTCCACCCCAAGCACACACAGATGTAGAACAAGGAGAAGGTGTCCCCAGTGGAGAAGAGGAATGGCCCTATGATAAATTACAGAAACGTCATGTTCTGGCTGGAAATTTCACTAAATTAACTGGAAAGGGAAAGCAAATTACACTATGATTCATTATACATAAAGCATCTCTTAAACATAGGTAGAATTTCAAATAAAAATGGACTTGTTAATATTGTAATTATTATATGTCATAGGCATTACCTTTAGCAGTAAAGGATACATCAAGAAGTATAAGGCATAATTTCTGTCTTCGAAGAGTGAGCGATCTAGTTAAGGATAAATATGTTGTATCATGAAAAGAAAGGAAATAGTTGACTGCAATAAGCATTTAAGATATAGTTCAACAGGTGGTGCCATATAATTGTGTATAAACATTTCTCCTTAGGTGGTAGGAATTACTAAATGCTCTTGGAAAGTGAAGCAATGCATGCAAATAGCAGAATGGACAACCAGGCAGTGGTAGATAGTGGAACACAATGGTTAGGAACACAGGTCCAGACTTTACGACTTATAGAAAAAAAAAAAAAAAAAAGAAAATTATGGAAAGAAGAAAACTATCAATGGGAACTAATGCAGGATCTGGGAGTAATAATAAATGCCCCCCACCAAGAAATAGGCAATATTTGTGTTATGGTTTTTGGTTTGAATGTCACCCATCTTTCCCCCCAGTAGACAGTGGGAGATCACTAATGGACAGATTTTCTTAAGGGAAATGGAGTACATTAAAACTAGGGCAGGTGATATCCTTAGACCTAAACCTGAGGTGCTCCACACTTTGGATGTCCTCATATATCAGAAACACAGAACAAAGATGTATTTAATTATAGATGAGTGCTTCTGGCCCCCAGCAATGGCACAGTAAGACCCATAATCTTGAAGGTCCACTTTGTAGCCCTAAACCATTCTGGTCTCAAGGGATTGCTCTTCTACATCTTTTGCCTTATGCCCTTGAAATCAAAGGGAATTGCATCTGAATGTCCTAAAAATGTAAGGCGTTTGTTCCTCCTGATGCCAGAGAATAGTGCTTCAGAGAGTAGAAAGCATGAACAGTGGAAACACCTGGTAAGAGGAAAGACTAATTAACTTGTCAATTCTTCCTCTCAGAGAGCATACATGCAATAAATGTTTTTTCAAAGTATTATTTCCCATGAATGTCATGTCTATTTTTGTACTTCTCTTCATGCTCTAATTTGAAGTTCTGGAGAGATTCGTAAATTAGCACAGCATTTGAAACTGTTGGCTCAATAACTGAGGAACATTTTTTGGTGTTAAATAATTCTAGGTTAACTTTTTTATATGTAGGGCCAGAGGTAACAAGGTGATATATGATACCACTTCTTTAATCTGGGTTAGGTAAGCACAGTATAGAAGAATGGTGATAGCTTTATTTTTATAAATTTTTATAATAAAACATCCAAAATTTAAATTAAATTTTTTGTTCTATTTAATAAGTGAACTTATAATTAGTAATTAAAACTTGTATTTGACTTTTAAGTTTAACAGATTATTTTGACTAAGAATAAAAATATTTTGGAAAAAATAGAAAATCTAACTTCATTTTTGTATTTTCTTTTTGAGAAATTTATATTTTTATGACATACACAATTAGTACACAGTGAATATGATGGCATTTTACATTTTTTTACATCAACATTACCAATTATTATTAAAATTATATAAAAATCATGACCATAAAAACTTAGTGATTTAGCTGAAACTAAGAAATAAAAAATAAATTATATCGAATACTTTATTAATTCAATTATCTTTCTTTTATTAACCATATAAATTTACCAGTCTATCACAAAACAACCAGAAACTCAGTAATTAAATTCTCTTTGACATTTTACTTATTTTCAGTCATGGGGGAAAAAAAAAAAAAAAAGAACATTGAGCACGTGGATGGCTCAATTGGTTAAGCGTCTGCCTTTGGCTCAGGTCGTGATCCCAGTGTTGTGGGATGGAGTCCCATATCAGGTTCCTTGCTCAGCAGGGAGTCCATTTCTCCCTCTGACCCTCCCCCCTCTCTCTGTAATAAATAAATAAAATCTTAAGAAAACAGAACTTTATAATGTCTTCAATTTTGTCCTAATTAATGTACATTTGACAAAGATGGAGAAAACTTTTATTTTACAGCTTTTAGCTTGACTTAAATCTTTTTGATATTTAGATATACTGTTTGTGGGCCTTCATACACATTTTTGCCTTAGGCTTTGTGAATGTGGATGTGGGCTGACAAAAGCAAAAAGACATATATTTTAGATACTAGTGCTACTACTACTAATAATAGTTCATAATAAAAAATCCAAAATTCCCTAACCAAAATAATAAATGTATTAATCCTTTTACCTGAAAAATTTAATTTATCAAGAAAGTTTCTTCTTTTAGTCTTTACTTCTCTGTGTTGGTCTTGTTTTTAGTGTCTCAGGGATACAATGCTGCTATATTCCAGTCCTACATTTTCTTAAATCTAAGTACAGTAGAAAGAAGAAAACTCTTTTCTGGTTGTTTCTGTAAGAGTCCAGACATTTCTCTTATTTGACTCGCTTAGTAGGAGTATGCCCATTAGCTGAGAACCAAATTTCTAACTTCACCCCTGAAACTCAGTTGGAACACTAGGCAGGCAACCTTGAATATGGTGGGACTGATAAATCCTTATCTAAAAGCAAAAGACAGTATTGGGAAAGGGATCAGGACTGCAGGGGAGGCAAGCAATTATTGCCTACTGATTACATTGGTTATACACCAATGAGCAATTATGAAAGAAAAGGAACACCTGGGTGGTTCAGTCAGTTCAGTGTCTGCCCTTCAGCTCAGGTCATGGTCCCAAGGTACTGGGACCAAGTTTGGCATCAGGCTCCCTGCTGGGCGGGAAGCCTGCATCTCCCTCTGCCTTCTTTGCCTGCTGCTCCCACTGCTTGTCTCTTTCTCTGACAAATAAATGAATAAAGTCTTTTAAAAAAATTATGAGAGGAAAAACAAAGCTGACAAAGGAGAGGAAGAAGAGAGATTCAAGAAATATTAAGTAAATCTAGTGTACTATAAACAAGGTGGATAGTTTCTGAGATTGTGGATAAAGTCCTCCAAGAACTTCAGATTTCTTTTTTCAGTAATAGTATAGTCTCAGATAGGAAATAAAGACTAGTCAGTTTGAAGGGAAAATGATGAGGTCAGCATTAAATATCTGGACTGTGAGGAGTCCCTAACACTTCCAGGAGGAAGTGGAAGATGGGCATGTTCCTGAGATTAGTTGATAGGTCTCTACTGGAGTTATACAAGGCAACTCTGGAAATAGATTGTCTAAAGACAGTGTGTGAAGAGTAGAAAGCAAAACACCTGCAGGTGGGACATTAGGGACCATCAAAATTAAGCAAAGGACAAAAGGAACCATAAAACTATTTTATGAGAGAATGGAAATGTTAACACCAGGAGAGGGTGTTTTCATAACAGATATAAATGATGCAGTTGAAAAGTCCAGGAAGATAAAGAAAGGAATCCTTTATCAATGGCTTTGATAATGCCAACTGCAGTGGAGTGGTTTGTATGGAAGTCATACTACCAGAGAGTAAAGAAAGAAAGGACAAGGAAGAATGGAAGGAATATAAGAAAATGTTATTACATGGGGCGCCTGGGTGGCTCGGTGGGTTTAAACCTCTGTTTTCAGCTCAGGTCATGGTCTCAGGGTCCTGGGATCAAGCCCCGCATCGGGCTCTCTGCTCTGCAGGGAGCCTGCTTCCTCCTCTCTCTCTCTATCTGCCTTCCTCTCTGCCTACTTGTGATCTCTGCCTGTCAAATAAATAAATAAAATCTTAACAAAAAAAAAAAAAAGAAAGAAAGAAAGGATGAAAGAAAGAAAAACAAAAAGAAGATGCTGTTACAAAGCTTAACTGTGAATGAAAATAGAGAAGTGGGGATTAATACATCATTTGACATTCAATTGTTTAGAGAATAGGACGGCTGATGGGTAGGAAGAAGAAGAGGAACATGGATAGAGGAACACAAGATACACTAAAAAATGGGAGACAACAAGAATCTGTTATAGAGGTGAAAGAGTGGGGCATTTCAATGACATTCATGAGTCAACAAACATCAGAACTGGGATGGGAACTCTGAATATGCTCCAAATTTAATAGCAATCTTCAAAATAGGTCTATTTACACTGCCTTGTGTTGTCTTCAAATCACTTTTGGAAGGGAGAGTGCAGAAAAGAAGGTGAGGTGAGGGTTTGAATGGATCTGGAAAAGGAATATACCCGCTCTGTACTTGTACTAGCTACCATATGTGACTCTACCTGAACAACAACATGCATTGGTACTTTATGATCTGTAATGAAAAAGAAAGAAAGTAATTTAACATAGTTTATGGTAAAACCAAAAACCAAACTCTGGACCCTGCATGACTATTCCTCTAGTTCTCTGGTATGAGTTATCAGAGAGCTACATGACTGACAAAATGTTCAAATATGAGCAATAGTTTAATTTATATTTTACATTGCTTCTACCAAGAAAAACATAAAAGACAATAGTGGAAGAAATTTCAGGCCTAGTGATAGGCAAGAGGAGAAACCTCTTTATTTAAGTCAGTATATAACGATTGGGTTTAGATATTTATCAAAGACATCATAAAGGGCAAGTTGTTCTCCCATATTAAAAGCAATAAAGTAAGCTTCCATGTCTATTCAAGGATCTACAATGGGAAAACAAATATTGTACCTAATTGCTATAGATTAAATGTTTATATTTCCCCAAAATTTATATCTTAAAACCTAACCCCTACTATGATGGGATTTAGAGGTGGAGCCTTAGGGATGTGATTAGGTCATGAGAGTGAAGCCCTCTGAGTGGAATCAGTGTCTTTATAAAAGAGATCCCAGAGAGCTTCTCCCCGCCTTCCATGATGTGCAGACACAGTCAGAAGGTGTCTATGAACTACAAAATGGGTTCTCACCAGATACAGAATCTACTGTAGCTCTGATCTTTGCTTCTTAGATTCTAGGACTGTGAGAAAGAAGTATCTGTTGTTTATTACCCATCCAGTCTACAGTAGTCTGCTATAGCAGCCCAAACAAGTGAAGACATTAATCAACATTATTATCCATATTTTATTAATTTTAAGAATAACTTTAAAAACTTTTTGAATGTCTGAAATTGAGATGTTTTACAATTAATGCTAGGTTACAGTAATGGCGTGATTTAAAATTGATAAATTAAGGTGACCCTCTCAGGTTCCCTCCCTCTTCGGGAGCTCAGTATTATCACTCAATAAACTTTACTTTGCTGCCCACCAATAAGTGAATGAATGAATAAATAAAATAAATAAAATAGGAGCACCTGGGTGGCTCAGTCAGTTGAGCATCTGACTTCTAGTTTTGGCTTGGTTGTGATCTCATGTGTTGTGGGATCAACCCCCACTTTGGGCTCTGAGCTCAGCAATGAATCTACTTGAAAGATTCTCTCCCTCTGTTCCTTCCCCCATGCATGCACTCTCTCTCTCTAACTCTTTCAAATGGATAAATAAATCTTAAGAAGAAAATTAATAGATTAGATTTGGTACTTAGAGAAATTTATGTGGTAGGCTAGATTTAATTTTTAATAAAGAAAATATAAAGAGAGATAATATAAGAACTAAGGTTTGCCTCTCTCACTTTTATTTAGTCTCACAAAAAAAGAATATTCTTGGACCTTGGACACATTTCCCAAGGCAAATTTTCAAGACCCCTGCCCTCCGGATGCTCCTTTCCCATGCTCAAGAATAACCGACTGGTAGCTAATTTGGCTCGTTCGTTCGTCCTTCCTTCCTTTCTTCCTTCCTTCCTTCCTTCCTTTCTCTTTCTGTTATGTTAGTCACCATACAGTACATCAGTAGATTTTGCTGTAATGTTCCATGATTCATTGAGTATAACACCCAGTGCTCCATGTAATCTGCACCTTCCTTAATACCCATCACCAGGCTTACCCATCCTCCCACCCCTTTCCCTTCTAAAACTCTCCATTTGTTTCCCAGAGTCCATAGTCTCTCATGGTTAATCTCGCACTCTGATTTCCACCCCTTCCTTTTTCTCTTCTCCTAATGTCTTCCATGCTATTCCTTATTTTCCACAAAAAAGTGAAACCATATGATAATTGAGTCTCTCTGTTTGACTTATATCACTTAGCATAATCTCCTCCAGTCCTATCCAAGATGATGCAAAATTTGGGTATTCATCCATTCTGATGGCTGACTAATATTCCATTGTGTATATGGATGATATCTTCTTTAACCATTTGTCTGTTGAAGGGCATCTTTGCTCTTTCCACATTTTGGCTATTATAGATACTGCTGCTATGAACATTGGGATGCATGTGGCCCTTCTTTTCACTACATCTGAATCTGTGGGGTAAAACCCAGGAGTGCAATTGCTAGGTCATAGAGTAGCTCTATTTTTAATTTTTTGAGGAACCTCCACCCTGTTTTCCAAAGTGGCTGCACCAATTTGCATTCCCACCAACAGTGTAAGGGGGTTCCCCTTTCTCCACAACTTCTCCAACATTTGTTGTTTCTTGCCTTGTCAATTTTTGCCATTCTAACTGGTGTAAGATGGTATCTTAAGGTGGTTTTGATTTGAATTTCCCTAATGGCTAGTTATGATGAATAGTTTTTCATATGTCTGTTAACCATTTGTATATTTTTATTGGAGAAGTGTCTGCTCATGTGTTTGCCCATCACTGCAAGTATCTTCTCCTATTCTGTGGGTTGTCTCTTGTTTTGTTGACTCTTTCCTTTGCTGTGCAGAAGCTTTTTATGTTGATGAAGTCCTAAAAGTTCATTTTCACTTTTGTTTTCCTTGCCTTTAGAGACATGTTTTGAAAGAAATTGTTGTGGTCAATGTAGAAGAGGTTACTACCTATGTTCTCCTCTAGGATTTTGATGGATTCTTGTCTCACATTGAGGTCTTTTTATCCATTTAAAGTATACCTTTGTGCACGGTGTAAGAGAATGGTCCAGTTTCATTCTTCTGTATATAGCTGTCCAATTTTCCCCAGCACCATTTATTGAAGAGACTACCTTTCATTGGATATTTTTTCCTGCTTTGTCAAAGATTAGTTGACCATATTGGTTTCTTGACTACTCTGATAACAGGGCTGTTCCTGAAAGTGAACAGGAATGTTCTAGCCCCAGGAAGGGAAGTAGACCAATTGGTAAATGAACAAATTTGGAGTCTGATTTATATATTAGTTAATAAGGTTAGTTAGCCAGCCCAATAAAGTAAATTACTTCATTCTTTAACAGGAATTTTTTTTTAAGATTTATTTGTGTTTAGAGAAAGAGAGAGCTGAGGTAGGGAGGGTGGGGCAGAAGGACAGAGAATCTTAAGCAGACTCTATCAGGAGCATGGAACCTGATTCAGACCTCCATCTCAGGACCCTGAAATCATGACCTGTGCAGAAACCAAGAGCCAGAAGCTTAACCTACTGTGTTACCCAAGGAACCTAAATCATTCCATTTATAAGCCTACTACACCAAGCACAACATTCCCAAATATGTTGATCCCACCAGTGAGAACTTACCCCAAGGTGAGATACTGCTTCTGGGATAGCTCCATAATGTCTTCCTCAGACTGCAGCCATGGAAGAGTTGAGCAAGCAGGACTCCAAGCTGCTCTCAGACAGCAGAATCTCTATACTATTTCACATATTCTACTTGTCTCTTATAATCAGAAAATTAAAATTGTCTTTTGTAACTGAGTGATTACTAAATAATGCATCAAAAATACATTTTTAGAAAAATCCCTTTATAAAGAATCTAAAATGCAACTCTCCACAATTCAGAAAAGAATAGTTCTCTGTACGTGGAAGGAAAAGATATCTAATTTGTGAACTGTGATTTTTCTGAATTACCAAAATTAGTCAAGGTCAAATTTTCCCAAGTAAATGGCTTTAGAAAGAAAAGAATATCCAATTTGATAATTTGTGGTTTGGAATGTGTTGTAGATTAATAGTCACTTTAAGATTATTTTCTACTTAATTTTTATACAAATACTTAAAACTATAGAACTATGGCTTATTAAATAGCTGATACATTTCAATAAATGTGATTGAAATTTAATTTATTTTTCATTGAAAAACAGTAAATACATGTGAAAACAATGAAATCTCTACTTGTGTTAATATGAAAATTTTAATCCAATTTTGCAGGTAAAGAGTCAATGCAGAAGCATCAGATATATATATGTGTGTGTGCAAATATACATATTTTTATTTTTATTTTACTTATACATATTTTATTTACTTATGTATTTATTTTACTTATATATTACACTTACATTTATATAAATATATATGTATATGTGTATATTTACACACATACATAATGAAAAGCTAGTTAAAGATACAGCATAATAGCATACTAAAGAAAGATAAGTTGAAGTAGAATTCATATATATTTATGTATATATACATAAATATATGAATAACAGTAACTTCTTTTCTAAACATATTGATTATCAGGTAATTTAGGATAGTGTATTTTTTCCTCTTAGAAACAGCCTGTTTTAGAAAACTGTGTTTCAAAATTTCACATTAACTGTGTAAAAGTACTTCTGTTAGCAGTTCTTAGCCTTTTGAGATTAAAATTGACTCGTGTTTAAATTTTAAATCATAAGACATAAAGGGGGAAAAATATCAGAGGTAACAAACTGAGTTACAACAAGATTTATACACAAGTTTCCAAATGGTTAAACTAACTGAATATTAAAGAGAAGGAAAATCAGAACTTGAGGTGGAAACAGTGGTTGGATATGGATTATAAAATATATAATCCAAAATGAACTCAAAATTGCTAACAAATAAATTGTAAAGAACTCTGAGTCAACAAAGTGTGAACAAAGAAAGTGTTACCCCTCTGTGATGTTGTTTTATAGAAATCAATACAAATCAAGGCCAGGATAGAATTAACCCAAAACCTAATAGTATGTCAGATGCACAAAGTGAAAGTGAGAATAGAATCAACTGTAAATACTTCCACTTCCCTAAATATTGCTCTCTAAATATCAAGAAAACTGAAGCCAAAGTGTTCTAGTTTGAATCTGGAGTATCCTTTATGTTACATTCTGTCTAAACCTACATTTCTAGTTACATTGTTCTAAATCTGCTTTGATAACCCTAAAACAATAGTAGCAGCATTCATTGAATCTTTCTTATTCAACACTGTGGTACTCACTATAGATGTTTCATATTAACTTTTCAGGACCACAGTGGAGAAACCAGACAAAGAGAGAATAAGTGATTCAGTCACTAGTAGAGAATTTAGTAAGTGGTGGAGTGGCAAAAGCCACCAGGTCTGGCTGATTCAGAGGAACAGTGACACACTTCACTACACTAGATACATGTGAAAAGCTGATCCTACAGGGTCTTTTTTTCTTTTTCTTTTTTCTTTCTTTCTTTTTTTTTTTTTTTTTTATCCTACAGAGTCTTAAGGGGTAACATTATGCCATCTGCCCATCAGCAACATTTAGAACTTCCAATGAAAATAACACATTGAGTTGAATAGGTCTAAAACTAATACTGGAAATATTAAAATCCAGCATAGGGCATTAAGATAGTTCAGTAATATTTCATGGTTACCAGAGTTAAAGGCGGCTGAGATATCTAATAAGATGAGTACAGTCAAAGACCCTATTTCAGAGTTAATAGGCAGATCATTACAAGCTTTGACCAAAGCAGTCCCCATACTGACCTAATCAAAATCCAGAATGAAAATTATCATAAAGTGCATGATGAACCAATTAGCCTGGAGCTGGGTTGCTTCTATTCGCTCAAGTATCTCAGCTGGGAATGGTAAATTAAAAACTAAAAGGAAATGAGGAGGAAAAAAGCACTAGAAGGCAGGAGTATTAGTTTAAATTCTGGGCCCCTATGCAAAAGTTTCAGAGAGAGAGATCCCTTCTGCTTTGTCTATAGTAATACAAATATGCAAACACAGATACAGATCTCAGGCCAAGAGCAGGAACCTCTGTGTGGGCCTCCACCAACCTCAGGGAGTACAGATGCTATTTGTAGCCCACCTAGACAAGTAGTAAAGGAGTATCTTCATTCACTATCTTAATGTAAAATGCTGCTTATGGAAAATATATATTTTTTAAAATAGTGTGGAGATGCAATTTTAGAGCTTCAAGTTGATGAAAATTGTGAAAGGAGCAACTAACTCATTTGAACCAATGATAACAGAAGTTTAACTAGGATCCTACAGAGAAATGATAGCTTCAGTATGATTGTTCTGTGTATTCTTTATTTTGTGACTTTTTCTGTATCGGATCTGAAGGACAAAACTAAAAGTAGATTTTGGGTGAAAGCTAAAAGAATACAAAAGAATTTACAAGCTTGGCATGCCACTTTCCTCTGCGGACTTTCTGAGGTTGGGAGACATGAAACCTAAGATCTGTTGTTGGGTGAGAATGAGTCACTAGAGAGAAAACAAGGAAAAGCTATAGGTTGGGAAACTATAGATAACTATGCCATTAACTAACCATGTTGCCACCAACAATTTCTTTTCCATAATTTTAAAGTTATTATTTATTGATTTATTTATTTGAATGCAAGAGTTTGGAGTTATAATGTTCAAAGAATTTCTACTTCAAACATGTTCTCATTTTAAAATTTCACATGGACATTTGTAGAAAAATAATTAAAAAGGAAGAAATAGTCTCAAGCATGCTTTGACTTCCTCTCAAACACAATCAAAGAATATTTGTGCATTTTCTGCATTTTCTGGTCTTTTGGTAAACACTTCCTAAATTACCTTCCTTCCTTCTATTTTTGCATCATCCCCTTCAAAACACTTATGAAAACTGTGTACTGGCTCTAAACATGTTTCCATTGTTCTAAACATTTTAGAATTGTCTTCATGCAAATTTGGACAGCAGAACAAAGCAATATTACTTAGAAGTCACAGGTCATGTTCAAAAATATAACCTAACTTGATTATATTTAATCTCAAATTACATTAAGCTCTTCTTTTAGAAAAATAAAAAAAAATTAAGTTTCAATGTAGAAAACGTGCTAAAACTATTTAACAGAAAGTACCCAGGCTCACAAAGCTAAAAGAGAGGGAGTAAGAAAGAGAGGAAGAGAGGGAGGGAAGAGGGGAGAAAGAGGGAAGGAAGGGGGTTAGGAGAGAGAGAGATTCTAAATGATTTGCAACAAACAGTTCTTCCTCCTTAAATATTACTGTCCAGGAAAGACTTGTCTTGCTATACGAATAGTTTATTTTTTGGGGGGACATACTCCTATGTGTTTCAGAACCTGGGACTGTTAATCGATATTCCTTGTCATGTCTCATAGCTGGGTCCTTTAATTTATCTCCAGATGGTAGATTCCAGTCAAAGTTAGTATAATAAAATGGCATGGGCATTAGAGTCAGACACACTTAAGCTGAAAACATAGCTTCACTGCTTGCTAATTATGTGATTTCAGGCCAGTTACTGAGTCTCGGTTTGTCAACTTATAATTATAGGAATATTATCTAATCATGTGGCTATTTTAAGATTCCAAAGAGAATAGTGAAAACTCTTAGCACAATGCTGGAACAGAGGCGCTGGCTGAGCGCACCGAGGAGATGCATCTTAGTTCTGTATCGCCTCTGGTGCAGCAGAGGGAACTGGACGCCTGCACCTCCGTGGAAAGACTCCATACACTGGAGAGATGGTGGCAAGTTTCAGTAAACAGATAAAACTGCAAATTTCCAACAGAGAAATAAAAAGACTGATCAGGAAGATGCTGGGTTAAAAATGGGCATCTTTGTACCTGATTAGATGAGAAAATGGTAACTCCAAAGAGGCTGGAGTTCCTGCAAATTGGCAGATGACCTGGAACCTGGACTCCTACAAGAGAGTGGGAAAGGTTTTAATTTAATATTTGATTTAAGGACAGACCCCCCTGTTTTTGTTTTTGTTGTTTTGTTTTTGTTGTTTTGTTGTTGTTGTTGTTGTTTCCTATCAGAGTGGCAGCTCATTTGGGAGCCATTGACAGGAATTATTGTACATCTGGCAACTATACCCTTCATTTGGGAGTGGTGGGTAGGGGCATTCGGGTGCTTAAGTTTCTCCACAAACCCAGGGAGCATTACCTTTGCAGAGACTGCACCAAAATTGAAGCCAGGGAGGAGATTCTGGTCATGGAATTTCAAGACATATGACAATACAGCTTTCTTTTGAACGTCCTTATGGATCTGGTTACTCTCAAATAATTCATGTGCTCACACACACAGATCCAAAGATGAAGCTGTTCTGGAAGCAAAGTAATTGGCAGATAAATATTATTGATTGCATTTAACTGAATACCTTGAGAACATCAGAGTGCTGGTCAGACTGAGAGCACCGACTGCATGCTTGGCTCTGTTGTTGACATGCAGGTCTCCCTTCTCTTGCAGAGATTTGCATCAAGTTATTCTTTCTTTCTTTCCTTCTTTTCTTCCTCCCTTCTTCATTTTTTTTTCTTTCTTCTTATTCTTTTTTTTGTCAGAAAAAATTATGAAAGTGTCATTTCCCTTTGCAGTTAATTCAGGAGAGATCCTCAATTCGAGTAGGGCACATTTTCATGCAAATACAGCAGCACAGTTTCCAGCCCCCTAATAGCTTCTTACAAATGATGTGCCATTACAACGAGGTTTATTTAAACAAATTTAATACATCTTTAATCAAGCTGGAGAGCATTTTCAAAGGTCACGCTCCAAATCAGGATCACTGTACTGAGCTTATCAAAGTATTAGCTTAAGGGGGAGGGAGAATTATTTCTTGGACAAGTAATTTTAGGCAAATCTTTATTTACATTTTTATTCAGTTATTAAATTTTATTCCTTTCCCTCCTCCTTCTAGTCTCCATTTATGAACCTATAAGAAAGTCTGCAAATGGAGCTATAAGCATATCACTGCAGTCAGTCCTTCTAGAGGCGACGCCTTTGAAGACAGAGGGTCTAAAAGGCAAGGACAAGAGACCAGACATTTTCAATGTCAGAGATAATCTTTTAGTGCCTCTAAAGCATCCTTCCCAAAGGTCTCACATTAGGCTCTGTATATATTGCTGAAATTCTAATGCACTGTTTCTTCAGTGGATAAATGAAACAGACTTTGAGAGTTGACCTAACCTAGACCTTCATTCTTTCTCTCTCTTTGTCTCTGTATCTCTCTGTTTTTTTTCACTATATATATGTATACATATATATACACATATATATTCATGCAAACATACATTTATCGTCTCCCACTAATTATTCCCTCAAGAACTAATATGATTATCCAAGACTCGTCTTGATTCTTGAATATTTAACATGAATATTTATGGAACAAAAAAGATCAGCTTGGTGCACCTAAGAAAAATAAGTTTATCTCTGATACTTAATCTTTGGACAAATGTCAGTAATAGCAACCACCATATGCAGTCATGATGACAGAGGAAATGTCAGTGTTTTCAGAGTGTGAGCTTCCATTCTATAAAATTCAACTCTTTATCCCAGTATAAAAGTAACTAATGAGGCCCCAAGATTAAAGGGGAAGTGAACTCTGAAAAAAAAAAAAAAAGCCCAGAAATAGCTGATGGGAAGAGAAGAGTTACTCCTGAGGATTTTAATGCTCATTAGACTTAGGAGCTTTCAAACTTCTCAACAACATAGAAATGAAACAGAGCATCTGAAAAGACAACCCTGAGATAATGAAAAGATCATGCAGCTCTGCTATTGAATCTATTTTGGGGTCTTAGCTCACCACCAGCAAAATCCTCTAGGTTGAAGAAAAGTGGGGACCAGAATAAAATAAGACAATCACAGAGGTGATTGTTTCTGCAGGCCAGTAGAGGTCAAAGTGACCACCCCTCCACATAAATGAAGTGCAGGTAGCACCACACAGAAAGTGACACTTTGTAGGTCAGGGCGAAAGGAAACAAAGGAAGCTATAAAATGAAAGAAAATAAAATCATATATGGCTTAAGGAACTAGGATACTAGGGAAATTCATATATTATCAATAATGGCAGAAGAAGGATCGATAAACAGTGATTTGGGATTTGGGTTGATTCATGAAGAAATTATGAGTTTCTTATTAGGTCTTTGTTTGCAAAACACAAAAACAAACAGGGATGCCTGGGTGGCTAAGTCAGTTAAGCAGTTGAGTGTCAGACTCTTGATTTTGGCCCAACTCATGATTTCTGGGTTGTGGGATTTGGCCACCACTCCATCCCGCCAAAAGTCTACTTGTTCCTCTCCTTTCCCATGCTTGAACAAGTACACATGTTCTCTTCATCTCTCTCAGATAAATAAATAAATAAAATCTTAAAAAACAAAACCAAACCCACACAAATGAGTATAACCACACATCTACACACATACACAAAAACCAAGTTAAAAAAAAAAAAGAATGCACACACTGAAAATCAAGTGTATATTTGGAGATACAATCTCCACCTACTAATCAATTCCTTCCTCCTTTTTAAGAAAAATATATGATTCTCCCACTATTTTGAAGACACAGAACATCATTTCTAAAAGATGTATGACAAAAGTTAAAAAAAAAGAAGATGAGTTTCAGATGATTTTATATCTCTAGTCCATTCATGTTGTATGCCCTTTCAAAAAGGTGATAAAAGGGCGCCTGGGTGGCTCAGTGGGTTAAGCCGCTGCCTTCGGCTCAGGTCATGATCTCAGGGTCCTGGGATCGAGTCCCGCATCGGGCTCTCTGCTCAGCAGGGAGCCTGCTTCCTCCTCTCTCTCTCTCTGCCTGCCTCTCTGCCTACTTGTGATCTCTGTCTGTCAAATAAATTAAAAAAAAAAAAAATCTAAAAAAAAAAAAAAGGTGATAAAATGGGGGAGTGTCAGAAGTTACTTCAGCTTGAATAATGAAAGTCATTCTTCATGTAATTTCTGGGCAAATTTTTATCTGTCTTGATGAGTCTATATCATACATCAGCAACTCTGCAATTGCGTGTCTCAAAATCTTCCTGATTTCCCACCAAGTATGAGTCGCCACACACTGACTCCCCTGGCAAGCATGGGTTCAGAGTTGACCTTCTTATCCACATCACTGTTTCCTTGTCTTCTCTGCACTCCAGCCCTTGCTCCCCTCACACTTCTCTTCCGGAAAGAGAGTTTGGAATTCTAAGAATATTGGCACAAGTCCTCTAGAGTCTGTGGTGCCAGCAGCCCTGCCTTGGCACATGGGTGTAGGTGTGATGGGAGGTGGGTATGATGCGATGCGGCACAGTTATGTGTTCTCAGTTCCCCCTGCTGATGCGAGTCACCTGTGCAGCCTTAGAAGCATGTACATCCTGGCACAGGACTCAGACACTCTGACACATTGGGTCTGGCCTGAGACATGGCATCTATAATTTGGAAAAGTTTCCCAGGTGACCTCTATAGAAAAATTAGTGAAGTCCTTTAACCCCTTGCCATCTTTCTGCATCATTTTCTATGTCATTTAGTCACTTATAGCCTCTAGGCCTCCGTGAAAGATGAAGAACCATTCATTTGTCCCTTCATTCTTCCAGAATGTATTTATCATATGTCTGCTCTATGCTCTGCATAAGTGAATCATCCCCCCAGAAAATTTCAATCTGGTGAAATAGACTGGCTTAAATTTGATAGGTGTAAAGACTTAGAAAGGTGGAACCACGAGTTCTTTCCAGGGATGTCAAAGTTGATAAGATTTCACAGATCAAATGACAGTAGCCAAGTTTTAGATCATGAATGTATTTGTCCAGAAGAAAGGAGAATCATGTTTTAGTAAGAAGGAGGAGCATATTTAAGACATGGAAACATGAAATACATGGTGTCTGAAAGCTGTGGTCTGGAAAATAAAGTTTGTGGATTAAGGAATGGGTAGTAGTGGTCAATGTGCCTGGAACGAAAAGTAAAAACTAAAATTTGAAGGTTCTGTAATTAGATGATGAATTAGATTTTTTTTTCCTTGTGGAAAGCGGGTTATTATTTTTTTCTTTGTCTGTTTTAAACATGGAAATCACATACCCCTACGCAGACACACATAGATACACACACACACACACACACACACACACACACACACATTCACACACTTACCTTTCCAGAGATAAATTTAGTAACAGGGTGGAGGAAGTGACTAGAGCAGGAAAAATGGTCAAGAAAGGGGCACAAGAAGGAAAATTTTTGAGAGTCACTTCTCAGGTACAATCAACAGTCCATGGTGACTAAGGCTAGGTTATAAGAAAACATCAATGGTTATTTCTATTCTACTAAGTTGAAGACAGAATGAAATTATACACATACACATATTTTATAAAAAAAAAAAACTTGCAGTGTAGAAAGTCATGGTGGAAATATCTGAAGAGACAAACATTGATACCATTATTCAAGCTTATAGCCTGAAAGATGATATCATTGGAATGTAGATAGCATCTATGTCATTTAATAAAATTAAAAGAAGGATGACGGTTCTGTGAGTTTTTTTCCACATATTTTGAGAGATATAGAATTCTAAGGACTCATTCTTTTTCCAGCTCTAATTTTCCATTTTAGTCTTTACAGACTTATAAAAAAATTCTTGTTGCCATAGCTTCTTTAACAGTAAAACAGTGGTAAAATTATTTTTCAACTTCCTATAAACTATGGCTCAATGAATTACTGGGTGATGTGTGAATTATGCTACATTACTCCACATGTTTATGAGTTTAGTTAATAGAAATAACAAGTCCATGATGCTCAACTCTTGAATAAGGCAGTGATGTGGTGTGGGAGGGAATTCACCATGCAAAAGAGAAGATAGCTTCTCTATTGTGCCTCCATGTATTATGTTTTGGTGTGGATAAGGGTGTAAATAGAACTGAAAATTCTGACTACAAATTTACCATTTTTTGTTATTGTTTACTTAGACTTGGTTTTTCAGGCACTTTTAGGTTCATAGCAAAAGATGCAGTGATTTCTGTTTATGTATACCTCTAGCCCCCAGAGGTGCATAGCCTCCTCTACTATCAATATCCTGAACCACAGTGGTAGATTTGTTACAGTGACTCCACACAGATGCATCATTATTACCCCAAATGCATGGTTTCCATTAGGCTTCACTCTATGTTGTTTATTCTATTGGCTTTGAAAACTGTAATAATAATATAATATAATATAATATAATATAATATAATATAATATATATAATATAATCTATATCCAAAATTATGTCATAAAAATAGTTTTGCTGCCCTAAAAAAATTCTGTACTCCACCTTTTCAACCTTTCCTCCCCTCTAAACCCTGGAAATCACTGATCTTTCTACTTCTACTACTTTTATAGTTTTGCCTTTTCCAGCATGTCATATATTTGAAATCATATAGTATGTAAACTTTTCAGACTGGCTTCTTTCATTTAAATATGCATTTAAGGCTTTTCCATATCTTTTCATGTCTTGATAGCTCATTTCTTTTTAGCACTGAATAATATTCCATTGTTTGGATGTACCACAGTTTATTTATCCATTTACCTACTGAAAGACGTCTTGGTTGCTTCCTAGTTTTCACAATTATAAATAAAACTGCTATAAACATCTCTGCACAGGTTTTTACATCGGTAGAAGTTTTCAGCTCACTTGGGTAAATACCAAATAGCACAATTGCTAGATTGCATAGAGAGTGTACGTTGCTTTGTAAGAAACTGTCAAGCTGTCTTCTGAAATGACTACATCATTTTGTGTTCCCACCAGCAAATAATGTGTTTCTGTTGCTCCACATTCTTCTCAGCATTTGGTGTTATCAGTGTTTTGGATTTGGGGCAGTCTAATAGGTGTGTGGTATAGTACATTGTTGTTTTAATTTGCAGTTCCATAATAACATATGATGTTGAAAATTCCTTTAAGATATTTTTTTATTTACTTACTTATTCACAGAATGAGCAGAAGGAGAGGCAAAGGCAGAGGGAGATGGGAAATCTCAAACAGACTCTCTGTGGGGCACAGAGCCCAATGTGGGACTTGATTGCAGGACCCTGATCATGACTTAAGCCGAAATCAAGAGTCACTCAACTGACCAAACCACCCAGCTGTCCCAAACATTTTTCATATGCTTACTTGCCATCTTTTTGTCTTCTTTGGTGGGGTGTGTGCCCAGGTTCCTTTGCTCATTTTTATTAAGGTAGTTTTCCTATTGTTGAATTTTAAGAATTCTTTGTATATTTTGGACAATAGTCCTTTATCAGATATGTTTTTTGCAAATATTTTCTATCAGTCTGTGGCTTCTCATTCTGTTGCCAATGTCTGTTGCAGAGCAGATGTTTTTAATTTTAATGACATACAGCTTATCAGTGATTCTTTCATGGACAGTGTTTTGGTGTTATATCTAAAAAGTCACCCTCTTACCCAAGTTCATTTAGATTTTCTCCGATTTCATCTTTTAGGAGTTGTGTACTTTTGCATTTTGTATTTATTTTGAGTAATTTTGTAAAGGCTGCAATGTCTGTGTCTAGATTCATTTTTTTTATACATGGATGTCCAGTTGGTCTAATCTACTTTTCCTCAAGGAAAAGAAAATAATTTAATCAAGGGTGGGCATTAGGTTATTAGGAAAGCATTGTTATAAACCCAGTTTTTACATGTGGAAGAACTTTGGGCCCATTCTGAAACCTGGAATACCAGAAAAAAAAAAAAAAAATTACAGCATTCTGGGAAAGAGTAGAGCCATGTCTATGAAAGACAAGTAGCCTTGTCAATATCTTGCCTTTAGGAAATTGTTGATCTATTATAGAGATTTTTATCTTATTATCCGGGAGAATCATTTTTTGCCCTTGGGAAATGTGTGCGTACTATTCAGAAAACTACCCATGAGGAACTAGAAGTTAGCAAATACAAAGGGAGGGCCATACTCTGGACTAAGTAAATTGGTAGTTCAAAAACTACTGCTGAAAAATACCATGTACTACATATTTCCCTGGCATGGGAGGGGGCCAGACTCTTCTGGTACACCATCCTTAAGAGAGGATTTGTTTACCTAAATAAAGTTGAAAAAGGTGTTTTCTATGGAGATACTGAAAGGTGGGAAGTCTCCAGAAGGAAAACAAAGTTAAGAACAGAGATATGTTAATGAAGAGGCTACTCAGTCAGGTTCCTGGCTTACAACTGATGCAGGTTTAATAAAGCAGTCATATTTCAAAAGTAGTGGGTGGGGCACCTGGGTGGCTCAATCATTAAACTCTGCCTTTGGCTCAGGTCATGATCTTGGGGTCCTGGGATCCAGCCATGCTGCTTAGGGTTCCTTGCTCTGGAGGAGACCTTTTCCTCTCTCTCCTACTACTGCCTCTTGTGTTTCCTCTCTGGCTGTCTCTCTCTCTCTGTCAAATAAATAAAATCTTGAAAAAATAAATAAAGAAATACATAAATAATAAATAATAAAGTAATGTGTGGGGCTAAGGGAAAACCAAAAACCTAGAAGGACCTGGTAGGGCAGAACATCTGCAACACAGATATCACCTAGGTTTGAGTGTGAGGGTGTGTGTGTTTGAGAGAGAGACAGACAGGAAGAGAAAGAGTTTTTGAATCTAACAGCAAGTTTTCAATGTTATCATTCCTCTGCTTCCCCCCTAATTGTTCATTAAAGTATTCCTTCCAGTCTAGTACTTTGGCCAGAATGAAAGAAGGATTCGGTATGAAAAGCGTGGCTTTACCCATGGGATGCTTCTGTTAAGGCAAACATAGCAGGGAATACTCTGAAACAAAACAAACAAAACAAAACAAAACAAGACCTCTGAATCCTGGAATTCCAGAGGATGACCAGCTATGAAGTCAACGATGACTCATAACCAAGGTGTGGCAGGTAGAAATGGCCAGCATCGGAAGACACTGCAGTGTATGCGGACTCAAAAGTGGACCACCTTCTTCAAAAAATTTTCTTTCAAAATATACAGAAAAGGTGACACTTAGGATGCAGTTTATGAATATTTTATTATAATAAATCATTTTGAAAGCATCTATAATCACCAGCTAGTAAAAATAGTCCCTTTTACTTATTTCCAGATTTCCAGATGGGTCCTTGAGGAAGAGGTTCCAAATTTATTTTGACCTTTTGATTACTTAGAAACATTCACCAAGAACATTTTGCAGATTTCAACCTTTGTACAAAAACATTCACTTGAATGGGAGGGAATATTCTGCAAATTGACTCCCAGGCTGATTTCCCACTATCGTTTAGAATGGATTTGGGCCAACTTCTTCAACCATTAGCTATGTGATACAAATTGATTTTAATAATGCATTCCAAATACAAGTAGAAATGGTTATTGTTTGGGCATGTGTTTTGAACTATCTCTTTGAAAAAATTTTTAAGTCAGGTAAGAGAATGTATCCCATTTCTAATTTCTACTTTTTAGTAATTAGATCCCTTTGACTTTTTTGGTTCCAGTTGTCTAGTAATTAATAAAAAGACTAACTCTTTTTCCTTGGAAGAAAAGTATAGCAAATACCTCTTGAGAAAAATATATCATGTGCAGAAAGTCATGAGTTTGTCAGGAAGAGGCAATTTATTTCATATATAATGGGACATAATATAAAAATGAGTGAAAGCATCTTCTAGGAAGATCTTTTGACTTCCGGTGAATATTAAATAGATATACATTTATTTCTAAGACACTATTTGCTTTTCTCTTTTTTTCTTTTTCTTTTTTTAGCTGGCACTGAATTTATTGAAGTCCCAGTAGTCTGTGTAATTGCCTTCAAATTTAAAGTTTTTACTAATAATAGTCAAATTCAGCTATGTAAAATCTCCCTATATCATATGTATAAAGCATAATTTCTAGCTCTTTACAGTTTAATCATAACTTTATATTAGCAGTTTGAGTGGAACCTTTAAGAAAACATCTTATACAAATACACATACACATTCTACACTTAAACTTTCAAATTCATCGTATTGGCAATTAGATATCCCAGATTCTGTTCTAGGTGCTCTAAAATATGGCATTTTGTCTCAGATTTCATGGGATCTTCGCTAACAAAGTATCTACATGCTAATATAAATATACTATACTTTTAAGAATCAACTAATCTTTAATATAACCATCTGTACAACCTAAACCACAAATTGCTAATGAATACTCTTAAACAGTTTTTTGATATTTGTTTACCATATATTATCAAAGTTCAAAATTTTATTTGAATGTATTTGCATTAAAACATAGAGAAATGTGTATATATTAGCTTTTGGGTTTATTTGAATATAAAGATATTTTCAACTAGTGAAATATAGTATTTTATGATTACCAGCTATTACACTGGACACTCATATGTAAAATATAATCAAGACTTTACTGGGAGAATTATATTGATCTAAATCACTTTTATGTAGTACATTTAAATAAACAACACTTGTTATTCAATATTATTTATGTTTTATGCAGCATGCTAATTTTTTCTTAATTTTTGTGCACACACATACACAGACACACACACACATGCCAAAGTGATAGTTCTTGATTATAGCCATTAGTCATGGTCAATTTTTATTTTGTTAAAATATTCTACTCTCTTTCCATATTAAAGGTACTCTCCCTTAAATGGATATTATTAAAGAAATGTTTTCCATTTTCATATATATGTATATGAAAAATAAAAATAATTTAGTGAGAACACCTCGGCCACCCAAATTTGAAATAGTTAAGACAAATCCAAGATCTCATAGTAAATTGATTTATTTAGTTCAAATCATTTTGTGAGTGGTCAGAAATGGTATATGTGAAGGGGCACTGCCATAAATGGGAATGTTGTGGTGATTGTGACAGTTTATGGCCCAGAGTTCCTGAGCAAAATGATCCACTTTTCAAAATACAGGAGAAACGGGCCTTTTGGCTTACTTTTCCCTTGAGGTAAGCATTCTAGCCTCCTGCTAAAAGATCCTGTGTAAAGAAATATCACAACTTCCTCCAATGTTCTTTTCTTTGCTTAAAATGTCTCCAAATCAAGAAGGGAAAAGTAACTATTTTTTTTTCTTTATACCATATTCAATTTCAAAAATTTTGGAACAGTACCCACCATGGAAAATGTTCAAACTTTATCCTCTTGATAGATACTAGATAGATACTTCAGAGTGAGATCAATATGTCCTCACATTTAAATAGAACATCCCATTACATAGAGCCAGGCTGTCAAGATTGGATTGCATGTATAATCTTCTTCAAAAGAATTAATGTTTCCAAATGAATATGATGAAATAGAGTAGAAAATAATATCCTCATTGCCAATCTATCATTTTAAAGTAATACCTAGGCAGTCCATCAGCATCAAGACGATAGGGACATCTGCTACACATTTCTGAGACAGCCTAATTTACATATTTGTAAATATTAAATATAAATTTAGAAATTGATATTTCCTTTTTCTTCATAAATGGTCATAACTCTTTGATGAAATCTGAATATAGTTGAGATAAATTGATTCCTCCTCTGGTTCTCTCAGAAGCACGGCTCCTTTTTGTAGTCCATATTTGTAACATTCTGTGCTATGACGGGGTATTCATGAAAGATAGAGATGTAAATGTTTTTCTTTCATTTTGCACCCTCTCTTTAGTTACTAATTATGTCCACTGCAATGTTTTGTCCGGTTTTTTGTCTAAGTACATTAGTCAGACACTGACTTATTTTCAGTTATCTAGTAGATAGCTATCAGTTATTCCGTTTTACTGTATTTTCCTGGTATCAGGTTTATATAAGATGTGGATAATGCAATAGAGTATGTTCATAAATCAAGTCAATTTTCTAAATCCTAAGGGCTGACCATGCCCCCACCCCCAAAAGTAAATATTCTCTGGCCTTTGCTCTTTGGGAACATTCATTAACCAGTAATTAATCTATCTGAGGGGCACCTGGGTGGCTCAGTCATTAACCGTCAGCCTTTGGCTCAGGTCATGATCTCAGGGTCCTGGGACTGCATTGGACTTCCTGCTCGGTTAAGAGTCTGCTTCCCCAACTGCTTCTACTCCTCCACCCTGCTCGTTCTCTCCTCCCCTACTTCTCTGAAATAAATAAATAAATATCTTTAAAAATTAAAAAAAAAAATCTGAGAAATTCCATTTATAGTATGTGCTCTGGTTCTTGTTTTTTTTATTTCTTATTATTCTCTAGCCTACAAATGAATATATATCAGTGCTATTTTAAAATGCATTTGTTAATTAAATGGCAAAAAGATGTAATCAAATAAGATAAAAATATGAAGGTAAGCTAAATAAAATAAGATATAATAAATTATGAAAGTCAATTTATTAATAAATATATTCCAAATGTTCACCTGTAGATCAGCTGTTTGTCACTAGTAACATGTTTTTCTATAGATGTAGTTGTTAGGTTGATAGGCTAGCTCACATATAAATCATGCTATCTAATCAATGCTAATCATACCAGTCTTGGTTTTTGACAGCAGAGACATTGCTACTTAAGGGAAAAGGAGAATGAGGAGAACAATGAAGGCAATTCCTGCCCCATTTTCCCTTCTTTCTTGGATTCAAAGCTGTCTTGATACTTTCTTGGCATATTTAATTTTTAAAATTACACCTTTACACCTCCTTTTCTGCATCTATCTCCAATTTAAAATAATCCTCTCTACTGATTCCTAAACACTTATATATATACTTTCTATAGCTAACATTTTTAAAGCTCTTACTATTTTCCAAGAAGAACTAAAAATGCTTTATGGATATTGTATTATTTCATTGTAACTCCAATCCTGTGGTCTGGGTCCTAAAATTATCACCATTTTACAGATGAGAATGTGGTCAGTAGAGATAGTAGAGTGGTCTTCAGCTATTTTTTGCACCATGAGAAAAATAACAGTGTCAGGTCCTAAGCACATTCATTCCATGTTAAATCTCATCCCCGTGTAGCCCCACCACGTCTAGGTCTACCCTTCACCCCTCTCCCAGTAACCCTACAGCATCAAACTACCCATTTGTTCACACAACTGACCAAAACCAGGATTTAGGAAGGAAAGCAATATTTATAGTTAATTATCCTGGTCTCTTTTAAATTTTCTCAAAGGAATTTAAAAAAATACTGTTTCTGGATTAATATCTCATGGGTATAATTTCTATTGAGAACTGAAGGAAAAGATAACATCCTGTTTGGATGAGTGAGGTGCTGTTTGTTCTGACCCTTGTTGGCTGCCCTCCTCCTTCTCACTAGAGTTTTCTCTTTTACCCCACTTCTTAAAAAAAAAAAAAAATTCCTTTTTTATTATCGAAATATCATCTAGCATCTCATGCTACACAATTTAGAAAATAAAAAAATAGAAGACTTTTTTTAAAAAGTCATCTTCAATTCTAACAGAGAAATAAAATATCAAAAAATGTTGTATACTTGTTTTTGACACCCATCTCCTATACTCAGTAAATAATACACAGTTGAGAAACTAGTAACAGATTTCTTTCTTTTTAAAACTTAACATATAACATTGATATTTTCCCAAGCCTTTACCAAATTATGTTGCTGTAATGTGAGGTATAGAAGGAATGAGTCATCTCTCATCATATGCTCTACATGGAAAGCATGGAGCACAGGTCTACATCTAAGGTCTACATCTACTTGTAAACAGGAGTTTGCAAACATAATCTTTACTTCTTTGTCATATAAAGGTTGGATCTGTAATGAAATGATATGTATTAAAAATGTGTAAATGAGAAAGTTTATGTCTCATGAGAAACAAAATTTATTCAGTCATACAGGCCACAACTTAATGGAGTTACTGACAGGCAGGGTAAATGGCTCGAATAAATAAAACTCAGTTGGATGGCTTTCAAACTTGAAAGTAAAGCTTTGTGAGTTTTTTCCCCCTCTTATCTTAAACATTTTGAGAAACTAAAAGCAGGGTTTTGTTTTGTTTTGTTTTGAAAGCACAGTAACTTTATTTTTTAAAACGTGTATATCTGGCAGAAAACCTTTTAGTCCTCAGCACCTTTTATAAATGCCAGTGTGTGAAGGCAAACTAACAGGGGGCTGATTCTGTAAGAAAAGGTACAAGGAATGAATAACTTATTTCCTAGCAACTAACCGATTAATTTTTTTTCTTATCAGACTTAAGCCAACAGTGTTCATTTAAACAATAAAAAATTGTAATGATCGATTTTTCAGAACGATTCGATGCTGATAATTCAGGTGGTTGTGCTCTTTCTATACTTTAAAATCTCAACACAGAGGGCTTTAGTACTAAACTACTCTGTGTGGACATTATAGCACATACAATATCTGAGGAGGCTAAGCACAACTTTGGTTTGTTTTGGTTTCATGTCTGATTTGGTTACAGGAACCTGTTCAATTACCAGTCTCACCTCTATCTATATGAGCAATGGCAGTACAGAATCTACAGTTTGATTGCAGCGTCAGGACTATGCTGCAAAACATTTCTGCTTTGGTTGTATGGAAAATTATTCTTAGCTTTTCAAAGATAATTAGAACTATCAAATTAGCTAGCTTTCAGATCGGCACATTACACCAGTATTAGAAAGTCTATCACCGAACACACAAAACAGAGCTTTAAAAACCAAATGTAATAGAAAAAATGTACAGATAGAAAAACCCAGAATTGGAGTCTTTACAATTTATTTCCAAGAAAGTCCAGTGCAAAGATGAAGAAGACTCCAAATGCTCTCACCCTCTATTCATTTCTTTTGTAATATTAAAAAGTGGACAGTCCCTTTTACAAGACCTTAGCTATAATCTGAACTGACATCCTTATAGGCAAGTGCATTAAAATTTAGAAGAAATTCCCAAGAGGAATACTCACAAGAGGTAATATATATGTATATTTCTGTGTATACATATATGTATAAAGGAAAATGGGTAGGTCAGCAAATACAGGGAAATATATTCATAATAATTAAATGCTTTTCTTCTCTCACTAGCCTCTTTTCTTCTACAGCCCAAGTATTTGCTTTAAAAAGCTGATTCAAAAAAAGGGGCAAATGAAACTCATGCTTTTGGTAGCTATACTAGTTTAGCTTATCTCAGTTAGAACTGGTAAATAATTCTCCTCAGCAGTATGAAGAAAATCCAGCTCAGTTTCCTGCATTGTAAATCAATCTCAGGTTTAAGAGAAGGTGCAGGCTTAAAAGTTATTACAACTCCACTGTTTTCTCTGATAAATTACATGAATAACATTTGAGACAATGCATTGTTAAATATTTATGTCTAGTACTATAGAACCAAGAAAAGCACAAGAACCCCTAGAAGAATAAATATATTTACCTAAATAAATTACTAAGACAAATATACTCCTATGTGCTCTGTACCAATAAACAGTAGGTATTCACTAAATTGTAGAATATAAATGGTTCATTTCCTCTAAATGTACACTGAAAGATCTATAACATGTTACACATTTCCTGTGCTTTGCATATATATTTCAATATTCATCATGAAAAGCCTTGCTTATGTGTCAATATACATTACTTTGCATACATTAAGAAGGGCTTTTTTTTAATTTTAACATTACGGATGCTTTTTATATGGGGGAAAGCTTAGGTCTTATTTCATGATTAACCCTTTCACGGCTCATCCTTTTTTCTCTACATGACATTTGCACAAAATGAATTGCTTGCTTAGACACAGCTAACTAAATAAAAGCAGGCCAGAGCTGATAGTATGAAAAATGGATTTTCATTACTGTTTCATTGATTCTTGTAAATAAGGGCCTGAGGCCTGCTCCGAAAAGGCTGCAAACAGTAATAATTTAATCTGAGGTGACATAGACCAAAATGTATGTGGACAAAAATCATCCTTGAATATTAAACAACAGCCTCAAGACAGAGAAAAGTGTTGCAGGCGAATTTAAATGTATGCAGATCGGTGGGTAACATATTTAAAAACAGAAATTAAAGATTCCTGTCATAAATCACATTTGCTGCCATGGATATGCCTTGTTATGCTGGCGTTTAAGAAAACCTGAAAGGTTAAGGCAGTTGGTGCATTAAATCGTACAAGGATAATTAATACTTTTCTTGTGGCTATTTATAAGAAATGGAAAATATAGTCAGATCAGCTGTGGCACTGTAGTAATTTGAGGGGGAAGCAATGAAAGCATGAGTCAATAGTTTTAACTGGACAAATGTCAAATGCTTAATGATGCAGGATCCCAATTTGGAAGCTGTTTGAAAGTTGTATTTTTTTAAAAATGAGATAAAATAGTTCATTCTCATACTACAAATATAATTTGTTTGCCTCTCATCCTCTTCATACTGCCCAAGGGGGGAAAAAAAGTAAGGCAATTTTTCAAATGGAATTCCTTCTGGTAGTTATCATACCTTAGTCACCTATACTGTAGCTGCTCTATGAAAATAAATACCATTTCTGGCATCAGGCATTATAAATTCAGCCTTTCACCATGTCTCAAAAAATAGCAATGACACCATTTTTTGAATGACTAATTTACTTGTCTCATCAGGAATTAGATTAGTAATAGCAGAAGACCTTCCCACTACTTTCCCAGAGAAAAATGTACCTTTGTCAGTCAATGAACTTGGGTTTATGATCACTCTATTATTTAAAAAGTCCTCCTATCATTATCTTGTAGGTTCTCTATACTCTTTACTAAAATCAGTACTTTCTATTACTATCATGCATTAAAGCCTCCTCACAGAAAGAAGGCATATAGCACCGCATTCTCAGGGTGTGAAAAGGCACTGCTACCTGTGTAATATTCCTCTGAGCTAAGAGAAAGTATGGTCTGGCCTTCGGAAACAAAACTATTCTTGTTATGGATAACATTGTCTTACAATTTATAGGTGCATAATTTGTACATGCTATCATCTAATTTATAGGGTGTTTTGTTTTTTGGTTTGTTTTAGGTAACAGTGGGATTTGAATATAGCACAAGGATAGGCCCACCATATTCTAGTACAAAATTAGTATGAGATAAATAGGGATAGTTTCTTTAAAAAAATACTGATAAGGATTGTATTCAGATTCTTTCCTCTCTACAAAATCTACTAGTTTTTTATGATTGAATTCAGTCTAGATACGTTTAACTGAAAGAGTTCAAATGAGCATTTAATATAATGGCCTTTTAAGTATCTTTTATATAAACACGTGGCATGAAGTTACTTCTGGGGTTTCGCTAGACTATGCCATCATCTAATGTTCTCCGTTGGCCTGAGAAACCAAACAATCCATCAGGACCTTTATTATTCTTTAAATGGGGGAGTTAGAAAATCTTGTTCATCCACCACTGATAGTTAACACTGAAGCGAGATGACAAAACCATTTTCACATTAGCACTTTTACTCAGTTTTGAGGTCACTGGGTAGGGCATCAGTTATGTACACCATCTTTTAATACACTTTGATGAGTCAGAACTCACCCATACCTTTATTCTTACTGGCATTCAGCCTCATAACAAAACACTGTGATGATTTTGACTGAATGAGACCTCCTTTGCTAACATATGAAGGTCTGTAATTCCTTGAGTTGGTCACCCCTCCCGGTGACTCAGTATCCAGAGACATTGCCTCATAGGTAGAGGGTGAACATCAATACATCTGGCCTGACAAATATTCTGTGAGTAATGCCCCCACTGGCCAATAGTCCTGATTTGAGCAAAAATGGTGTGGCTCTTGGGAAATGAGACTGGTTTAATATCACGACAGACTTCCTGACTAAGCATGTGAATTCAGAGCACGTGATCTGGCAAAGTTGAAGTCTTCCAGGAGAGTGGAACTGACAAAACTGTAAGAAAAAGGGAACTCCTGTCTTCACACACTGGCCTCAGAAACTATGGATTAAGTACAATTTCTACTTAAAGCAAATTGGTCCTGGACCAGAAGCTTGCTGACACAAAGGAAAGAATCCTATGAATTAAGTTATAATTGAAGTAAAAATGATCATCTTTGGCTATCTTTTCTGTATTTCCATAGACTGGGTCTTAGTCATTAATAATCATTGTTAATAATTAAAGTCATGATCACTGCTTTGGTGATCAATTTAAAAATTATTTGGCAGATTGTTTTAAACCTAAATGTAAGGCTATTTTCAGTTTTCAAAGTTCTTTTTAGCTATTGGTATTAAACATACATAACACATTTCCCTGGAAGCAGATATATCCCAGCTGTTAGGGATAAGATAGGAAAAACAGACTAAACATGAATTGAAAGTGAGAATTTTTCTTGAAGAGAAAGCTTCTGTAAGTTATGTTGCAAGGTGTTGGATCTAGGGAATAACATTTTATGCCTCGCTATCACTTACTATTGCAGAACAACCAAAACCTTTGCAAGACGTGAAATATTTCCTATGAAATAGTCAATTATTGTCTAGACAATAATCAAAAGTGAATTATCAAGAATAGGGACACAACTTCAAAGTCAAAGAGCAAGTACTTGCAGTTCTAGAAATAGGGTTGATTTGTGTGCCAAGGAAGTATTTTCTAAAGTCTCTAGATATAATACTAATTTACCATTACAATCTACCAAAATAGTTTCAATATGAGGAGAGAATTATTAAAAAAAAAAAAAAAAAGAAAAAAACAAGCTCACCAGCTAAGTAAAGTAAGAAGAGAATAGAATAAAATGGGAGTGATCATAGACACTAATGTCTTAAGAGCTGTAATGGCTCCTGTGGGTCTGTTATTGCCTACGTAATAAATATATCTACCGTGCATAAGCATTAACCTCTGCAAAAATATCATGAAGATATGTAGCACATGGACTTGTAAACATTAGTGGCAGCTGTATTGATATATAAGTGTACAATGAAATGACTCCAAAGTAGCTATAATGTCCTATCATGGTAGGCTTGGTGAACACCAATGCATTTACATGATCAAAGAGACAAATGAATTGGCTTTAAATGTATCATTAGTTGTGAGCTTCACAATTCATCATAATTGACACTGCCTTTCAATGTCATGCATAATACAGCACATTAAAGCTATGGAGAAAGCTGTGGCTTTAAGGTTTCCATGTAGATCTGAGCATTGGGTAGGAATAAATAATGTCATTTTAGAAAATTACAAACGTGCTTTAGATATGCACTCAAAGCAAACTTTAGGGAAAATGTACCATTTAACTAGCATAAAAATCTCCATTATATCTACCTTAAACAATCATTGGTTATAAGGCACA
Source organism: Mustela erminea (assembly GCF_009829155.1). NCBI lineage: Eukaryota > Metazoa > Chordata > Mammalia > Carnivora > Mustelidae > Mustela > Mustela erminea. Next base: position 84,671,741 of record NC_045621.1, read on the forward strand.
CTTAATAAATAGAAAATAACACTACGAGAGAGGGAGGTAGTAGAAATGTTCCATTTAGCTTAGGTTCTGGAATGTGATTTCCCCACAGTAACCCTAATAAATAACCAAGTGATCTTAAACATCCTTAGGCATACTTTTTAATCAAGTAATTTCACTTCTAAGAACACATGATTTTTGTATCTTGTATAAAGATCATCTGAGTTATATGTAATAAAGAGAAATTAGAACCCATATTATATCCATTTATATACTTCAATATTTAAAGTATTATCAGCTCTAATATTTTGAATTTTCAAAGAATGTTTAATGACTTAGGGGCTTACTTTAAAATAAATGAAAAACAATACATAAAATTGTATTTCTAATTTTGTAGAAAAATATGTATGCATATTAAAAGTATTAGATGGAAATATAAAACAATATTAACAATGCCTTCATTTAAGTATAGATATTTTCTATAAATTTCTTTATATTCCAAATTTTGTCAAGAGTTACTTGCATAATCAGAACAAAATTTTAATCTATCATATTTTCTAAATTAAAAAAAAATGAAAGGCCCATTCAATAAAGTAGTGATAAAAAGCCATTTCCGGGGGCGCCTGGGTGGCTCAGTGGGTTAAGCCGCTGCCTTCGGCTCAGGTCATGATCTCAGGGTCCTGGGATCGAGTCCTGCATCGGGTTCTCTGCTCCGCGGGGAGCCTGCTTCCTCCTCTCTCTCTCTCTCTGCCTGCCTCTCTGCCTACTGGTGATCTCTCTGTGTCAAATGAATAGATAAAATCTTTAAAAAAAAAAAAAAAAGCCATTTCCGGGTTACTAGGATCTCTTTTCAATCTATCTTCAGATCAGTTACATTGATTTTCTTTCTTTTAAAGCAGGGATTCATTAAGGAATCCTCTTGGAGCTTCCTGTTTCTATGCAGTGAAAATAAGAGCTAAGGAGAGATTTTCCAATATAAAGTGATCACTAAAATACATTTTGGAATGCAGGAATATTTCCTTTATTAAATCCTCCCAGTACATATTCATTCAAATCCCACATCACTCTGTCTGCTAGACAAACATATAAACATTACATTAGTCACATTTTTTAACTTTAAATTTGCCTCAGGTCAGCTCAGGACTATAGAGTAGGCCAAGAACAGGCTCCTGTTTGCTTTTTATGCCACTCTTTCAGGCAAACAAAATCATAACAAAAACAGACTTGACTTCTGAACATTTGTACCCAAGTGCCCATTCATTCTTCACATTTTGAAATCTGCTACATGCTGCAAAGTCAAAATCAACAAAACTCTCTTCAGGAGTGCTCTCAAATGCTGCCAACCACTCAGTAGCCTTATTATAAACCTGAATATTACTTGTGACTACTCCTCTTTATCCTCATTAATGACAATCTCCCAGTCCTGTAGATTCACTGTTCCTCATCATTTCTACTGTTGTCCTAGCTCTGGCTGCCATCATCTATCACCTAAACTAGTCTACCAGCCTTGTAATGGTTCTCTCATAATCATGGTGAATGGACTGCCAATCCATTTTCTCATTGTAGACAGAGTCACATTTCTAAAACTGTAATCTTTATCATGTCATCCTTCTAGATAAATCCCACAGTCTTTAAGATAAACCCAAAAGTCCTAGCACAGTGCTGAAGTACCTTTGTGATCTTTCCCCTTCTCCCCTCTCTCATCTCATCTACCCCAAACCCCTTTGTTCCTTCATGCACTCACATTGCTTCTTAATGTATGGAGATGTTATACACCTGGGACTAATGTAACATAGTGTGTCAAGTATTATCAAATAATTTTTTTTAAACCTGCAGAAAAAGGACAAGAAGAAGAAGAAGAAGGAGGAGGAGGAGGAGGAAGGGGGAGAGGAAGAAAGAAGAGGAACAAGGGAAAGGGGAGTGATGGGAGATGAGAAAGAAGAGAAGGAGAAGAAGGAGGAGGAAAAGAAGAAGAAACAGGAGGAGAATGAGGAGGAGGAGGAGGGGAGATGGAGAAGAAGAAGAAGGAGATTATTTTGTCATGCTTCCTCTTACCTCCTTGCCTTGGCATATGCTTTTCCTTTTGCAGGCACTCTCTTCTCCCTGTCCAGCCCCTATATGCATTCCTTCAACTAGATAAGCCCTAGGTAATTCCCACTTATCACTAAGGTCTTGTCTTAGAGTCATTGATTTCTCCAGATTTTGTTAGATGCCCTACTTACTCGCTTCTGTCATCTTTTTCTAACTTGAATATGAGATTTATCCCACATATTGCAATTGTGGAATAATTACTTGTTTTCTCCATTAAACGATATGATCTGTAAGGACTGGAAAATCATCTGTCATAATCATGTTAAATTTGAAGATCTTAGCTACATTTTATAAAGAGTAAGTATTTAATATTTTAATGTATGAATGAAGGAAATAATTATTAGCATTTTTATTTCATAGTTCAAATATAAGTAGTAATATTTTGTTTTATTTATGTGATATAAACTTAGTCTTATCAATTAGACATTCTGTGTACTGAATCATCATAATCATGATGATGATGACAATGGCTAAGAAGACCTCTTAGTGTTAAATGTCAATCATAATTTGTTCTAAGTACTCAATATAGACTACTTTAGTTCATCCTTTCAACAACACCATATGGAGTTGTTAATATGACCATTTTACCGAAAGTTTAGTTTTTCTCAAGGTTATATAGGTAGTAAGTGCTTATATTAGGGTTCAGTGGCAGCATCATGCAAATATACTTTGAAAGGATTTCTATAAAAGATATGTACTTTTAATTTTGAATACCCCACTGTAGTCCCAAGTCAGTAACTTGGGGATGAGAAAACTCTCTTCCACACAGTCCTTCATAAAACCAAGCTTATCAAAGTTCTGCTAAACTTAAATACATGTTTTCCGAGAAGATCTTAGAAGATGATATCCAGACAATGAAAGGATAAGGCTCTACAGGACAGATCTAGATGCTGCATATCACATTAAATTGTTGAGAACTCAGCCCCATAGTCATCCTAATATCAAAGGATGCTGAGAAACATGCTCAGAAAAACAGCAAAAGAGATGTTTTTGTTGAGTGGTTTGCAGACTTTACAATAGGGCTTGAAGCTGGATTTGAACCCAGACATCATGGCTCCAGAGTCCAATTCTTAAGACTCTATTAAACCTTTTGTTAACAGGAATGTGCCATGCATATTTAATTCATATCCTAATTAGGTGATTTAGTATGTCTTAATGCTATATGTTTGCTTCTAAAAAAAATATATAGTATATTGTTTATGTTTGGACTTAATTTGACAGCCTTTTCTTCCTCATATGTTTATATAGCAAGTAGCTGGCATTATTTTTCCTGAATATCTAATGGAGAGAGTTGTTAATGCTTTTGCCAAAACTTTATCTTCACCCTGGATAACTATCTGTGACTGTATAATAATAATTATATATTGAACCTTAGAGAAGGCCTTTTCCAGTCCATGAAGGATATTTCACTACATCCATGAAAAAAAAAAAAATCAGTTGACCAAATTTAATAACATTATTTAACATACACAAATGATGGTTTAAAGAAAAAATCAATAGGAAAATTTGTTAGTTACACAAAAGTTAATCAATACTAGTTAGATAAAATCTGAGGGAAGTTTTTCCTGGAATACTACAAATGGCAAAGATTGTCAGAAAGAAAGGGGGAGGGAAAGCAAAACAACTGACAGATGTTTGACATATAAAGTAGAATATCCTAACAGACACTTAAAAAATGCTCAACATCACTTATCACCAGGGAAATGCAAATTAAAACCACAAAGAGATACCACCTCATAGCTGTCAGAATGGCTTAAAGTAACAAGTCAGAAAGCAACAGATATTGGTGAGGATGTAGAGAAAGGGGAACTCTCCTATACTGTTACTGGGAATGCAAATTCGTGCAGCCATTCTGGAAAACAGTATGGAGGTTCCTCAAAACATTAAAAATAGAACTACCCTACAACCCAGTGATTGCACTACTAGGTATTTGCCCTAAGGACACAAAAATAATGATTCGAAGGGGCACACTCACCCCAAAGTTTACAGCAGCAATGTTTATAATAACCAAAATATAGAAGGAACCCAGATGTCTGTCCATCAACTGATGAATGGATAAAGAAGATGTGGTATCTATACACAATGGAATATTGCTCAGCTACTGAAAAAGAATGAAATATTATCATCTGCAATGATCTGAATGGAACTAGAGTGTATTATACAAAGTGAAATAAATCAGAGAAAGACAAACACCATATGATTTCTCTTATTTGTGGAATTTAAGAAATAAAACTTATGAATATAAAGGATGAGAAGGAAAAAATAAAATAAGATTAAAACAGAGAGGGAGGCAAACCATTAGAGATTCAACTGTAGGGAAAAAACTGAGTGTTGCTGGAGAGGAGATAGGTAGAGGGGTAATTGGATGATGGGCTTTAAGGAGGGCACTTCATGTAATGAGCACTGGGTGTTACATGCAACTGATTCATCACTAAATTCTACCCCTGAAACTGATAATACATTATATGTTAACTAACTTGAATATAAATAAAATCTAAAAACAAAACAAAAAAAAGACAAAAAGTAGAACACCAAAGGACTTACCTCAAAATGAGAATTTATTTAACTTCCAGGCAGTTATAAGCAACTTAAAAGTTAAAAAAAAATCAGTATAAAATATTCCTCTGAGAAGTTTGCTGTTGGGTATAAACAGATAATTTAAGAAAATAATTGTTTGTGGTATAATTTTTGATCAGAGAGGTTGTAGAAGTATGGCTTTCTAATCTGTACTTGTGAAATGAATGATCCCAAGTCCAACTTGCTTAAAACAATTATTTTAATTTGGGTCATAATTGTGTAGATGAGGATCAGACATTTTGGAGGTACTCACCAGGCATTTCTTGCTTGGGTCATTTGTGTAATTGTTGGGAGTACAATCATCTGAAAGCTTAGCTGTGTTAAACATCCAAGATGGCTGGCAGTTGGTGCTGACTATTGGCTCAGCTGAACTATTATTTGGAGCACTGGCCTCTTTAGCATAGCAGGGTTAGAGTAGTCAAGCTCTTTATATAGAGGCTGGCCTTCCCTATATCAAACATCTCAAGGTGGAGTCATATGGGATCTTATCTGTTGTGTTTTGTCACAAGTAAATCACTCATGTGGGTCCTGATTAAAGGGAAGGATGAATAAAACCTCCTTCTCAATGGGAGGACAATCAAACAAGTTGTGGACATAGTTTATAACTACCACAAATTTGGGGGCACCTAGGTGGCTCAGTCATTTAAGTGTCCTACTCTTGATTTCAACTCAGGTTATAATCTCAGGGTCTTGAGATCAAGCCCTGCATTGGGATCAGCACTGGGCATGGAGTCTTCTTGAGATTCTCTCTCTTTCTGTCCTTCCTCACACCATCCCTTCTCTTGCTCTCTCTAAAAAAATAAAATAAAAATAAAATAATAAAATAATAATAATGATAATTATGATCCTAATGTTTAATTTATTACTACTACTACTATAATTTTAGGAGGGTATAGTTATAGTAGAGAGTTAAGTAGATCAAGATAGATCTTTTGATAATAGCTTTATAGGCAGGATTTCTTAAATTATGAAGATCCACATATTCCAATCTTATGGCAATAATTTTTAATCAAACCTTACTTATTTTTTCATTCATATTATATAAATTATGGGTAAAGATGACACATGGACCAAATTGTTTTAAGATTTATTTTTTATTTTCTTAATACTGCACCTCCTTCTCTGTCAAGTTAACTTAAACTATTTCCTCAGAGATGATTCTCTCTGTATAATTTCAAAGCAGAACTTACACAATTTTTATTAGTTTTTTTTTTTTTAACTGTCTCAAATTCTCCCATTACTTCTTGGTCTTTTGACTTAAAAAAGTATAAAATTTGACTCATTATTTGTGACCCAGTTTTGGGTCTCTAGGTTCAATAGTTTATAGAAGAAACAAGCAAATCTCAAGTTTTACTATTGAACATTATTCTATGACATGTACAGAAAATGGGCACTTATAGCTTACCATGGAAAACAGATAATTTATTGTACAATGAGAACTGAACATATCATTTGATTATCAAGACCTTTGAGTAGTTTTGATATAATGGCCCTGCTGACTAGTAACCAATAAAAAGAAGAAGTGTTTATTATAAACTACAGCAATAGCATTCTTTGTCCTTCAAAGTTTATTTTGTATGATTGACAGATAATTTTCAACAGTTATTTGAATGATAACAAAATTATTTCATCCAGTTTGTTAATTTAAAAATATTTTTATTGGGGCGCCTGGGTGGCTCAGTGGGTTAAGCCGCTGCCTTCGGCTCAGGTCATGATCTCAGGGTCCTGGGATCGAGTCCCGCATCGGGCTCTCTGCTCAGCAGGGAGCCTGCTTCCTCCTCTCTCTCTCTGCCTGCCTCTCTTCCTACCTGTGATCTCTCTCTGTCAAATAAATAAATAAAAAATCTTTAAAAAAAAAATATATATTTTTATTTTTTAAATTTTTATTTATTTATTAAAAGATTTTATACATTTATTTGAGAGAGAGAGAGAGAAAGAGCATGAGTAAGGAGGAGAGGGAGAAGCAGGATCCCCATGAGCAGGAAGCCTGACATGGGGCTTGATCTCAGGACCTCTGGATCATGACCTGAGCCAAATGCAGAAGCTTAATTAACTGAACCACCTAGGCACCCTAAAATATTTTTATAAATATTAGCTATAAAAGTAGCCATGAAGATTTTTATAAATGTAGCTAAGTCAACTGGAGGTTTGGGTGGGAGCCTCTTAGCAGATGGAAGTCTATTTGGATAAGATGCTGAAACATTAAACAGAAATGTTCTTTAAGAATGTTATTGATGGGGCGCCTGGGTGGCTCAGTGGGTTAAGCCGCTGCCTTTGGCTCAGGTCATGATCTCAGGGTCCTGGGATCGAGTCACGCATCGGGCTCTCTGCTCAGCAGGGAGCCTGCTTCCTCCTCTCTCTCTCTCTGCCTGCCTCTCTGTCTACTGTGATCTCTCTCTGTCAAATAAATAAATAAAATCTTTAAAAAAAAAAAAAAAAAGAATGTTATTGATGGGGACGCCTGGGTGGCTCGGTTGGTTACGTGGCTGCCTTTGGCTCAGGTCATGATCCCAGTGTCCTGGGATTGAGTCCCACATTGGGCTCCTTGCTCAGCAGGAAGCCTGCTTCTTCCTCTGCTTCTGCCTGCCTCTCTGTCTGTCTGTGCTCACACTCTCTGACAAATAAATAAATAAAATCTTAAAAAAAAAAAAAAGAATGTTATTGATGGTCTAATCACTTTTTAACACCTTCTCGAATAATATGTTTGTGTTAAGTGCTATGAAAATCTTCTATAAATACTAAGAAGTAGTCTGATAGAGAAGTCTAAATAGAAAAGTCAGCTCTTGGAGTAGACTTAAAATTTATTCCTTATGAGAAGTCCAGCCTTGTGATATTGTCAGTGAGTATTAATTGACTGTATACTATAAACCAGATATGTAGAATGGAGCTACACCAGTGAACATACATAAACAATTAAGTATATAAAAAGTCAAATGGTCCTATGAAGACAAATAAAAACAACAGAAAGTACAAAGAAGTATACATAAGGGGTGAGATATATAGATAGAATGATCAGGGAGTGTGTCTCTGATAAGAAAGCCTTTTAGTAAAGTTCAAAAACAGTAAAATGTACAGGTCATCTTGAAGAAGAGAATTCAAGGTCAAGGGGCTTGCACTGCTGAGGCAGAATTTTTCTGTTTCCCCCAAATGCTTGCTAGTTTCAGAGTCCCACCTGTTCTTGCTCCCTTCTCCCAGAGTCAATGCTCTGGCCTTCACATGAAATGTTTACTCTTACTTGCTTTAGGAAAAGATGCTTAGTCCTTTGATAGGTATGTCCACAAAAAATACTCTCAAGACAGCTGCTGTTTTTGGCACAAAAGACGAATTTTAAGGTACCAGATTATTTTGTAAAATATCTTAATGTTTCAGGCATTCATTCTTTATTGGCGGGTGTTGCCCCCCTCCCTGCCCCAATAGCAAATGAACTAGGTTTTTGTTACGGTAATTCAACTTTGCCCTAACACACAGTTTTTACATGGATGTACTTTCTTGATGTCCAAGAAATTAGTTTTGTTCCATGGTTCTGTAAGTGATCAGCTATTAAAATCTTCATGGCCAGGCCTTATTCCAACATTATTTATATTAGAATCTGGGGCTAAGAAACAGGAATCAATGTTAAAACACAATAGAACTACTGGGACTTCATCAAGAGAGACAACTTTTGCACATCAAGGAAACAGTCAACAAAACCAAAAGACAACTGACAGAATGGGAGAAGATATTTTCAAATGACATATCAGATAATAGGCTGGTATCCAAAATCTATAAAAAACTTATCAAACTCAACACCCAAGGAACAAAAACTTAATCAAGAAATGGACAGAAGACATGAACAGACATTTCTGCAAAGAAGACATCCAAATGGCCAACACACACATGAAAAAGTATTCAACATCACTCAGCATCAGGGAAATACAAATCAAACCACAATGAGATACCAATTCACACCAGTCAGAATGGCTAAAATTAACAAGTCAGGAGATGACAGATGTTGGTGAGGATGTGGAGAAAGGTGAACCCTGTTGGTGGGAATGCAAGCTGGTGCAGCCACTTTGGAAAACAGTATGGAGGTTCCTCAAAAAGTTGAAAATAGAGCTACCATAAAACCAAAGCAATTGTACTACTGGGTATTTACCCCAAAGTTATAAATTCAGTGATCCAAAGGGGATGTGGGCCTGAATGTTTATAGCAGTAATGTCCACAATAGCCAAACTATGGAAAGAGCCTAGATGTCTATTGACAGATGAATGGATTAAGAAGATGTGGTATATATATACAATGGAATATTATGCAGCCACCAGAAAATGAAATTTTGCCATTTCCAATGATGTGGATGGAACTAGAGGGCATTATGCTAAGCAAAACAGTCAATCAGAGAGACAATTATTATATGATCTCAGTGATATGTGAAATTTGAGAAACAAGACAGAAGATCATAGTGGAAGAGAGCAAAAAATGAAACAAAACCAGAGAGGAAGACAAACCATAAGAGACTCTTAAACTCAGGAAACAAACTGAGGGTTGCTGGAATGAAGGGGGATGGAAGGGACAGGATGGCTGGGTGATGGCCATTGGGGAGGGTATGTGCCTTGGTGAGCACTGTGAATTGTGTGAGCCTAGTGAATCACAGACATGTACCCCGGAAACAAATATTATATGCTAATTTTTTAAAACAATTAATAAGTAGAGAAAAAAACACAATATAACAAAATACAACAAAACAAAAATTTGCCACACTATTCTAGTATTAGTCAAGCTTGCGGGGGGGTGTCACCTCTATAATCCTTAAACCACCTGCAAATAAGAAATATAAAGAAATTTATCGGGCGCCTGGGTGGCTCAGTGGGTTAAGCTGCTGCCTTCGGCTCAGGTCATGATCTCAGGGTCCTGGGATCAAGGCCCGCATCGGGCCCTCTGCTCAGCAGGGAGCCTGCTTCCCTCTCTCTCTCTACCTGCCTTTCCATCTACTTGTGATTTCTCTCTGTCAAATAAATAAATAAAATCTTAAAAAAAAAAAAAAAAAGAAAGAAAGAAATTTATCATACCTTGTCCAGTTCCAGCTATTGCTCAGGGGAGAAAATTGAGGCTCAGAGGAATGAAATGGCTTGCCCAGGGATACAGGACCAACAACTAGAGCAGACTTTTATGCAAAGAAATAAGAGCTGAGGAGTACCCATGTGCTTTTCAGAATGGTGGTCGTGTGGGGGAATGGCACAGAGCAGAGAATGTGTGAGGAGGTTTCAAAGGTTTTGACTGGTATCATCATTGTGAGATCTTTTCCCTGGCTTCAGACCCCCTGCCCTTGCAAGATGACTGGTTAAGATGTGAAACCCATGCCTTTGGAAATCAATATGATCTAGCTTCATGCAAAGATGAGCAGTCTATCCTTCTGAATGAGAATACTAGTTAAGTTCTTAAATTGCCTCATTTGTCTTATCGCTCCTTCTTCTCCTTTCTTAGGCATTTTCTTTTCATTTTTATTTTCTTCTTATAACTTTTTAAAATTTGAAGGTTTAGGAAGTATTGTAAAATTTGTAAGAAGCGAATTACCAATAAATCCATTTCAGTACCTAATGCTTGCCATTTACATTCAACATTTAATATAAAATTATTGAAAAAAAAAAGGTATTGAAATCATCTTGAGTAACATGAGAAATTCACCATGAATTTTACCCTCTTACTCTTGATTCAAATAATGCCAATATTTGCTGATAAAATCTGTTTTTGATCCAGTTGATAATTATTAAATTATTATTCACAATATCTGTCTCATTTGCTATAACTAAATTATTGTCTTGTAGTTTACATCATCCTGGTTGCCAGGATTTTTTTTTTAATTTTTTTTTTATCATTAGAATTAAACATTTTCTTTAAAATAAGGTTTCTTCAATTTTCTTGATCTTAATACTTATTGAGGTGTATCAATCTGTAACTCTGGATTTTTTTTAAAATGAAGTTTTTTCTTAAAAATAATTTGATTATTGCTCCTGATTTTTGTTCTTGTTTTGTTCTTGATTAGGCTTTTGTTTTATGTTTTATTTCCTCTATCTTTGATTTTTCTCATTTTTTCTTTTTCTCTTTTATGATTTTCATCTGCGTCTTAGACAAATTCTTTGAATTTGACTTCTATAAAACAGTTTTCTGTCATATCTGTGGTTTTTGAAACCCATTATACTTTCATTTCAGCTATCATATTTTTCTTTCTCATGCATTGTTTTCTGATTTCAAATTGTTTCCATTTCACATTTCCCTCTTCTATGTAAATAAATAAAATATTGTCTCAAATCTTAGTGAGATCATAAATCAGAAAGCTCCTAATGTGGTGTTTGTTTTTTTTTTAATTGTGTTGTGGGTTTTTATGTTGCTTTATTGTGTTTTTACAGTATATCTATTTCATTGAATCAATTCCTCTAAGTATTCAGGAATGTCCTCTTATTTTGACATAATGTGTCTTTTTATAGAACTGGTAGTATTTTTTCTCTGATACTCAGCTAGGAACTTTCTGTTTGTTCTGGCTGCTAGAGAAGGAAGAAATCCTGCCATATTGGGTTTCTAAAATGTTCACTGAGACCACATCCTGTCTTTTTCCCTCACAGATACTGTGAACAGAGTTCTCTCAGCATTTTCTCCACTCAGATCCTGGCCGCATTGCTCCTTGGGGAAAACTTTGTTGGTGGGATAGGGTCAGAATCTGACCCTAATTCCCTCTTGTGTGTAACAATGGTGAGGAAGATGGAGCAGATGAGTCCCGCTAAGTAACACTTGTTGATAGTTTACCATAGATGAAGCACCAGGCTGAGCATTTGCTCATCATTTAAATCTCACAACTCTATGAGGTAAATAGAAATATAACTCCTTCCCATTTTTTATATGAGAAAAGCAAGGGATAGGGATTTTTAGCATTTCTTTGAAAGACCATGCAGATATTCAGGGAAGAGTCTGGACTGAACTGACATTCTTACTCAATTTATAATTTCCCCATTTATTATTTAATTAAAATCCTTTGAATTTGAAGGTATAAGGCTATCATCCTTTCTCTTTCATCACCAATGAAAATTCTACTCCCCCCACATTTTATTTATATTCTGTTAGACATTCTTCTTGATCTCTTTGAAGTATGAAAGTAGAGGACCAAGTACACAAAAATCATCTTTCCCAATATGAGCAAAAGAATGGCCACTCAATTACCAGCTTATCTGACTTCTTAGTCATAGATCTCTGCCCTTTTTAACAATGTAGGAAACTTGAAATCAAGACATTCTAAAAGGCATGACCTCCAAATGGTTTGATATCCAAGCCCTTTCAAAAACCTTGATGAGAAAATAATATTTAAGAGATACAACTTAAAGACTGATTATATAAAATCTCAAGGCTTCTTAGCTCTTTATTTCATTTGATTCAAAAACTTGGCTATGAAGCATTATTTCATAGGATTAACTGTCATTAGGTGACACTAATACCATTTTCAAAGGATTTTGAGACTTGCCTATTGACCACCATGTAACTAATATGGCCTCAATCCATCTCAGGAGAACTGGATCATTGTAAAATTTACAAAGAAGCAGATCATAAAAGCATTTGTTACTCAGCACACTAACCTATAGTGGCTTCATCAAGGTTTTTGAAATTATCTTAAAAAATTCTTAGCAAAGTGGAACATAACCCAAATATATTAAAAAGCTGGTAGTTGCAATAATGTAGAATGTAGTAGGCAAGCCTAGAGAGGCTTATTTGAGAAAAGAGTGGTTCCTGGATGTTTGAACCAGAACACTTGTTTTCTATGGCCATCAACACCTACCTGAGTGCTTTGCCCATAGGAAATGCTCAGTAAACACTTTCCCAACAGGTGATGAAGAAGTACTATAATCAGAGCCTGGAGGAAGATAATTAAAACAGAATGTTGCATTGATTTTTCAGTACCTGTCTGGGGAGATGCAAGTCAGAATGTCAAGAAAACTGTGTGTTGGCGTTTGAACCCCCGATGACGCATGGGAATTTTTTAAGCAAAACTCTTAAATAAAATTTAAACACCCTTTTCACATGTGTTAAAATCATGTCTTTTCAAAAAATTAGATTTGAAAGTGTTTGGGGAATAAAAATGGTAAGCAAGTAAAATGGATTATTATTATTCACAGACATATCCAAGTTTAGGGACTCGAGTGTGAATTTTAACGTGTTTATTTTACATTCTGTATTTAATTTTCAAAAATTTAGCATTGCAATTACAATATTTTACTTATTATTTTGATTTTTTTACAGATTAATGTATTTATTTTAGAGAGAGAGAGAACTAGCCCACATGTGAGGGAGAGGCAGAGAGAGAGGAAGAGAGAATCTCAAGCAGGTTCCTACTGAGTGCTGAACCTGACATGGGGCTCAATCTCACAACTGGCTCTGAGATCATGACCTGAGCCAAAACCGAGCTGGATCCTTGACTGACTGAGCCACCTAGGTGTCCCAACATGTTACTTTTTAAGGAGTTTCTATCTCTTTCATCCTGCAAAGATATGCACATTACATTCAAGTCACATATTTTCAGCAGTCCATATACAGGAAACACTATCATAGAGCAATAATTAATGCTTTTTAATGCAAGTCTAGTGGAGTATTTCTCATGAAATTAGAAGTATGCATTGTAGGAACATATAAACCTTTGGTCAGGGACAGGAAATTTTGCACATATGGGTGAGTGGACACAGGTGTGTGTGTATTGATGAGATACCATATTTCCACTTGACAAATTTTAAATATTTCTGTTTAACCTTCTGGATTATCTTCAGTGCATCCAACCAATGAGTAATGAATTGTATCAGTCTCACTGTGACCATGTCTTTGTCATCAGTCGTTTCTTTTCGATTTCCACCACTGATAATCTTGGTAAGCCTTTCTTCCCTTTTTGAGTATGTACACACACACATATTTACTTAACAATAATCTTCTGAGGATTTAATACTATTAGAATTTCTCCTGCTCATAATGATATCAAATATATTTTAATAAAACAGAAGTACCAATTTCATTTTCTTACTTTATTCTGTCTACCAAATAATTTCTGAACTTCTTTTCCAAAATTCACAGCTTCTTCAAATATGACCTCAACCCTCTTCAATTTCAGCACTATCAAAACGCAAATATAGGGGCACCTGGGTGGCTCAGTTGTTAAGCGTCTGCCTTGGGCATGATCCCAGGGTCCCGGGATTGAGCCCTGCATCTGGCTCCCTGCTCAGCCCAAGGCCTGCTTCTCCCTCTCCCACTTCCCCTGCTCCTGTTCCCTCTCTCACTGCGTCTCTCTGTCAAATAAAGAAATTAAATCTTTTTAAAAAATGCAAATATAAAGGAATAGGACTCCTTTATCTTTATTTACATCATCACATTATAAAATACAATTCTTCTATTCTCAGTCCAACGTAAGAAACACTGGATAAATGTTTTTGGGAACGAACCAGTTCTTATTTAGTGAATGATTTAGTGCCTATGTTGTATTATGGTTTCTTATAGTTGAAAGTCCACGTCATACAAAGATAAAAGGAAAACATATAAAAATGAAAATGTATACTTTTGAGCTTTAAAGTATTTATTTTCACTAAAAAATTTATACATGAAAGTACATAGAAAAACGAACTTGATAATTATATTGAAAATGCCCACTGAAGTTTCCATATCCTAGGCATCAATATATGTTCCATAGATTAAAAGATAGAAAAAGATAGAAGTGAAATTAGTGAATATAATCATTAAGTATCTTTTATTGAACATATACTTCTTGTTACAAAATAATTTCATAGATACAGTAGCCCCTCCCACCCCTGCCACTTAACTGTGAGTCATATGTTCCAAGTGCTCCAGTGCATTCTTGAAATGGCAGATAGTCCTGAACCTTAAATACACTATGTTTTCCCTATATGTACGTATCTATGAAAGAGTTTAATTTATAAACTAGGTAGAGTTAGAGATTGACAATGACTAATAATAAAATAGAAAATCATAACAAGAATAAATAAAAGTTATATGAATGTCATATCTTTCTCTCTCAAAATGTTTTATTGTATAGTACTCACCGTTCTTCTTGTGATGATGGAGATTATAAAAGGCCTATGTAATGAGATGAAGGGAGGTGAATGATGTAGATGCTGTGATGTAGCCTTAGGTTATATGACCTTAGGACCATATGTTAGAAAGAGGGTTATCTGCTTCTGAACCACATTGGGTGTGAGTAACTGAAACCACAGAGAGCAAAACTGTGGATAAAGGGGACTACTATATATTAGTTCCAAAATTAGGGCTTTCTTTAATCACACGTATTTCCTCTATAAAACATATATTGTAACAGCTCCCTCCAACAAAATACCTCACTTACCACCAATAGAGTGTCACTGATGCATTAGGTTCAGTGGGTACTTTTTTTTTTTTTAACTATTTTTTTAAATAACCTTAATGCTTAGTATTAGACAAAGGGTTTTAGAGTTTGATGGTCTGGTTTCAATTCTCTAGCAGCCATCTGACAGTGTGATCTTAGGGAAGTCATCTGGGTTCTCTAACTCTGACTTTCCTCTTCTCTAATCTAGGGATAATACTAGTGTCTACCTCACACTTTCATTGTGAGGATCAAGTGAAATCATGTATGGAAGAGGCAAACCAGGAAGAGTTACTCCAGTGTTGATGAAAGTTTATCATGACAGGTTACTTTCAGAATTGTTAGATTTTAATAACGCTCATCTTCTGTTTGCTCTGACAAAGTAAACAAGTAAAACTGAATGAGCTTTACTCTGACAAAGTAAACAAGTAAAACTGTGGGCCTCTTGTCCATCTCTGTCTCCTCCTGCACCCAAAGTTCATCTCAGTTCAACATATTTAGTTGTTGAATGCATTTCATATGCCAAGCAATGAGGTAGACGCTGGAGACAAAAAATAAGCAGTGTTTTGTTCCTAATGTATATAGTTTAGTAGAAGAGGGGCACATGAAAAGTTAATCTAAATAAAGTAAGTGCTAAAATAGTTTTATGCACAGTGAGTTAGATGTGTAGAGCAGGGGAGGATGCATTTCACTTACCTTATGATTAGAGAAGCTTCCAAAAAATGACAACTGTATTTAATTGCTGACTGATAACTAGAGTTATAGTGGAGATTAGTGGGAACAGTTTTCTGGGCAACAGGTGAACAAGAACACAAGCATAGAAGTGTGGCTAAGTATGGGGTGTAGGTGAACCTACAAACATTTCTTTACTGTGTGAAAACAAATGAGAAATGGACACTAGCCAAAAAATAAGTCTGCAAAAGAAGAGGGGTACTAAGTCATGGGGGTCTTTGGAGCTTATCTTTTGTCCTCTACAAATAAGAGCATAACCTACTGGGACCATGGCAGCTAGATCCTAGAGGCAGCTGGTGAGAAATACATGACAATGAATAGAGCTTAAAATGAAGCATTGGTTTGTCATGACTAAAAATGTGGTGTCTGTGTTGCTCACTTGCATTCAACTCCTGACTCCCGCTCTTTCTAGCCAGGAAATTTAAGAGACAATTTACTTAATTCCTAGAAGCAATAGTTTTATTATTTGAAAACCACAAATAATAGTTAATATTATCTATCTCTGTTTGGGCTCCTGTAAATAGTAAAAAAGCTAATATACTAAATCATCCAGTAGTAAGCACCCAATAAATACTATTATTATTGATACTGTCTTTAAGCCGAAAAGTTCACTTAGGAGATGATCCCACAGGTTCATATGAGAGACAAAAGCCTAAATTAGTTCAAGGTTAGAAAGAAATTTGCATTTGGGTTATCACGAACAGTAGGATTTCAATGTGTGTTAAATAATGCAAAATAGATATAATATTAGATACATAATAATCATATAACATAATTTCAAAAATATAATTAAAATGTTTCTTTTTGGGGGCATCTGGCTGGCTCAGTCATTAAGCATCTTCAGCTTGGGTCAAGATCCCAGGGTCTTGGTATCCAGCCTTGCATCAGGCTCCCTGCTTGGCAAGAAGCCTACTTTCCCTCTCCCACTGCCCAGCTTGTGTTCCCTTTATCACTGTCTCTCCATCTCTGTCAAATAAATTAATTAATTAAATAAAAATTTTTTAAAAAGTGTTTCAAACAGCATGGAGGTTCCTCAAACAGTTGAAAATAGAGCTACCCTATGACCCAGCAATTGCACTACTGGGTATTTACCCTAAAGATGCAAATGTAGTGATCCAAAGGGGCACGTTCACCTGAATGTTTATAGCAGCAATGTCCACAATAGCCAAACTATGGAAAGAACCTAGATGTCCATCAACAGATGAATGGATAAAGAAGATGTGGTACATATATATATATGATGGAATACTATGCAGCCATCAAAAGAAATGAAATCTTGCCATTTGTGAAGACGTGGATGGAACTAGAGGGTATTATGCTTAACAAAATAAGTCAATAAGAGAAAGATAATTATCATATGATCTCCCTGATATGAGGAAGTTGAGAGGCAACATGGGGGATTTGGGGGATAGGAAAAGAATAAATGAAACAAGATGGGATCAGGAGGGAGACAAACCACAAGAGACTCTTAATCTCACAAAACAAACTGAAGGTTGCTGGCAGGGGGAGGGGGTTAGGGAAGGGGTGGTGGGTTATGGACATTGGGAAAGGTATGTGCTATGGTGAGTGTTGTAAAGTGTGCGAACCTGGCAATTCACAGACTTGTATCTCTGGGGCTAATAATACATTATATGTTAATAAAAAATTTTAAAAAATTGTTTCTTTTTCATTAAAAGTAGCTATACATTTTTCCCATTGCTAGACAAAAAGAAAAAAATAAGATCATCTTTGAGTTTTGTTTTCTGGAATATTAGCATCTGAAAGCTTTGATCCAACTATATTTATTGCTATTAGCCTAAGATTTAAGAGTTGCAGAAAGATCAAGATTAAAAATGAGTATTTAAACTTTATCAGTACACTTAAGGTATGCAGCGAATTAATAGGAGTAAAGAATTTCCAATTATTTGGTCCAAGCCTTTTATCTTTTTAAGTTTTTATTTATTTATTTTATTTATTTGTCAGAGAGAGAGAGAACACAAGCAGGGGAGCTGCAAGCAAAGGTTGAGGAAGAAGCTGACTCCCCATTGAGCAAGGAGCCCGATGCAGGACTCAACTCCAGGACCCTGGGATCATGTCCTGAGCTTAAGATGGATGCTTAAACAACTGAGTCACTCAGGCATCCCCAAGCCCTTTTATCTTAGCTCTAAGCAACGAAGTCACTCTGGATAGGAAGCTGCTAAAGAACTATTCCTGGAGCACTGACAATGTGAGGGGGAAGTGCCCCAAACACACCAGCAGGGCATTTTCCTCTGTGAATTTACTGTATTTTCAGTTGTGAAGCAGATATTGTGCATTTGTTTATTTGTTATTTATTTATTTTTAAATATTTTATTCATGTATTTGACACAGAGAGAGAAAGAGAGCACAAGCCAGCGAAGCAGCAGATAGAGAGGGAGAAGCAGACTCCCTACAGAGCAAGGAGCCTGGTATGGGGCTTGATCCCAGGACCCTGAAATCATGACCTGAGCCGAAGGCAGCTGCTTAACTGACTGAGCCACTCAGGTATCCTGATAATTGTTCTTTTAAAAACTACATTGATATGAATAATTCTCATAGTCTAAGTTCTTTATGCCATAAATCAAATTAGAAACAAATTGGCTCTGTGTATTCTTCCTACAGTGAAGCATTGTAATTTATTAAAAAAGTATTGTAAGAACTTGCCATTTTAAAGCACTCCTAAGTGATAAAGAAATAGTCTGCCCTTCAAGTTGCCTATATAACTGGACTGGGACAATGTGCCTCATGGTGAATTCTTAAAAGTCAAGAACTATGTCATATAACCTTTGTATTTATCAGATGTTGGCAATAATAGGAACTCAGTAAAAATTTGACAAATGAATGATTATGAGTTAATGGGCAAAGAAGTATCATTGAGGTACAGACACGGAGATAGAAAAGAGCTCCAAATAGGGAGATTGTGAAAGTTTTACTTAAAAACAATGGCCTACTAGCTGCCTTGATTGATGAGGCATTCAGCAGGGAAACTGCATGAGGAAAGAATATGCCAGACAAACATAAGTAAAGACATCCAAGTGGGATTAAACATGTCAGAATATTCAGGTATTGGCACCACAAAAGATGCATGGTGGAAAGATAGGAAAGAGGGACTTGGTAAGGTAGTCAGAGATCAAATTGTGCTTGGTCTCTTAAAAAACAAGAAAAAGGGGTGGAAATTTTTTTTTCCCCCTGTGGTGGGGATAAAAAAAACAAAAAGCTATGTTTTGAAGAAAAGCAAGACCTGAGCTGTTCTGTACTTTCAGATGATTTCCCTCAGAATAAGTTACAGATCTTACATAGACACTAGGAGTGATTCAGAAGGATGTGCAATGGAAAGTTCTCTATCATGCAACACACACACATACACACACACCACAACATATACCTACATTACTGGATAAAATAAAGTAATTCATAGTAAATCAACTGAATAACATAGAATAGGATTTGTAAGTTTGAAAACTCAAAGTAGTATTGGTTAAATGAAAAGTCTTCTCCCTATCACTTAAAGGCAATTGTCAACCTTTCTTTTTGTTTTTGGTTTGCTTTTGTTTTGTTTTAACCATAAGACAAAAGGTTGTAAATGACGTCCTAACAAACATTTTCTCATGAGTGTGTTACACACAATTTTCAATGTACTTATTGTAATAATACTGCAACTGTCATTCCCATTCCATAAAATATATTAGAAGACAAGTAAACTAGAGGAGATTAGTATAGGATTAGCCTGTTGTGGTCTGTAGCTTTTGTTGTTGTTGTTTGTTTTTAATGTAAACAAATCCTTGCATAAGTATTATTAAAAAAATATTCTCCATACTTCATAGCTGATTGGAAAACACCATTGTCCCTGCCTAAGGACCATAGCCTTATAGTACTAAAATGAAAAAAACAAAAGGGAGGGGGCACCTGGGTGGCTTAGTCAATCAAGCATCTGCCTTTGGCTTGGGTCATGATCCCAGGGATCTGGGATCAAGCCCCACACTGGGCTTCCTGCTCCTTGGGGAGCCTGCTTCTTCCTCTCTCACTCCCCCTACTTGTGATCCCTCCCTTGCTGTGTCTCTCTCTGTCAAATAAGTAAACAAAATCTTTAAAAAAATTAAGTTTAATTTTAAAAAAGAAAAAAAAAGTAATCTTTTAGGGGAAACCCAACTTCTGTTTTTATTTGATTACTAGGAAAATATTTTATTTCCTGAAAGCACTAGACAACAACATTTTAGGAACAATCCCTCTGATCTGAGTAGAATTGGGAATCCCATTGACATTAACAGGTCACAATAACAGTTAAGTTACATTTTCAGGGTTCCTGCACACACTCATGGATTCTTGAACCAAGTATAGTCATGTTGAACTAATATTTTTTATTTAAGTGGGTTGGTATCAAAATTAAATACCTAGAATAAGCACGATATTATCAGAAATTTTACCTCATGTGTTTTTCTGGTTTTCTGAAAATAGGGAGAGTGATTTTTTTTTTTTTCCCAAGGGGGGAGAAGACAAAAAATGTGTATTAGAGCCAAAAGCCTTATTTGCTGTGAAAATTGCAAATGTTTGCCTGGAGCAAATATGTGAAAATTTGCAATTTGTTGTAGGTGTGGAATTTTGCTATTTTTCACAGTGGAAGAACTGTTCTGTGTAGTTTGCTTTTTTTCTTCCTAGATGTGTGAATTCTTGGAGAAATTCTGAGATCTACGCATTTTGATGCCAAAGATGGCAAGGTGAACAATTCCTCTCAACAATAACTCAAAATTATGCTATGTAATTCAAAGAAATATATATATTTTTAAGTTGAATGATATTAGGAGAAAGAGCAGTCTCAATTATGTAGTGAGCTTCCATCTACTACAAAAATTCTCTACTAATGTACTATAATACTTTTACATAGGAGTATATTAATATGTAAAATAAGAGATAGAGGTAGGTGGATTAAAACTCAGCCAATCTTTTATGACTTATAAATAAGGGGCCTAAAATTCTAATGTCAATCTTATGTATACAAAATTAGCTTCAGACTCCATGTAGATTTAAACCAACAATTCTAACTATATGTAATAATAATTCCTAGTTATATAAATATATAATGTATGTTTTACTTAGAATTGGAGATTTAGGGGCGCCTGGGTGGCTCAGTGGGTTAAAGCCTCTGCCTTCAGCTCAGGTCATGATCCCAGGGTCCGGGGATCCAGTCCCGCATCGGGCTCTCTACTCAGTGGGAAGCCTGCTTCCTCCTCTCTCTCACTCTCTCTATGCCTGCCTCTCTGCCTACTTGTGATCTCTCTCTGTCAAATAAATAAATAAAATCTTAAAAAAAAAAGAATTGGAGATTTATATGTGTATCTACATATATACGCATATATATATGTATATATATTCTTGCAGCTAGAAAAGATTTCTTTGTTAAAAAGGAAATAAGGAATATTGTATTTCTTTCTAGCTAATGTGATAGCTCCTATGTTCCTTCTGTCTATGACATTCCTAAAAGAAAAAGTGGTGAAATAATTACATTGTCCTGGCGGCCAGTTCCTAGATATTGCCTGCCCAGACTAGCCACTAGAAACAGACACTGAAAGTCCCATGCTTCCCCTTCTTC
This sequence comes from Mustela erminea, assembly GCF_009829155.1. Taxonomy (NCBI): domain Eukaryota; kingdom Metazoa; phylum Chordata; class Mammalia; order Carnivora; family Mustelidae; genus Mustela; species Mustela erminea. The sequence continues at coordinate 84,693,055 of NC_045621.1, forward strand.
ATACATGAAATGTTCTGTCCCATTTCTCATGCCATCAGGGACACCTTCTTTTTAAATTCTAAAATTATAATCAGTTTCTTTCATTATGTAACCTGTGTTTTAACAGATTTCCCAGAGCTCTCTTTTTCTTCCTAGGCCTTTTAGAGTTCTTCCAAAGGAAATGTAGGACATTATATTTCTCTGGGTTAATGGAATTCTCTAATATGCAGAAAGCAAGACTAGATGGTTTGTTTTACAGTTACTTGATTAATCTACTCAAAGTAAGTTTTAATTAATGAAACTGTATGTATATAAGATTCTAAAAGTCTAGCTTACCATTTGAATTAATACTTGGGTTGCTTTTCACTTTTCAAGTATCAAAATCAGTAGGAGCTAAAATACCCTTGCAGACTATTTCTGCATCTCCCTAATCTTCCTTGGAATGCTGCATGAAGTTATTTTTGCTTTGTTTTGTTTTGTTTGTTTTTTTTTTTGCTTTTGTTTGAGTAAGATTCAGTACCTTCAAAGCTTTCCTTAATATCATATAACCTTAACACAAGCACCTTATTTCCTTCATGAATTTCTGAAATCTGCAATATGTATTTCTATTTCCATGGGACTAAAGAGAAAACTCGCCACAAAATAATTCTCAGCATATGTGCATAGGGTAAAAATGGTGGAGAAATAGACAGGAGGAATCATCTATTTAGAGATATGCTATAGTTTTCTTTCCTTTAAAATAGTAGCCTAATTGAACATAATACTTAAAAATAAATTTAGTCAAACTGAATTCATAAAAGGACTATAAAAGTAAACATCAATTACAATGTAAGCTAATGCTAATAAAAATAAAAGCATTTAAAATCGACATATACTAAAAATAATCTTCCCATTAAAATGAAACAAAAATCAAAATTGCAATGTTTATTGCTATGTATTTCTCTGTGGAGAAGTCTTCTTGAAGTTTAATTCTTTAGTGAATTTCATTTATAGATCTTCCTTCCAGCAAGTTTTCTACTTGCCAATAAACACCAAGGAATGTCTCCGTTCTATGTCCAGACCAGATTGCTACCCCCTTTCTTATCTGCCCAATTAGCTTTATAGGCCTCAGCTATCACCAGCCTAACTACCTTGGAGCTCCTAGATGAAAGTTTCTTATCCTAGGCTGTTCTATTCATCAAGAATCTAGCAAAATGTAGGTTTGAATAGTTTCCTATGAAACACCTCCCACTCAACTGATTTGTGGTCCCTAATGAACCATAAGCTGATGGACAATTATTCATTTGGCTGAGGCCCATGGAACATTTAAAGGGTACTCGGGATCTTATAAGGCTGCATATGTGACTTCCATTTAAGTTTAGATACAAGATTTTTGACACGAGCAAGAAATATAACAAACTTTAACTGGAATCACTGTGAAAGAACAACTATGAGTAGCAATCCAGCTTCTCTGTGATTGGTGTGCAGACAAACCAAAAAATAATAAGGGTAAAAAGTTCCTACATTTAGAAAAGCAACACCGATTCACATTAAACAGAAACTTTGTAACTTTAAACCATAATCACAGTGTATTATAACTAAGCAGTCACTGCGTTTTTAAAGACCTTAACATATTTTTTTAACTTTGGCAAAAGTTTGAACTATTATTAAAATTTATTTAAAATCAAAATATTTAAAAATAAAAGGTGACAGTGAAAATTTCTTCCTCAAAATAAAATAGAATAAGAATATAGCTCGCTAAATCTTGTCATTAAAAAAATGCTATTTAGGTTTTTACTTTTTTTCTTCTCCCCCAAAGATTTCATTTATCTACCAGGGATCACAACTAGGCAGAGAGGCAAGCAGAGAGAGAAGAGGAAGCAGGCCTCCCCCACCCTGCTGAGCAGAGAGCCCAATGCTGGGCTTGATCCCAGGACCCTGTGACCATGATGGGAGCGCAATGCAGAGGCCCTAACCCACTGAGCCACCCAAGTGCCCCTGCTATTTAGGTTGCCAAACTGTGTAAAGAACCAAGATGCCCTTCAACGGATGAATGGAAGGATGAAGGAAGATGTGGTCCATATACACTATGGAGTATTATGCCTCCATCAGAAAGGATGAATACCCAACTTTTGTAGCAACATGGACGGGACTGGAAGAGATTATGCTGAGTGAAATAAGTCAAGCAGAGAGAGTCAATTATCATATGGTTTCACTTATTTGTGGAGCATAACAAATAGCATGGAGGACATGGGGAGTTAGAGAGGAGAAGGGAGTTGGGGGAAATTGGAAGGGGAGGTGAACCATGAGAGACTATGGACTCTGAAAAACAATCTGAGGGGTTTGAAGTGGTGGGGGGGTGGGAGCTCGGGGTACCAGGTGGTGGGTATAATTGAGGGCACGGATTGCATGGAGCACTGGGTGTGGTGAAAAAATAATGAATACTGTTTTTCTGAAAATAAATAAATTAATTTTAAAAAATTTAAAAAAAAAAAAAGGTCATTGGAGCACACTTTCTGGTAAGCACCTCTTAAGTATCTCTGGCCCAATTCATTTTCAGGGAACAAGATGATCAGAAATCTTCCTGAGATGGGAAGATGCATGTTTAGTAATTGAAGACATCACTTAAATTTGTATTGCCTGGGCTTACCCTTAGTTTCATCTAATGCAGCTTCCCTGGTTAGAGTCTGACTCACAATATTAAGCACAGAGCAAAATGAGAAGCAGTATATCTTAGATATTTAGCAGATTCGCTTTAAAGCATCCCTTCTATCCGGGGTAGGCCATGGACATGGAGAATTTCTGGACACTGCTATATACTGAGGTCTCAAAACAGATGCTTGATCTCATCAGTTGAGAACAAGGATTGTTTTCTATTTTCTTTGTTGTTGTTGTTATTTTTTTGTTGTTGTTTTATTTTCTGTAGTTTGGGAGTGAGGACTCTATTTTTTAAGGCTATGTGGTTGGGTCACTATTGTAAATTTAGGCGTACTGCCTGTAAACATACTAAAATAACATTTGTTATTGAATGATAAATTGAAAAATAGAAGGTTTACTTCTGTAAGATCTCCCTCTCTCTCACCCCCACCATCTGCCACTACTAAATGACAAAAATTGTAATGGCTGTCCCAGGCAGTATCAACTTAATAAAAGATGAAGAAAAATAGAAGAAAGTGAGAAGCAAAACAATGAAAAAGGCCTATACTTTTTTTTTATTCTTATTTTGACATGCTTTAAGACTCAATCTGTGAAATAAATTCTACCTTTACATGGAAGCATTATATGATACAGATATTCTGCTTTAGGATGATTCACAAGATGAAGGAGTTGGACTAGTTAGGAGAAGCTTTAAAGAATTAAAATATCTAGGTTTGTCTCTAACATCTAAAATGTTGGTGACCCTTTTCCCTGACTCCATTATTGAATTACTAATATGTAGAATGGACTGCTTCACTGAATGATTATAACATCTGTAATTTTAACACATTTTACCAGCATATTGAACTTAACTTTGCTTGATTTTTTTACCCTATAACTCACTTCTACGAGGAAGCTGTGTTAGTCTTTGCAAATATAAATATTACCTTCTATTTTAAAATTTCAGATCTTGAAACTATTCTCTTGGAATAATCTCAATATCTCACATCTGGAAATGTTTTGATAATGGGTATGATCAAAAGATCATGCCAATTTACTGAGAATTAAAGTATGTCTATTTTTGTAGCAGTTTCTGTGATATTTATTCAAGTCCTTCTTAAAAATTTATTTCTCAATGAATAGGCAAATTTCAGGGTCCTATAATATTTGTATCATAAGCATTAGTGCTATGCATAGCAACCAGGGTTCGGAAGACTCCAGAGCATCAAAAATGGTGCCCATGCTATTTTAATGGAGCAATCAGAAGAAGACATTGCATGAAATTGGAAATTAGAAGAAGTTATTATAATAAAGCTCATTTTCATTTACATCCTATAAAAAAAAGATGGTCTACAGTTTTATTAAATTGAGAAAATTATTTGAATTGCAAAGAATAATTTACTTATCTATAAATTTAAATTTATAGATAAAGAATAAATAAATAAATATAGATAAAGATAAATAAATTTATCTATAAATTTATAGATAAAGAATCCTATTCTTTGGGATTCTTCTCCTTTCTTTTTCTTTTGTTTTTTGAAGAGGATATGCTTTTTGCTAGACTTGGTAATATTCACTTGACTATCTGCTATTACATAACTGACTTACTATTTAATGAAACCATAAGTAATTGTCCCTTTTAATAGAAAAACATGATTGGGTGTTGGCAATTTCATATAGCTCAACATGTTTCTGGGTTGTGTGGTTTTCTGTTGAGAGGGAAACACTAGATAATGAGCAAAGTGGAATTAGGCTGATAATTTTCTTCAGTTATTATAATACCTTCTAGTATGATTATCCAGGTTTTTCCAAAGGTAATTGTCAACATGGTTCAGTTAAAGGTAATTCTTTTGTTTTCCTTTTACACACATATTTTGAATAACATGGCCAAAACCCATAAAAAGTATAATAAAATGAAAGCCATTAGATCATCCTGTTTGGTTTATCTTATAATGACCAAGTTGTGATATCAACAACTCTGTTTAGATACAACTTAAAATTGTTCTTGTCATTGCAGAAAATAGAGAAATTAATTTTGGTTTTAAGATGGGATTGGGAGGGAGACAAACCATAAGTGACCCTTAATCTCACAAAACAAACTGAGGGTTGCTGGGGGGAGGGGAGTTGGGAGAAGGGGGGTGGGGTTATGGACATTGGGGAGGGTATGTGCTTTGGTGAGTGCTGTGAAGTGTGTAAACCTGGCGATTCACAGACCTGTACCCCTGGGGATAAAAATATATGTTTACAAAAAATAAAAAATTTAAAAAAATATTATGATGATTTAGGGTTTTCATTTTATGTGAAAACAATTGCTCTTTGATAAATTCTTATACTATTAAAGAAACATAGAGATTTTGCTGTTGGAAATTGGAAAATCTTTAATATGCAAATACAAAAATATCTTCTAAAATGATCAATGAATGTGAGTCATCACAAGCTAGCCACTTAAAGTGATATTTAAATGATTCCTAATTTTTAGATTGAATCAAGTCAATGGGCCCAGAAAATCAACCAACCAAAACAAAAACAAGAATCTAGTTCTTATATTTCATTATACTCATTCAATGAATAAATTATTAGTCAATTAAAAAATCCCCATTTATATACTCAAATATTATTTTTAATTATTCATTATTTTTAAAAGATTTATTTATTTATTTGAGAGAGAACGTTTACACAATCAAGGAGTAGGGGAGGAGGAGGAGGAGAGGGAGAGAATCTTAAGCAGACTCCCCACTGAGCACAGAGTAGGCTGGATTCCATAACCTTTTATACCATGTTTTAAAAGGTCCAGAGGTTTGTAAGCTGTCTGGTTTTGTATTTGTTTTAGGTTTTCTCCAAGTTCTGCTCAGTCATATCTGGGAACACCTTGAAAGTATTGAGACATCTTTAAAGTATATACAAGAATATTTATAATTGTCAAGGGAGAAAATAAATCTTTTAAGCAAAGTATTGCCATTCAGAGTTTTTGTATTATCTAGATGTCTCGAGAATGTATTTTGAGGAGCAGGAACTTCCTGGCATTTCTGAAATTATGATATGAAGGGAGGTACTTACTCTGCTTTCTAAAAAGTGTGTTCTTGCTTTCACATAGCATGCTTGGACCCTTATGAAACTTGGATTCAAAAAATAAGTCAGTAGGCTGCTTGTCATCCCTAGTAGAGCATAGGCTACAAGAAAAACAAAGCTGTTTCAGATGTTAGCTGCAACTCCTCTGTTAGCTTCATGAACTGGGGAAAAACATTACACATCTCTGGATCTTTGTTTAACCACTAAATGCAGATATTTATATGCATCTTATGACATTGTCCCAAGAATAAAGCAAGTTGTTGTAGAATGCTTGGCCTAGGAGATGTAGTAAAAAATGTAACCAGCATTCATTTTCAAAGCTTTTTGAGCAGTATCTTTTGAACCAAAGCACGTTCCTCTTTGTCATGGTTCCCCATCTTGTGTTCTATTACCCTTCAAAAGTCCTGTGAAAAATAAGGTTCTATGGACAAATTTGTTTGGCAAATACTGAAGAACTCATTCTCATTCAAAGAGTCATTATAAATTAAAAATTAAAAATTAAAAATTATAATTATAAATTAAAAATTATAAATTAAAAATCTTGAGGGGGTGCTTGAGTAGCTCAGTCAGTTAAATGTCTGCCTTTGGCTCAGGTTATCATCCTAGGGTCCTGGGATCGAGCCCCATGTCAGGAGCTTGAAAGTTATACTCCCTGCTAAGTGGGGAGTATAACTTTCCAGCACCCTCTGCTGCTCTCCCTGCTTGTGCTCTCTTGATCTCTGTCAAGTAAATAAATAAAATCTTTAAAAAAGTCTTGAAAAGATGTTTTCATGAAGAAACACTGTATTTGACCCATCATTTCTTAAACATACATGATGAGGGGACTCTTATCCTCTGGAGGCACCTTTTAATATTCTAGAAATAATTTCCCCAAAATATACTTAGAGAAAAAGATTTATTATTAGTAATGTCTCAACAACACCTATGATTTTGCTTTTAGGTTAATTGAGACAAGGTAAAACATAACTTCAGGGTGTAAAATGTAATTGTATATAGGTATTATTTATACCCACATTGTGATCCCTCTAGTCTACAGATCACATGTATGGCTATGGTGCAGCAATGTGTTTTTTTTTTTTTTCCTGTTTGCATGGAGGAATGAATATATATGTGTGTCTGTGTGTTGCATGGGAATGTGTTTTATATGTGCATGTGAGTTTGTATGTGTTTGAGTATAGAATTAATAATTTCTTTATGTAGCTACTATATCAAGTCACTAAATTATATATGAAGTATAATTCCCTGTTCAATATAGAAGGTATTGTAATTACTGCTATGCTGTTTTAATCTTTGTCCCATGTGGTAAATAGAGACTTAGTCAATCTTAGGAGCTTATTAATTTAAACATCGGATCAGAGTACACATTTAAAATAGTCCTTTAAAATCTATTCTTTTAAATTCATTTTCCCACATTCTCTTCTGCTCCTCAGAGTTTACCTCCATGGGCTGGTATTTTCTCAGATAACCAGTTTATTTATAAAACCCAAAGAACTCAAAATTATGTTGCACACAAAGCAATATTTAGGTTCTTTCAACATCTGAGGCAAAGCAACAAGAGGTTTGACTTCCTCCAAGACCAACTTAGGGTCACTGCTTGTTTGTTTTCCTTTACATGGGCACTCTAGCCTTCCTTAACGTCCAATTTGCCTTCAATCAGTAGGTATTTAAACTACAGGAGGAGTCCAGCCAAAATAAGCCATCCTTCTGCCAGTTCCAAGTCTCCTTTCTTCCCACTCTCTCTGGGTTTCCTCTTATAACTTTACCCTTCGCTTAGTCCATGGAACTTGCCGGGGTCCTCTAAGGGACATTTAACTTTAGTGAGTTATTACTCATTTTAAACAAAGTCACAGAATCACTATTCCTAGAGAAGGCAATTGTTGGCAGAAAAGGAAGAAAGAAACAGAAGTCAAGCCTTCTTCTTACTTTGTCCTTGTTTATAATGGCTTCCTACTGATTCTGAAAATCTGGATTGCTAGGGGAAGGATAATCCCTTACCCACTTCCCTTTTAATCTGAAGATGTTAGATAGATAGATGATAGATAAAGTCTGTGTGGGTGTGTGCGCATTTTAAAGTGTGAATACATACAGTACAGAGAAGGTCAAATTCATAGTCTAAAAAAATCATTTGGCATGGTTGTTTCTGTCTAGAGCGCTCGAAAGTGCATCTTCCATTTCAGGAAGCACTACTCCATGCCCTTGCTTTTCATTCCCTTTGCTAAGCAATATGTCCAGATTTATCCATCCTCCAATCTGTCTCTAAAACTCAAGTCCTGCTTATTGTCTTGACCGAACACAAACTTTAATAAAAAGGACTGTTAAACACACAATCTATTAAGTCGCACCAAAGACACTTTAACTCACTTGAATTTAAGCATCTAACTAAACGTACCTTGGTTTTCCTTTCTGATTTCTGCCCCTCGGCACCCCTTTCATTTCCCAACTCACCCATGGCAATCATGAACTACAGCATTTAGGAGTGAGAAACTTCCCTACAGACATATCCAAAAATGATTTTTTCTCATATCAAGAGCCCTTTAAAATTCTTTTTTAAAATAACACTTTGAAAAAAATAACATCTGTTTAAATCCTTTTATCATGATTTAAACACATTTTCAGTTATCACATTTTTTTTTCTTTTTTTTCCCTTTTTTTTTAAGTTCTTTTTATACCTGTTACCATGGACACAATGTTGCTTGCCTCAGAGTCTAATTAAAATGGTTATTTGTTCAGCCAGGGAATTAGAGAATAATCACGTGTTGGGGGAGTGGTTTCAAAATCTGAGGAAACTATTGTTTAGCTTCTCTTGATAGAAATGCTTCTTCTCTATCAAATCCTCTTTCCAGGAGTGTTTTGACTAATAAATCCCTAAACAGATCCAACATGTACTATTTAGAGCCGTAGAACAGATTTTAATCTTATATGCCTCTGGCCTTTGGGAAGGTTTTCATGGGTTATAAAGCAGGATCTGGTATTTGTGCATATGAGTCCACGGGGGGCGGGCAAAGGGGGAAAGAACCCTGTCTTGTTAAATTATTGAACACATAATATCTCATCTGCTGTAAAATTTAGAAAGAAATTGTGATGGTTCTTAGGTTTCGATCCATCTTCCAATGAAACCACTCTTCTCCTTTTGTATAGTTCATTTCCTCGTATTGGACTATTTGTCTATTGTTTCTGTTTTTTGTTTGTTTGTTTGTTTGTTTTGAGAGAGAAAAATCAAATAATTTAAAAGATCCAAACTTCTGTCTAAATTCATCATGACAATAAGTTTCTCTAATACATCATGCATTTAAAACTGAATAAGTGGGAAAGAATTTCTTTTTCTTCTTCAATAACAGTACTTCTAAGAGCACAGCTTTGACAATGTTGACTACCAGGGTATTTAGAATAGACAATAATAATGTAGAAAGTTACTATGGTTTTCCAACAAGTCTATAAATCCAGTGTTGAAAATTTCCAGAGTTGGAGAGACTTTGCTATTTTTATTTATTTTCCACAATCCACTCACTTTCACAACTTTCATCATGCAACATATTAGTGTAGTCTCAGTGTTGCTTAGCATCTTATTAGAGATAGCTGAAAGGTGTTCTGAAGGTTATTTAGTATGAGCTCCCATTCCTTAAAATCAGTCACAAACTTGACCTGATAAAATGTTTTGATTATTGTATATTATGATGTTATTAAGTGAAATGCATAAAAATATGAGATTCTACTGAACAACAATGCCATAAGAGTAGTGCCAAAGCAGTGTAGGGCTAGTGAGAAGTTAACCAGATGGTGTGACAGGAAGTTAGAATTCAAGGGTGATTTCTGGTTCCAATAAACTATTAGGCCCTATGCTGACCCATCATTCACTTTCCTTAAAAGAAAAGAATTGAGTTCATAGTTTCTAAGTTTCCTTCCACCTTTAACAATCTATAATAATTCAAGTTTTCCACCAGCATTATATCATACTCTTCAACTGCCAATGATTTAGACTGGCAATTAAGTATCACATTTTCCTAAACCATAGTCTTATTCACAGATTTGAAATTAGTTATTGAGAATCCAGAAGGGAATTTTCTGGTTGACAAAGCAGAATCTCCTATAATTTCATGATAAACCATGAGATATCAGAAGACTTGTTTGATTATGGTAGGTGGTTTTGGGTTCTAACACCCAAATCTCTGAATACCTAATTCTTTTGTCATTAAGGTAACAGGTAGAAATGTTTGAGACTTTTTGGAACTAAGACTGCTCCTTAAGGGGGAAAAAAAGAAAGAAAGAACAAACGAAAGAAAGAAGGAAAGAAAAGAAACTTTGATAGTCCTTGTTTGTCAGTTATATCTACAAAATTTTGGTTAGCAAATATTATTTGAGTTTTTTAACTCATTTATATTTCCCACCAAAACTAGTGGTTTTTCACTAAAACTCAGTGCCTATTTTTTTATATAGATTCTTAATGTTCCTAAAAACAATAAACTTATTAATTTATTATGTTTTTCTCAAGCAGTCAAAACCACAGTTTTGCATTGAGTCTACAAGAGGAAAAAAGGCACTAAAAAACATCAAATTTAGCTATCTTTTAGCCTCCAAGTTTTTCTCTTTTGACCATTCTGCTAATCATTTCATCAAACAATATGACAATGCTTGAATGAATAGTTCCTGGTCTCCTCCACCCAGAGCCATGGAACACTACATCAAAAACTAATGATGTACTGTATGGTGATTAACATAACATAATAAAAAAAAAAAATAGGACCCACAGCCAGGAAAGGTCTTTGTAAAGATGCTAAATGACTCTAGCTTGATCAAGGGATGAAAAAGGCAAAGATTTCCAGAAAATCAAGTTTGACCTTAGCTTTGGTACTTTGAGAATCAATTCAAAAATATGAATATAAATTCAATTTACATTTTAAAAAAATCTATTTTGGGGATGCCTGGGTGGCTCAGTCTGTTAAGCATCTGCCTTCAGCTCAGGTAATGATCCCAGGGTCCCGATATTGAGTCCCACATCAGGTTCCTTGCTCAGCAGGGAGCCTGCTTCTCCCTCCCCCTGCTGCTTTCCCTGCTTGTGCTCATACTCTCCTTATCTTTCTCTGAAAAATAATATTAATAATATAATAATAAAATTTTAAAAATCTATTCTTTTATGATTGGGAGGCACACAAGAGTTAGGAAAAGTAACACATGGCCTATGTCGCCTTGTTTATATTAAATACATGCAATTAATCATTTTGGAATGTTTCAATTTCAAATTTAAGATGAATTTTAAGTTTGGAAAATTAAATTTGGTATAATTATAAAGCAAAGGCCACACCAAACCTAAAGGTACTATAATGCATGTATGGATTCATTGTTCATTCTTTGAAGAAATATTGAGTAAGCTGGGCTTGCTAAATATTCTCTATGTGCTGGGCCCTGTTACAAGTGGTTAAGACATAAGACATGTTACAAGTGGTTAAGACTTAACCATACAAGTGGTTAAGACATAAGACAAGACATGTCTCGGTTAAGACAAGTGGTTAAGACATTTGGTTGAGGCCAAAAGAAATGATTATATTATCTCTCATGGAGTTTATATTCTTTTTGAGAGATGCGGCTGATAAACAACAAAAACAAGTAACTTCAGAAAACAATATTTGTAAAAAAATTTAAAATAAGTTGGGAGAAACTCTTCCATTTACACTTTAAGTTTCTGATGGTGATATTTAAGCTGATAATGGGATGGCACATTGAAATAAAACATGAAAATGTGAGAGGGAAGATTCCCAAAAACAGGACCCTGAAGGCCATGGTCAGGAGTTTGGATTTCTATACGTGAGGTGCGAAGATGCTAGAGGATTTTAGGCAGAAGAGTGACATGTGTGATCAGATATACTGATTACTATTCTTCAGTCAGATCTTAGTTCTAAATCTCACTTCTTCTCAGGAGCCTTCCTTGGCCAACTAGGATCCTCTATGAAATTCCTTCACAGTGTTGTGATAGTTTTCTCAATTGTAATCGGCATGCCATATCACCTGATTTATGATTTATGGCTTGTTTGATTATATCTCTCTTCCCTACTAGACTCTGAGTTTCATGAAGCTAGAAATTTTCTTCTTGTTCATCTTGTATAATGCTCTTCCTATCACAAGCCTCTCAATAAGGATCTGCTCAGTATATGCATGAGTAATTGAACTGTAAATGAATAAAACTTCAAATGAAAGAATTAAATAATTTAGAACTCTAAGAATTACAAACACTGAATGTTTCATAGACATTGAAAAAAGATAAGATATGTAGGTAAACTCATTCCTTCTTCCGTAATCCACCTAAGTTATCACAAGGAAGGACACCTAGATTTCTTCTGAAACATACTGGATGGTGGTATTTTTCATTATGATAAGGACACGGGGAGAAAAACAGGTTTGATGAGACAGGTCATGGGTTGGCTTTCGGCATGATGAAATTGAGTTTCTCCTGGATCTCAACTGAAAAATTCAAATAGACAATTTAATATAAGTATCTAAAAATCAGAAGAAAGTCCTAGACATACACATCTGAAAGACATTGACTTATGGTTAATAATTGAAATATCTTGTTCTGAATGATATTTCCCAGGAAGAAAGAATATAGTGAAAAGAGGATCTGATACTGAGTTTTGAGGGACCCCAGAAAGAATGAGATAAGTTGCAAAAAAGACCAAGGTAAGGCAGTATAAGACAGTATAAGACTTGTAATGCTGCAAGTCTGTAATGAGCTCTGTAATGAGTCTGTAATGGCTCTGTAATGAGCCAATTTTGGTACAGTTTGTGAATTTTATTTATCTATTTAATAAATATATATATTAAACACAGTACTATAATATACTATTACTATAGGTTCTAGAGATTCAAAGAAAAGAAAAACACAGTCTCTAACAACACAGCTTTAATAAAAATCTAAGCAGTTCTCTTAAGAGAATTAAGTTCAAAAACAAGAAAAGTTGACATCACCTTAATCATATGAAAGTACCCATAACATGTCTTATACTCAGATATATTTTACTTCACAGGATTTCTCTATTTTTATGAGAATGCAATATTTGACCAGTAAAGAGAACACTGTAGTTTAAGAAAACATTATACTACTTTGACCTTTTCGATATTCTGTATTTTGATTGGCTGAATTGGAATATCTCATCATGTCCATCCAAGTAACAGCAATACTGTAAACACTATGAACTTGACTAGTCAGCCAATCAAATTATAGACTGTTGTAAAGGTCAAAGCAATACAATATGCTACTATAATTTACATAACATATGTGCAGCATTACAAGTCCAATATTTCATCCTTCAGACAAGGATTGAACAAGAACATAAAAAGGCATAACATGAATGCATTTTCCTGACAATACAACCAGAAAAACATTCATGAGATTTCCCAGATAGTTACGAAAGAAAGAAAGAAAGAAAAGAAAAGATATCCATTAGCTAAAGTTGTTTCAAGTCAATTTATAGGCTATAGAAAGTTCTCAGAGAAGTTCCAAAAAAGTGGGAGGGAAGCAAGAGATGCATTGGTCTAAAAGTAAGGAGACCTGGATTCTACACTCTGCTTTGCTACTGACTAGTTATAAGACTGTGAAAGATTATTGAATTTTTTGGCACTTATTTTTTTTTAATCTTTTGAAGGAAGAGGTACACTTATAATTATTGATTTCAATCACATTAGGTGACAGGATTTTTCAAATATGCAGCAGTAAATATAAAGCTATCCCTCCCTTGGAAGTGAATGTAATCTTGTGGGACATAAGACAAATAAACAAGCAATGAGTTAGTTTACTTTAAGTAGTGATAGAAGAAAAATCTTAGCATAAGCCTGCCCATAGTCTGTTATTGTTCTACAATACCTCTGTCAGTTTGGAAAGATCTTCATTTATATATAAGACGTAAAGTACCAATAGAGTCGATTCCCATAGACCTTATGGTTATGGACCCTTAAATTCTAGGCCAAAGAAATAGTTCATGATTCAACAATGAGGCAATAGAAGGCAGGATGATGCTAAAAATGACATAATTCACATTTTAAACTTCTAAAATCAGTTCATAAAACATGCTTACCATTATAGGGGGCAAAAAGCAGCTGCTACTATTCCATTCCTCTTTTGTTACATTTTCTAGGTAGACTGTGATCTGTTGTGCTTTTTTTCCCTCTGAAAACACTATTCTAGATGTTGACATAAACATTCATTGAACTGTTAGAAGGTAGGAAACAGCAGTGGACCCATTATGATTTTTAAAAACCTGCATTTTCTAGGTCAATCATAGAAATATTAAAGACTAACGAATCAGAAATAATTTGTTACAAATAACAAATCAATTAAGTTATAAGAATGTTAAGTAAATGTTCAGAGGAATAATACATTTTCTTTTAAAAGTAACTTAACTTTGTGAATTTATAATTTTACAAGCCAAATCAAGAGCAAAAATACTGAGCAATAAATGAAATAATCCACTCAGCTAACTTCAATTGATCATAATTATGGAAGAAAGACATTTGAAGTTAAACAACTATTTCCAATTGCTGAATATGACTATCTAGTAGATAATAAATATACCATACATGTTCAATATACAGAATGGGTTTGCAAAAATATACTCAGAACCTCTTTTGGTCTTTTTACCTTGCATTAATCACTTTAAATATGTATTAAAAGTAGGTAAGTAAATATGATCTTTTTTTTTTTTTCTCTGTAGCTAGTTTGTGGTTATTTATTGCTTACCCCAATCATATCTATGCTTCGGGAATAATCTTGGTACTTCCATCTTCATAACTTCAAAAATTTCTTTCTTTCAAAAATTCTATCCAGAATTTCTAAACTATAAAAACTAAAATCCTTGAAACAAATGGAGTTTACCTATATAGATATATAGGTAAAATATATATATATATATATATATATATATATATATATATATATAACATTTGTATGAAATCCATTTAAAAGGGTATAGGAAATAACCTCTAGGGAATGAAGTTTTAGCAATTGTTTAAAATGAAGGATTTTTTTGTTATGTGAGCAAAGGTAGTCCCCTGGATACACATCCTTAACTCATCCAGTTAATAAAGAATCAGATTAACCACTGTAAAGATGACTAATACATTAAATACTTTTCAAAATATAAAGGGCCTTTGAAGTGGTTCAATAGAGCAATTATCTTATTTTACAGATGAATACATTGAAGTGGGGAGAGGCCATGTGACTTGTTCAAAGTCACACATCTAATTAGTTGCAGAGCTCAAAATATTCCAAAACTTTCCATCTCAATTTTCCCCTGGGTAAAACCAAATGCCTTACAATGGCTTCCAAAACAGTGTTAGTCAAGGTCCTTGCAGAAGTTGATGATACACACAGGGTGTTACTGAAAAGAGTGTAATAAAGGGACCATTTACAGAATCCTTGAGTAGGGTTAAGGAAACCAGTGGTGGAAGTAAAGCACCCAGGAAATAGCAGTAATGAGAAGCCATTATTGCTCTTAGATTTAAAGGGGAAATGGGAATAAAATAGAGTTTAGAGAGAACTTGGGATCTTGGATGAAAGACAGTCTAAGAGAACATGCACCTGAATGTAGCACTGACAAAATCAAGGCACTGCATGGAGGGAGTTGGGGGTCAGAATACTCTATCCTCTCCTTCAATCTCCTGGTTATGCTTCTATCTAACAAACTTAAGTCAAGGCGGCTTTGAGCCTGAGGGCAGTTCTTGGACCCGCCTCTGGGGGCTGACAGCATTGCAGAGAAGTCTGAAAAGGGACCTGGAATAGATAAAGGGCACTGGATCATCAGCTTAATAATTCTATGTCAAAGATTATATTTTATCATTTTATAACCTAGTAAATGTCTAGATATACTCAACTATATCAGCCTAACTGATCAATTACTTAGTACTTAGGCATGTGTTGGCTATCACTGTTTAAGATAAACTCACACGTAGGCATGCTGGCGTCTTTATAATTATGATCTCCAATCCCATTTAGTATCCAGTGCTATCTGAAACTCTAGTCAATACTCTTCTCATACTCCTCAGTGACTATTTTGGTTCGTCCTCACTCTCATCAGATCTTCACCCAAAGAACTCCCTATCTCACCAACTGTCGGAGACAGGCCCCTGGCCAGGGCGGCCTCCGCCATTAAAAGATGGCGCCTGGCTAGTTGCCAGGTTAGGATTGCCTCGTGAGACTAAGCGGAACGCCCAAAGAGGAAGTAAACAGCATTGGTTGCTAGCAAAGTTGTTCATTTAGGTGCACAGCCTGATTCGCTCCCTCCTGTACCCTGCTCACTGATTGGTCATGTAAGCGTATATAAGTGTGTAGACTTGCGGAAATAAAGAGAGAGAAGATGCATCCGAACCAGGGTTCTTGTCGTCCTTGCGGGGCGAGGGCGATAACCAACCAGACTTTACCATCTTGTGAACAGAGAAAATAGAAGCTATCAGATGGGATGGGTGATTTCTAGATCTTATATCACCCTAACTGTAAAACTTACCCTCATTCACATTTTACTCTCCTTTGCTTCCTTCCCTCTGCCACCAAGTCTGGTCTCATCACTTGTATTTTAAATCTGAGCTCTACTGCATTATTGCTTTCTTTCTGTCCCTCCACTTCTCCATCCCTTTCTGGAAAGTCACCATGCCACTTGTGTCTCATGAGGGCAGAAATATATTCTATCACAACAATTAGGTAAAAAGAAACCTACTGTTCAGAGAAAGTGATGATACTTATTGTGAAAATGATCTCCAAAATCTCACTATATGGGTGCTTTACACAATAAAAGTGGATTTCTTATCATGACAGAGTTCCATGCAATTAAGTTCCACATAAGGACTTTCCATTCTGTGTTTATTCCACTCTATAGGGCCAGGAAGAACCCCATTCTATCCTGTGCAGCGGGGAAGAAAATGATGGTAAAGGATCTCATGAGAATATTTAGAAGACAGGCCTGAGATACTGACTTCCTTTTCATATACATCTCACTGATTAGACAGTAGTCACATGGAACCAGCTAACCACAGAGGAGCCTGTGAGCCTCCAGCCAAGACCAGTTTTGTACTAATTTTCTATGGAAGTCACAATGAATTGTCACAAACTTTGTTCCTTAAAACAGCATAAATTTATAATCTTACCACTCTGTTAGTCAAAAGTCCAACAGGGAGGCGCCTGGGTGGCCCAGTCGTTAAGGGTCTCCCTTTGACTCAAGTCATGATCCCAGGGTCCTGGGATAGAGACCAGCATTGGTCTCCCTGATCAGGAGGGGTGTCTGCTTCTCCCTCTCCCACTCCCCCTGCTTGTGTTCCCTCTTACTGTATCTCTCTCTGTCAAATAAAGAAATAAAACCTTTAAAAAAAAAAAAAGTCCAACATGGGTTTCATTAGTCTGAAATTAAGATGTCATCAGGGCTGTGTTCCTTTCTGAAGGGTCTAGGTATGAATATATTACCTTGTCCTTTGTGCTTTTTTTCTTTCCTTTAAAAGTTTTCCTTTCCTTTAAATGTTTTATATATGTGTGTATGTATGTATGTATTTGACAGAGAGAAAGCATATGAGAGAGAGCATGAGAAGGAGGGGCAGAGGGAGAGGGAGAAGCAGACTCCTCACTGAGCAGAAAGCCCAACAGGTACAGGATCCCAGGACCCTGGGATCATGACCCAAGAGGAAAGCAGTCACTTAACCAACGGAGCCACCCAGGCACTCAGCCTTTTCTGGTTTCTAGAGATGATGTAAACCTTGGCTTGTGACCCTCCTTTCTCCATTTTCAAAGTGAGAAACTGCATCTCTCTGACCTTTTTCTCCTAACCACAGCCAGGAAAGTTGTCTGTTTTAAGGACTCATGTAATTAGGTTGGACCCATCTAGAAAATCCAGGGTAATCTCCAATTTCAAGATTTATAATCTTAATTATGTCCATTAGCTTGCTCTGTGGAGAACTACTATGCTGTCTACCACACATTCAGGAAACACATTCCATTGCAATTGTCACATTTTGTTTCAAATTTGTCTCTAAACGTTTTCTATCTTTCTCATTTCCTTTATAGCCAAACTCTGAAGTCTTTTCTATATTCACTATCTCTAATTCATTCTCTCCTATTCACTTAATTTTTAAAAAGATTTTATGTATTTATTTGGGAAAGTGAGAGAGAGGGAGAGTGCATGAGCAGTGGGGAGGGGCAGAGGGAACAAGACAAGCAGACCGCCTGCTGAGCGCAGAGCCTGACACAGAACTGGATCCCAGGACCCTGAGATCGTGACCTGACGTGAAGGCAGACACTTCGCTGACTGAGTTACCCAGGCAACGCTCTCCCATTCACTTAGTAAACCTATGTGGTGCAGACTGTCACCTCCACACTCCACTGCAATAGTTTCAGTGTTAACAAGGTCTACTTGCTGATTAATTACGGGGCCATCTTTTCGTTCCTACACAATAGCATTAGATGTTATCACTCCACCTTGCATGCCTTGCCCTTTTCTCTTGACTTTTCTATTATCTTTCTTTGAGCTGCATCTCAGTCTCCATTAAGGGTATTGCTCCCTCTATTTATGTTTTAAATATTGTTTATCTCCCTGATATTCTCTTAGGCTCCCATATATTATATGCCATACTTCTCAAACTTGGCATACAAATAATGCACATTTTAATTTTCTACTTGAGACCCATCCACCCGAATCAGCAAGCTGTTTGAGGTCACCCAGTAGGGTTCTCCTGCACTCCCATTGCCTGCTCAATCCAGACTTATCTAGGGACTAATATCCATCAAATATTTCTAGGGTATAAGCTTTTCATACAAACAATCTCATTTAATATTCTTAACAATTCTATGAGGTAGATACTTTTATTAGCCTGATTTCAGAGCTGAATACATTGAGATCAAGCAGGACTGATTAATTTGTTTAAGGTCAGACAGCTGAAGAATGATTTGGTAAAGAAGAAATAAATAATATTCCTAAAGAGAGGGGAGATAATTTATTCTTTGTGAAACCACATTATACATTTTAAAGCAGATCTTTTAATAAAGTATTACTTTTTTTGGAGGAGGAGAGGGGAGAGAAGAGAAATCAAAATGAGATTTCAGGTAAAATCTTACCTGTCCCCACCTTTGTGCTTCAGCTGACTCTCTCTAGAAACAAGGTAGATGTGTAGAGGTAAATACAGCAACTAATTCTACTCCCTGACTTCAGTTTAGTCAGTAACTCAAAATTGGGTACTGGATGCAGACTCTGAAAAATATTGTGACTTTAACCTGCCCTCAAGCATGGCTTTGGTGGTAAAAGTCCCCAACCTAAGTTCTAAATAAACACAAAAGAATTCTTTGTTTCCGCTTTGTGCGGAGTATGGTGATCAAAGTAGAGAGTAAGGTCCTGAAACCTTTGGGCAACCATGTGGAGAGGAAGCACCTGCCAGCCCACTGTGGGCAGTAGCCCGGCACAGCAGGTGTCTGTCTACCTTCTAGGCTCTGCACGACCTGCTCTCTCTCATTTGCACACACAATCTCTCTCTTTCTGTCTCATTTAATTTTTCTCCTTTCCCTTCTCTTCTCCTCCTACTTTTTCTCTTTCTCCTTCCTCTCTCTTTCTCCCTCTCCTCTCCTCTTTCTCTCCGCTTTCCTGTGAGGAGTTTCAGTTTCGGTTAGCATTCAGAATGAATCTTACTTGCTCTGATCTGGTTAATCCATTCAGACTGTGAGGTTCATTTGGCAGTAGTATTACTCTTCAGAAAGATTGCAGGATAATGAGGACCAAGTGACCCTGAAAGCTGCACTGTCAGGGGCTGATGAGCCAACTTGATAACCGAACTTAAATTTAACATTTTAAAAATATGTGCTCCTCATCTGGAAAACATATTACATTTCTAGTAGGGAGTTTTAATATTTTGGGGTTATATGTTAGAAGATTTAATACTTCTTACATATTCTGCTTGGATAGCATGAAAACCCAAACCAAATAAAAAGAATTAAAAACCCCCATTGAACTGTTGAAATGTGTTATCTATGCCTATGATCTTTCAACAGAGGTATTTGAAGACGGTATCTCCAAACTGTACTTGTTATTTGAATCTGACCGTTGTAATTAAGGAAGCCATCACCAAAGCAGTAATCTGCCATTTTTATATTTTAATCTCTTCTTAACATCTTTCACTCTTAAAAGTCATCTTCTTTGTCATTAACTTGTTTAATATCTGACTCCTCCATCTTTATAAGAAACTCCATGAAAGCAGAGAAATTGTTACTTTTCTTCCTATATCCTGGCACATAGCATGGGACCTAACCTATACAGTTAAGTGATCCTCCAACACTCAATCTGACAGCTTCTTTTAAGAAACTAAATTGGATACATGTTTGATACCACTCTTTTAGGTCTACATGCATGAGTACAGTGAATGGAAATGAGTGAATGGGAGCAACTTATTGAGAGCTTGGAGAGTTTATCCGGAAAACATGATGGGTTAAACCGAAACCAAGACCAAGAATTCTGATTATGTATTTCCTAATATCCAACATTTTAGGATTTAAGAAACTTTGCAAATGGCAAATGTTTCTTTTAAACTCCTGAAAGTTGGGGTGCTTCGGTGGCTCGGTTGGTTAGGAAACTGCCTTTGGCTCAGGTCATGATCCTGGAGTCTCAGGGTCCAGTCCCACATTGGGCTCCCTGCTCAGCGGGGAGTCTGCTTCTTTCTCTGACCCTCCCCCTTCTCCTGCTTTCTCTTGCTCTCAAATAAATAAAATCTTTAAATAAATAAATAAACTCCTGAAAGTCACTGATCTTGCCATAAAGAAAAAGGAGAAAAATAAGAAAGTTCTCCATTTGTACATGTTCTGCAACTTTACAATTTTATATATTCATTCCTATACATACAAAGATAGCTCTTAGGTGCAAGGTAAAAGATGGGAAGATACTCATAACTTCATTCTTCAAAGGTGTGATATTTTGGAAACACTGTCCTATGTATGAGTCCTCTGCTAGAATCTCAAAGATGTAATTTGGTCTGGAAGACCTTTCCTAGACCACTATCCACCTTTTTATCTCATTTCACTTGTGTCATTTTCTCAAACTCCAAGTGCTCCTACTCGTCATAGAACATATGCTGGTGCCCCAAACAGAGCATTCTTTCTTCTACGCTCTGCTAGCTAACTGTAGTTGTTTCTTCATATCTTAAATACTCAAAAATGCTGGAGGAACACTTTACTTGTCCTTCCTCTCCAAGTCAAATATGTTATGATATGCTCTCACTTTTCCTCACAAATTCTTATTCTAAACACAGTAGTTCTTTACATTTCCTTCTGTGAAAATCTGATCAATGTCTGTTTCCACAACTGAGTGAAAGCTCAAAGCATGAGTACTTTAAGTACTCAAAGTACTTAAAATAAGTATTGAAACAATGTGGAAGTGTAAAACCAACAGGTGATACCTCTTAACTGTATATCTTACCGGGTTTTAAAATCTAGATTTAGTTTATTTAACAGCAAAAATTTAAAGTCAAACAAACAAAAACTGTGAGCAAATGGATAGTTAATGATAAACCCCTAACATTAGGTCAATATGCAGAGTGGATTGTATTTTTTATTTATTCATGAATGTTTAGTACTGTACAAAAATGACCATGATTTATCTCATATATCTATTATTCAGTTTATCTCCTTTTTAAAACTTTGTTTCTAAATTTGTCCCCTTCTTTCCCTTAACCCCAGGCTAATGCCTAAAGACTGGAACTAGTAGAAATCAATCACAAGACAAAATTCAGTTATAATATTCATTTGAACTTTTGAATTCATTCATTCCTTTGTATACTAACACACTCAAAAATCAAATATTTAGCACCTAGGGTACAAGATGCCATATGGATAACAAGGATGTCTTGATATACTAGCAATAAAACATTCTTATTCTCCAGCACTCCTTGATTTAACTTAGAACTTAAGGTAATTACATAAATTGTTGGAACAAAGCCAATGTGATGAGTCATGCAGGCTGCTTAAACTAAGCATGAGAATTTCAGAAGAAGGGATCTTTGCTTGTAGGGACTTTAGGGGGAAAAAATGTCAAGAAGGTAGCACTTGCATTGTTCATTAAGGAACTGGAAAGATTTTGTTAGACTAAAAAAAAGTCAGGGCAGAGAGAATGACATTAATCAAAGTGAGGAGGTCAGAGGTTTCAAGGGGCAGCATCAGGAATCTGGTTGAACTGATGTGTAAAACCCGGAGCAAGGGAAGGTAAAGCTGGAGAGGAAGATTGAACTCACTTGTCCAAGGTCTTGCATTAAGGTGACTAGACATTTTGTGTGGCCCATGATTAGCCTCATGGGCCACATGAAACCCCATGTTTCATACCTCATACCTTGTCCTATCTGGTTTAGTATTTGAAAATGTTATTTCCTAAATAGTTATAAATAGAATTTCTCTATAAATCTACCAAATATTAGAGCCAATTTATTAATCAATTACTACCTTAAAACTTAAGTACTTTTATAGCTTTAGTACCTCATTTGGCTCACAGGTTGGTTTCTGCTTAGAAAATAAAATCATAAAATTCTATTAGCAAAGGTGTTTTTAGTGTTTCTATCATCGCTTATTATTAGTGAGACAAAAGGGATGCTTGAGTAGCTCAGTTGGGTAAGCGTCTACCTTCAGCTCAGGTCATGATCCCAGGATCCTGGGATGGAGCCCTACATAGGGCTCATTGCTCAGCAGGGAGTCTGCTTCTCCCTCTGCCTGCCTCTCCCTCTGCTTGCACGCTCTCTCTCTCTCAAATAAATAAATAAAACCTTAAAAAAAAAAAAAGAAAAGGAGTGAGACAGTGAAAAAATAACCTCTTTAAGCCTCTTTCCTCGAGTTACTATCCCATACCACACCTTGAAAAGTAAATATAAAAGGTATAGAACATAGTAGTACTCAAAATGCATTTATTTTCTGCCTTCTTTTCATTGAAAAACCCCTCTAAGTTCCTATTATCAAATATTTTTCAAATGCAGAAATACAGTAATTTAATACATAGCATATTTTCCTAAATAACTATATTTGTAGCTGCATTTGTAAAAATGGAATTCTGTATTTATAAAAAAGGAATTCCATGCTCAAATAAATTATAGATGAAAGTGTACTTTATCATGCGTTTTGTTATGGGCTGTATATTTATGCCCACCTGCCCTTCCAAAATCATATGTTGAAGCCCTAACCCTGAATATGATAATATTTGGAGTGACGCCTTTGAGAAGGAACTAAGTTTAGATTATATCAGAAGGGTGGGATCTGCATAATGGAATTAATGCTCTTACAGGCAGGGAAAAAGAGTGATCTATGAGAAAAGGCCATATGAGCGCACAGTGAAGAGACAGCAGTCTTTAAGTCAGGAATCTGCCCACATCTTGATCTACACTTCCAAACCTCCAGAGCTGTGAGAAATAAATGTATGTTGTTTAACCCACACAATACAGTCTATGGTATTTTTGTTATAGCAGCTAGAGCTGGCTAAGGCAATCTTGGATAAAATCTTGGATAAACTTACTGAAGATTCACAATGAATATTACCCCATTACAGGCTTTGAAGTGTTCTGAAACAAATTTATTTAAACTTTGGTAACTCCATCTGCCAGATCTATTAGATCATGGAACTCTTTTGCCAAGTAAAATAAAAAGACATCATGTAGGGGGAAAAAATGTATCCCAAATTATTGTGGGAACTATTGTGAGACTTACTCCAATGTTGATTTCTATTAGTATAAATAACCAGTTAATTGGAGATATTAGTCAGTAGTCACGAATGCAAATGATTAGTATTTTATTTGTCTATATTCTATGTAGCTGAGTGTTTTTTGTGGGTAGGATAGATGGGAAAATTCATCTCCAGACTTTAGGGATCATAACAGAACGAACCTGAACTGGAGTGCATTCAAAGTATAGTTTATCACACCCCTTGCTGTCAAGGAAGTGAATACATAAAAATCCTCCAGAATGGATAGCTCTTTTCTTTTCTCCCAGCTATTTAAAGAAATAAATTTTCCAGTTGCCCATTGCAGTCTATTCTGGTGGTATCCCTTTCCAGAGCAGTCCTCAAGTGAGATGTTTTGTTAAAGGTTCAACTCAACTCTACTGGTTTTATTCGAGTGCATTCCTTTGTGTTTGGTCTGTCACAGACACCCAGAACAACTGCTGAGCATCCTTCTCATAAATGTTTCATATACTTGACGACAGTATTTATCCCTTAGTTTCCGCATGTTTGGATTTTATTCAATATCTTTTTGGTTGATGTGGAGGAAAGGGAGATGGCACTTATGTTTCATACTCTGCATTGCTGCCAGCTCTATCGAAAACACAAATTGATAATGTCAGTCCCTGCTTAAAATCCTCTAGTGATTTCCCACTGACTCCAAAGCTAAACCCAACCTTCATAACATAGGCCAAGAGACCTTTCATCTTGCCTCTGCCTGACATTCTGACTGAATTCTTAATAATCATCTTCTTCCACTCCAATCCCAGCCACACCAGAATAATTTGTGTAATAGGCCATGCTGTTTACATCTTTATCCTTTTGTGTGATGCTGTTTTCTCTACCTAGAATGTCCTTCCCTGCCTTCTTTAGTTTAATGACTACCCACGCTGTAAGATTGGCTTAAATGGCAGTTAAATGAAACGTTTCTTGTGCCCACCAGACAGAGGTGTTCACTCCCTCTAGGCTGCCCCATGTCTGTGCCGATTTCTTTTGTTAATCTTATAACCCTGAAGTATAATTATGCATTCACCTTCATTTATCCTCTATTTCACAGTGAGGATGTTGACAACAGGGTATGCTTAACCTACACATTCAGAATGATGGCTGGTGAAGGTGAAGGGAATGTTTTTATCTTGAAACCAGAATTCCAGGGCTATGTACTCCTGAGTGAGTACTGCAGCTCAATGACACCAAAAGGGAGGGGACCTATCCCACCAGCCTTTAGGTCTCTATCATTATCCTAATTGCCTAGTAGGCACAAGAGGTCTTCTTTACCTCCAAAAATCACATCTACAGAGTTGGTAAGAGAAAGGAAGGGAAGAAAAGGAAGAAGGTCCTGGAGTTGGGTAACACATTTTCTTAAAAAACCTACAAGACTTCCACTTACATCTCTTTGCCACAATTGCATCACGTATCTGACTCCTGTTTCAAGAGAATAGGGGATGGTATATATTTTAGACTGAATGTATTTTTCCCTTAAGAAAGTAAGGGTTTGAGTAGCAAAGAAGAAAGGCTGATGATGTGGGTCTCAAACAGTGTTTGCTACAGAGATTCAGTCTTCAATGCCCTGAATTATACTTACTTCATACTAGGTGCTCAATATTTATTAGATAAATGGGAATCAAAATGACCAATTTATATGTATATTTAAATTATATACTTCCTAATTTAATATTCCCTAAAGCATATGTCTGTTTTCTACCAAAGGCTCATCGTTTTGAAGTGATAGTTTCTGGCTTTGCTTTTTTGTTTTTATAGAATTTTATTAAGATAAAAGGCATTTTCTTTGTTTTAGACTTCCTTTCTCTTAACCTTGCAGAGAAAAGACTGTGAATAAAAAAATTGCCTGTGCAACCACAATTAAAAATATTAATTTTAAACTTGTTATTGAAGGCCTCTGTCACTTAATGAAAGGGTACTGACATTGTTATATGCAAAAAAAAAAAAAAATTCTCAAGAGTTTTGTGTAGTAATGTTAATTTCTGGGATTCTAGGCTATTTTATAGAACCCATTCTTCTTTTTTGTTTAATATCACTTTTTGTAATTAAAATGAAATGGAGAGAATAAATGTACTTTAAAATACATCCCTTTAGTTAAAGTCAATACTTGGGTAAGCCAAACACAGGTGAAGTTTATTTTACTCTGTTCCCCATCTCTCTTTTTTTTTTGTTAACAACTCTCCCAAATCCCATTTATTTATTTATTTATTTATTTATGTTTGCTGAACATCTACTGCATGCTGTCACTGTTCTGGGGGCATGGAATACATTAGAATATTTATTACTAAAGTGTATAAGGGATAACTGTATTTTAGATCATCTTTGTGTAAACAAACTCTTGTCTAGGTCACTTGGACTTTCCTTAATAACCCAGTGATCACTTACCTGTCCTCATGTCATTTGAACTGTCAAGAATATTTTGACACATGTTTGATCACTACTTCCATCTTAAAACACTCTCTACTTGTGGCTTCCAGGACACTACTTTCTCTTGAAGCCATCCTACCTCACTGTTTATATATTTTCAGTCTCTTTTTTTCAGTTACTTCTCATCTCCCCACACCCAAAAATAAATATCAGAGACATACAAGACTCAAGCCTAAGACTTTTTTTTCCCTAATCTACTTAGTTTTTTCAGATGATTTTATCTAATGTTATGGCTTTAAGTAGTCTCTACATGCCAATAATTTAACAAATTATATTTTATCTCAAGTCTGGTTTTATATATTCACTTTATCTAACATGTCTACTTGATACTGGTGAGACATCAAATCTAACATGTAAAATCAGAGTCCTGATCCCTGTTCATCCCAAATGTACTTTTTCCGTAGTGGTTCTCATCTCAGTAAGAGGCAATTCAATGTTTCCAGTTGCGTAGGTCTAAATGTTTAAATCTTCATTAGGCCTTTTTTTTTTTTTTTTCTGTCATACTAACCTTCATCTACCAGCAAAGCTTAAACTTGGCTTAAACTTGAACTATTCAAACCCAAACATTTCTCATTATATCTATTACTACCACCCTGGTCTAAGTAATCAGTATCATTTGCCTGCATCGTTATATATTTGCCCGCACAACACATTTGTACAACTTTTCTAATTGGTCTCCCCAATGCAAACATCATCCACGTTAACTTCATCTCAGCATGGCAATCAAGAGTACTACTATTATAATTGACTCAGTTGTCACTCATTGTTTTAAAACTCTTCAGTAACTTTCCTCTCGCTTACAGGTAAAGCCAAAGCTGTTTCAATGCCCTATATGTTATACTTCTTTTTTTTTCTTTTTGAAAGATTTATTTATTTATTTTTAGAATAGGGAGAGGCAAAGGAAGAGGTGGAGAGAGTCTTAAGCAGGCTCCCTGCTTAAGAGAGACCCTGAGATCATGACCTGACCCAAAACCAAAGTTGGATGCTCTTTTGACTGTGCCATGCAGGCACCTATCCTGTTTGTCTCTTTCTTTCTCTTTCTTTCTTTCTTTCTTTCTTTCTTTCTTTCTTTCTTTCTTTCTTTCTTTCTTTCTTTCTTTCTTAAGATTCTATTTATTTATTTGACAGAGAGATCACAAGTAGACAGAGAGGCAGGCAGAGAGAGAGGAGGAAGCAGGCTCCCCGCTGAGCCAAGAGCCTGATGCAGGGCTCGATTCCAGAATCCTGAGATCATGACCTGAGCTGAAGGCAGAGGCTTAACCCACTGAGCCACCCAGCCACCCCTATCCTGTTATATTTCTGACTTCACCTACTATGATGACTCTCATCTTACTGAAGGGATGCTGGTCTCTTTCTTATGTCTTGGCCCTTGGGATTCCAAGACTCCTCACTCTCAAGCCCTCTTAATTTCTGTTCCTTCTCCTTAAATATGTTAATATCTAGCTGTTTCCTTCTTCACTTTCTACAGTTCTTCGCCCAAATGTCACCTTCTCATTGCTAAACCTTTTAAAATTACCAGTGACCACTCCACCCTGAACTTGGCATTCTTCCAACTTATTTTGGTTTCTTTTTCCCTATTACAGTCATTAAAACCCAACCAACAAAGCAAAAATATATTTATGATTACTCTTATCATCTGTCTAGCCATTCTAGATGTCAACTTCATTATGGTAGTAACTGGTGTCTGTTTTGTCCATTGCTATACCCTTGCAGCTAGAATGGTGCTCTGCATATAATAGAAAGTCAGTAAACATTTTCATTTAATATGTGTAGATGAATAAATCAAAGCAAAATATATAGATAACATGATAATACTTTCTTAACAAAACAACAGACAGCTTTCTACATTATGAGTATTAGACTGTTGCCTATTAATGATTCAAGTCAAAAGACATCAAGAAGTCTTTAAATTCAGATGTTTAATAAAGCTTACAGTCTACCTTTCTCTTTTATTAGATGACTAGGACTCAGGTACACAACAGTGCACAAAAATAGAAACTGTATCTATCAATAATGAAAAGAGGACAATCAAAGAAACATGTGCTGACTAAATATGTCTTTTCTCCTTATAGTGTCTATCACAGCTTAAATACTACTTTAGTTTCTATGGTCTCATAGGTTATAATTTTCTTTTTATCAGAATAAGAATGTTTTAAATGGCTCCTTTTATGTGATGAGAAGGTATTTGCTGATCATTTAAAATAGCTTACAAAGATAAATATATGTTAAATGGTTTTCTATTTAAAACTTACATAGAAATAACCCTCAAAGACCAGACAGTAATTACTCTTAATAACAAATTAAACTATTACCTACTTATATTTTCCATTTTTTAGTTTGAAGATGGTCAGAATGAAAAAAAAAACTCAGAAAAAGCAATATCTTCAAAACTGCCAATTTGCATGTTTTGTTAAAGAATTTCTTTTTTTTTTTTTAACATTTAGGGAACAAAGTTATATTAGATGAAATGGAATGAAAACCACTTATATCTCTAGTCATTCTATTTTAAATGTAATGATGATGGACACATGCTGGGGGTTCCATCTTTCACAAAGAAAACTTAGAAGAATTTTATGTTAGGGACTTCACAATGACCTTTTGTTCTTCTTCATCTCAAATGTGTTCCCCCTCAAACAATTCAACCTATAGAAAATTCAGAAAATATGCTTCCAATCCTTCTACTTTGTTGACATCTGTAAATTGCAATAATTTTTGTAAATTTCTTTCTCTTTGTCTTACTCTTAAATTCCCGTCAGGTTTTTCTCATTCCATTTATTAGGCAGTAATACTCACAAGTAGTGAAACAGATGTGACAAGGAAAGCAATTGGTAAGTGTACCCTCACTACCTCTATCTGTGAATGGATCCTCATATGCTGGTGATGTGGGGGTTACAGCATGTTCTCTGAACTTTCCTGAGTTTTTTTTTTTTTTCTCTCCACTGCAACTAGCAATCATATCGATAAAGAGGAGATTCCAAAAGTTAGTTTATGCTGCATTCAGACATTTCAAAAAGTGTTTTATTTTTATTGATTTTAGCTCTTTCTGAAATATCTTAAGTTTATACATTCATAAGTTAAAAAAAAAATGATCAACTTCAATGTAACATGAAATAAGTGTTAGGAGATCTAACATCTGCCCAAAAGATTATTTTACACAAAAATATGGAGAGTTTCATTGTGATCAGTGAGTTCTTTACATCAGGCCCCCGTGGGGTACATGGTGAAAGTTGAGAGGAGGAGAAGAGGGGTTTATTGACTTGGTGAGTGAGGAATAAGTCTAGACCAATAAACCAAAAGGTTTTGACACTGAAAGTCCAAGCAAGGATCCTGACAGGATGGCTTTTAGGTGATTTCATAACTGAATTATCAAAAGATGCTCAGACATGCCCAGGTAGAAATGACCTCTCCTTTTGAATGTCAGAAATAAATAAAACCCCTCCAGCTTTGAGATTTTTAGCAAAATCAAGCAACAAAAAGGACAATTATCTATTGGGTCCAGAAATTTAGAAGAGATGAAAACATATTAATGTTCTGTACTTCTGAATATCTATATTTGGGATATAGGTAAAATAATTCTATAATAGTCAAAATTATTTGCTCTGAAGATGCTACTCATCATCAAACTGGTCCACAATGTCAGGGTCCTTGATGGGTCCCTTAGTTCCTTGTAGAAGGTATAAAGCCAGCTCTTCACCTGACACTGTTTTAAGGTCCTTTCTTCTGTGAAGTAGGTATCTTTTTTATAGCCTTTCTTTACAGCTGTGTCCTCCATACAAACAATGTTTTATTTTAAAATAATGCGTGAATTTAGTTAAAACGACATTTGCTCATTGGGGAACCTAAAGTCCTAGGTAAAACTGACTTTTCCCTAGGTCATAACCAGGCCCAAAAAACAATTAGACTGTCAGCTTCCTGAGAGTGAAGACTGTTTTTTAATCTATAAACTGCCCACAACATATACAGTGTGACACACATGTTCTTGAAAATTGTACTTGAGAGCTAATTGATTTCAGGATAGCCACATAAAATAAACTTCTTCTAGGACACCAAGATTATAGGGTCTGATTTAGAACATACTGAAAACTCAGATACATTGATACAAACAGAATAAAGAAGAATTTCTTTGTTTTCCAATAAAATCAACACCTGCAGAGCCAGACTCTAAGTTTGGAAGATGTTGAAGTAGATGAAGGAACATCATTTTCTTGCTCAAATCTCTTGAATTTGTATTTGCAGGATGCCTACAGAATTGATGTTGAGTCCAACATATGGTTTCAGGAAGTCAATAAGACTTGCCCAATATTCTATTTCAGACCCCCCCCCTTTACCATTTTCTCACCCCTAGAGTTATTTAATAAGCCAGTGTTTTGAGCCATTAGTGGTAGGGCTTAAAAGAAAATGAAACTGGGAAATTCTGTTGACATAAAACCACCCTACTCCATAAAAGATTATCAGGCATTTCCTAGGAAAACATTCTAAAGGGAGATAGAGAAAGTCAGTATGTAGATTTTTTACAAAAAGCATGGCCCATGATGTGTGGTGTTTTGCATTTTCTCTTTGACTCAAATCTTCTTGCTTTCTTGAATCCCTACTGTAGCCTACCAATCTTCTTGATATCAGTTTGAATAACCTACCACAAGAAGTGAGAACCAGTCTTTACTGGGAATACAAATGGGAATATAAATTTTTTTAAAAGGAACAATTTGAATCACAATAAGCATAACCTGAGTTGTATTTAATTCAGTTTTATTTATTTACAAATGTGGAAACCAGGGCTTAAGAAGTTAAGTGACTTCCTCAGGAAGCTAAATAAAGATAAACCTAGGTTTTATACTCAGGCAGACCTGGAAGAGGAATACACAATAATGAATAGAGAATTATTTTATTTACTCTCAGCTTTCAAAATATATTTATACACACACACACACACACACACACACATTTTTCCCTTTACGATGGTATTTTGGTACAATAGTTACTTGGCCACTAAAAAATAATTAATATCTTACAAATATTGTTTACATTCTACGTGTCTTAAAAATATCTGTGCCAGATAAATCAGTGAGTGAATAAGTTAGTGAACATGGGGAATAAAATAATTTTTCCTAAATAACAGATCAAATAATTATTTTAAACTTCAAGTTGATAAAATGTATTTTGATGGCTAACAATATTGGACAATAGGAATCACATTCTTATCATGGTATACAATTTGTTTTGCACTTACAATTTTTTGTGGCCTCAATCATAGAATGTGTATGAACCACCTATATATTTTTTTTTAATATTTTATTTATTTATTTGACAGACAGAGATCACAAGTAGGCAGAGAGGCAGGCAGAGAGAGAGGAGGAAACAGGTTCCCCGCTGAGCAGAGAGCCTGATGTGGGGCTCGATCCCAGGACCCTGGGATCATGACCTGAGCCGAAAGCAGAGGCTTTAACCCACTGAGCCACCCAGGCGTCCCATGAACCACCTATCTTTACCCTGTCTTATTATATGTGTTTATACTAAAAATGGAGAGAGATAAGAAATATAATGTCTATTGACAAGAGACAAAATGTTGCAAAATAAAATAAATAGGACAAGATACTTTTCAGCTTTTTAAAACTATCTATATGTGACTCTGAAATATATGTCAGGTTAACTCATTCTGTTTTGTGCTTTCTCTTCTTTAGCTTTGACCATCCACCTTATCCACCTTAAGTTTGTTTTTGGATGGAAAAAGAAAAGCTCTTCCTAATTTTGAAAGGAAAATTGATGGGAAATAACAGAAGGGCATTTTTCTTCAGTGACTAGACATTCAGTGAACAAGCAGGTTGTTTTGACAGATGAGCTAAAGGTCTGTCCATCATAGACGTGGGAGGTCCTCACTCCTCTGACTGCTGAAGGAAAAATGCTGCAAAACAGCCAATGTGTAAATTGATCAAGAGAAAACATAGGCAAAACTGTTCAAGAAAATAAGACCTAGCACAGAAACCACTGCTGATAAAATAAATGATGTTCTATGTGAATAAATGTGTGCTTACATAATTCTACTATTTATGATCCTTCCTCGGAGAATACGTAACTATGTTTCAATCTCCTTTTTCTCACATAAAACATGCACCTGGTTATAAACTTGGCCAGAATCATGATATCCCAGACCCTTGGGGTTTTTCTGACCCTTTCACTCACCATGCCTTTGGTTTGGCCCTGTCCTGTTCATTTCTCTTGATTTCCCTTCTTTCACATCCTCTTTTCTCGACTTCCTCAATGCACTATTGAATAGAAATCCTTAGCCATTTGATTTTGTGAAAATAGTCAAACACCTTTTGGGTGTGTGTGTAAAATGAATCTAGTAAAAAAAAACTTCTCTACTGACTTTGGAAGCTACCTTTGTTATTACCCAGTTTTACTGAGATATACTTGACAAATAAAATTGTAAGATAGTTCAAGTATACAATGTTATGATTTGAAATATATACATAAGAATATAAAAAGATATGAAAAAAAAGGTTCCCCCATTGAGTTAAATAACAGCTCTATTGCCTCACATATTTACCTTTTTGTGTGTGAGAACATTTAAGTTATATTGTCTTAGCAAATTTCAATTACATAGTATAGTGTTAACTATAGTTACTACCATGTTATACAATAGGTCCTCAGAACTTAGAACTTACTTTATAACTGAAAGTATGCACCCTTTTACTAGCATCTTCTTATTTTCCCCACCACTTAATCCCTATCTGTTTCTCTGAGTTTTACTTTTTTTTTTTTAATTCCACACGTCATACCATGAAGTATATTTGTCTTTCTCTATTCTGACTTACCTCGTTTAGCATAATGTCCTCCAGGTTCATCCACGTTGTTGGAAATGACAGGATTTCCTTCTTGTTAAAGGCTGAATAATCCATTTTTTATACACATAATATTTTCTTGGTCTATTCATCTGTTGACAGACACTTAGGTTGTTTCCATATCTTGGCTATTGTGAATAATACTACCATGAACATGAGAGTACAGATATCTTTTTGAGATAATGATTTAATTTCCTTTGAATATATATCCAGAAATAGGGTTGCTAGATAATATGGTAGTTCTGTTTTTAATTTCTTGAGGAACCTACATACTGTTTTCATGGTGCCTGTTCCAGTTTGTATTCCCACCAACAGTGTATATGGGCTTCCTTTTCTCCATATCCCTGCCAGTATTTGTTTTTTCTTGTCTTTAATAATAGACATACTACCAGGTGTGTTTCTATAGACAAATGGAATATCAGAAAGAGAAACTAAGAAAAAAATTCTATTTATAACTACATCAAAAAGAATAAAATACTTAAGAATAAACTTAACCAAGGAGGTAAAAGATCTGTATACTGAAAACTTTAAGACATTGATGAAATAAATTGAAGAAGACACAAATAAGTGGAAAGGCATTCCGTGTTCATGGATCATAATAATTAATATTGTTAAATAGTTCATACTAACTAAAGCAATCTAGAGAGTCAGTACAATCTCTATCAAAATTCCAATGTAATTTTTAACAGAAATAGAGCAAACAATCCTAAAATTTGTGTGGAACTACAAAAGAGCCCAAATAGCCAGTGCAAATTTGAGAAAGAACAAAGATGGAGGCATCACACTTTTTAATTTCAAAATATATTACAAAGCTCTAGTAATAAAGAGTATGATACGGGCATAAAAACAGACACATGAATCAATAGAACAGAACAGAGAGTTCAGAAATAAACACATACATATGTGGTCAATTAATTTATGACAAAGGAGAAAAGAATATAGAATGAGGAAAAGGACAGTCTTTTTAATGAATAATGCTAGGAAACCCAGACAGCTACACACAAAAGAAAGAAACTGGACCACTAATTTAGATGATACACAAAAAATCAACTCAAAATGGACTAAAGACTTGAACTTGAGACCTAAAACCATAAAATTATTAGAGAACAATATAGGTGGTAAACTTTTTGACAACAGTCTTAGGAATGATTATTTAGATTTGATAACAAAAATAAAGGCAACAAAAACAAAAATAAATTGTGGGACTACATTGAAATAAAAAGTTTCTGCACAGCAAAGGAAACCATCAACAGGATGAAATGGCAACCTCTGGAATGGGGAAAAATTATTTGAAAGCTTCATATCCAATATAGGGTTAATATCCAAAATACAGAAGGAATGTACTATACCTCAGTAGCCGCAAGAGCAATAACAAATTTAAAAATGGGCAAAGGACCTGAATGAACATTTTTCCAAAGAAGATATGCAAATGGCGACAGACACATGAGAAAGTGCTCAGCATTGCTAATAATCAGGGAAATGCAAATCAAAATCATGATGAGAGTATGTCACCTCTCGCCTAGGATATCCATTATCAAAGTGATGAGAGGCTATCATAAGAAATATTTCAGAGGACTGGAGATACCTTATAGGAAGATGATACATTACATTATAAAAAATACTTATTTTTTTAGCTTGTTATTTGGTAATAGGAAAAATTGTACTGAATCACCAAGGCAGATGTTTCCAGGCTCATTAAAAGTGAGTGCGGGGCGCCTGGGTGGCTCAGTGGGTTAAAGCCTCTGTCTTCGGCTCAGGTCATGACCCCAGGGTCCTGGGATGGAGCCCGCATCAGGCTCTCTGCTCAGCATCCTCTCTCTCTCTCTCTGCCTGCCTCTCTGCCTACTTGTGATTTCTGCCTGTCAGATAAATAAAATCTTTAAAAAAAAGAAAAAGAAAAGTGAGTGCGTGTCCTATCCTAAATAAAGACTCAGAATTGGGGGTGCAGTTAGTGGCTGGAAGGAGAGAGAAATTTACAAGTTGTACATGGTTTAAGTCTAGAGTTTGCACTTACTGATCGCAATCTTTAGCCAAATGAGTGAATTAGGAATAAAATAAAAATATCATTAACATCTTTATATCATATATAATGTACCAAGAGCAGAGAGGTGTGGTGACTTGCTTAGAGTTACACAACCTTTTATGAGAGAACCATTATTGTTAAGGAAATACACAAGGGAGTGAAGTGACTTCATCCTTCAAAATTGTTTGAATGCAGTAGAGTATTTTTCAGGTTGTTTTCCTATTGTCTTTATTGGAAGTCCTATTATTATTATTATTATTACTTTATTGGTTTGTTTGTTTGTTTGTTTTAAGAAATGAGTTGGGGATGCCTGGGTCACTCAGTCAGTTAAGCATGGGCCTTCAGCTCAGAACATGATCCCAGGCTTCTTGTTCAGCGGGAAGCCTTCTTCTCCCTCTGCCTGCTTCTCCCCTGCTTGTGTTCTCTCTCTCAGACAAATAAAATATTTAAAAAAAAAAAGAAAAGAAAAATACATGAGTTGATTCTTCTGAGTGGTGCTAAAGTGATTTCACGGTTAAGCATAGCTAGATCCAGGGCCCAGATTAATCTTTGCAATATATGGATTTACTCTTAGGTAGGTTTTATCTTGGTTGCTCTTTGTTGAAGATTTATGTGTCTTGTCACAGATAACAAAAACTACAAGAAAGTTTAAAAAGTATGGCTTTTCCCCGGTAATTTCAGCTTGATTCTTAGTAATGACTCTACTGGTTTGTTTGGGTTATGTGCCCAATCTTGAGCCAATTATGGTGGCCAAG
The DNA here is from genome assembly GCF_009829155.1 of Mustela erminea. Classification (NCBI taxonomy): domain Eukaryota; kingdom Metazoa; phylum Chordata; class Mammalia; order Carnivora; family Mustelidae; genus Mustela; species Mustela erminea. The sequence goes on from NC_045621.1 coordinate 84,728,459, forward strand.
TCATTTGTATTCCCTGATTGGCTGAGCCAGACTCATATGACTATTACTGTTGCTGGGAAATGAAGGCATCCCACAGCAAATAATTATACCAAGAAAGGGGGATGGATGGTTCCAGAAATCTTCTCGTATCTTGTTAATTACAAAACTGATGACTTCCCAGCCCTAACCACTACCAGAAACTCTAAGTTCAGGGGATACTTAAGTGGAATTTTCATTGTAAGGGGAGGAAAAGAATATTTGACTTGGTGGATTTCTACTTGCCCAGCAATATATTCTTTAAATATTCCTTAAGGAGGTCAACTCTAGATGAACAATTAACCCTAAAAACCTGCTTAATTGATTACAGTTCTTTAAATGTAAGTTTAAATTATTCAAATGCAGTGAATGTTGTTACCTACAATTTTTTAGTTAGTCTTTAGTAATCCTTAAAACACCCATCCTAGGTTTATACACATAATAGTTAATCAATGAATGATAAATTTGATGGAGTCATTTTCTTCAGCTACATATCTACTGAGAATTGTTAAAGGAATAGCTATGTGTATGTATGTAACTCGAAAAGAACAGAAAAGAGAGGGAAAGGAAGGGAAGGAAGGAGAAAGGAAGGGAAAGGGAGGAGAGGAAAAGAAAAGAAGAAAAAATAAAAGAGAAAAAGGAAAAAAAAAAAAAAAAAAAGGAAAGCTATCCTTCCACCCCAAAAAACCTGTTAAGAAATGAAAACAAGTCCTAAAGGATGAGAAGTTTCTATCATCCTGATGGGTTTATTTAGAATGATTGCCCTGACTCATGAACAGATTTCAATCAATTCCATGGTTATAACAATAGCTTAACAATACTAAAACTATGAAATAGAATATAACAGACTAAAATAGAAAGAATAAGACTGGCCATTCATAGTAGGGTTATGTATCGTTTCATGAGATTTTATTTCATGTGTTGTTTGTATGTCTGTGTATTTACTAGACTGCACTGCAAAACATCTCTTTCATTTCATTTCAAAAAAGTTTGAAAAACACCACCCTCAGAGTGATGGTATGTGTTTGCTTTGTCAGTGTCCATGGTTTATGTTGTCAGCTGGTAGCACAATCAGAGAGCAACATTGACACCTAACATATAACCATATTTGGCAGATGAAGACCTTGGAGACCATGTGCCACATATGAATCCAGCCTAGGCAGGTTTTCAATTTGTCCATAATGTGCTCATTGGTTTGGAACTCTGTGGATGTACGTGTCCTTTGGTATGGACGGATTTGTGTGATTTCTTGTCAAATCAATGTTTATTGACTAAAATCTATTTTGTTGTTTTGTCCCAGAAATCTATATTGGCACCATTCCCTGTGGATATTTGGCTAGTCAGTGGCAACCGGAGATGCCAGCTAGAGTTTTTACTGTTTTTATGGTGCCAGCTGCTTTCTTGGCTTGGGTTTCTTTTGTTCAGATTGTAAATGAGGGCAAGACACCCAAATCCACCCCAGTGTGCTCAGTGGGAAATGACAGGAGCCCAGTAGCTCAAGGCTAAGCAGCAGGAGCTTTCATGAATGAGGGGTCAGATATAGTGGTGGCTGTAAATGTGGAACTGTGCTAATGGATGTTACGCATAAGCATACTGGAGAAGTGTGTATTTGAACGTGTGTGTGTGTGAAAGAGAGAGAGAAAGAGAGTTTTTTTTTTTATTGGAATGTCACTATTTTTAGCTAAATGAGATGATTGATTTTGTGAAATGTATAAGAAAATAGTCATATTGCAGGGAAAAAAATCTCTTCTCACAGCATTTTAAGTATGTGATTTTTTTTTCTTTTTTTAATTAACATATAATGTATTATTTGTTTCAGGGCTACAGGTCTGTGAATCATCAGTCTTACACAATTCACAGCACTCACTGTAGCACGTACCCTCCCCAGTGTCCATCACCCAGCCACCCTCTCCCTCCCATCCCCTTCCCCTCCAGCAACCCTCAGTTTGTTTCCTGAGATTAAGAGTCTCTTACAGTATGTGATTTTTTTTTAAAGTATTCTAAAAGTATTCTAAGGTTAACCTTAGATAGGTTATCTAATACTCAGTTCTTTTTTCTTCTATTCCTAGTGTATAAACTTTGGCCATCCTAAGATTCTTTGGGGCTTCTGCCAGAGGTACAATGAGGGAAACAGAAAAACATGAAATTTAAATCCCTCAGATAATATGATTAATTCACAGCTCTTACAAATATTTGCAGGATGGAGATTGAAAAGTATGCCTATCATTAAGAGTTTGAATTATCTGTGTGCTTAATGATCTGGGCTTTCAGAGTCAGGTTATCACAAGTAATTGAGATAGAGATGAAGCCCACGGAATGTCCCTTAGCCTAGCAGGAGTCAGGAAGGCTTTGGGTCCAGGCTACGGGATGGCACCCAAGAAAAGGAGAAACTGCAGTCTGCAGAATGGACGACTAAGGAGAGCCTGAATCCTCTGGAAGGACCATCTTTAATCTGGAGAGGTCAATGTTCCAGTTCCAGTCACTAGGATGCATTGAAAAGAAAGTAGGTTTAGGTAGAGGGGCCATCACAGAATCCTGTTTAAGGGCAGAGATTGCAATGGGGTGGATTCAATTGTGCCATCTTTTGGGAAGAAAAGAAAAGGAAATAATAAAACCCCCAAGATAAAAAACAAAAACAAAACCAGAGGAGACCATAATGGTAGTAATTAAATAAGGCAAGTATCTCCTTCATGACTTATTAAGGTATGACTCCCAGATGAAGTTTTGATTCCTGGTATAGAGAAGTTTCAATTTCACAATTTTTTTTTTTTTAAAAGATTTTATTTATTTATTTGACAGACGGAGATCACAAGCAGGCAGAGGCAGGCAGAGAGAGAGGAGGAAGCAGGCTCCCTGCTGAGCAGAGAGCCCGATGCGGGGCTCGATCCCAGGACTCTGAGATCATGACCTGAGCCGAAGGCAGCGGCTTAACCCACTGAGCCACCCAGGCGCCCTCAATTTCACAATTTTTGATAGTGTTACAATTTTTATACACATGCGAATGGTTCTAAATTCCTTTCAAAAAAATTTTTTTTTAATTAAAAAAATAATAAAATCACTTTCTTTCAATGTACTCTTTTACAAGAGTAAATTGTGGAAATGTGAAAAATGATGCATTATTTCCGCAAGTTACACTGCTGGCTATGAGGGATTAAAAGCAAAAGGTATGAGTTTATGTCCTGATTTCTAAGCCCCATTTCTTCTGTCAATGACTAACTAATATCTTGACCCCAACACCAGAACTTCACATTGATTTATTTTTCAAGCCCCAATTATGTTGGTTCTTGCTTTTCTGGCCACCCAGGTAGTCTCTGCGAGAAATAGGCTGAAAGGTTAATGGAATCTAATGGGGGTCCCCTGAAGCCATAGTACAGACACAGCTGTTAATCCACCAGCAGCCAGACTCCTACTACCTCACCACCACCAACCTCCAGAATCCTACTTCTATTACCTTCACTGTTAATTTTGTACAAGTTCTGAAAATTGCTTATTTCCTGACTCCGACTCTAGATTAAAGCTCAATATGTGATTGCCCTCTGAAAAACTGATGATATACAAATAATCTTACGGGTACTTTTCTCCTTGTCTGTATCTAACAAATGGACTTCCTCTGAAAAAAATTAACTCCACCAAAAACCAGAAGAGACAGAAGAGACACACCCTGAGCTCCACCCAGTCCTCAGATCAGAAGAGAACTTTCTACTTTTTTTTAAAAGAAATACCACAATAATTGCCTTTCTGCTGCCTTGCATGAAATCATGAGATATGGAACATCTGCCAAATAATTCTAAGCCTCTTAACGTGATCAACTACATGTGAGTAATGAAAAGGGATTCGGGAGGATTCTTTCAGTATTGAGATCACAAATTAAAAAAAAAAAAAAGAAGAAGAAAAGAAAAAGAAATTAAAACACCAGCCCCATACCTTTAAAGAAAACATTTCTAAGAAAATTGGGAAGAGTAACACCATGAATTCTTCTCATTTAAATATTTAGGAAGACGTACTTTGATGACCACAGAAACATATGTAAAGTATGAGTGATATAATATTTAGACAGTAACTAGGGCAGGGACAATTGTACCTTTTTTGTTTTGTTTTGTTTTGTTTTAAATGAAGCAAATATCCTGTTTAGCTCACATACGAATTAAGCGAACCATTCAGAAAAATTTCAAAATACGTGGTGAGAAAGGAATCTGCAATCAAAGTTCCAGCAAAGAGAAGAAAAACCCAGCAGTCACATTACTTAACCTGCATATGGGTTTCAATCTTTTGCAAAAGGATTGCTGTCATTATTTAAGGGTACAATACCCTTCCAATTTATTTCCAGGCCAAAGCCAAAGCAATACTGTGTGTATATAAACAGCCACTCCCTTTCCTGTGAGAGTCTAGGGACAGAGACAGTGGACCTAATGCTAGTTCACAGTTAACTCTTCAACCTTAACTCTGCATCCTCCTCATTTTGTAGGAAATAGAAACAGCGCTCTTCTCACCATGAGATCATCTCTTGCATATGGCCTCCAGGCTCCTGGGTATAGGCCCTGTAACTGTGAAGTCCCAAAGTATTATCACCTAGAGGGCAAAACTCTGGCCGTGACTGTGTTGCTCTATTATGGCAAGTGAGCCTGTAGCTGTTCCCAGGGGGGCTTGAGGCTCTTGTAAGACAAAAAGTCTGCATAACCTTTCTGGGTCATTCAAATGAACCAGACTGTCATGGGGGTCTCAGCTCTCCCGAGAGCTCAATGCTTCTGCTTGTTTATTTAGAAAATGTGCTTCTCTAAGCTAGGGCTAAGGATCTCTGATTTATCCTTGTTCTGGATCATTAATAGAGAGAAAATGCATGCCGATATGGAAGGAAGGGTTGGCCCACAAGCATCGAACCAATGCATTGCAATGCTGTTTTCCATCAAGTTCAAGCACTCTCTAGTAAACCCCCAAATCAGAGCAGAGCTTGTTAGCTAGAAATATCCTGGAGAAAAGGCCTGAGAGATTTGAGTGCATTTCGCCTTTTGTGAGTGTGAATTTAATATTAATGGAGACAACGTAGCTCAGTTCAGGAAATAGTGCCATTGAGTTTGTCTAAGAAGAAACAGAACTACCAGGGTTACATAAATATACATAGATCCCAGTGATACAGCATTTGTAAGAGGGAATTTCCTCCAGCAAGGGGATGTGAGTAATGTAATAGAAGAAAATGACTGGACAAGCAATTCAGAATGTGTAAAAAAAAAAAAAAAAATACTTCCCTGGAAACTGTGTTTAAAGCAACCACAATTTTCTGGAAGAAAAAAACAAAACTGAATTCAGAGGTGGTATTGGCATGTTCAAATTGTTTCTAATCATAAAACATTCAGGTCAGGTGCCTGATTTCCTTGTTTTTCCTGATAAAATGAAGAACTAAAAAGAGTATCTTATTTTTTCTGAATACTAGCAGAAATGTGCATGGTTTGCCTAGGTTTCAGGCCTAATCTAGCCCTAATTTACACAGTCAATTTATGTTGTTGCCCTCTAGATATGCATTGAGAGCTTATTACTCCATTGTTAAATATTAGCATTTCCCTACTTTTTTTCTTCTTCAAGAAACTGGCACTGTATTAAATTCAAATGCTTTTGTATTCTACTATCCTCTTTGAGTAGAGGGTGATTGCATAATTAAACCTGGCCTAAAATCAACGGTATAAGAGTTGAATGAATACCAAGTCCAACCAGGGAGGATTTACCATATGAATGTTCCTTTCCTAAGACTAAAACACAGGTTAGATTTCCAAGTTTCAGAACGTTGCTCAATGAAAGAAATATGTTGCCCATGAGAAAAAAATAAATCAAATGGTGGTGTAATCTATAATCAAAGGCACTAATGGTCACAAAGCATTCAGAACAAAGGTTTGCTGAGCTAGCAAAGACATGAAAAAAGTTTAATACATAATTCATTCTAAGTAAAAGGTCTTTATTACCTAAAAGAATAGGAATGCTTGGTGGTTTGAAGTAATTTTTTTGTTGTTATTTTTGTTTAATTTTTAAATATCTCTAGGACTAGCATGACTAGATTAATTCTTTCTGTAAAGAGAAAAACCATTAAAAGTACAAACTCGGAGATAGAATAACATCCAATATGCTTCCTTTTCCACTCTAATTTCACAACTTGAAATACATTTTTAAAAGACTTTAAATTTTCTTTTCTTTCTTTATCTGCTTTTGAGACCATTGCAAATGTTTGTCTACAGGGGTATCCTTATATGAAAAAGCAGAGCTTCATCTGGGCTTACTTGTACATGGGATTGCTCTACAAAAAATATTTGATAGACAACATCAGTGTTGCAAAGGAATGCAATGTCAGTATATGCTTACCTGGGACTTTCTACTGTAGGAAACAACAGGTCTGTGTGGAGCAAGAAAAAAGGAGTGTTTTATTTGTCCTTGTTTTCACAGGTAGGAGACACACGATATTTATGTGAAAGCAGCTATCCTTGTTTTCATTTCATCGCAAAAACCTTATTCATTACTCAGCCTTAACACATTACCAAAAAAAAAAAAAAAAAAGTGTATGTACATGTGGCCTGCATACCAGCATTCGAGTGGGTGGTGGACAGTAAATCTGTGGTATTAGCAGACGGAAGAAAAAGGCTAGCATGCAGATTCAAGGAGGCATCTAAGAAAAGGACAGATAGATTACTAATTGTTTTTGACCATGACAAGATAATACATGTCATTTGTAAAAATTCCATTCCCCAAGCAGCAGAAATAATTAAGTTACTTCAGAAGGAAAGCAACAGTATGTTAATATTATAAACATTTAAATATTACAACCCAAATGAACCATACTTTACCTTCTACATTGGATACTTGAACAACAATCATATATTTGTTCATTTTGGTCTGTAAATCTTATTCCTGCCCAACGTTCTGCCATGACAAATAGAGCCTAATACTCTTGTGGGTAAGGCATGCTTTCCTATTTTTATATAAAAGTTTGCCACTCCCCAAATGTGATTGATTCCAAAATGATGATTAATTATAATGTTCAAAGAATAAACAGAGTCTAGATTTTTTGAATTTCTGATGTTAATGCTGAGAACATTTTTCTTTCAATTCTCCTTGAAAATTTTCCCAAGAGCATCTTTTACTTTCCAGTTAGGTAGGATAATATGTTCTAGTTCATGCATGTTTCTAGCCGGCATTGTAACGTAAGCTGCTTTTTTTTTTTTTTTTTAAGATTTTATTTATTTATTTTACAGAGAGAGATCACAAGTCGGAGGAGAGGCAGGCAGAGAGAGAGAGAGAGAGAGGAAGAAGCAGGCTCCCCACTGAGCAGAGAGCTAGATGCGGGGCTCAATCCCAGGACCCCAGGATCATGACCTGAGCTGAAGGCAGAGGCTTTAAATCACTGAGCCACCCAGGTGCCCCATAACATAATCTTCTTCTATAAAATATAGGCTGATGATCTCTTGAGCTCTTATTTTGATCAGGTTATGGAAAGTCTTATGGACAAAACAGAACCCTTCTCTGGCAAGTTTACACACCGACCATTGTAATGTGCTGTTATCATGAGCATCAGTTTCCTTGCAGTGCTAGTAGGAGAGTAGAGGGTAGGACACTGGTGGATTTTCAGTAGAGACATATCTACAGTTAATGAGGGGGTACTTTGCTGCTGGAAACACAGTTACTCTAAGTGGAACAAATGCAAGGTATGGGAATACCAACTGGAATTTTAGAAAATTGAAATAATGGCATGGAAAGTATTTTTGCAATATTACATGAAAATGTCAAATATGACCAACATATAAGCAGAAGTAGGAAGGGTTAGGAAAATCTTAATTTTGGTGGAGTTAGTACTGTTTATATAATACAAAAACTTAATGTCTCTGCCCAGAGGCCCATTAAGCATTGCTTGATCAGACATTGGTAAGGCCTGACAATAATGGTGCCATGGAGCCAGCAAGCTCACTTCAAAACAGTATCTGTTCTGTGCAAGAATTTTTCTTTTTTTATTTATTTTTTAATTAGTATTATAAGAAATGAGGAGGGCAGATAGTAATAATAAGAAGAGCACTGTCTTGAGACTCAAGAGATCAATGTCTAATCCTGGACCAGTTTGTAAATTGCTTTATGGCCTTGGACAATTTAATTTCACCTAGAAGAGTTTCAGAGTCATTGGCTAGAAAGAAGAATTCATGATATCTAAGATCCTACGTCAGTAGCCAATATTTATACATATCTAAGTTCCATTCATCAGTCATTATGAATCCTTAATAATATTCGGTTGTCCTTTGGCATTTGGTTCTTCTACCAAGCAGATTGCAGTCTGGTAAGGGAATGGCTTGACTGATTATTCAAATGTCCTGGCACAGTGATTTCCAGGTAGCGGGGGTTTCCTGTTCTGTGCTCTCTCAGGGTCACACGGATGCCCTACGCTTGAGGCTGAGTCATTCTTGAAGGTGAGAATAAGCAATCAGCGAACAAAGGGTGAAGATATTAGATGGGGAAAGCAGACACCAGGCTCTCTGGTTCCTACAGCACTAAGACTCAGTGCAATAAAACCAGGCATCAGAATAGGAGCAGATAACAGTCCTGGTGGCCAGAGTCTGGTGGATTAAACCCAGGAACTGAAATAAGGCAGAAAGGAGCCAGGACTTGCCTCAAGTCACAACAAAGTGAGTGAAAGAGATAATGGACCACTCAGAAATTAGCCTTAACTAGATACTAAGCTGAACTTGTCTCAGATCCCAGATTTTAATATATTTTCTGTTAACCATCAAAGTTTGAACTAAATGGTTAAGTCTCTTATACCAGTAATTTAAATGAGTGAATGAGGTTGAAGACAGTGCATATAGGAAGAAGCAGCAGCTTTTACCAGGCTGGCACCGACAAGCTGATGAGTTGTACTGGAGGGTCTCAGCCTTGCTTGGAGCGAAGCAAACCTTATACTAAGCAGATTACATGCATACAGGTTGTTGCAAAGACCCACATACACTGATAATTTAATCCTAAAAATACATCAAATTCCTTCATTTGCCATAATTTCTTTTGACTCTGCAATTGTTCTTTAGGGTCTAGCCCTTGCAAAAAAAGAATCTATGGATATACATGAGATGAGCAGTACACATCATCAACACTTTAGTATAAATGATTTGATTAGATTGCTCTCCTGGAGAAAAGCAGTATAAGAATGTTTGATATTTGGGGGACAAGTATGATAAATGGGAAGAAATAAAGCAGAAATAAGGTGCCAGGGAATATATTTCCAAAAGCAAAAGTCTTCTCACTTCATACTTTCCCCCCCAAGAATAAAATAATAATAGTAATAATAATAGTAATAATCAGGAGTAATTTGGGCTTTCTAAAATGGAAAAATGAACACCTAGAGGCTTAAGATTTAATTTGATTCCCTGTTACATATATAGCCTGCCTGTGTGGCCTTAAACTCTAGAGGGCCTAGTAGTTCCTTTTACTAGTCTAGAAGGAAACTCAAACACATCCTTCCCTTAGTCTAATTCCTTTATGCTGGAGCAGCTCTCTGGGATCCTTGGAAGAAAGGTGCTATGTAAACCATGAGGGTGTGGACTTGGAGTGCTGGGGTGGGGAGCCTGTGCGGTCTTGGATGGAGACTTGGTTTCTCCATGTGTATTCAATTTATAATTTTTTTCATTTCTGGAACTCACTCAGGAGGCTGATGGTGTATGTTATGAGTCTGGAAAAGCACATGCACGAAACAAATAAATAAATAAATAGCTGCCCTCTGCCATAGAAGTGTGTTGCTTCCTCTGAGATGAGTCAGTGCAAGGCAGGCCAGTGCAGAGAGCTGATTTGCCCCCACCTTTCTCACATGATTCATCTCCCTCAGATTTGCTGGCAGAGGGACAAGGAGGAGAGTCTGAGGGAAGGAAATAAAAGAACAGTTCACTCTTTTGGGTGGGGCGTGTAATGTGTTGAAAGCTCGCCTAGCAGGAGAGGGACAGGCAGGTCCTTCTTCACATCAGGCTCATTGACCCCAAGATTGGACAGTTTGGGGTCACCCTTTTATTTACTTGGGAGTCTCTTGAACCAAATCATGCTCAAATCCTGCCTGGAGGTCCTGATCTAGACCTGAAAACATTTACTAAGTTGTCCTGCGCAGTGCAATTGTTTCTGGGATTTAGGTAAAAAGAAAATTAATTACTGTGTTTTTTTTTAATATGATGATCATTAAAAAGCTCACTAAATGATAAAACCTGAAAAAGCAGAATGTCACCTGAAATTATCAAACAATTCTCAGAAAGGGAGGGAAAACTTTTAAGAATGACATTTCCCTTCTACAATTAAATGCTGTATGATCAGATTCATGGGTACCCGGACCTTTAATAGCAGGCTTTCTATTAAAAGTTATGTTGAAAACTTTGAGTAATAGTGCTAATATTTGTAGAAAGGTAAATATAATTAGAAATATAGAGAAGTGAGAGAAGGTAAGTATTTTAAGGCCTATACTTCTTTTTTAGTTTCGTATTTCTTTAATTTGCAATTTTCACTCTTCATACAAAAGGTTTCAGGCAAAAAGTACACAAAAAGTCCCTGTTCTACCCAAATTAGAGAAATGAGGTATAAAATAGAAAGAAGGGAGTTGATAGTGAGAAGAGAGCAATGTAAGGTCGACGGACTAGACTTGGGTCAAATCGTACATAATACTACAAAGAAGGTGGCTGGTTTCTTTCTTCCACAAAGAAACCTTAAATGACTTAAGAAGTGAAGTATTGAAAATGGCTACATCTTAGATAACTAAGATATAATAAGAATAAAGAGATATGCTGGGCATCTCTCTGACTTCAGGAAGACACCTCCAACTACAGCAGTTTCAGATACCTGAAAATCTAGTCAAGTTTTTACCTACTCACAGTTTCGGGAAAATTTTCTCCCTTTTACTTAATTTCTAACCCCAAATCCCATGCCTTGGCCTGAAAATCAGTTTATCTCTATTTAGCGGCAATGGGGAACTCTTACAGAATTCAATGATTTTCGATGTTTCTCAGAAGTATGTCTTTCAGATTACCAGAGTCAGAATCACCCAGGGTGCTTGTGAATTCTGGATACCCAACTCAGAATTCTTGATTCAGGCCTTCTGGAATTTACCTCAAGACTCGACCAGTTTGTCAAACTCTGTAAGGCAATTTTATGCACAGCAGTGTTTGAGAACTTCTACTAAGCCAACAGTAAGATATTTCCAGAAAATGTCTCCAACTATGCTTCAAGTCTTAGCCAAGTGACTATAATGATTACATCTAAGGTAGAGAAATCCCTTTGTTATGACATTTTCCTCCCTGGGAAGCAACCTTGATGAGCTTGCCTTTGGGGGATAAAAGGAGTCTGACGGAGGAAATGCCATTGGATTTCCAGACCCGTGGAATGAACCATCTGAAGTAGAAGAGGCCAAAAGGAAAAGTAAATTTTTAGTGCTTATCACCAACAAATATAGTCTTTCCTAGGAAGCTTATGACCTAGAGCTTATGACCAGATAATGAATATTTTAGGCCCTGTAGGCTGTTCAGTCATGGCCACAATTACTTAGTTCTGTAAAAGCAGCAATAAACAATATGTGGTGAACACATAGGTGTATCTAGGCTCTAATAAAACTTTGTTTATTGACACTGGAATTTGAATTTCATATAATTTTCATGTGATGTTAAAAAAAATCATTTAAAAATGCAAAAAGCATTCTTAGCTCCCTGAGCTGTACCAAAATAAACAGTGGACAGGATTTAGCCCAAGGGCTATGGTTTGCCAATCCCTGCCCTAGACCAGTTCTCAAAAGTCAAAATCACCTGGAGGGCATGTTTAAACACAGATTACTGGACCTCATTTGCAAAATTTCTGATACTGGAGGTCTAGGGCAGGACCCAATAATTTGCATCTCTAAGAGGAGCTCCTAAGTGGATTCCATCTGTTCCAAGTGCCAGACAAAACAACGTGGTAGCTTCAAACATCCACCTCATTTTATCAAGACCATTTTATTCTTTAAAAAGTCCTATATTTGGAAAGAACAAGGATAAAACGAATAAAGTTTAAGAGAATATTTTTGCTCAGAAGTTCTTGAGAGGCTGGTTTAGACTTATCAACAACAGAGGTGGAGATGTGGAAGATTTCTTGGCAAAAGAGACCAGGGAGGAGAAGAAAATAACAGGGAGACAGGGTGGAGAGTCCTACTTAGCATTACATTAAGAACAGGTTGGACTGATTCATGCTGACCTTCAAGTAATCTAATAGAGCCTTGAAACTGTTCCATGTGAATCATTTTTCCTAAATTCCAAGCCATTATTGTTATTTTTATTATTGAGGAAACAAAAATTATTGTGTGGTCATGTAATTGGTTGACAGTTCAAAGCAACTACACAAAATTAAAAGGCCCGGCTCTTGTTTTCAGCTTATTTGCTTCACTGTGCTGGATGGAATGAAGGAGCTCTGCTTCTGGGGGGCTTCAGTCTGCATCTAGAGGTCAAAAAATGAAGGTGAGGAAGTAAAAAGAAATTTCTCCACCTCTCTATGTTCTATGGGTTCCTGTCCCCACTTATCTCTCTATTTCCTTTGGGATTAACCCTGTTAAGTGTTTTCTCTCTCTCCCAATCTCTCTCTCTTTTCCCTCTTTCCCTGTCCACAGTACCTTCCATCTTTTTTTTCTCACTGAATGCTAGCATTTTGTGTCTGAAACATAGTCTTTAACATTTAACCCTTTCCCCAAATATGCTATTCCTTAGGTTTACACACTAATTAATTTATGTCTTTCAATAAAAGCCAACATTTACAAATGTGAGAAGAAACGAAGGCCCACCAAATGAGAAAAGCAAGGAAAGCCTCTTAGTCTGAGCTCACAATAGCAAGGGACTCAGAAGCCATCACTTTGTTTTGACAGAGATTGAAAAGAAGACAGAACAGTGGGAAAACTTTCTACTGGAAAAAAGGGAAGGCTTTAGGTATGCCCTGATTGGAGTCTGCTGGCACAAGAAAGCTCTAGGATAGCCAAGTAGAAGCAGAGCATCCTATGTGATTAAGGGTATGATTTGCCTTTCTGTAGTTGGTCCTAAGTTGGAAGTAGGGACAAAAAATAAGGAGGCTGTCGATTGTTGACTGAGTCCTGGCCATTTGGGACTGATTGTCATGGAAGTTATTGTTCAGCTTCCAGGACTGTCACCAGAGATGATAATCAGCCTCACTGCAAGTCTGGCATGACCAGTCTCATAGGCTGTTGATTGTAGATAAAAGTGTTAGTTTCCTGGGCAAGTTGATCATTGTCTCTTCTGTGTATTCAGCCTCTCACAAACAAATAGTTTACACAATAATCTCCACTTCTTTACCTCTTCTAGATACCCTTTTTAACTTTCCATATTCTGATTTCTGCATTTAATATGCTAATTAGGCATTTCCCAAAGTGCGTTCCTCAACATTTTGGCCCCACAACATGTGGCCCCCACAATATAAAAAGGTTAGTGGCAAACAAGTAATGGAAAGACAGAAATGTTATTTCCACTCCATGCTCTGCAGTGAGCTCCAGAACCTAATTGGCATACTAACAGCTCTGAGAAGAAATTGAGGGAGGGAACTCTTAGTTTCTGAAAAATACAGAACAAGGATTCCCACTCTTGGTTTACATATTTAAAATAGCATCAATTATGCAGTTATATTTAATACAGATGTTATCATCCAACTACACATGTACTTAATACTTTTGAAGAAATGGTACCTCCAGGAAAACTGCCAGTCAAGTCCCCATCACTTTAAGACCATCACATATATAGGTCCAAAGGTGGTTCCTTAGACCTCGTTCTCCTTTCCCTTTGGATCATGTGACACTGTTGGCATAAAACTGTAAAGTGCTATCCTTCCCTTAGCAAAATACATCTTTGCCCAATTGTTGATTTATTTGTTGACTTCTCTCTTATTTTATCACATTATTCTATTTGAAGAATTAAGACTAAAGACTTACTGTCCATGTTCTCTATATTTTTATTCTCATTATGAGTTTTCTTTAGGAGAACTCAAAGTTCCTCCTTTTTCTCCTTTTCCTTCTCTTCTCTGGTGAGGGGACTGAGAATAAAGCTGAAAGAAAAGAATAGTTTATGTTTCCTGGGGGTGGACTTTTCAGAAGGCCAGGATATAAGAGTAGGCAATTGTTTTTTTTTTTCTTCCTTGCATTTGAACATTTAAGGTTGGTTATTATAGATTCCTTTCCCCCACCCCTATCTTGAATACTCAGATTGACTGTCTCTGCCTTTGGCATTGTGGCTGAACTCTTTCATAATCTTTTTCTCTTCTTCCTTTTTCCTGTACCTGAGACAGTTTTCCTTGGTATTATACTAAGATTAGATGTCCCAGTTTGGAAGTCTAAGAAATGGGCTAATTAGACTTTCTGGATCTAATTAGTTCTGTTAGCAATGAATATCTGTATTTGATGAGTTTAGGGTAGCAAGAAGGAACAGGAAAAATGCTAAGGATTAATTTAGGTAAAGTAAATGTTAGTTAAAGGTTAGCTTGTGCTCTCTTCAATAGCACATATACTAACATGTTAGCTTAAGTAAAGATTTCTATTATGGATTCCAATCTAGCTTCTGGATTAGCGTTTGATTGCAAGTTCCCATTACTAAGAAAACGCTGTTTTACTTTCTTTACCAGTACGATATATATATATATATATATATATATATATATATACACACACACACACGCGCACACACACACACACACATATATGCATACATGTGTGTGTATGTATATATATATACATATATATATATACATACACACACACACCTTGGAGACCTTACAGGGAAGATGAGTGAACCAAACTAGGACATACATGTTGCTGAGTCCCTGGACTAATTTTATTAACAACCTATTGCCACCAGTATCCCAATAATATTTATTCTTCTTTTCCAGTTTAAACACCATCTCCAATTGTTAGTATGCTTTCAAGTTTATCTTATCAGACTTGCTTACACTCAATGTATCATCTTTTCACTCAAATTGGCTTCCAAGCTTAATGTATTTACCTACCTATTTCTGTCAATGATAATATTTTTCCTAGCCAAAGGGTTTCAGATCTCCATATTAGCAAGGGTCTTTTGTCTTGTTTACCCTTCCTCCCCTATATTTGCCAATGACCCTCATTCAGATAGCTAACAAAGCATGCTGATTCTAAGGTTACTAACATCCAGTCTCTGCTCTCCCTGTAAACTGTCTCCAACAGCTCACTCTAGAAATTTGCATCATTAGAAAAGCTTCACTGAGGTGAGCTCATTGCCTCCATTTGGTGTATGTGAAGATATGTAACTTCATAATGGAACTCCTCCGTCTCATGCCCAAGTACATCACAAATTAATCATGACTTTCTTTACCAAAGAAAGCACCTGAAGAATATTTTTCAATATGCTACAACCAGCACCAATACAATGGTTCATAAAATCAGAAAAAGCTGGGAGCCTTAGCAGCAAAGTATGCAGAAACTGAAGGGAGGCTCTCACAGAGTTGGTAAAAGAAAATCAAGAATATCTGTGTAGGACACACAGCATTCACTACAAAGGACTATTTTTACCCCAGAATTGCAGATGAGGTCAATAAATAATAGAGTAAATAATTCCATAAAGGTCAGTCGGCAAGTATTGTTTCTCCCTGAGAACAAGGAATTGTCTGTTTTTGTTTGCTGCTGTGACTCTATCTTCTAAAACATTGTAAGTATTCAAAAATAATTGTTGAATTACCAAGTGAAGGATGCCCTCTTCTGCATCATGAGATTGCCATAGTCTCTGTGGATCTATGAGCATTCAGTCTACGATTTTCATGAAAGCTCAAGTCTTGCCAACTCCATTAAGACTTTCTTGACCATTCCAGAACTCTATGATTTCTCATTTTATCAAATTTTAATAGTGATACACTATTATGAAATTGTTTTCAATTTTGACACGTGTACATGTCTCACTCAGATCTGGGGTTCTTAAGGTAAGGTTTTACTTCTTTTGTTATATCACAGAACTTGATTATCCTCTAATTAAAAATATATATATTAATCACCTATCATGTAACACAGCCTATGCTAGCCTCTGGGTGCTAAGTGACTGATAATATAGACCTCATCTTCAGAGCTTATAGACTAGTGAAAGAAAATGACATTAAGCAAACAGGTGAACAAATAAAGATCAATTGTATACTGTGATCAGTACTCTGAAGGCAGCAGAACAAGACATTATCAAAGATAGGAACAATTTTAGATTGAGTTGTCAGAAAAAATCTTAGAAGGAGGTGAGATTTAACTTCAATAAAGATAAAAAGAAGCTAGCCAGAAGAGTGCTTTCGAGGCTGAAGAAATGTCCTGGCCAAGGTCCTGAGGTGGGAAAGAGCTCAATATATTTGAGGAAATAAAAGAAGGCCAGTGTTGCTAAAGGACAGTCCAGAGAAGAATGAACAGTAGGAGACGAGGAGTTCCCTGAATATATTTGAAAGATTGATGCTTTATAAGAAAGATCACAAATCAAGCACACAACATGGACATTTACTATTCTGGCAGCAAAATCTGTGAATGGTATCACTTTTCTCTTCTTTATTTTATATTCTCTACTTCTGGTCTCTTTTTATAAAGATGTCTTAATAATTAGAATTTTGGCTTTTAGCCTACATTTTCAGATACTCCTTTGGAAGTCTCAAGCTTTGAGACAGACGAACTGGATTGGAAATCCTGACAGCATAAACTTTAAAAAATAATTTCACTTTTTTCCTGTTTCAAAAGAAGAAAATAAAAATATGGGTAAAGAAAATTATGGAAGTAATAGACAAGATGATTTTTTTTCTAATTTTGTGCAATAAAGGCTCAAATTATTTTTTCAATAGGTTGGGACATAATTTTTAATTGAATTGTATGAATTAAAATTACAAGTTAGATTACTTATCTCACCCAAAGCAGGATATTAGATCTCATTTTTCCTTAGTCTTAGCTCAAAAGTAATTTAGATTAGAACTTCAAACATGATTTCCATACACATTCAGGTGATATTAGAATTATGTCCTATTATACACGGGGCCAAAAACCTGTACAAATTTAAATTAATTTAAATTAAATTGAACTCATGATAGAAAACAAAAATGTTATTTTTTTCTGAATATTTATTACATGGTAGTATACTCCAAAACTGTTATGATCACACAGCGTCAAGATAGACCTACAGAAAAATATTCCTATAAAATTGAATACTGAATCCCCTCCTGCAAACTTCCTACTCATTACAGTTAGTCTATAAGCACTGTCAGGTACCATACAATGAAAGTCAGTTAAATCAAATAAACCCTAAAACTCACACACACAAGAATTAGAGTAAAAGTGCTTATTGGCAAGTAATAGAAATCTGTTCTGTTTCAGAAAAGAAAATCATTTGAGGGGCACCTGGGTGGCTCAGTCAGTTAAGCGGCTGCCTTTGGCTCAGGTCATGATCCCAGGGTTTTGGGATCGAGCCCCACATTGGGCTTCTTCCTCAGCGGGAAGACTGCTTCTCCTTCTCCTACTCCCCCTGCTTGTGTTCCCTCTCTTGCTGTGTCTCTCTTTGTCAAGTAAATTAAAAAAAATCTTAAAAAAAAATTATATAAGAAAAGAAAATCATTTTAAATAACTCCTTTAAAAGATCAAGACAGGTATGAAATTTCTTGATTCCCCTCTTTTTTACCTCATTTTAAAAAATACTCTGTTGAAAAATAAAGTTAAAAAATCTATCAAATATCTAGAATTTCTATAATTTTTGCTTAACACATTCATGAGTATTTCAGGAAAACTGATAGGCCTAAGGAAGACTGGCTTTCAAATAGTTAAATATATGGGCATTCGTGTTTTCCTAAGGTAGATGGGTGGATATGAATAAAAGACAGTACCTTCATCTGAATATTGTCACTAGGTTGGGCTTCGTTATTTGCACTATAAAATTATTATCTTCTACAGGATAAGAGACATGATATACATTGTAATTTCGAAATCAACATGCCAGTTCCGTGGAGCACAGTCTCACCTACCTGTATAGTAATTTGCACACACTGCTCCATTATTATAAGTGAGATTTACATACAAACTCCTTTTAGTATCTAAATGGAAACCTAACTCAAAAAATAATGTTCAACTTTTAGACAGAAATCAGGGATCAGACTACCATAAACTAGAGAATGTCAATATTTCACATATCAAGAGACAATGGATATAGAATATGCTTATACCATGATCTTTTATGTTAATACTTAGAAAAAAAAAAGAAAAAAATGAAATGAAATTGTTTTATTGAAAATACTTTAAGAAAGTTCTGGTGACCTTCGGCTTACCTTATGTAGAGTTTTATTCTTGGTTTATGTATGATATGCTCAGCCCAAACTTCAGCCAAGGTCATTATTGTTATAGTTTCTATTCAAACACATTTTTAATCTTTTTACTTAGGAAAAAGACAGAAAGGATTTCTTAGAGGGAAACAACTTGGAAAATGAAGAGAGATCTTTAATTTTAGTTTACACAGCTTACAGTAAAGCTTAAGGTTAAAGCAACAAAACATAGCAAAACCCAGCTTGCATCAACAGAAGCAATTGCTTCAAAGTTTTATAAACGAAGAAGAAGAAATACCAGACCTAGTTTTTAAAGTGATCCCAGATCATGCCTGGATCTATTTGTTGGTAGAGTACAAGGAAAAGTATTTAAGGAAAGATTAATTAAAACATTTTGTTTCCTAGAAATGTTTGTGAGTCCTCTACACTAGGAACATCACATTTCACCCTACAATTGGCATCTGTACGGATTCATAAGTAGGCTCTAGTTGGACAGACAGACTCATTAATTCCCTCTTTATCACAAACCCAGAACATCTGGGTATTGCCCTTTAAAACAACATAAGGTTAAGAAAACAAACCATTTCTCAGACCTGACAAAAGGTTTTGAGTTACAGGATAGACAGTCTTAGGGTGAATAAATTAATATGTTTGGGTATCATATGCAGGCTATTTAGAAGTTGATTCACAACTTTATAAAATTCTTAATCCCATGTTCTGCATTTCTCCTTTTTCCATCCTTGTTCCCAGGTTTTGGCTAAAACTGAAGACAATTATTGTGTTTCAGGGAACAAATAAATTTGAATAAATTAAACTTGATCTCAGAATACTTGAGTAAGAGCTAAAGACTTCAAATACTCCAAGCCAACTCATTCTTGGGACAACACTGACCTAACTTTATTGGAAGGAAGCTTAGTTTGTTCTTGCAGTCCCTGAACATTCTAGGAAATCTTTAAATTCTAAACTATTATATTTCTAATAATTCACCCAGAAAGTTTTTTATTTCTTTTTTCTTCAAAGATACATCATGCCCCCTCCTGAAATATCATCACTGTCAGAGAGCCAGTAGGATGATTTGGCTGTCATACAAATGAACAAATTTGTTTCGAGCATTGTATACAGGAAAGAGAGTGTTTTTTATTTAATGTTTGCAGTAAAATAAGCCTCAAAGACAGCCAGTAGATTGCTAACCTTAATAGAGATGCCAGACCCTTTTGGATTTCATATGTAAGTGATATCACCACTCATAAGAGAAAAAAAAATGGGTATTACCAGGTCTAAATTAACTGGACTTTTGGGGTGTGTGTGTGTGTGTGTGTGTGTGTGTGTGTGTGTGTTGTTCACTTCACTGATGTGAGATGAAATCAGCTTTTCAAAAGTGTAGCGTATTTTTAAAAAAATTATGATAAACAGATCTTCATGCACTACTTTGACAGGATTACAAAGTAAAGCTTCCCTTTGGACTTTTAATACAACAAAAATAATTCATTGGGTGTTTTTAGATTAGACTGGTACCTGAAGTCAATCCAAATCAAACCTCCTTGATTTTCCAAATGCAAATTATGCGTAATAGGCTTTCCCTAAAGCATCTATGATCTAAAGCTTCATTGTATAAGGACCATACGCAAAAGCAAAAAATTAAAAAAAAGACTCAACTTTTTAATATATAAAATGAACCCCCAGAGTTGCTTTATTTTAAATGTGCTGTTGTTAGCACTTTCAAATGCAAAGGGGACATTAAAACACACACATATCCCCACAAGTTTAATGTTTTCATTTCACCTCTTCCCGTTTTATTCTTTTAATAACAATGCTGCATAAAGGAACTTTAGAGAACTCTTAGCAGCAAAGCCCAGTGTAGCAACACTGCTAACTACCCCCGAGCTTCTATTTAAGGTTACCTGGTATAGCTAGCTCTGCCAGATGTAGTTTTGCTATTGGATAATTTGATTTGCTGACAATGTACGCTGCCTTAAAATAGGAAGTGCCTAGGTGACTGGTGTCCAAATCACACATATTCTTTTGGTTAAGATGAAATGTGAGTCTGAATTTAGCCTTTAATTACATTTCCTTCCTTACCTCCAACAAACAAATTTTTATAACCTCCCCAATGAAAAAAGTCATATTTTGTGAATTACTACTTTGGAAGCAGCCCAGGACCAAACGTTATTGAGAAAATTTCCTATTATTTGCATTAATCAAAGATGTACATCCTCCTGTGTTTTCAGTGGTTTTATCAAATAGCTAATGCCTGCCTTGGAGGCATGGTTGGCCACAGGATTTCAGGCTTTTATCTAAACTACTAAGTGGCAAATTGAAATTACTCTTGTAAGAACCCAATGCAGAATAAAACAAGCTATTTTATATGCAAAGTAATACAGGAGAGCTTCTGCAATATCTCAGGCACTTGGATTGGCTCAAAAGCATCTTAATTTCAGGGCTCAGAATACACCTCAGTCACATAAATATGAAAGTTACCATCGGTTAAAAAAAAAAAAAAAAAAGAAAGGACCTGATGTCAATAGAGAAATAAAATAGTACTGTTTAAAAGAATCATTAAAACTAATCATTTCTGAAATTATCTGCCCTTATAAGTGTACCTGTCATTTTTTTTTTTTTTCAATGTGGTATTAGCCCTCTGGAGGCTGCTTTGCTCCATCAGGATTGCTGTGTCAGATGAAAAACCTGTCTACATTTTACCATGTGCTTAAACAAGCAAGACTGAGTATGAAATCTGAGGGCTCTGTACTTTAAGAAACGTTTTTACAAGTGGAAAGTTATTCAGCTCAGATAGTTCATCCATTTTCCAGAGCCTTTTAAACCTGCATAATATATTGAATGTCAAAAAGCTATAAAATCTCTTTAACTATTGATATCTATTTGTAGATAGCAATATAAATCCTGCCATGAGTTTGAATAAGTAAATGACTTTATCTAAACAAAGATTTGGAACATCACTCTACTGTTACAGAGGCCTAGCCTTCTTGTTATGTTGTACACCAATGAACTTGAAAAAAAAAGGGTTTTTTTTGGTTACGGTTTCTACATAATTATCCTACAAAGTCAGTACTGGTCACTTTTAAACAGAAGTTGGGTTAACTATAATATAAATGTAACTGCTATCTATTCTGTTTCTTTACTGTAGGCACAGGTGCCTATAACTACAGAAATATTATAATAAGCATGGAAGGAAAACCATGATAATATCATGGTCAACTTTCTTCAGATAGGACCTTATCTTAGTTAAGGTGTTGTTAGCTGCCCAAACAAAAAACCCAAAAATTTGTGTCTCACTAATGTAAAGGAAAACTTAAACATTCCTAATACTGGGCAGTTTTTTCCCAAGTGATAGTTTAGGGACATCGTCTTTGTACATCTTGCATTCTTGTGTCTCTTCAGTAGGTGGCTTCCAATGTCACCACAGTAGTCTCTGTGAGACTACTCTGTGAGAGGGGAAACAACAAGGAGGGAAAACAGCAAGGAGGATCAGAGCGGCCTGGGCTGGAAGGGACACACCTTACTATTCCTCTCATTCATCTGCTAGAACTCAGTCACATGACCACCAAAACTGGAAAGGAAGCTGCAAAATTCAGCCAAGGTCTAAGTGGACCTGTGTCTAGGAAGGGAGGAGATGGGTTTGTGACCAGATAGTAAGTCTCAGCTACAGTGCTATTTAACATGTCCCTACAGTTGCATGACACAGTCATCATCATAGTCCTATGTAGATCATTGTTTCATTCTGGCTCTTTCGGCTTTTCCATAGTTCATCTTCTGTCAGTTCCTTTCTTTTGTATCAGCGACACCAAAGTACTTGAACTTCTTGAAACAGGCTGCATAATTACCTGTGTCTATATGTATGCATACTTATGTACCCCATCCAAAGCCTTTCCCTTCTTGTCCTATATGGAGAAATACTACTCATCCTTTAAGTTAAAATCTTAACTTTCTGCTAAATGTTTATTGACTTTTCAGGAAGTCTTGATTTCTTTTTTTCTTATAAATAAACTAAATATTCCACCATTCGTAGTACGTACACATACCCATGATTATCGGTTTGTTCTTCTATCTCTTTTCTAGGACTGGGAGATTCTCAGTCTTACGAATTATATGATATGCTTCTTTGATCCAAAACATCTAGCATAGAATCTGTCACATAACAGGTCAAAAGATGAATAGGATCCAATCTCTGCCTTGAACTAGATAAATTATTTTGAGTGAATGAATGATAGTTAAAAGTATAAGATATTATAGAGGGCACGGATTGCATGGAGCACTGGATGTGGTGCGAAAATAATGAATACTGTTATGCTGAAAATAAATAAAAAATTTTAAAAAGTACAAGATAAACTTTCATGTGAATGTGAACATATTATTATGTGGGAATTTAAATATAAACCCCCAGTTCAGAATTCAAGCTGTCTGGTCAACAGTACCATGTTAAAGAAGTTCTATTGGCTTCGACAAGCTAATCTCAAATTATTACACAGATAATCGCTATTATTTGCAATCATATAGTCACTTACCCTGACTTTCTGTCACAAACTTTTGTCACAAACACAAAATTTTCCAGTCAATAGCCATAAAATTTTTCAAGACTTAATGTTTCTAAGGGATATTTTTCAATTAAATCTGC
This sequence comes from Mustela erminea, assembly GCF_009829155.1. Classification (NCBI taxonomy): domain Eukaryota; kingdom Metazoa; phylum Chordata; class Mammalia; order Carnivora; family Mustelidae; genus Mustela; species Mustela erminea. Next base: position 84,751,404 of record NC_045621.1, read on the forward strand.
TTTTGTTTTTCTTTCTCATTTTAATATTTATTAAAACTATGCTTTGGTGTTTAATCAACATTATTCCTACCCAGTAGAAACACATAGAAGTGGTCATGAAAGGGGAAGAATAAATATCTGTACAAATCAAATTATTTTGCTTGCTCTATTGGTAACTTTACAGCAAATATGATTCCACTTATGAGCAAATCACCATCCAAATAACAATTCCTATGTAGATATTTTGGGGCTATCACTGGCCAATTCAAAGACATTATTAACTGAAAGAATGGAATCTATTTTGTAACCTCATGGAGCTCAGTACAATGTAATGTAAGCCCCAGGTAATTAATAATTAATAATGATAATAATAACTTGTTGAATGATTTTTTTGAAAACAGGTATGCTGATACTAGAATGGTCATAGTTTATACTGATTGTAGTTATAATATCAACTTATAAATTCAAAGCATTGAATCAGAGAGAAAATAAGCAGAACAAATCTTATAAATTTATATACATATATATATATAGAGAGAGAGAGAGAGAAGGTTTTATTGTATTGCATGTAAAAAGAAGGTTTTGCTTAAGTGAACACTTCACCATTTAACTACTTATAATTGATTAGAAATTCTCAACCCAGGGGCGCCTGGGTGGCTCAGTGGGTTAAGCCGCTGCCTTCGGCTCAGGTCATGATCCCAGAGTCCTGGGATCGAGTCCCGCATCGGGCTCTCTGCTCAGCAGGGAGCCTGCTTCCCTCTCTCTCTCTCTCTGCCTGCCTCTCTGTCTACTTGTAATCTCTGTCTGTCAAATAAACAACAACAACAAAAAAATTAAAAAAAAAAAAAAAAAGAAATTCTCAACCCAGGATGACTTGACACCTTATGGGACATTTGGCAATATCTAAGACATTTTTTTAATGTCACAACTTGAGGGGGCTTCCAGTGTGTAGAGGCCAGAGATACTTATGAATATCCTACAATGCTCAGCAGGTAATTCCCTCATAACAAAGAATTATCTGTTCCAAAATATTAATAGTGCCAAAGTTGAGAAATCCTGGGTAAACCATGGACTTACACTTCATTTGAAAGACATCGCTTTGTTTATTTCGCTGTTTCTCTGGCCTCTAAAGTTTATCTCACCTTCCTCTGTTTGTGTAATCCATAAACTTAAAAACCTTTTGTTTTTTTTGTTTTTTTCTGAGTACAGAATGATACCAAAGAACTATGACTATGATATTTAGCAACACATTTATTTGTTCGCATTGGAAACAATTTACATATAGGTTGTCAAAAAGAAATAATGTAGGCATTCGTCAAAGTAACTCTGACAGTTTGGGAAGGAGTTTTCCAAATTATTTATGAGGAAGAAAGAAGCTATTTGTTTGCTTTTCACAGTTTTTTTTTTTTTTTTTAATGGACTCTGATCCTTATGTTGGCTTTCACAATGTAGGCTTACTTAAAGCTATTCATAAAGTGTATCTATAGCATTTCAGTATGAAAATAACAGGTCATCCTTGATACCCCTTACTTGCTCAAACACCAAATCCAACCAGGAAACCAGTACTATCAATTCAATCCTTTAAAATCTCTACAATATGGTTCTTCCACATAATCCCCAGGAACACTGCCTTTGTTGAAGCTTTCAGCATATTGTGACTGACCAGCTTCCCCTCTTTTTGCCTTCAGGTGCAACCTCATGTCTGTTACTGCCATAAAAATCTTCACCTGTTTGTTGTCATGGTAACTTTTCTAATCTACAAAATTCATCATATATCTCTCTGTACTGGGTGCAATTTAATCTCCACTACAGGTCATCACTGAATATATACATTTGCATTATATATGTATCTATATGTGTGTGGGTATGTTTATTTATGCTTAGGCTTTGAAACGTAAATAAATCTAGACACTGTGTCTGATATATGTTGCTTGTTTTTATTTGGATTAACTCATAGACTAGGTAGATTTCAGTTTTCAAGTTGGGATTTTTATCATGAAATTTCCTTATAGGATGAAATCCAAGGGTTTTCATCCATAAGGTCCTTTGTGATCAAATTTTTATGTAAATTTCTTATATCCACCCTTACCTCTCCTTTATATTTCCCTTTTGTTGCTACCATATCAGATAATGCCTGTCCCCAAGAGTGGCTTTTTTTCATGACTTTTCAAATTCATTCATGCCCTTTCGGTATCTTCTTCACTTTATGAACACCTACAACAAGAGTTCATCTAGAATGTAGAATTATGATATGACCTAGCACTTCAACTCCTAGATTTATATCCCAAAGAACTGTAAACAGGTATTCAAACAAATCCTGAAATGTAAAAGTTCATAGCAGCACTATCCATAATAGGCAAAACATAGAAACAACTCAATTTCCAGGAGTGGATGAATGGATGAATAAAATCAGTATATCTATACAAAGGAATATTAATCAGCTATAAAAAGGAATAACCTACTGATGCATGCCAAAACATGGATGTACCATTAAACATAAGTCAAAAGAAGCCAGACACAAAAGGCCATATATTGTATTATTCCCTTTATATAAAATATCCAAAATAGGTAAATCCATAGGGGCAGAGAACAGATTAGTGGTTACCAAAGGCCAGGGGTGTAGAAGGTTTGGGGAGTATCCATTTAATGGGTACTAGGTTTTAATGGGCATGGTGATACTGTTTTGGAACAAAGTAGCAGTGACCCTTGCACCACACTGTCAATGTACTAAATGCCACTGAATTTCACATAATAAATGGTGAATTTTATGTTATGTGACCTATACCTCCTTTACAGAAAAAAAAAAAAAAATCATTGAACAGTCTTCACTTTGGGCAGGAAGCTATTATTGACTCTCTTTGAAATGCCTTCTTGATGCTCAAAACCACATCTCTCTCTTTGAAGAGACCATGCATACTTTAATTGTTGTTTCACTTGTGTCTTTCTCTCAACTCCGACAAATTGCAGATTTGTTCTCGTATTCCTTATCTTTGTCTACGAGAGTTTTATTTGGTTTTGTTTACATGCTGAAAGTTAAATATGCTCCCTAATCTGAGGTAATATAATGATGGATGGGAGTCTGCTTTCTAATGAATGGGTGAAATCTACTTAATCGTGTTTAATTCATATGTTTAAAAACTTGTTACTATTTTTGAAGATGTGTAGCATAACAGTAGATATTTAAATCTATATGTATTTTGGTTTTTGAGTGCAGAGGGTGAATATATTTGGCATGGTGATTCAAAAACACAAGAACTAGCTTAATCAAATCTATACATTGGTAGAGTATTTACAGAGTGCTCACTGTTGATCTTTATGTAACCACTTTATATAGGTTACCTCTCCCCATTGTTAATGACTCCGCATAATTCAGATTCCTACTGAAATATCAACCTCAGACAGGTCATTAGAAATCTTGTCTGAAAGGGTCCCCAACTCCATGGTGCAAAATTGTATTTGGACCATTTTTCCCACTTAAATTTGCATTATTTACTTGTTTAGTTATTAAATGTTACTTGTATTTTTCCAAATATCTTCTATCCATTGCTGTATTACAAATAATTCTAAAATTTAGTGACCTAAAACAACACCTATTTCTTTAATTTATGGTTGAGACTGGGCTTAGCTGGTTAGCTGTTTGGGGTCTCTTCTGGCTCTCTCAGTTATGTTTAGCTAATGGCTCTTTCTGGGGTTAGTTGGGTACTACAGTTTGCTTCCATTTATTTCTCACCCTTGAGAAGATTAGTCCAGGCTTACACAGACCATGTTGGTAGAGGTCTGGGAGAGAACATGGAAGTATTCATTCCATTAGCCAAAAGAAGTTACAAGGCCAACCCAGATACAAAGGATGAAATGACAGACTCTATCTACGTGCTCAATGAGAAAAGTTGCAAAGTCATATTATAAAGTATGTGGACATACAAAGTATGGGGACGTGGTTGTAACTGATCTACCACAACTTTGTTTAGCTCTTCAGAATCCTATAACCTCACACCCAACCCCCACCCACCTCCTCCTTTCTTTATACTCCTAGTCACCAGTGCAAACTAAATGTGTAGTTTCTCTACTGCTTGAAGACCTCAGTTGCAATATCCCCCTTTAAGATTGGATTGCCTTGAGTACAGGTATTGGCTGAGCTTGGATTTATCCTTCTTTTTAAGCCAGTCAAACCTGGATTGTATGCACTTCATCAGAGAGTAGTCAAGCCATCAGTCAAGTCCCCCTATCCCTGGATTCTTCCAGTTCCATCTTCTCTTTCTCTTTCAGCCTCTTGCCTGGGAAGCTCTATAGTTAAACCAACTCAAGTTATTATAAGCAAAACTATATTTGAGTCATTAAAAAAAAAAAAGAATGATGAAAAAAGATTGGTGGAAATGCCTTAAAAATTCAAGATTAATGATATTAAATTGCAGTGGCAAAGATTTCAAGTAGACGCCTAGAAATACTTCCTGATTATTATAGTTTGAGATATTGGCAAGTGATTTAAAGGAAAGTAATGTTCTCTTTAGAGATTTATCACACACACACAAAATAGACTACTTTATTGGTGGAATACCTTTAATGAAATATTGCCAAGATATATAGGCAATATTAGAGCAGGTGAACATTTGACAACTTGTAGTTCAAAGAGAGAAAAGAAATTTGCCACTTAAAATATTTCTGCCTTGAGTAGGGAAACTGTATTTAAAATAAATTATGCCAGAGAACAAAAATTACCTGTCATTATCCCCACTCCAAGGGGAGCTATGGAGCATCTTTTAAGTTTATATTCTGGACCAACATTTATTAATAAAGCCTCATGACAGTTCTATGGGAATACCTCAAATAATCAGCCTCAGTTTATGCAGGTAGAGGAATTTCAGCTAAAGCATAGACCAGATTTTCTTGGCTTACAATTATGTCAGGTGTGAGGTGGGGCTGAAACGTAAATCCCCAAATCTTTTTCCTAACCTTACTTGTTTACTTGGCAACCCAAGTTTCCTTTTTCTTTCTTCTGTTCCTCATCTCATATCCTTCCTTCTTTTCCTGCTGAGAATTGCAGTGAACTCACTTACAAAAATAAATGCAAAACTAAAGGAATGCATACCATAATCCACTGGTCCAAACTGAATGGCCAAGAAAATATGACTTCATTCCTTGAAATAACCAAGAGGAGAGTTACCTGTGGTATTTCTGCATTTCCTTCCTATGAGAACACAATGGTTTATGAAGGGCTAAAATAACATAGACTCTACTTTTATTTTTAATGCTGTTGTTGTTATTGTTGTTGTTGTTAATGTAATGTTAAACAGATCAAGAAGCAGACTCAATGTTATCTCTCATCCAGGCTTGACAATGACCAGCTCAAGACCACTTTCTTTTTCTGCAATAGTTTTAAGTAAATCATAGTCATCATATTATTTAATATTTTATTAGTAATGACAAATGTTATTTTATAATGAGGGAAAAATCAGCATGACTGTGCCAGACCCAGTGGACTTTCCTTTGCCAGTTAAAATTCAAGGCTGGATTATTGCATTTTGTTACCTGCAAAGCACTCTGTACATAACATTCTGTCATTCTTTGAAACAGCAAATGGAAGTCATTTAAACCAGATGAGTGACAGGATGGGGAATTGGCATACCTACAGCACAGGATGCACGGCACCGCGCACCTATTTCAAGGGAATGAAGGGTGGGTGGCCAGAAGAAAGAAACTCCTTTCCCCATTTAACCTGTAATTTGACAACATCTGTGAAGAATTATTCCCAGCATTGGCATCGTAATTGTTGTATCTAACATCAATCACCAGGGAAGGAGATTACTTGAAATAGATGTTAACGGGATTATAGTTTAACAACATGAAAGTTAAAAATGAGAGGAATGAAAACTGTAAGACAGTTGCCCAAATTAATCAAGGGGCTAGAGAGACACTATATTGTTTAATACAAAGTGAGTACTATATTTGTTTACATAAGAAGAGCTTAAGTTCTAGGGACCATCAGCTATTCTATAGTCTAGGTCCTAAAAAGTTGAGTATTTCTAAACTTTTAAATAATCATGACCCAATTTTTTTTTTCTTCTGTTCTGGAGCTTCATTGTGAAGAGCAACATCAATATGAATATTTTACACAGAAATTGAAAAAAGTAATGCAAATACGGATCTTCTTTTACATAAATACTATTGATAAAATAATATACTCACAATCTTATAGGAATCTAAACTTTCAACAAGCCTAGAACTGCCTTACTTTGGCAATTATTGACTACATAACCTATACTTAATATATTAAGAAAATATTTATGGGTTTATTGGATTACTGCTTTATATATAGCCAAATACTTCTTCAAAACTGCTTTACAGTTTAAAGGATATACTGCATGTGACAGTCTAAAAAAAAATCTTCAAAATGTCTTCTTCACTGTCTTCCAAGACATAACCCTTTCCTGGTTTTTCTCCTACCTCCTAGCTTGCTCTTTTTCAGTACTGTTTCTTGTTTACCTGTACTCCCAGAGATCTTGCACGCAGTCGTGCCCCAAATGTATATTTTCAGTTTAGATCTGTCCCCTGAATTCCAGGCTCACATCTTCAGCAGCTGACGTGTTGCCTCCACTTGGATATCTAAGAGAAATGCCCAAACTGGGTTCCTGGTCTTTATAAACACCTACTTACCCCTTCCACTGACCTTGCACTCCCAGAAATGACATCGCCATCCTTCCAATTACTCAATCCAAAAAAACTGAACCATCTCTAACTCTTTTTGACTCACGAACTACAAAATATCCCGGAAGCTCCAGCTTCAGAATACAACCAGAATCTGACTATTTTTCAAACATTCTACAGCTACCATCGTATCCCACCCATCTCTTGCCTGAATTATTATACTAGACTCCAAACTGATTTTTCCACTTTCGCCCCTACCTTCTTCTTCTTCTTCTTCTTCTTTTTTTTTTTTTTTAAGATTTTATTTATTTATTTGTCAGAGAGATAGAGTACAGGCAGGCAGAGTGGCAGGTAGAGGCAGAGGGAGAAGCAGGCTCCCTGCAGAGCAAGGAGCCCGATGCGGTACTCCATCCCAGGACCCTGAGATCATGACCTGAGCTGAAGGCAGCCACTTAACTGACTAAGCCACCCAGGTATCCCCTCGCCCCTGCCTTCTTAAGTCTATTCTCAGCACAATAAGTGAGATCTTTTTAAAACAAAATCAGATCTTGGAGTGCCAGGGTGGCTCAGTCGATTAAGCTTCCAACTCTCGGTTTCAGCTCAAGTCATGTTCTCAGGGTCATGGGATTGAGCCCCACATCAGGCTCTGAGCTCAGTGTGGAGTCTGCTTATCCTTCTCCCTCTGCTCTTCCCCACCACTTGTGCTCTCTCTCTCTACCTATCTTCAGAATAGATAAAATATTTGAAATCAAAATAAAACAAAATCAGATTTTGTTCATCTTCTACTCCAATGGCTTCTCATTTCACTAAGAAAAAAAGCTAAAGTATTTATAAATGTCTTGAAACTATTTCCCGTATTCACACCACTTCTCCTCTTTTCACTCTTTACTATTCCTTGAACATACAGGCATGTATCCCCACCAAGGGTATTTTGCACTTGCTATTCTCTTTTCCTGGGGCATTCTTCCTCTTGAAGTCTGCAAAGACTACTCTCTCATCTCCCTCAGGCCTACACTGAAATGGTACATTTTTGGGGGAAAGATCCTCGCTCTCTATAATTCTATTATGCCAATAGTCCCTGTGTCTTTTCTCTACCTAATTTTCTTACTGTAGAACTTATGACCAGAAATCATTGTGCAGTCATGCTTTACATTCATTTACTTTTTCAGGTTTTATTTATTTACTTATTAGAGTACGGGGAGTAGGTAAGGGGAAGGGACAAACAGACTCCATGCTGAGTGTGGAACCAGATAAGGGGCTTGATCTCACAACCCTGAGATCATGACCTAAGCTGAAATCAAGAGTTGGACGCTCAATTAACTGAGCCACCTGGGTACCCGTATATTCATTTATTTTATTTACTCTCTGTTTGTCTTCATTTGACTATAACATTCCTTATTTTATAGTTGTATGGTTAACAAAGGGCTAAAGAATTTGGTTAGAAAAGACTCAAAGTGGATTACCATGTGATTTTCCATTGTTAGAATAGTGGACACTATTCCTTTATTACTATTTGAAAATTGATTAACAAAAAGGAGGACCCTTTCTGTACATGCAACATGTAATCTTGCAATTACATCTAGTCTCCTAGGCATGGATGGGAGTTAATGGAGATAAATAGAATAATCCCTTCTTTCTACCTCATATTTCTCTCATTCCATCTATGTGTGTATGCGTACTTGACTATAGCTTTTAGCAGAACTAACAACCAAACAACATGTAATTCTTCCATTAATATTATAGATAACATTTCTTAAGGTAAGAACAATTACCCAAACTATTTTATAGCACTTTAGTGCAATTCAAGAAATAATTTATGTAAGTTATTTTTAGTAGGTACAATGTTTTAGGCTAGTAAAATTTTGTGTTCCTTATCAGTATCTCCTTCTTCACTTCAAGACTAGGCATTCATTTCTCAAACTGCCAGGAGTGTTGGCTGCTGATAGCTCAAAGCTGAGTTGTCCTTGGATGAGGAGCCTATTCCACCAAGTTTATGCCTTAACCCGAAGAGCAGTTCATATTCAATGACTAGGCAATGAGGAACTACAAAGTTTCATGACATCTCTCTCTATTTAGGACAATTCTGCAGGAATACCCTGGCTCCAGGAATCCTCCTAAGATTGGGCAAGAATTTATATCCACATAACCCCCCCTTTTTTTTTCTTAATTTTTACTTATTTATTTTAGAGAGAGAGAGTGCAAGCACAAGCATGGGGAGGGGCAGAAAAAGAGGTAGAGAAATCCCCAAGCAGACTCCCCACTGAACCAGGAGCCTGATGTGGGATTCAATCCCAGGACACTGAGATCAGGACCTGAGTCAAAATCCAGAGTCTGATGCACAATGGATTGAGCCACCTAGGTGCCCCCCACCCCTGCGCCGAAGAACCCTCTTGGTATAGTCAGAATGATTTTTATTTCAGAAAGTATGCCATTATTATTACCTTAAATAATATTAGCTAGCATGTATTGTTTGCTTATTATATATCAAGCAATATATTGATCAAAGGCAAAGACAGTAAAGAAGGATAGAACTTCAGCAAATCCTTGGTCATAAGATAAAACATGACTTTAAAAGAAAACTTGATTCTAACAACAAAATTCAACTATGTAGCCTGGAAAATATACATGTACCTTGGAGTCCTATTGCCACAGAATAGCTTTAGAGTAAAACAAATTCAAATTTGATATTATTGTTTTAATAGCTAAAATATGTTTATGCTTAAAAATATAGCAAATATAAAACTCAGGCTCTAAATAAAAACATTTACTTATAAGCTAATCAATTGCACAGACATGCTAAGTCTCAGAATCATGAAATCTATAAGCCAAAATATTAATTGACCAGGTAAAAAGATTCTGATCATTATCATGAAAACTAATAGTCCATTCCATAAGCCTAGAAAGAAGAATGAAGGAAAACACCGAAGATCTCCAAAATAAAGATCTGAGGTGCCCTTCCCTGTTAGATCTATGGAAGTGAGAAGAGGTTGTGTTGCATAGGTGGTCTCTAGAACAAGTTTTAATTAAATTGAGTAATAAAAGAGTACTGCTCTTTATGGTGAGAAAGAACTAATAAAATTTTTGTACAAATGCCAGGTAATGTTTGCATTAGTGTCCATAAGGGGTTTCGTTTTTGCTGTTTTCAGCCCTATAAAAGTTCCACCTAAGAAAATAATGAAGATCCTAGTCTTCTTTAAATGTTTTGTGAATCAAAGCTACTTCGCAAATTTGTCTGTGGCAACTTTGGTAATCTATCACTACTCAAAATCAAAACAGAACACAGTGAAAACAAAACAAAACATCAGGTGACATTTAAAAATTCCTACTATTTCTTTACTGGAATAAATTACATTAAAAATTTTGCTGATTAGAGAAATTCTCATCAACTTACTGTTTTACAAATGATACATTCTAAGAAAATTTACCCCCTAGAAATGTGCTTTTTTTATCTGTTGTTTCAAAAATTCCATCATCTCTCCAATCAAATTGGCCTTTACTAGATCTTCAAACCCAAATTTGATCTTTTTAGTGTCCCACATGAAATATTTCTTGGATCTCTATAACTCTAGACTGATGTCCAACCTGCATTTTATCCTCATTGTCTACCTTTCCTCCATGATTTTCAAATATTCTCATGACCTAGAATTATTTATTGTTCTCCATGTGTTCTGTTTTACACAGCCCCATTATTTACATATAAATTGTTCTCTACAAGGAGTGGCCCAATCCTGTTATCCATCTGGTATCCTGTGTGTACAGTGTGATAAGGAGTCAAGGACACAGATTTTTTTATTCAGAAAGATGTGGCTTAAAGTCCCAATTTGCTAGAAATGTGACCTTGAGGAAACAAACAAACAAACAAAGAATTGATCTTTCCTAGTTTTACTATTTCCATTGATAAAATGGTGATAAAACCTACCTTATAGGTTTTTGGTGATTGATAAATAAAAATATTTAATACATGAAGATTTCCTGTTGCATCTTAAACATAATATGTGCTCAATAAATAGTAGCTATTACTATTTTATTATGAAAATGACAGTCCTTCTGTAAATACTTTCTTGATTCACCCATGCAAAGTTAGATACTTCCACTAGCATCTCAGAGTTTCATTATCACTCTATATAAATTGCTGTCATGGAACTTATAATATTTATAACTTTTGCATGTTACTCTCTTTTCTTTGTAGCAACTTTCTTGAGTTACCATTAGCTGAAATCTTTATTTCTTCCTGCTTTTATTCTACCTTTGATACAACTCTGTGTATTAAATCATTACAGAATAAGATAATTATCATTTTATATGTTTGACTCATATAGCTAATGATTTAGGGGGAAAAATTATAGCAGAAGCTGGTGGCTGATTTCTAAAACCTTTTCCTCTATTCCTTGTCATAAGTCCCCTATCTTATTTATAGTTAAGTGTGTCTATAGGATTTCTTTCCAGCTGAACTATTGTGAGCTAAATCAATGTCTACTATACATCCAGACCTCACTCAAAAAACTTTGCTCATAAATTATCCACTCTACTTTTGTCCTTCTGGCATGCTGTGTATAAGCACAGACACTATGGGACGCCGTGTTAAAGACGGCTCCCAGAGACTAGAAACAGAGGCACGCTGAGTCCTTGAAACACTATTTTGAGGAGGGATGCTTATGGATCAGGAACAGCCATTTTATTAATAAGAAATATACTTTGATTATGTTAGACCAAGGATCTGCTGATATAAACTTTTTCTGTAAGGGCCAGATAGCAAATATTTCCAGCTTTGTGGGCTCTATGATCTTCGTCGCAACTCCTCAACTCTGACATCGTAGAGCAAAAGCAGCTAAAAAGACAGTATGTAGATGAATGAATGCGGCTGTATTCCATTAAAACTTTATTTCTGGTACTGAAGTTTGAATTTCATATAGTTTCATATATCATTTTGATTTTTTTTTCAACCATTTGGAAAAGAAACCATGGTTCTTACCTCAAGGAGTATAAGATGCAGACAGGGCCTTTTGGTGTTCCAATGTGCCTATTCTTGTTCAGCCACTGAAATTTCAGAGTTTATTAGTCACAGAAATAATTGCTAGCTTACAAATGTATTCATTTTGTGTTCCCAGGAACAAACATGGCACATAGTAGGTAGTCAATGAATGTGCAATGAATGAATTAGTAAATGAAGAAATAAACTTATTTAACCTGACTCTATCTTTGTCATAGGAAATCATTCGGAGAAGAAGACATGACTAAACAAACCAGCATAAATTCCATAGTTCCCCAATGCCATGTGTCAAGTCTGCTGAATATTTTACATAAATATTTGAGGATAATAAAAATGCATTTAAATTTTAACATATTTATGAAAACTGAGATCAGAAATGTATAATGGTCAAAGTACTGTGTGAGTCAACATGAAATACATAATAATAAAAAGGACTTTCTTATAATAACTAATGCACTAAGATAATACTATAATAAAAAGTCATTATCAGTATTGATTTTAACTTTACCTTCAAATCAAAGGCTTCAGAGAAAGTGAGAGAGTAGCCATTCAGGAATGTGTGCTCTCACTGCATCCTGGCCCTTCCTTTGTAACCCTTACCTTGATTGTAAGATACTCGTTGTTTGTTTAGTTCCTTATTTAATGTGTGTTTTCCCAGTCAGATGTTAAGCCATGTGGTGGCAGGACCTTGTCTATTTTACTTCTGTATTCTCAGTACTTAACCCAATTCTCAGCACCTATCAGACACTAAATTCATATTCATGAAGTGAATGGATAAACTATACCTATGATTCTGTTTAATTAAATACAGGAGAATGGTTGGGAACATAGTTATTAGGAATCACACGAAAATTTTTTCAAAGGCAAGTAAACTTTACTTTTAAAATTCAGAAATAAGGCTCCCTGCTCGCAGGGAGTCTGCTTCTGCCTCTGACCTTCGATATTTCCTGCTCTCTCTCTCAGTCTCTCCCTCTCAATTAAGTAAATAAAATCTTTTTTAAAAATCAGAAATAAAAATCTCTATGTTAAAGGAAAAAAGAGAGAGATCGTCATTCTGAACAAAAAACGATGATCCTTACATCTCTTTAACAAGAAGTAATGGGATTCTTTGTGAGAAGCAACTATGTCCTCTTCATTATATACAAGAGGAAGAAAAACAGCTGCTGTTGAAACTGACCCAAGGAAGTCTGGGCCTTATAACAAACGTAGTGGTCACGTTTAAGTTTGCTCTATGAGTTACGCATGCCAGGCCAATAGAAGACATCAGAGGAACTTCAAAAGCCAGAATCACCTAAGCAGGCTGGCAAAGAATGCCATTTTTAATCACCTTAGGTCAATTTATGAGCCTGGAACTCTCTCAAACATCCAGCAATTCCCTGAGCTTAATTCAGGTACATATAGTTCCAAGCTCATAAGATTTTAGCCCTGGTGTCAAAGGATCAGAACAGAAAATGAAAATACTGCCATATAAACAAAGCGTAGTGTTTCAGCCACACATCTCCCTTTTAAGAGAGTATATGGGGATGGAGAGAGGGAGAACAATTCTCAGATATATAGCCCACCTAGGTAAAGCACTTTCAAATGTACTTCATTTATTTATTTTAGGCCATTTTTGGCTCAAAATCATGCAAAATTACTGTCTCTAGTTTCATTCTGCTCTTTTGAAATAGTCCAGATTTTGCGCTAAGAGTTTAAAGCCGCAGCAAAGAGTGAGGCCAAGAGGGAAAGCTTTTGAAGAGTTCTCACAGCTGTGAAAACACAGGCCTTAGGCTGTGTGTAGAGTTACTTCAAACAGCTGTTTCAGGTGACTAAACACCTTGAGTCTCATTCATCAAGTGTTGTTTATCCTGGCTGACACACCAGACTGGGAGAATTAACTCCAAGAAAAAAGATGTACTACATACCAAGTATGGGAAAGGAACCTAGCTCTTGACATGGGAATCGGAGGAAAATAATAATGATAATAATAATAATAGCCTGAGTCCATTTACAAGAAAGCAGAAATCTTTTTATTTTACATTAACTTTGCATCTTTTCCAGCACAGACCAAACCAGACATTTTGATCTCAGAAACGAAATTGAGATGGGCAACTCTGACATTCAGAGAAGCACCTAGACTAAATGGTCACAAAACTTCTCGTCAATTATCCGTGAGCCCAATATTGAAAAAGGAGGTATAAATAATGCATTTTCGTTATTTGTAAAAAGGGGAAAAGGACTTTTTTTCTTGCCTAGAATCACTGCTTTATTGCCAACATTGTCTCATCAAGGTTTGGCCATAGGGTTCATCACCCAGTATTAAAATTTTTTTTTCATCTAACCTATTCAAAAAGGTGACATGATAATATATTTTAAACCATGTAACTATTTGTGTGGATCAAAAGAAGAATGAAATAAAATGACATGAGTCAGTGTCAGGCAAAGAGTTACTAGTTAAATAAGCTTTAAATATTGAAAGCCAGTTTTAATATTTCCTTTTAATCTAGAATATGTCACTTGGTAATTTTTTCTTTATAACATCGGGGTGGTTACGAACAACTTTTTCCATAGCTTCATTCAGCACTAAGCAGAAAAACCCACTCTACCCTCTCCTTTGTCGTGACTGACATTCCCGGCTGTCACATCTACTGGCAATTAGTTTCCTTTTCTTATGGCAGGCTTAAAAAGTAAGACCTTTTTTCAGCCCCCCATTTGCTAGTTTATGAGTGATATTTTAATACTGCCTCTGGTTTTTGGGTCTTTCTTTCAGGCCAAAAATGGCTTTCAATTTTTTTTTAAAATCAGTGTTTCAAAGGAGTTCTCAAACTCTACTGTGCATAGAAAGACTTGGGGATCTTAAGGAAATGCAGATTCTGATTTATCAGGTCTAGGCAGGGCCTGAGGTTCTGCATTTCTAACAAGCTCTCAGGCTAACACTCATGCTGATGATCCAAGGACCATACCTTGTATAGCAAGGAACTAAAGAAAGAATGCTAGTCTTGAGGAGCAATGAGGAAAATTTTTTTTGTTTATTTGTTGTTGTTTTTACTTTAAAAACTAAATGTTTTGTTTCCCACCTATATAAGAATAGAGACAAATACGAAAATATCTATTATCCAATCATTAGGTAAAATAATGATGGACAGCAAGGTCACAGAATCTGGATGTTCTACTATTTAAAGTATTGAACTAGGGCATTTGGGTGGCTTAGTCGGATAAGCAGCTGTTCAGGTCATGATTCCAGGGTCCTGGGATTGAGCCCCATATCGGACTCTCAGCTCAACGGAGAGCCTGCTTCTTTCTCCCTCTCCCTCTGCCTAGTGCTCTGCCTACTTGTGCTGCCTGTCAAATAAATAAATAAAATCTTAAAAAAATAAAGTATAGAACTAAAGTCTAAACGTGTATTTCTGTACACTCAGTGTAAAGTCATCCAAAAGAGGTCGGAGCTACTAATCCAAATAGAACATGTTTGTTAAAAATCACTTTTCATCTTCCAATAATACAGTCCACAATAATGATGGCTGAGGTACTTTGCAGGGAAACACACCTGAGAGGGGAATGCTTGCCACATTCAGGCAATAATACTGGTGTTAAGTGGAAGGAAACGTAATTTTCATTAACAAACAAATAAAAAATGCAAATGAACAAACCACAAAGCCCTGAACTATGGAGGCAAAAGAAACTAAGCAAAATATAAAGAAGGAAAATTTATTGAAAACAATTAATCTACAAAAAGGACCCTATGACACTGCCACTGCATCCATGTATCCATTTTATAGGTGAGGACAGTGAGTCCCATGGGATTAGTTACCTCATTTATGTGAATGCAGGTAATACCTGCAGGAGATCCTAACCCAATTCCTTCTGACTTGAAAGTGCTCTGTCTCTGCCACAGTACTCTCAAAAATAGGACAGATTCAAAAAAAAAAAAAAAAAAAAAAGAGGTAGCAGTTACAGAAGCAGCTGATAACAACAGTGCTTTAAGAAAAACTGAGACTTCAAGCCACTTAAGAGTTTTGAGCAGTATTACAGAAAGTCCACTTGAGCAGGGGGGCCGGAAAGACAGGTGATCATGGAATAAGTGATGAGTAGGAGGAAATGGGCGCGGAACAGTAAATGTTCTGCAAAATGGATAACACACACTGGTTCTGAGTTAATTATAGGAGATTTAGCACTTGCTTTTCAGATTGGGGCCATTACATACATTCTTATTTAATCTCAGCTGCTTTATATAAAATATCAGACCAGTCCATTCAAATTATTGAGTAGTCATTATCTACCAGTTACTGTATCAGGGACTGAGTTAACGAGACCTTATATGGTTTATATGGTTCATCAAAATATATTTGTGGGAAAAACGGTTAGCAAAGAGATTCTTGGTGAGATTAAAATAGCTTCACAATGAATGCATAATAATAAAGTAATTGAATCATTCTCTCAGATCGGTTTACGGATGAAGGGTGTTTCTGGATCACAAAACTATCAATATTTCTTGTGCCCCAGACTTATGAGACAAAGACATAAGTTTTATGTACAATACAGAAATATGATTTGGAGAATTAAACTGTAAAATGAAAGCAACGTAAATTCAAGAATGACCAAGGTACCCTACATGATATTCGTCTCCAGGGTCAAATCTCTCTCCCTAGTTAAAAATATGAATAAGGCAATAAGAACTACAATAATCAGAGGTAATCAGTTCTGATGACTCCACATTGTAAAGGTGAGTTAATCAGCTAGAATGACTCCAGCATAAAGAGGTGGGGTAGGGTATGACACCAAAACTAAAGAGATGAAAACTACTTCTTATTATGACACTTCAGGAAATATCCTATATATTTTTGTTCCCTTTGCCAGATGGCAGAAAAAAGAAAATAAAAATCTGAATTTTACCTTCTCTAATTTATTTCTCTAAGGTGTTCACAAATGAGAATGTTCCTACAAAAATGAGATGTTCTAAAAGTAAAACAGAAAGCTGGAGAAGGAGTACATTTGCAAAAATCCTCCTAGGGTAGAATCCCTAAGGGTCAGGCAGTGCTCAGCCAACACCCACTTTAATGTGCTCTTGTTTCAGTTCAACAAAGGGTTTTCTTTCTGCTCTCCTAACCTCTGTGTGTGTCAGGAGGCAAATTTTCAGACTTATATTCTTCTCCTCTGCTATTTAAATTCTTACCAAAAGTTAATTTGCTTTGAGAACTAATACTCCACAAGAGAGTTTGTCTCATAAGAAACTATTAATCAGCTACCACTGGAATTTTCAGGAATTCGAGAATAAATAAAATTTAGGGATGAATCTTTGTGGGGGGAAGGAGGGGTTATTTCCATGATTCTTCCATCAAAAAAATGACTGACTTATACTTTATGAAAAGTTAGATGCCAGTTTATACGCAAAGTTTTGCATACTATATGCTATTTCTTTCTTTCTCTTTCTATTTTTCCCTCTGCCGTGTACCTAAAAATACCCCCAGAGTACCTCTGAGTAAGCCCCCTAAGACTGCTGTGTGTATTCCATAGTCACTGACTCGCAAGCACCACTGGCAGCCGGTAGCTTACATGTGCTTCTGGTTATGTTAATGAATTAGAGGTCAGGCCCTTTGACTCTTCAGTTAAAGCAATCTGAATTCAGTTAAAGGTAAAATTAAACTAGAAAGAGTTTTGGTTACCTCATAATCTCACCAAAAATAGCTCGTTTAATATATAGTGAAATCTGGCATAAATGAGAGTCTCTTCTTTGATCTATGTACAACAAAGCTAGAAAACATAATTTCCTCAACTCTAAGAATGATAATAAAATATATATTTTACTCACTGAAGCAAATTCAATTACTCACATTTTCCACCTAATGCATGGTGGGAAATTCCATTCACAACTTCACAAGGTGAAAATGGTCAAATATGGACAAACTTGGCTCTAAGTTTCAGTCTGCTCCTTTGAAAGCTCAGAAAAACAGCTGCCTAGTATTCTAGCCACCTTGTGTTAACATATCACCATAAGGTGTGGGGCAGAGTACTCCTCCCTAGAATGGGTTTTCAGGATAGCAGGTTCTACTCATATATCAAGAAATCGGGGCACCTGGGTGGCTCAGTGGGTTAAGCCGCTGCCTTCGACTCAGGTCATGATCTCGGGGTCCCGGGATTGAGTCCCGCATCGGGCTCTCTACTCAGCAGGGAACCTGCTTCCTCCTCTCTCTCTCTCTGCCTGCCTCTCTGCCTACTTGTGATCTCTCTCTGTCAAATAAATAAATAAAATCTTTAAAAAAAAAAAAAAAAGAAATCAATACTTTGGGGCTACTGTTTGTTCACAGACTCAATGGACATACTTTCTATGTCAATAGCTTTGAGTGAACATAACTGAAAAAAGAAAAAGAACAGGTTTGAGTAGTTATGCATTAATATGCATTAATAAATGCACTGGCCCCTGTCACATTTTTTTTTTTAAGATTTATTTATTTGACAGACAGAGATCACAAGTAGGCAGAGAGGCAGGCAGAGAGAGAGGAGGAAGTAGGCTCCCTGCTGAGCAGAGAGCCCGATGCAGGGCTCAATCCCAGGACCCTGAGACCATGACCTGAGCCGAAGGCAGAGGCCTAACCCACTGAGCCACCCAGGCGCCCCCTTGTCACATTTTTTAAGGGCAAACCTACTTGTCCAAATCTATGAGATGAGGGAAGAGAATAATGAACACCTTAATTTAGGTCATGGGCATTCAGGTTAGAGCAGATGGCAAAACCAAGTGCTTCAGTAAAATCAGTTCAGGAAAGGATTCTCTCATGGGAACCTAAGTGACAAGGTGGCGTATCAAAATAGAGATCCATATCCAACATAGTATTTTCTTTTGATGATCAAGCTATCTTTAAAAAGATAAAGACAGATCAATTTTTCTAATCACAAGGACTTAGAAATATTGTGCAACAAATTCCTATTCAAGTGGGTTTCTGGTATAATTGTATTAGTCACGATTTGTTAAGCACAGCAATGATTGAAGCACTTCATATGTTTGAGATATTTAAGGCCCACACAAAAGGTGGCCATTGCTATTATTATCCCCATTTCACAGATGAGAAAGTTTCAACAGAGATTGCCCCGGAGCATCTAAATGGTAAGAGAAAGAAGCAGGGTTTAAACCTGGGCTAATCCCAGAGTCAACATTCTTAACCACTGACCACACTCTGTTTTCTAAACATAACAACCTAAATAATTTCTTTACAGTTTTGGTTTACACAGTACTACTAAAGGAAAGGAGAGTGAGGTCTTGAAATTAGATGGTGGTATTGTTTTAACATCACTCAGTTTTGCCAGAATGTAGTTCTTAAACAATGTGCAGATCACCAAGAATAGCCACAGAAGATTCCATTGAAGCAGAGGGCCTCCTAAGACTGGGGCACAAGAACAGTTTTGAATATGTGACTAGTTAAGCACTTCTCAAATTACATTTTGCCATGAGAAGCTTCTTGAAACTGTTTGTGGTATCTTTACCCAGGATTCCTTTTCTCCAGGTTCCTGGGTCAGAATGGGCCACCTGAGAAATGTGTGTGAGATTTACAAGGCACAAGTGAAGAAGCAGGACACTTTTATGGTCTAAGTCACCCTAGAGTGAGTCCTGTTGTCACCCAGTTATGTGATTGCTGATATTCTCATTCATCTTAGGGGTGTAACCAGACCTAAAGGACTTCTTCCTTCGACTGCACAGAACCCTGAGCTCTGCACATCTGCACAAGGTGTGCCACATTTCCCTGCAGATCACCTGCATATTGATATTGGAGGCAGTGAGGGACAGGAGTGGTTCCAGTTTGTCCTCAGACTCCTGCCGTTCCTTGGTCTCTACTACTTTATATCTATCTGCTCTTCCCAGCTAATGTCCTTGCTGACATTAGGCTTATCACCACATGCAGGTACAGCAGACTAATATAGATTGGCTCAACCAGAATTGTGTAAAGTTTAATCATTTTACTAATTCTTTATTCTATATTTGCTCTTCCGACTGAACCCGGACCAGCAAACCATTTATACTTTGTGGATTTAAGGTGACAGATGCTATCAGTGATAGCCTATCATGGCAGGAAAGGCAAAGGTAAGAAAATGTATTACTTCCTTAAAACTGTAGTGGGGGGTGGAGAAGAAGAGTGCAACCAAAGCAAAGGGCATGCACTATATGAGCAATTAAATAAAATATATTATTTGACATTTATAAAGTGGATTTTACTTCCCCTTATCCCTATCCCATATGTTACATGGTTTAAGCATGTCATAGTTTTGTTACAGCAACGTGGTTTTTCTGAGTTAGAAATCATTTTGCTCATAGAAAAATAAAGATAACTATAAATATCACTTTTTCAGTGATTTGAACTTGGCTGGCAGACAAGCCTGCATGTAGGTATACCTACATATTGAATAATAGCAGCAAGACCTTGAATTTGATGGCATAAAGCTAGTGAAATTCCATCTGCAGGGACCCTCAGGAAAAATTAAATTTTATCTAACACCACCTACCTACAAGGAATGAATAGAGTCCGCCTAAGGCAGTTGTGTCCATCCTAGTTTATATGTGATGACTAACTTGTTGTGAAGAAAAAAGAACACAAACCAAAACAAACCCAAAAAAATTTTCAGAAAGTTAAGAAACTTAATGTATTAAGCACTTTCAACCCTAAAGGGAAATCTACAGCAAATTTCAGTACAGCTAGATTCACCATATGGCCTGGTTTTCCTTGGACACTCTGGTCTATGTTTACTTTATCAGAGTAAACATTTACAAACTCCTCTTTCATTCTCAAATATGTCCCACTTTTACAAAATTGTCTTTTACCCTAGTAATAAGCAATTCACATGGGAATTAAAGATCAGGTGAAATTAAAACAAAAACAAAGACAAAACAAAGCTCATTTTTATGGAATACTAGTATATGCCAGGCATTGTCCTATGAGATTTAATGTATCACTTTATTTGCTCCTAGAAAACAACCTCCCATCATAAGGAAACTATCACAAGCATCCCCTTTGATAAGGAATCTGGGGAGCCACATGGGAATTACCAACTTGCCAAAGTCCACAGGTTGTAAGTGGCAGAACTGAACATTTGAAAATCAGAGGTCTTAACGTCCATGACAATTTATAACAAGATTCTAAGGACAGTGGATCAAGACCACCAATCCCTTCCCCTACCTCCAATGCTTGCAGAGAGAGAATCATCTCTAGTCTCTGTCCCACCAAAGTGATTCAATTTCCCTACACATTAACTTGTATTCTACACCAAACATTGATGGTTATTCCAGCTTAGCCAGGCTATTGTGCCCAGGTATTGGGTCAAACAATACTTTATATGTTGCTGGGAAGGTATTTTTGTAGATGTGATTAACATTCATGACCAATTGACTCTAAGTGAATGAAATTACCCTCCATAATGTTGGAGCGTCTTTTTTTTTCCCCCAAGATTTTATTTTCTATTTGAGAGAGAAACTGAGAGAAAGAGAACATGGGAAAGGGGGGCCAGTGAGGGTGGACAGGGAGAAGCAGACTCCACGCTGAGTAGGGAGCCCATTGCTGGATTCAGTCCCAGGATACTGGGATCATGACCTGGGATCATGGGATCATGATCATGAAGGCAGATGCTTAACTAACTGAGCCACCAGGTGCCCCAATGTGGGGTGGGTCTTATCCAAACAGTTGAAGGCCTTAAGAGCAAAACTGAGATTTCTCAAATAGGAAAGAATTCTGCCTCAAAACAGTACCATAGACACGCTGCCTAAGTTTCTAATGTGGTACCCTACCCTCTGCATTTGGGGCTCAAGACTGTGTCTTCAACTCTTTCTTGAATTTCTTTCCAGTGAGTCTGCCCTATAAATTTTAAACTTGCCAGCTCCCACAATTACTAAGCCATTTTCTTAAAATAAAACTCCCTCTCTTAATCTTATATACAGAGAGTGTACACCATGCTTTTTCCCACTTTACAGATAAGAAAACTGAGGCGTTAGTTGTTATAGTGTTAACACAGTTACAAGGTAGAAGAAATGAAATGTTAAATCAAACCTATCCAACCTCAGAGACTTGGTGCTTAGTCACTAAACTATATTGCAACTCAGTGGCACCAAAACCCAAAAGTCAACAAAGTAAGGTGAGAAAAGTTAAGGACTTGATGTCAAGACTCTTAAACTTCCATGAAAGCTACTAATCAAATGCCCTGAGCAACTCATTCCCTCTTTTATTTCCAGATGTTCTATCTATAGAGAAAAGAGCTGTCAATAATCCTGATATAAAGAAAAAAATATGTCAACATACGAAAACTGAAGCATCATTTTTTTTTTTTTTTTTTCAGATTAGAATTTATATGCTGGGCTCTTTCTTCCACTGACCACAGAGTGTCCTGGGATGCTGAACATAAAAATAACTCTTGTATCAGAAGAACTTAGCTATGATACCCAGTGTTAACAGAACCCTTTTTTCAGTTATGGATATTAACACAGGGAACTCTGGAACATTTTATTAGCATAGCAACTTTGGGATCCACTAATGTTTCCCTTAATCCTTCAGATTAAAACTTTATATGTGCTTGTATATGCCCATTTAACATGTTAAAAATTGAGGATCTAAACATTCATGGAAAAAAAAAAAAAAAAAGTAAAGAAAGGAAGAACAAGACCAAATGGGTAAAGCAATTAAAATCCAGGAAAAACCCCACCAAACAAAGAAAGGAAAAACCTTCAAAAAGCGATAAATATTATAAAACAAATCAAATGTTATTGTTTAGTAAAACAACAAGCCAATTAAAAACCAAAATCCTACTATGTTAAACATGGTGATAAAGCTGAGAAATGAAGAATCTTACTAAATTAGGGAATACCAGTCTCCTTAAAGGGAAAATTTACCAAGTTTTGCTTCAAATAATCCTTCACAATGTAGGTACTGACAGTTCAGAGTATTTTGAGTGCATGTGAAAATGTATGTTCATGACACAGTATTTCCATTATTTTTAAAGATGCAATATAGCTTCTTTACCTAAATACCTCTGCTTTTCTTTCTCTCTTTAATTGATCAGCAGTACTGCCATAAGGTATGTTTATCCTCAGCAGAAGGAAAGGTAAGAATCCAGAAGCAAGAATGAGGATAGGAGAAATGAATAACAAAAGATATCAAAGGAAAACACAGGGGAAGCCAAAACAAAGAAATAGAGAAGGCAATTTATTTTAGCAATATGGTGACCT
The DNA here is from genome assembly GCF_009829155.1 of Mustela erminea. Classification (NCBI taxonomy): domain Eukaryota; kingdom Metazoa; phylum Chordata; class Mammalia; order Carnivora; family Mustelidae; genus Mustela; species Mustela erminea. The sequence continues at coordinate 84,774,191 of NC_045621.1, forward strand.
GTGGGGGGAAGAAAACCACTCAAATATGGCAACTTGCAGGGACAGAGCCAAGTGAGCTTACTGAGTCACTTTGTGTGAAAGTCAAATCATGACTTTTAATAATTTAAAGCACCAAAGTCCATTTGGCATATCAACTGTGTATGGCAAATGAAATTGTCTGTTTTGCTTCCATAGGGTCAAAATACTTGGAGGAGAAGATTAGGTAAATGGCCCCAAATACCAAGGGGGTTGTCAATTTTTTTACTGGTACATTGAGCTAATGCCGTTAGCTATACAGATTCAGACTATAGACTCCTATGCACCCTCCTATCACTGACGTTAATAGGGAAGTGTACGTAAAAGAGATGGATGGGAGTTGAGCTGGGAAAGAAAATGCAGCTTTGTGTCTTTGTTCTCAGGACAGGATAGAATGATATACTAACTAGTTTCCTCAGCTCATTCTGTAGTAATGTTTTTCAGACCTTAGCTCTTCCCTCCCTTCCCTACTACAAAGGGAGCATATGGCGCCACAGTCTTGCACAAAGAAAAGAAAACATGGTAGTAAATCATCTTAAATACACCTGAACTTATGATATCCAGAGTCAAGCTTTGACTAGATTTTCTTTTTCACATAATTCTAGATTTATTTTTGCCATTTAGAAGTTTATTTTGGCTAGAGTTGAAATTTAATTTGTTCTTCAAAGAAACATAACAATGGAAATACAAAGAGGAAGCTTTTGTTCACTCCCTGGGAGTTCTGAAAAGTAATAATTACAAAATGATAAGATTCTAAATGAAAATGTCACTTCGAAAGGTTGAGGTTGACAGCAGCACAGACCTATGTGAAGTGAAAAAAGTCACATTATATTCATGAACATAAATATAACCAGATGATGTAATTTTACATCTTTTGATGATTTATTATATAAATGTTTCATAAGTTTGAAAAAATAAGATCCTTTCTAAAAATAAAGGTTCATTAGAAGTTTTAGAAAATAATACTTCTCTTGAAGAACAGTACTTACAAGATAGTATTATTATTAAAAGACAATTAATAGAATGATAAAATAGTATTAACTAAGATAATTGATACACACACACACACACACACACACACACACACACACACATTGAATCAGAGAACAATGGATTACTTCAGAATTTTTGTTTATTTCCAGTCATGTCATTTGCTCTGCCCTGCACAAGTTGCTCTGATCTGTCACTGAATTGTGATTCCTTGTGTCCCTTAAGTACATACATACAAACACAGGTACACATGCCTTCCATGCCACACAAATAGTACAACTGCCACTATATTAAAAATAAGGATAGCGTTTGAATAAATCAAATTTTTAAATAATTATACAGGCTGATTAGAGATAAGGAACTGCCTTTTACCAGACAATATGACCAGCAAGTCTTTTCTTACTTGGAGTTTCTATGAGGCTTTCTGTGTGGTGAACTTAAGCTGGGTTCAGGAGAATGACTGACTTGCACAGATATTTTTCAGCTTTACCTTTCTAGGATCCTAATTTTTCTTTTCTTTTCTTTCTTTTCTTTTCTTTCCTTTTCTTCTCTTCTCTTTTCTTTTTTGGAGACTTATTTATTTGGGGCGTCTAGGTGGCTTAGTCAGCTAAGCTTCTGCCTTCAGCTCAGGTCATGATCCCAGAGTCCTGGGATTGAGACTTGTATCAGGTTCTCTGCTCAGCAGGGTGTCTGCTTCTCCCTCTCCCCCGCTCACTCTCTCTCTTTCTCTCTCATGTGCTCTCTAATAATTAAATAAAACTTTTGAAAAAGAGAAATTTATTTATTTAATTGAGAGAGTGAGTGAGAGAGTGAGGGCAGGGGGCACAGTAGGGGGGAGAGAATCTCAAACAGACTCCCTGCTGAGCACAGAGGCCAAGGTGGGCTGTATCTCACCTCCCTGAGATCATGACCTGAGCTAAAATCAAGAGTCAGAGTCTTCACCAACTGAGCCACCCAAGTGCCCCTACTTTTCTAGATTTCTCTAGAAACATGTGTCTCTTGAGTCCTATATGTCTGAAAAATAAATGGCACATTCATCTACACAAGCATGCACATGCGCAATGCACGCACACACAGACACACAAAGGTTTATGTCTTACGAATAAAATGTGTCATCTCTCTGCATGTATGAAGCTCAACCAAACTCCACTGAAGGAGTTCTGCAAATTTCACAAAGTGCCCATTTGATGTGCTAGCAGCAGGAGGGCTGGTTCCCTAATTCTTTCACTGTATTTAAAGTTGTCATTTAACATCTCCCCTTTATATCACTGACACAGAGATGTTTCTTCCAGTCTGATTAGCTGACAGATTTTCTATGCCACAGAAAGTCTCATGTTTTTTATATCTCTATGGTTTCTATCATCTGCATATATAGCCTTTGATAAATTAAGATGAATTCATAATGTCAAACTCCTCCAATTTGTGGCCCGTGGCCCTAGTTGGTTACTTTTTATGATGACAATTCTACTCAACATTTATTGCAGTTGGTTATAGGATATGAGAAGCTTTAAGAGGAAACATGGATATTGTGGGGGAAAACTTCTTCATGCTCCTCAAAAGAAAAGAATAGTTTACATTATATAAAAAGTGTTCTATAGTTGCAGAGAATTTCCTGAAACTTAGGGAGCTAAAACAGAGGACTTTGCATTCTCAAAGATGTCAGCAGGAATTACACGCCATTATTTAAGAAGGAACTTCATTCTCTAATTTCACCTTGTAGACCATTAACTGAATTGTTCATTTTATATGATTTTAAAATGTAAACAAATGTCTATGATCATATGTAGAACCCAGTAAGGGTAGAGGAGTACAGGCAGAAAGAACATTTTTTATTAAATATTTACACTATATAATTTTAACATTGGTCTAGTTTTGTCCCCAGATCAATTGTTCAGACCTGTTTTATGTCAACTTACAAAATAATCAATATCCATAACAAAGTCAGTTAAATTTTAGTTAATATTCTTCCTTGGGATGTAATTATTTCCTTTACATAGACTTTTTTGAGTTGATTCTGTTTACTTTTTAAAAATTTTTTAAAGATTTTATTTGTTTATTAGAGAGAGATAGCAAGACAGAGCAGGAGCAGTGGGGAGAGGGAAAGGCAGGCTCCCCTGCTGAGCAGGGACCCCGACGTGGTGCTCATTCCCAGGCCCCTGGGATCATGACCTGAGTTGAAGGCAGACATTTAACCTGCTGAGTCACCCCGGCACCCCAAGTTAATTTTGTTTAGATTGCATTAAGTCTACTTTATTCTGTAGAAATAGGAGAGTGCTTTTTCTTTTTGAGAGTTTAGCATCTTAGATATTTAGAAATGAAAGAGGCCTCAATGGTTACCTCACAGTACTGCCTCTTGAAAAGCTGATGACAGGAAATTTGATGTGAATTCTTTTTTTTTTTAATTTTAATTTTTTTTCAGTGTTCCAAAATTCATTGTTTATGCATGACACCCAGTGCTCCATGCAATACATGCCCTCCTTAATACCCACCACCAGACTCACCCCACTGGCCCCCTCCAAAATCCTCAGTTTGTTTCTCAAAGTCCACAGTCTCTCATGGTTCATCTCCCCGTCTGATTTCCCCCAACTCACTTCTCTTCTCCATCTCCCAATTCCTTCCGTGTTATTTGTTATGCTCCACAAGTAAGTGAAACCATATATAAATTCTTTATCCCTAGAGCTAATGAACAGCAAGACCCAGCCTAGAGCCTCAGTTTCTGTTTCCGCAACTCAAAAGCTCTTCACCTTACTCCACACTTTCTAAGCTCGTTATCTTATCCCTGCACCTACTAGAAATGAGACAACTTTCAGAACTGAAAAAGTAGTAGTTCAGTGAATTGTTAAAAAAAAAAAAAATCTGGTTTCCAGTCATCTCTCTGTCCATGCTGATTATCTGACACTGCACTAACTTATTTGTCCCTCTTCTTCATGTTTTTTTTTCTTCTCTAGAATGACTGGAGTAAGGCTTTTACCTCAGTGCCTGGCAAATGGCAAGTGTTTAATAATGTAAGCCATTAATATAGCCAAGGTGATAGAAAACTTTTCTGTAAAAGGCAAGACTGTAGGTAGTTTAGACTTTCCAAGTCATTGTAGGGTGAAAGCAGCCATCGACAATAAACAAATAAATGGGCTATATTTCAATAAAAACTGATTTACAAAAACAAGCAGTAGGTTAGATATTATTTGTGGACAACAGTTTGTCAATTTGTAATACAGTTCATAACTAGCAAACCAGTCCATAACTAGCAAACCAGTTTTGCTAGTATTAACCAAGTGGTAAAATGGTAAATACTACACAATTCCTTTGTTTTTTTCTGCAGAAACACATATGAAACAAGTTAGATACCTTGACATATATATATATATATATATATGTATATGTCAAGGTATCTATATATATATATATGTATATGTCAAGGTATCTATCTTGACATATATCTTGGTATATATCTTTATATCTATCTTTCTATCTATCTATATATATATGGCTAATGTCAGTTATGCCATTACTTCTCAAGGATGTGTTCAATTGTGTTTTATGGTTGCCTATTCAACCTGTCAAAACAAATAAACAAGGAACAGAAGTTCATATATTAAACCAAATATATATGCAAACATGGACCTCACTGAAAATTCTATGCATGTGGTTAGTCATAGAGTTAGCATAGATAGATGTAATAATTGACACATGTTCTGAGGTCTGGGTTATTTTGTCTCTGCTTCTGTTGACAGAAATGTGGTTCAATTGAGTGATCTTCTAATGTATGTCATGGTATGAGAGAGAGCTAAAATGAAGGAGCGTCAAAAATTTCACCTTGCAACTCTAGCCACATGTAATAATCAGGACTTTCACCTTTATACCAAATCATCACATGGATAACATATGCAAAGAAATCAAAGGAAAATTTACTAAACTGTCCAGCATCCATCCATCTTTCTTTGGGTAAAAGACATTACTAAATATCCTTTGGGAAGGTGCCCCTTGCTTCCTCTTACTACTATGGTATGAAGAGTTTGCATATACCCTGATTGGCTTAAGCCAATCACTGAGGAGCATTCCCCAGTCACAGGCATTGGTTCAAATATGTATAGGTTCCACGCCAGTGGGATTAAGACTGTGGGGGAGTTCTCTGAGATGTGTGGGAAGGAAGCAGGTGTCTTTCTTCCTGAAAGAATATAGAGGATGGAATTGCTGCCATCCATCATCTCCCTTCCACATAATGTGGGAATGATGAGAGCAGTAGTTGTACCCTATATCCAGGCAATGGGGTATGTATTATATAGAGACTTAAAATTAATATTAAAACCTACTAAAAGAATGTCTTTTATTATCACAGTTTGCAAGCAATTCTGAACAATGACAATGATACAATAATCTTCCCACTGAGGGTAGACAGCTCTACCTCTGCCCCCTTCCACCATCCCACCTTCTCAGTACACATATAGAGCCTGAGACTTCCAGACAAAGGCCAAGAATAAAAAAACTCTAGCCTTGATATCATGAAGCTCTGATTCTGGCCATGCCAAAAATCAGCCTTGCCTCTGGACATTCTGTTACATGAGAACCAAAATTTCCTTTCTGCTTAAGCCAGTTTGGGTCCAGTTTTCAAACATGTGAATCCAAAGGCTTTTTTGCTTCTTATTTTAAATTAAAACTTTGGGGTATCAAGTTTATTAATATATTATATGATTTAATAATTGTTAAATGCTCATAACCTCATTTTACAATGTTTGTATATAGCAGTTACTAGAAAAACTGGCATTTCAGGTATAGAACACATGATTATGACTTTCATTAGAAATATCTTATAGCTATTGCCTGGAACATTGTTCTCATATATTAAAGTTCCTTTAATCTTAAGAAAGTGCATAAATAAATAGTTATTTTTAATCCATTTCATCTCATTGGACAACAAACTGTTCCAAAACAAACACTGACATACACTTGCAACTAATAATGTGTATGTGTATATGTATACACACATACATACATATATACATATGTACACTTACTCACAGAGGGTCGGACTTTTGATCAGAGTCTATAAACTTTTCTGAGACCACTATAAACTTTCCCATTAAGAATATCCTTCAAACAAAATTATGTTATGTTCTTATTTCATCTAGGCATCACATACAAAAGTGTGCTCCATTTTGATTTTTAGCTTGAGTTCTTTGGTTAATATTGGGGAAAAAGTCCAGTAATAAATCTCCGCAACCTCTAAAGCATGCTCTTAGTGACCTGTCCTGAGTAGTGAGAGGTCTATTGCCCCCACCCCCACCCCATGTTATAGCATCAGTCATCTGATTCTTATCTTCATCCTGAGGAAGGTTGGTTTTAAGTTTCCCTTTAAATCTTGCCTGATGCATGACTATCAGCATATGCCCTTTGCCCAATATTTGACTTTTTTCAAAATATATACATCAACAATTAATAACCCTCTCAAAGTGCTATGAAATTAGCTTTCTGATTATGTGATTTAATGGCTACCGTGGTCAGACCAGGTCATGAACACTGCATCTTCACAGGACAATCTGATAAAATGTATGAAAGAAAGAATAAGAATAAAAGGGTAAGTGGCAACCTAAACTTAGAAAGAGATAATCTGCATTTTTATAAAGTCTGAAATGAATAAAGTAGTTTACCATAATCCTAATATTTCTGCTATTGATTAGTAATATTGAGATTGTACAACAAAGATGGTTCAAAAACTATTTTTAGTCAAAATTATAATAGTAAAGCTTCTATGATACTCCCTGTGTCAAGAACTATTTTAAGCACTCATATCTATCTATCTATATATATTTTTAAAAGATTTTATTTATTTTATTTGACAGACAGAGATTACAAGTAGGCAGAGAGGCAGGCAGAGAGAGAGAGGAGGAAGCAGGCTCCCTGCTGAGCAGAGAGCCCAATGTGGGGCTCCATCCCAGGACCCTGGGATCATGACCTGAGCCAAAGGCAGAGGCTTTAAACTACTGAGCCACCCAGGCGCCCCAAGCACTCATATATATTAACTAAATAACTAATTAAAAGGGAAATGCCATTTTTAAATCATTGTTGCCTTTAAAAAGATGAGGATACGGGCAGAAAGAGTTCAAATAATCCACACATGGCCCAGAGCTAGTAAATGGCAGACTTAGTATTTGAACTAGGGCAATCTGACTTAGAAACTAATGTACATAAAAAACATTATATTGTTTCTCAGTAAATATTTAAGGATTATACAGTGATATAATTACACTAAAGCAGAGTTTATTTGGGTTCTTGTTCTAGGTAAGATGCTGTGGATACCCTGAATATGACATAGACTGGAACTATAAAGCCTGCACTGAATGCATGGAACCACTGTTGGTAATTCTACAAAGTACAGAGTACTGGGAAGATTAGGGGGGAAATTCAAATACCAAAGAACTAACAGTGAGTTTGCCATTTCATTTTTTTCTTCTGGTATCCCCTAACCTGATTTTAATGCTGTCCAAATCCAGAAGTGAGCACTAGGCTGTAGACAGGGAGAAGTTCTAGAACAAGGTGTCTGGTTCTGGTCTGAAAACTAGGAAAGGGGATGTCTAACACTTAGAAGAGTGTAGATATCCACAGTTTTGTTTTGTCTTTTCTTTCTTCCATTAAAAAAAAACAAAATCATTATTCTATTTTGTATCAGCCCCAAGCAATCCAGTGCTGACAATCCAGAGGCTGTGAGGGAGGACCAGTGGGGCCACAACTTAGAAGGAGGGAAATCTTCTTCTCTGTTTGAGAGAGCTGTGATCCCAAGGAAGTAGCACATGTTTGATATTTTCAATCTCTCTCTCTCTCTCTCTTCTCTTGCCTCTTGGACCCAGATGTGGGTACAGCCCTGAATGGGCACAGTAGAACGGAGTAATCAGTTCCCCAGATTACTGGTCAGAGGACCAAATAGGAGACCCCAGATACCTGGAAAGTACTGAGGAGATTACAGTGAGGGAGGAGCTCAGAAAAGGAATCCTGTAAAGTTCTTTATAAACCTCTGGACTCACCTCCATGCTGAACGCCCTGAATCTAATTCGAATTAGCATAAAACAAATATGTGAGAAATCAATTAACAGACCAGAACTCAGGCACAGACTGGCCAATGGGTGGCAGACACTTGAGACAACTCCAAATAGAATTTAAAAAGATTTGAAAACTATATTGAAATTGAAACCACTGCCCATAGAAGGCAGTATGGAACTTGAAACCTTAAGTTTCCTTTAAAGAAAACCTTGAAACCTCAATTTCCTTTAAAGAAAAAAACAAACAAACAAAAAAAATCAGTGTTCTCCATGATTTAAATAAGCCTCGGAGACTTGTAACAGTATCTGAAAGATCCAGGTATAATCCCAAACCACTTGGCATTTGGAGAACCAGGACAATCTCTACTTATATGGGAAAACACAATTAATAGATAACAACACTGAAATGAAACAAATTTTGGAATTAAGCTACAGAAGTTTTAAAAGGACTACTATAATAATACTCCAACAAACTGTGACTGCAAATATTTTGAAGTCAATGGGAAAATAGAAAACCTCAGAAGTAAATAAATAAATAATAAAATATTTGAATGAATTAGAGATGAGCCAGTGACTTGATGATGGATCAGTAGAAATTACCTAATATGAACAAATGAAAAAAGTAATATAAAAAATTGAACAATTCCTGAAAAAGTTGATATTCATGTCATCAGAATCCCAAAAAAGAGGAGAAAAAAGAATGTGATGCTAACAATTTATTTTAAGAAATAATAGCTAAATATTCCAAAGCTTAGTGCAAGATTTAAACCTACAGCTATTAGAAACTAATGATAGCTTAAACAGGACAAAAACAAAAAGATATATTTCCAGAACCATAATAAAACTGCTAAAATTGAAGACAAACAAAAAATACTGAAAGCAGTAAGATAAAAGTGACTATATATAAGGGGAACAACAATACAAATAATTATGGGTTTCTCATTAGAAATCAAGAGGTCCAGAAAGAAGTGAAACAATATGTTTTATTTTATTTTTTTTTTAATTTTTTAAAAGATTTTATTTATTTATTTGAAAGAGAGAGAGAGACAGACCATGAGAAGGGAGAAGGTCAGTGGGAGAAGCAGACTCCCTGCCAAGCAGAGAGCCCAATGCAGGACTCGATCCCAGGACTCCAGGATCATGACCTGAGCCAAAGACAGTCGCTTGACCAACTGAGCCACCCAGGTGCCCAGAAATAGTATTTTTAAAGTGCTAAAAACAAACACAACTGTCAACTGAGAATTCTATAACTAGCAAAAATATCATTCATGAAGGAAGATAAAATAAGACCATTCTCAGATAAAGGAGGCTAAGCCTGCTCTTAAAGTAGTGGTAAAGAAACTTCTTTATACAGAAGGAAAATGGTAACAAGAAAATCTGGAACATCAAGTAGAAAACAAGTGTCACAAATAGTAAGATTCTGGATAATATAGTATATTGTTTTTCTCTTAAAATTTTAAATAACATTTGACCATTGATAGTGTGTGTGTGTGTATGGATATGTATGGATGTGTGTGTGTGTAATTATATCATGAAGGGATAGGGAAAAAAGAATCTATATATTGTGATAAGGTTTCTGTATTCAATTTGAGGTGAGTGTAGTACTCAATACATACCCACATAGATGTAAATATACAAAGAAACTTAGTAAAAAAAGAAGAAGAAGAAGAAGAAGAAGAAGAAGAAGAAGAAGAAGAAGAAGAAGAAGAAGAAGAAGAAGAAGAAAATAAATTGCAATCCTGTACAATGCTTAAATAACATTCAAAGAATGTTGGAAATGGGGTGAAAGTTTCAGAATACAGAAGTAACATTTAGAAAACAAATAATAAAATAGTATGCTTAATTTAAAACATTAATAATAAATGTAAATGTTCTAAACAAACCAATTAAAAGACATAGATTGTCAGATTAAAAGTCATGGGTTAAATATTTGTAATCTATACCGTATTTACTTTAAATATAATAATATAAGTTGGGTAAACATAAAAACATGAATGAAATTATACTATGCAAATACTAACTAAAAAAAGCTGGAGGTGACATCAGTAAAAATGGCAGAATAAACACCTCCAAAAATTATGTACTTCATAAAGGCAAAGAGAAAAGTGACAAAACTGTAATAATTAACTTTTCAGAATACTAGAAATTAGCCAAAAACTGTAGCAACCCAGGGAGTGTTTTTTTGAGAAAAATAGGCTGAATCTCATTGAGATCAGCAAGCTTTGTAATATTTTAACTTGCCCTATTCCCAATCACTTCTCTCTACCTTGGTGGCTGTCTTGAAAAGTGACAGCTGCAATCACAATGAAAGCCAGCATTCTGGCAAACACTGAGGAAGGAGAAATCGGCTGGAGCTCTTTCTACACCTCACTCCCAGAAAATGTCATAATTTGACCTGTCAGGTGATGCCCTGGAAGTCCCCATTTGCAAGGTTGTTTTTATTTGACCTGACTCGGATCTCCCAGTGTGAACAGCCTTTTCTCCAGGGGCATTTGTTGAAAGCAATTAGATGCAATTGATGGAATGCATGTCTGCCTGAGGAAGTGGATAACAGTTGGAGCACACAATAAGCTACCCAAAAAAGCATTAAAGAAATAGCTGGAGAATGAGATGACCATAGTGGCTTTGTAGCTTCAAGATATTTCTGGGAATACAGAAGACCATGTGCAAGCATAGAAGTACATGGTCAGGTCTAAAAGCATCTGCAGAGAAGATCTGAGAAGGCCCTAAGACCTCACCTTGAGGTAAACTTGAGGCTCTGCTCAAGAAGAAAGTGAAGACATATCAAATCAAACTGTTAAAAGACAAAGACAAAGAGAGAACTTTGAAAGCAACAAGCGAGAAGCATGACCAGGGCTAATTCACTAAGAAGGAATAGCAATTCTAAATGCATATATTTGTAACAACAGACCTTTAAAATACATGAAACAATGACTTACAGAACTGAAAAAAGAGATAGAAATATCTACAATTATAGTTAAAGACATCAACACTTCTGTATTATTTTTCTAGGGTTACCATAACAAAGTACCACAAATTGACTGATTTAAATAACAGAAATGTATGGTATCACAATTCTGGAATAAAGAACTCTAAGACCAAGGTGTCAGCAGGTTTACTTCCTTTTCCTGGCAATGAGGAAAAATTTGGTTCATGCCTCTTTTTTTTTTTTTATTATATTTTTATTATAATTTTTTATTTTTTATAAACATATATTTTTATCCTCTTTTCTAAGTTTCTGTGAGTTTGATGGCAGTCTTTTGCATCCCTTGGCTTTCAGTCTCTTCACATGGCATTCTTTCTGTATAAGTGTCTGTCCAAATTTCTCCTTTTATAAAAATACTACTCATATTGGATAGGGGCTCACCCTATCCAGGATGACATAATTGAAATTAATTACATCTGCAATGACCCTGTTTTTGAATAACATCATGTTCTGTAGCACTGAGGGTTAGGACTCCAACAAAGCATTTTGATAGAGTACAACTGAACCCGTAGCAATTCCTCTCTCAGCAACAGATAAAAATAGTAAATAGAAACTCAGCAAAGGATACGTAAGAACTGAACCATCAACCAACTGGATCTAATAAACATTTATAGAATTTTTTTTTCAACAGTATAATAGACACACACACACATGCACAACACACACACATTTACAAATATGTATGTGAAATTAACCAAGATAAACCTTGTCTTGGGTAACTAAAAAAAAAAAAAAAAAAAATCCATGGGTTAAAGAAAAATTCAAAGGGAAATTAAAACTATTTTGAATCAAAAGAATATGGAGAAGTAACAGAAAATTTTTTGTGATACTGGTCAAAGTTTGAAGGGAAATTTGTAATAGTAAATATTTTCTTTATAAAAAGAACACTGATTTCATGTTTATTATCTAGGCTTCCATGTTTAAAAAAAAAAGAGAGAGAGAGAGAGAAATAAAGCAAATGTAAGTTAAGTAGGGGGAGAAATAATGAAGATAAAATCTACCTCTTAAAAAAAGGTAAATCTCTAGCAATATTGACCATGATAAAAAAGAGAAAAGATACAATTTACTTATATCAAAAATTAAAGAGATGACACCATTACTATTTCCACACACATTAAGGAACATAAGAAACTACTATGAGAAACTTTAAAGATATAAATACATCAACTTAGTATAAGATCTCAAGAAACATAATTTACCAAAAACTCATACAATATGAAATAGGTAATCATAATATTTCTGTAACTATAACAGAAATGGTATTTATAATCTAACTTTCCCCCAAAGCCATCACCAGACCTAAATAATTTTGCCTATAAATCCAAAAAAGATTTTTAAAAAGAAATAACACCAATTCTACACAAAGTCTTCCAGAAAATAAAAGAAAGAACATTTCCCAACTTATTTTAGGATGTTTTGTTACCCTGATATCCAAATCAGATTAAACAGTTTTTAACAAAACACCCAAAAAACAAACAAACAAACAAAAACCATAGGCCAATCCCTCATGAACATTAGGACATGACCAAATGAAGTTTATCCTAGAAATACAAGGCTGGTTAAATACTTAAAAAAATCAATATAATCTACCATATTAATAATCTAAATTAGAAAGCCCAAATGATCATATAGATTGGTATAGGAAAAATATTTTTAAAATTCATTATCCTTTTCTGATAAAAACTCTCAATCAATTAGGAATGGAAGAGAATCCTGAATCTGATAAAGGACATCTACAAAAACTTACAGGTAACATCTTGTTTAAAGATTAATGCTTCCTTGCAAAGATCAGGAATATGCAAAGATGTTCTCTACTCTGTCTACTCCTATTCAACATCATATTGGAAGTCCCAGCTGGTGTTGAAAAAAATTAAAAGACCTCATAATTAGAAGTAAAGTGTAAACCTATTCTTATTCATAGACAACATCATGGTCTACATGTCAAATTCCAAGAAAACCACAAAAATATTCCTAGAGGGACGCCTGGGTGGCTCAGTGGGTTGGGCCGCTGCCTTCGGTTCAGGTCATGGTCCCGGGATCCTGGGATCAAGCCCTGCATAGGGCTCCTTGCTCAGCGGGGAGCCTGCCTCTCTCCCTCCGCCTGCCTCTCTGCCTGCTTGTGTGCTTTCTCCCTCTCTCCTTCTGACAAATAAATAAATAAAATCTTTAAAAAAAATATATATATATTCCTAGAAATAATAAATGAATTAACATCTTTGCAGGATAAAAGATCAACAACAAAAATCAAGTAAATTTGATTATCATACATAAAATTTTATAAAATTCATTAAAGAATTAAATGAAGCAAAATGTACAACTGAAACCCAAATTAAATTTTTAATGCCCAAATTAGTAATATTAATTTATCAATATAACAAATATATACAGGATCTGTGGCTGAAAACTATAAAACTTGAAATAAATCAGAGTTAAATAAATTAAGAGATAGATGATGTTAATGGATTGGAAGAGTCAACATAGTATTAAGGTCAATTTTCCTCAAGCAATTTATAGATTTAATGTAATTCTATTTAGAACCCCAAAACAATTTCAGATATTTATATAAATAGTGATAACATTGGAATATATATAACATTGAGATATACATATAAAATAAGCATATATAAAACATTGCTTAATGAATGAAAACATAAATAAATAGACTGGAAGGAAATATTTACAAATCACATATTCACCAAAGGACTTTCATTCATAATAGTAAAGTTCAGTGTAGGAATACAAACAACTCAATTAAAATCTGGGCAAGAGGGGCACCTGGGTGGCTTAGTCAGTTAAGCATCTTTCTTCACCTCAGGTCATGAGTCTTGGGATGGAACCCCAAGTCAGGCTCCCTACTCAATGGCAGTCTACTTCTCCTTCACCCCCTTCCTCTGCCCTTCCACTTCCCCTCTGCTTATGCTCTCTCTCTCTCACTTTTCTCTCTCTCAGATAAATAAATAAAATCTTAAGAAAACAAAAAACTGGGCAAGATATTTCAATAGGTACTTTAGCAAAGAGAATATGCAAATAAAAAATACATACTTAAAAAGATATTCAGTACTATCACTCATTAGGGAAATGTAAATCAAAACCACAATAAGATAGAGCTACACACCTATTATAATGACTGAATTAAAAAAAAAAAACTGATAATACTGAGTGCTGGTAAGGATGCAAAGAAACCAGAACTTGCATATTATTAATGAAAAACGAAAATGCTTTCCTGGAAGTGCCCCTGAAAACGGTTTGACAATAAACATTCCTTTATCATAAGACCCACCCAAACCCACTCTTGGCTACTTGCCCTAGAGAAATAAAAATTTATGTATTCACAAAAAACTGTAAATAAATATATATAGTGACTCTATTCATAATCACCCCAAAATGGAAAAGACCAAACATCATCAGGTGAATGGATAAACAAACTATGGAACAGTCAGGCAAGGCAAAGACAAAAACCACTGATACAATAACTAGGATGACTCAAAGTCAGTATTTTGAGTGAGGGAAGCCAATCTCAAAATGTTATACATTATTCGATTCTATCCTTGTAAACACCAAACCATGGAGCTACAGAGATAGCAGATCAGCGGTGCTATAGGTTGGGTGCAAATTGGAGGAGAAGGGTTGAGTTTGGCTATTGAAGAAAGGTTGAGGGAGTTTGGGGGTCTGTTAGAACTGCTCTGTCTCTTGATTGTTTTGATGGTTAAATACATCTATGCACCCATTAAAATTCATAGAACTTTGCACCAATAAAAAAAAATTATGTATGATAATAAAAAGCATATTAAATAATTAAAAGGTCTGTGATCTATTCCCAAAGGAAAGAGGAAGGTTCTGGCACCAAAATGAGACACTGTTACTAACAAAATAGATATGTGTTCCTTGCAGGTTATTTTCTAAGTTTCTACTCCAGGTTTGGTCACAAACATATTCTATAGCAATAACATTGCCAACTCTAGTGTTATGTAAAGACCCACAAACATACATAAGCATGCACAGTCAATCATATAATATCCTATGATTTCTAATGCTGGCTTTATCATCTGCACTATTGAAAGAACCATAAAACTAGTATTATTAGGGGCGCCTGGGTGGCTCAGTGGGTTAAACCTCTACCTTTGGCTCAGGTCGTGGTCTCGGGGTCCTGGGATCGAGTCCTGCATCGGGCTCTCTGCTTGGCAGGGAGCCTGCTTCTCCCTCTCTCTCTGCCTGCCTCTCTGCGTACTTGTGATCTCTCTCTCTGTCAAATAAATAAATAAAATCTTTAAAAAAACTAGTATTATTACTATAGCTGCATAGACTTTACCATCTGTTCTATATACCTTTTAGCTGAATTTCTTCACTCTGCTCTTGCTGTCATAACTTCTCAAATCATTTGGTGGGAGAATATCACATTTCTCACTTCATAAGCTTTTTTTATAAATTAAGATTTTCGAGCATCATTTTAAAGGAACTGGTAAGGTTTCAAGCACAGTTCCTTCATAGACTTCCCTGAAAACCTGTGAAAAAAAATCTAGTCCAGTCAGCATTGCTGGACTTAGCAAATAAAAATCTTGTATTTTAGTGGCTCCTGGGCGGCTCATCTGGTTAAGATACCTACTCGTGATCTCTACTCAGGTCAGGATCTCAAGGTCCTGGGATGGAGCCTCAGGTTGGGCTCGCCACTCAGCAGAGTCTGCTCCGGGAGTCTCTCTTTTCCTCTCCCTCTGTCCCTTCTCCCACTAGGGCACACTCTCTCTCTCTTTCTCTATCTCTCTAAAATAAATAAATCTTTAAAACAAAAAATCTTGTATTTTATCTGACAATTCTAAATCCAGTGGCTAATTTTTACCTGTTAACTTCACCAGCCTCAGGATAACTAGATTGTTTCTGGGTGTGTCTGTGAGGGTGTTTCTGGATGAAATTAGCATTTGAATTGGTAAATTCAGCAATGTAGATTGCTTTTCTCAATGGGACTCAACGTAATCTAATCTGTTGTACTCCTGAAAGGTGGAGTGAGTAGGAATTCATCCCTTTTCTTCTTCCCCACTCTTTCACCTCCTCCTACTCTGCTCTGGGATTCACTTCATTGCTTCCTGGGTTCTCAGGCCAGGAGCCTACAGAGGGGATTTCTCCTCCTCTGTAGTCATATGACTCAATTCCTCATAATAGAAAGATAGGTAGATAGAGAGATTGAAAGATAAATTCCTAGAGGCCTCTGGGTGGCTCAGTGGGTTAAAGCCTCTGCCTTCAGCTTAGGTCCTGATCCCAGGATCTTGGATCAAGCCCCGAGCCTGCTTCCTCCTCTCTGTCTCTGCCTGCCTCTCTGCCTGCCTCTCTGCCTACTTGTGATCTCTGTCTGCCAAATAAATAAAAAATAAATACAATCTTTAAAAAAGAAAGAAAGAAAAAGAAAGATTCCTAGAGAGATAGATGCCTCCTATTGGTTTTGTTTTCCCTACTAAATGGTATGTGTGTATATGTATGTATGTATATATGTTTCATTTAATACATGAGAAAAATAAGGTCTAGAGATGTTACAGAAATTTTCTAATTTAGACCATGAGTTCAGATCTTTTGTCAAATTATCCTGAGCTGGAATCAAAAATTCAACTCAAAAAATTTCCAGCGACCTTTCTTTCTTCCTTTATTCTATAACATACTACCAACTATTTTCTATTAAAACTCAGTATTCAGGGTGCCTGGGTGGCTCAGTTGTTAAGCTTCTGCCTTTGGCTCAGGTCATGATCTCAGGGTCCTGGAATTGAGCCCCACTCAGGGCTCTTTGCTCAGTGGGGAGCCTGCTTCCCTCTCCTACTCCCCCAGCTTGTGTTCCCTCTCTCTCTGTGTCTCTGTCAAATAAATAAAAATAAAATCTTAAAAAAAAAAAAAAACCTCAGTATTTGCTCCCTGAAATATTTCACAGACTTGATTCTTCAGAGTCCAATAAGCATGTTTATTATTTTTTTTAATAATTGTTCATCTTGAATTTATAAATCTGTTACTGAATCATTTTGTAAGGACCTGTTTTAGAAACTGTCCCTGCTCCCCTTCCCCCAGGGGATTAACCAGCTTCAGATAACAAAGCCCAGATACAAAGGTGGGTCAGGCCAGGTGGAGACATCCGATCAGTGGGGGGCATGCATACTGTCTCCCTGGTTACCAAGGAGTATGGACCCCACCCTTTGGGACCCTTTTTGGCACCAATCCCAATCAAGGTGTAATAGGCTGGTTCAAATGTCTACTAGGGTAAATTGTAACTCAATTGGTCACCTAGCATCACTGTGGAGTTTCCTGTGTGTGTTACAATCTCATTGGCCACCTGTGCGTGGCCAGGCCTGACCACATGGCCTTTGCCCTTAAAAGCTAGCCTGTGAAACAGAAGGGTTGCCCTCTCTTGTAAGAGGTGCGGCCCCGAAAGTTCGGTTAGATTCTTGATGCTTGGCGTGAAATAAAGCTTTGCTTGACCTTCGCTTTGTATTAGTCTCGGTCCTTTAATCACGGACCCATTATTGGGGCATAACAATTTGATACTAATTATCCCTTTATCTTTTTTTTAATTGAGTGCATATTATTTTCAGAAAAGATTATAAGCTTCTTGAAGGCAAAAATTACACTGTAATTTTTTGGTTATCCCTCTGTATAGAACATATGGCTTTACGGATATTCTATTTCAAAAGCACTTAACAGTGCTTATCAATTTTAAACTTACTTCTGTAATGATGAAATTTGCTTAAAATAAATTCCAGAAAAAGGCATTTAAAAAAAATACATATGTGAAAATAAGCCATCTAGGTAATATATTGTTACATTTGTCTTAAAATAAGCCTTAGGCATTCTCCCACACTTTTCTCACCATTATCTCCATCTGTAATAATAAAACATATCTTCTGATTACAGCTATTTCTGTTATCTCAAGGCTGAATCTAATTTATTTGCTATTCAACCTTACTTTGCCTCTGTTACAAGATTTGTTTTTCCTGTAATGCAATCCAAAGTTTTGATTTAAAAGGTAGAAAACATTTCCCCCCCCAAATACACGATATTTTAAACTGAAAGCAAAATAAATTTAATGTAGATTGGGAGTAATTCACAACAAAAACATCAAACAAATTTTAATTTGAATCCAATAATTTTTATTTAAACGTGTTTTGGGATAGATGAGTCCTTTGGGGCAAAATAGTAATATATACTCTGCCAACAAATAAAAATCTCAAAGATGCTTTCCTAACAGAACTTTTGAAATACTTATTTACAGAGAGGAAAGAATTTCTTAGAAAGCTTGTGGTATTTCTAAAGTTGCATTATATTTCCAAAGCTTTGAAATATGATGTTCCTTCTATGACATCGTCATTAAAATTTAAAAGTCTAATTTAGAAACCACAAAACTATCAGGTAGATTTTCTTAGAGACTTGTTCTCTGGATACTATCATTTGCTGGTTTCTTATTAGTAGAAACATAAGTTTAATTTGTTATACTCACATACATGCTAATACCACATACACGGCAATAAATCATGCTATTTCCCCACTTATATTTTACCCAGAGGGTATTTCTCAACTTCTACTTTTCCCCCAATTGTTACATTGCTATTCCTTCTCTACATACAATACAACCTTGATTGCTGGTTTAAATCCCTGATGAAATAATCATACTTGGGGGTAGATACACTACACTCTGAAATTTGAACACTAATGACTTTCTTTGCTATTTTCATCTTTACAAAAAGATAGATTAAGTTAATCTCTGAAAAGTTAAATGATGTGTCATTAAGGGCATTTAAAAACACAAGTTAGTGTCCTAAATCAGAGATTTAGGAATTAAATGCATGGCAGAGAGGTTATTTTTTAATCCTCATGAGAATGATTAATTTGATTCCTAGCCATACACTGGGCATCCAAGTAGGTAATATACTCATTTTCTATTTTGAGAAAAAAATTGAATTTGACTCAGTTTTCTTCTACTTTTTAAAAAGTACTTAAATCAGAAACAACAGCATTAAAAAGGTTCATGGAAAAATTTTTTTCTTGAAAACTTTACCCCTTGCCAACCTTTTCAATTTTTTGTTATCATGATTCTTTGGTATGTTAAAGGTTCTTTTTGAGAGTAATGTTGAATTACACTTGATTATCCTAAAAAATTGTTAAACCTGGATAGGGAGTCAAATCTACAAAATTAGCAAGAAAAGAGATATTTTTCTCCTGAATTACCAAGTGATCTATCTAAACTGTTTTCCCTAGAGAGTGGGGTTGAACTTTTACCTTAAATAACTGTTCTCAAACCTCAGTACACTCACTTAAAATAACTCTGAATTAGGAAAATAGCCAAAGGCACAAGAAAGTACTTCACAGACTTAGAGAATTAATCTCATTTAGCAAAAAGGAAAAAAAAAAAAATCAAACAACAAACGACAAAAGGATACACATATGAGCTACACTTTCACTAGAATTCTCCCTTTGATGTTCCATAAATTTGGACAACAAGCCATGGTTTATTCTCGCCATATTCATTCTTCTCTCTTCTCCCATTTTCTTCTGAATTATTTGACTCAGAATGATCTCTTTTCTATCACTATTAAATTCTCTCCACTTGGAATTTAAGTATTTCCCTATAGTGTTCTTATTCTGTGTTCTCCGAGCAAGATAGCCCCTTTCTATTCATAAACTTAACATAAATCTTCTCTCTGGAGAGTTTCCTGTTAAAAAAGAATTGTGATGTAATACTAGAAAATCCCTTGAGAATGTAGGAGTCTATTTACTACCCCACTGCAAGCACGTGTTCTTGTGGCTGGCTATCCTTTCTGGTGATAGGAATATAATGTTCATGTATTGAGCTACCAATCTCAAAGAAATAAATAAAATCCTAGAATCATATACTCCAACATCATCTTTTCAATGTTAAAGGAACAAAAGCCTTTTTTTCTTAAAAAAAAATTTATTTATTTATTTGACAGAGAGAGATCACAAGGAGGTAGAGAGGCAGACAGAGAGAGAGGAGAAAGCAGGCTCCCCACCAAGCAGAGAGCCCCATGCGGGACTCGATCCCAGGGCCCTGAGATCATGACCTGAGCTGAAGGCAGAGGCTTAACCCACTGAGCCACCCAGGTGCCCAGGAACAAAAGCCTTCTTAGTGAGGACAGTTACCCAGCTACCCCCAGTCTGTTGGTACTTGGTGACCTATGGGAGCAAAATACTGACTATATAAGATATGAACATTGCTTCCTTTTTGAACTTAAGTCAATAGTCATTTTGGGGGATTCTAAGGGTAACACAGTTTGAAAAACCAAACACAAGTATTATTTCCTATCTATAAGAAAACTAACTTACAATAAAATACCACTGTCAGTTAACTAAGCTGAAGGAGCTATAAAAAACAAAAACAAAACAAAACAAAGCAAAAAACATTCTAGGAAAGATGTTAGATATCAACTAATCCAACTAGGAAATGCATGTAAATATCCATGTAAATCTCCATATCTTTATGTCTATCTTCATCTTGAGATCTAAATGTAGGTATTGATGAATAGAGACCACTGGAGAGACAGAAATCAAATCAGTTATTTTAGTAGACAGATTTTTATGTAAACCATTGTTAACTAGCTATAAAATTATTAACCATGTAAATGAAAAGCCAGAAACAGGGAACATGAGGGTAACACAGTGGTAACAACTGCAGGAAGCAGTTAACACACTGCTAGAACATGAACATCTGTGTCCCCCTAAAATTCATATACTGAAACCTAATCCCCAGTGTGATAGTATCTGGAGATGGGAACCTTTGGGAAGTAATTAGGTCATAGGAATAGAGCCCTTATGAGTAGGATTAGTAACTTTATCAAAAACGTTCCAGGGAGCTCCTTGCCAGGTCAGCCATGTGAGGACACAGTGAGAAATGGCTATGGACCAGGAAACAGGACCTCACCAGCTATCAAATCTTCCAACACCTTAGTCTTGGACTTCCCAGGCCCCAGAACTGGGAGAAAAGAAATTTCTGTTGTGTCTAAGTCTTTCAGTCTATGGAATTTTGTGAAAACAGCGAATGCATGCAGACACATCTTTAACATGCCAAAGAACCATGAAGACAAAGAAATTAGAAGACTCTTCCAGTGGTAAAAGGGTTCGTGGCCAAAAAAAAAAAAGCCATTTTTCTCTATAAACTTTTAATACTGTTTGATTTCTGATTTTTAGTATTCTCTTTTTTCTGATTTATGTGCTTTTTTAAAAGGTAGAAGAAAAATTAATCAAATTCTTTTTTTTTTTTTTTTTTTTTTGTCTGTTCTCATCAGCATGACCCAGCAACACTTCTTCATCCTGTCTGTTCCTTCCCATATTAGCACCTGAATCCAGTTTTTATGACATAATTAAAGTTAAGGTCCTTCACTGGATTTTAGTGAGGGGATACAGGCAATTAAAAGGCAAAACAAAACAAAACAAAACAAACCAGCAAAGATAATATTGGAGATAAGTGATATGAAGCAAATGAAACAGTAATGGCATAAATAGTAATCACAGGAGAAATATCATACAGATTGATTCTGAGAAGCCTCCTCGAAGAGGCAACATTTGATGTAAATGAGGAGAAAAAGCCAGCCATGCAAAGAATATTTCAGACAAATGAATAATGAGTGTAAGGGCTACGACCTTGAGATGGAAATTTCCAGGCATTTTCAAAGATACGGGTGAAGAAAGCCAGTATGGTTGTTGTAGACTCAGCAAGGGGACACAGTAGAAGATGAGGTTAGAGAGATGGGCATGAACAGTTTCCCTGGGAGGGAACAGGTTCCCCAGGTGGGCAAGAATATGTTCCCAGGGAGGGCCTTGAGATGCACTATAATAAGTCGTGGTTTTGTTGTTTTTTGGCACTGGGGAGGAAGAGGTGGATTCTAGAGCATTTTAAGCAATGGAAGGATATAATCAAACTTACTTTGTATATTTAAAACCAGCCTGTCCATCAGTACTCTTTCTGTGCTTTCCATGTTCATATATGATGCAGGTGGTCTGGGAAGCACATGCATTTGGGTTCAGAGTAACCCAGAATTGTGGGCTTGGAACTCATATTTAATGTTGTAAAAGCAGAAGAGTCATGCTGCTACTCACACGAAAGACCTATTTTCAAGACTCACTCTAAGAAGTGATTCTTGTTTCTAAAATGTACTCTGTTCGAAGGGACAAAAGAATTCTGAATTCTATGACAATACAAACATTGTTGCAGAGAATTCCAATTCTGACAAGTCAGATTTATAGCATCACAAAATCAATTTAAATAGTCATATTAGATGGCAGTGAAGCCATTCCTAAAAGGTAGTAAGAAAGTACATTGGAGAAATTGGATAAATAAAGTCTCAGTTCAGTAGTAAGAGACTCTGAAGCAAAGAGTAGACATCATAGCACAGTATCATAAATAGGAAAAGGATAAAACAGGACCACAAGAAGATGATTCACAAAATAGTGGTCATTCCCTCACATTCCTGTGGATTAAAGGTTACTGCCAACCATTTCTCCAATACACCTGGAAGAACTGGAAAGCTGATGTATAAATGATCTTTGTATCTTTTATAATGAGTTTAATTCACTCATTCCTTAAACAACTATTTACTAAACGCTTTCTATGTGCCAGGACTATTCTGGGTACTGAGAAGATGGAGAGGAAAAGAGAAGTAAAAATACATACACTCACAAAGTTTATGGTTTTGCATGTGTTACTTATAGCAAACTAAATTGAGAAGTTGAGTTCTCATGACACATTGTGAGATAAGTCATTCTCAATTAATTCTTTTGTATTTTTCCAAAAGTTTTAAGCTTAGGGCTCCTCTAGGAAAGATTCATGGAAGTGTTATATTATGAATTAGATGTTGAAATCCAATACTTCTTTCTTTGTCATCCAAGCAGTATAGCTCTATACCCATATTAGATTATAGACCTTACCTTTATTTATAAAAGCTAGTAAGGCACTCTAGAAAGGGACATATATCCAGATACATGATCATAGCCATCAAAACCAGGCAGATCTTTAAGAATATAGAGCTCATGCCCTACAAGTTTTTGCTGACCAAAGGGTAATAGTGTTTCCCTGACCACAGTATTCCCTCAGTATGGGCTTATATGTCATGTTACCTTTTTTTTTTTTTTTTAAGATTTTATTTATTTATTTGTGAGAGAAAGAAAGTGAGCTCGGAGAGGGGCAGAGGGAGAGGAAGAGAGAATCTCAAACCAATTTCTTGCTGAACAATGTGGAGCCTGACACAGGGCTCGATCTCATAATCCGGAAGCCATGACCTGAGCCGAAATCGAGAGTGCCCAACACTCAACTGACTGAGCCACCCAGGTGCCCTATCATATTACTTTGGTAATGGTTTTTATCTTAAATTCTTAAATCTGGTTATAATTTCTTTTACATTGAAAAATTTGAAAATACCAAATCAAATACATTCACTTTTCTGTTTTCATACCAAGGGCACCTACATATTACACACATTGGATAAAGGACAGGCAGTGAGGAGTAAATTACACGTGTGGAAATTGTATTTCCTAGCAGATTATTTAAAGAATCACACTACTCATTTTACACAATTTTGACAGTAGGCTCAGGTTAGAGCTGTGGAGTCCCATTGTTTTAACCCTCTCTCCTCCAGGAATAGAAATAATGCCCTCTTTGTTATAAAGCAGAAATAAGGTCTCATGAAAATCTAATGCTGATCTGATTAAGTTTGTGGAAAGGGTTCACTTTTCTTTTCCTAATCCATATATATAAGATAAAGCAATAATGGCAGTACAAGTTTATTCATAATGTATTGTGAGCTAAAACCAGAGATCTGATTCTTAGCCAGTATCAAATGTTACTAATGTGCCATGCTTTGTTTTGTTTTTAAAATTGGGGCAATTAAGAAACACAAATACAGTGGGACCAGGTCTGGAACGATTTTATGTCTTCTCAAAGATTTTTCTTCCACATTGGGTATGTGCTCTCTCTCTCTCTCTCTCTCTCTCAGAATAATATATGACATATATATAACATATACCCATTGACATATATTATATAAAGTCTCTGTAAGATATGCTTTTTATCTTACACAGCAGGTTTTTAAGCTAGGTAGTTTAACAGCATTACATAGCATTTAAGCTAGGTCATTGTATATCTTAGTGTTGAACAGGTGATATCCAGGATATCACCTCATAAGTATATAGGTTTCTGGAATTGTTATTGGTGCTATAAGCAGTTCTCAACCAGGGATGTCCCACTTAAAGCATGAATAGATAAGCAGTCTCTCTCTAGCAAATGCCTCTGTTCTATTCACCCAGGGTCCAGGTCACGTTTCTTCATTTTTCTTTTCTCCTGGTACTTTCTTACCGCTCCCCACTCCCCACATTAATTGGGAATAAAATGAATCACACACAGGCAAAGAGATTTAATTTTCTTTTCCTCATATTTAGACAACAATGCTTTACAAAAGAAAGAAGGGAAACCTCCAAAAGTTAAACTGAAAAGAAACATCTATATTTCTATTAAAAAAATAAAGGTCAGAGTTGGTACAAGTTGGTTGTTAACACAAATTGCCCGTTGACCAAATAAAACTTGACATTAGGCAAGTTTTGCCTTTTGTAGTGGAGACAGGGTTGCTATGGAAGAATGGGAAATATTCACTTGAGAAAGTATCTTTACTTTTAGGAAGGCCAAAGCAACTTCTTAAAGAGGTGTCACTATGTCTTTTTAAGGGAGACAACATTTTTCTCCAATATGGAGAAAACATATCACTTTACAAATCTTTTAAAATTAAAGAATAGGTATTTTAATTTGAATAAAAAATAGTTGAAGATAAAATACATTAGTCACCATTTTAATGATGTCAAATATATTAATCCTACTGGGTATATTCTTTTTTGTGAAGTTTAACTTCGATTTTTAAAATTTTAAGTCCTGAAGAGAACCCCAGAACTCCTGGGAGAATTTTTTTTTCTCTTTTTAATATTTTTGAGTCATTGAGAATACAGTAATTTAATATTTGAATATTTAGAGTGAAAAGAACTCAGAAAATCAATTTGTATGGATACTGATGTTCAAAACAATGATGTTACTATACCTGTTTTAAATCTAAATTGACTGGAGCTGACAGAAACTAACAGATAAGCCTGCCAACATAAAGCTAGTTATTGGAGAAAGAGTAAGCAAAGTTCAGTTTTTCTTTTCTAGTGCTGGAAGAAAAAAAATAAATCTGCCTCGCACTCTCTCTGAACCAGGGCCTGTGCTAAGTACATTTTTCATAACCTTAAGCCTCTAATATTATTATTATTTATTTATAGATTAAAAATATCTGAACCTCAGAGAAGTTAAGTAAAAGATCCATGATCAGGTAGCTCTTAAATTATATTGCTTTGTTTCAGACTCAGATTGGACACCAAAACAATACTCTTCTCACTCAAGCCTCAACATTTTTTTTTTCCTCCAATGTATATTGCATTGGCCAAACTGGACCCTTGCCCATTAAAGTTCTAACACACCTTATCCAGTAGAAATCTGATGAAAGCCACAAATACTAGTTAATATGTAATTTTGTTATTATTTTTAACTTTTCTATTTGAAAATAGTTGACACATAATGTTACATTAGTTTCAGGTGTCCAACATCGTGATTAGGTTTCTTTATATATAGCTATGCTTAGTATAGCTACCATTTGTCACCACATAAAGTTATTACAATTTTACTAACCACATTCCTTCTGCTGCACCCTTTAGTTCTGTGACTTATTCTATAACTAGATACCTGTATCTCCCATTCCCCTTCACTCCTTTTCCCATCCCTCGCACCTCTTCTGCTAATAGGAAATTTTAGATTTTCTCATAGTTGCATATAAAAAGTAAACAGAAGACAGTTAAACTACATTTTGTAAATTATATTTTATTTATACAAAAATATCCATATTGTTATTCCATAAGCAATCAGTATAAAATTATTAATGATCTCATTAATCTTACTTTTTTTTTTTTTTTTTTTGGTAGTTCACCTTCTAAATCAGGTGTGATTTATATTTTACACTTATAGGACATCTCCACTCAGGCTAGCCACATTTCAAGTGTTGCAACAGTTATAGCTAAAATAAACAAGCCCGTGACTAGAGACGACTGTTTTCAATGCATGCAGGAATGTTTACTTTCAATTTAGAGCTATGCTTTTTCTTTTTATTACACTGCAGGACTTTTGCCTTCACCTATATATTTGGTAAATCTCAGTAGCCAGAGGTCAGAGGACCAGAGTAGACAGATGCTATGCCGCTTCACCAGGAAGTTCTGCCGAAGTAGCTAGAGTTTAAAGTGCTGCAAGGCTTAACCTCACTTGCCATCCTGTCCAGAGAAGACTGCCATAAAAGTATGGTATGATACTAAATCTGATAACCAAATATTCAATACAGATGTTTCAGATACACTAAACATTCTATGATAAGTGAGGTAACCGAATTTAGAGTTTTCAAAAGTTATTCAGAATTTCAGTCCACAATTATTTACTGTTTTAACTGACCTAAGGTATGTATTTATGTCATTTTACGGTGGAATTGCCAGGTTTACTTTTCTGTGATTCTTCATGCACATATATGTATTTTATATCCATAATTTATCTTTAAATCTTTCTTAGACCTTCCTACTCAACTTGCTTCCATATGTGTACAGCCTCCCAACTAGCCGTGTTCACGTATTTCCATATCTTGATTATTAAATAAGCAAGTGTTTATGTCTTCATATTCACAGAGCTTTGCCAATGAAAAGTATTTGCTTAGATCGATTTCAATAATTTTCCCTCGTGGCTGAGAGGACTTCTGAACAGCAAAATGCTGTAAAACAGAATATCTCACAATTTCCCAAATGAAAATAAACCCCAATTCCTCCACTAACTTCACATTTTAAATATTTTGTTTCCTCACATACACCATGCTGTTCTCCATCTGTATGTTGCAGAGACAATAATGACAAAAGTTGACCTCTGAATATTTCTTTTTTAATGAGGAGCATGTGTGACTACCAGTGTTTGTGGCCACACATGATTACTGGAGAAAAAGGCAAATGGCATTTCTAGCAATGGTGCTGACTCTATGGGAAATAGATCCCTGAATCCACTCTTATGCATAATGGAATGGTCGCCTCTGAAGACAGTGTCCTGAAGTTACAAATACTGTCTACAAAAGGAAGAGTCGAGACTTAAACTCTCCTATTACGTTTTCAATACCTTCTACTTACGGGTGCCCAGTATGATTATGCAACAACCAGACACTTAGCTTTCGCACCCACCAACTAATTATTCCATTTTCTGCCCAGTATGCATCTACACAAGGCAAAACACTTGCCTTGACATTACAATACCATCCACCAGTTAAATATCCTTGCTCTAATGTCATGAGACAAAGACAAATCAGCTCATGTCATTGTCTGAACAAAATTGTCTAGTAACCTCCTATTACACGTAGAATAACATC
The DNA here is from genome assembly GCF_009829155.1 of Mustela erminea. NCBI lineage: Eukaryota > Metazoa > Chordata > Mammalia > Carnivora > Mustelidae > Mustela > Mustela erminea. The sequence goes on from NC_045621.1 coordinate 84,801,655, forward strand.
CAAAGTCCTAACCATGGACTCCGAGCCCAAATAGTTTCTGGCTTCAAAGTATGTTCTAATTTATTTCTTTACATTTTGTAACTCTATTCTTTTTAGCCACACATTGTCTTCTTGCTTATTGCACAGCCAAGTGTGCTCTGTCTCCAGGGACTTTTTCCTTTATCTGGAATACTCTTCCACCAGCCATTAACATGTTCACTCCTTCAATTTTTTTAGGTGTCTATCAAATGTCCTCTGCACAGAAAATCCTTCTCTGTTCACCACAGCTAAAATGAGATCATCTGTCTCCTCTGCCACTTCTGCCTTTTCTTTGGGTAAAAATCATTATCAGTTGCATTATATACCGTATATAAATTTATTTATATTTTATCATCTATCTTTTCCAAACTCTCACTAGGATGAGGCAACATGCATAGCAGTTACTTGAATATATGTGACTCCTAGGAATGTATTATTTTGAATAACGGTGGGGTAGCTACTTCCACCACGTAGTGAATGCTTACTTGACCAAGACACATCCTTTATCTCATATATTAGAATTTTTTAGAAGACTTATCCTTTCAGAAACAACGTGAGTAGATATTGTAATCCTTATTTTATAGATGAGAACATTATGGCTCGATCTAAACTTTCTATCCTCACTATACTCTAAGGTCCCACGAAAATGCTTTACCTTTATTCATAGTAACAGAGATACAGAAAGTCTCTCAGATATGCAGCTCAGTGGTGAGAATTTGTGGCCCATGCTAGGCACATTGAAAACATGTTTTTTGAACTGGAGTATCTTTAATTACCTAGCAAGCAGCATCGTTTAGATGACTACCCTATAAATCTGGCTGCATTTAAGGGTGCCACCTGAGAGTAGGTTACTTTTTCCTTTTCTTTAGTTGCACCCTTTTTGTTTCAAGAGAATTGTTTTAATCTATGTCTTTTCATTCTTCCCTTCAAATCTTTATTCTAAAATTAGTTTCCCTTTGTCTTATTATAGTTGTCATTCTTACCTCATGATGCTGAATGACTTGAGTTGCTCAGGTGGTACCTGGATCAGTCATACTAATGTATGTTCTTGGCTCACCTATTGTATTATTTGTTTTCACCCTTAAAACACAGCCCCTTGACAACAGGCCTCATCTACAAGTATATTTAGAAAATGGCTAGGACGTCAAATATTTATTCCTTTTAAAAAATTTAATATGTTCTCCTGGGGCCTGATTACAGAATATTTTAATGCTTACAAATTTCTTCAGTGGCATCGTACTAGCTTGTTTCCTTGGAAACAAATGCCCTTCTACTGCGCTGCACACATACTTAATCACCAAAGTCTGTAATCTCTTGGTGAATGGATAACTTCTAAAAATTGTTTGTTTTTATAGGAGTTACCAGCTACAATATCACTGCAGGTAAATTTCCAAATATGTCACCAGTGAAAGATTATTTCCGTTTCCCCTAAAATATGAGAGAGGGGTCTCATGAAGTAATCATAAGGTAAAAATGCACGTTCTTTTATGGCTGAATTACATGCATAAATAGGAAGTGAATCTGAGGGATGCATATTCTTGCTTCTGCTGTCATCCTCAGTCTCATTCTCTTCTTCACAGAAAATATAGGTTCATTCAAGAAAGTGGTTTGGATCTGGATGTCTTTTTCTCCTAACCAAATATTAACTGAAAGCTATTAGAAACCCACAGAAGGAACAATGCATTTTTAAAGTGACATTTTAGCATTCAAGCCATTCATATTCTTCAATGTGAATATAATTTTTATCTAAATGATTTCAGAGGAAAATGGATTCATTTGACTACAGTGCTTCTAAGACCAGTGGGAAGCTCATCATCTTAATATTGAATCTGTAAATCCTTTCCACTAGGGATGATTAACAGCTTTGTCAAGTGTTTATTTTACTTTAAGAAGAATATGTAATTTCCTGGTATAACGCAGACAGATTTCAGTCTATTTCTCCCTTCACATGTCACATTCTTACCATGGGCTCATAAGATCTAGCTTACCTCTATTAGACTTCTATTTTGCATGGTAAGATGATAGCCTAACAAGTTTTTATAGGTTAATGAGCATACATCAGTCTGTTCTATGATTCATTCATACTTGATAAAAAAAAAAATCTTCGGCAGTCCTGATAAGAGGCAATAACAGTGAATTACTTCCAGATGGCATGTTTGCTCTACTACACGTGTGGTCTGAGCTACCCATGGGACAAAAACTTCTATTAGTGCAGTGATGGGGCTAGTCATACTACTTTTTATATTAAAGCCTTGATGAACTGCACTGAGGGCTGTTCTAGCCATTGGAAGGGCACATGGGAAGTAAGTAGCTGTGCAAGGCCCTTTACATATTCTGTCTGGGTTGCACAGTAATTCCCAAATTAAGCAGCAAACAAAAGCCAAAATGGAAGACAATTCATTGCATATGGGCTTTTAATCACAATGTGATTTAGATGGCTTTCCTTGGACAATGAAATCATTTACAGAGCCATAATCAGGTGGAGTTGGCAAAAAAGAACTTACTGCAAAATTCTAGCGCCCCATCTTTCTGTTTTCCTAAGTAACAGTGAAAATAGCCACATCTCTTACCTTTTAAAAAATTAAGTTGTCAACCTAGGCCATTTCTGTTTTTAACCATATATCCAATTTTGGTCACATTAGTCATTTTTCTTCATTAAATCATTACAAAATGAATTTTAAACAGTCAGAATCTTTAGATAATAAGATTAATTTTTTCTAGACCTTTTATGAGAAGGAAGCCAATGATCAGGAAAAACAAGCTGATTGAAGAGTTTGTTTTTAAGGTAGCCTCTCAATGTTCTTGAGTCACTGCTTTCATAAATTAATGGTTTTCATCTGGTTTTAGAAAATTTTAAATCAGGTTCAAGGTGATGACCCTGAGGTACAATAAAAAACCAATAAATCATAGAAACAAGGAATGAACTAAGTTTAGTACATTGAAGTAGAAAAATAGACAAACATATTTTTTAAATTTTATAATTAGAATTAATCTTATCTTTGCCCTAATAAAAAATTAACCAGAATAAAACAAACCAAAGCAAAATGAAACAAAACAAAACAAAATAAGAGTATAATCAAAATAATAAAGCCAGAATAAACAACAACAACAACAAAACCCAGAATACAACCCAGAAGCTAAGGATTCTGTTTATTGAGATTTTATACATGTCTTAAGTCTCAGACCAATGAAGACTATGAGTGTATGTTTAAATTAAACTGTTCTTTATATAAGAAATGAGAGAAAATAAAAGCTAAAAATATAGTCAAAGAGCTTATTTTGTTCATACCAAAATGATCATATTTTCTAATATGAAGTATGCAAAGTTTTATGCACATGTCCAAGTGTCACCTGGTTTTAAAATCTAAATCATCTTGTCCCAATCTATCTAGAAAGATTGCCCTGGGATCTGATAATAACAAATATTTACTGAATCACAATTTTCCAAATGTCGTTGAATCAATGGCAAATCATGGTGAATTATCTTCTTTTATAAATAAATGATATAAACACAATATCTTAATAATCCAAGTACTATGACTCTATTTAACTTTTGAAATAATATCAAATATTTTCAGAGAGCAGTACATGTTATTTCTTTTTATTTCTTTGTCAAAGTCTAAAATATAAATTGCAAATTAGAAAATCCTTTGGGAGTAGAGTTCAACAAGGGAACTGTTTCAAGGTAAGTTTTATATTAGTTTCACTCATTTTAATGAGCCTTTGTTAGAAACCAAGCAAGCAAATACTCTAGACTGAAGAGTAACACAAAAGCTATCTTTTAAAGAAACCATCATAAATCAGAACCTCTAACTATCTGCTTATATTATCAGGTTGACACAACAAAAGCATAGACTGGTAGCTAAATGAGATGGCTTTTATTAAGAAAGAAAATGAGACTTCAAATTTGAATATCAACTTAAATATCAAGTTGAAATAAGCTAGTGATACCCCAATTGATAATACATTTCTATTTAAATTAAAAATCGACACCACTCTTTAATATATGATGTAGAAAATGAATTTTATAAAGCTTATTTTTAAAACGTGTACATAAGTAAATGAGGAAAATTGCATACACATGTACACACACACACACACACACACACAGGACAATTGTGGAAAAAATATTACATTAATCAGTGACAATTAGATGAGTCACTTTAATCCCCAGGAAGTGCGTAAAAGTTAAAAAAAAAATGTTGGATGCAAGAGACTGATTTTTCTCAGTACTTGCTAACCTTGGGCTGTCTGCTTATAACTACAAATTGTCCTTAGCTTGAAAAGAGCCTTTTAATATTTAAAATTATTGGTCTATGGTATCCATGTAATTTCTTCAGCCATAGGGCTTCATTTCCTTTGATGTGTATCAAGGTTCCAACTGATATTACTACTATTCCTGCTGTCTCTTAGCCCTGAGAAAGGTTTCTGTCTCTCTAAAACTGATACCAGTGATTGGTCTCTAGTTCCAAGAGGGAATTTTATCCATTTGTATAATAGTGAGGCTCAGACAGTTATGATACTCTCCTGAATAAGGGATTCCACATTATAAATTTGATCACTATTTAATTATTTTTAGATTTTTTTCTCCAGAATTCAAAGTATCTCAACAACAAGTATCTCTATAAATAAAAATCACATTAAATTCAGAAAGAATCTTGGCAGTTTCAAGACCTTCTATATGATTATACAGTTCATCTATAAACACACAAAATCATGTGGCAGAACATATTTTCAAAGAACATTCTATTCTCTATTACTTAAGTAAAAGAAAGAAAAAGAAGAATATATGCAAAAATGTAGTAATTTGATAATGTCACAAGAGCTCTTTTCAACTTCATTTTAAATGTGGTAATAAAAATTGATTGGACTTTAAGAGATCCTAAATGATCCTGATATGTAAGATTAAAACAACTACTCCATTACCTTTATTGTTTTTAAAACATGAAATGTTTTCAAGTTTCCAATTCTTGAAACTGCACTAAAATGAAGAAGTTTGTTTTTTTCATCATAGAGAGCTGACCTAGTCTTTTAAAATCTTCTGTTCCTGATTGGTGGTTGGAAAGTGTTCTAGTGTAACAAAAGCGTTTCTTTTATAGAGCACTTTTATTTAGACATTTTCCTATACCTTGACATTCATCCTGATTTTTGAAAGTGAAATATACTGAACACCTGAAAAATCAGCAAGCTTTTAAACAACTGATGATTTTAAAATGGAGTTTGGGTAAAATATGAAAAATAGGAATGGATTTATCGATGGATTACTAAAGTCAGCCACTAAAAAAAAAAAAAAAAAAAAAGCAGTACACACACACACACACACACACACACACACACACACACACACACAGAGTACTTTGATTTCACATGATCCTCAGGTGAACTTTGACAACTCTAGTAATGCTCTGCCCCAAGAATGAAGAATTGGTGGTAATTGCTTTCATCAAATACAAAGAAACAAAGCCTTCAATCTCATAATCCAAATAAAACCCTGAAGAACTTGAAGATGTCTTGAAGTCAATCCTTCAGCTGACGAGAAATCAATGGATGGATAAGATTGCTGTGATAACTTTGGCGTCACCTCATTTTGATTTAGAAAAGGACTGCAACATTTTGCACCTTCTAATATGATGAGCGCTTGCAGGGTCAGCAGTCAATATTTAAATCACCAGTATTTTGGGAGACAGAATTCATAAGTCATATGCATATCAAGCCTAGTAAGAACATAACATGACTAATGTTGAAATTTCTATACCACTACTTATTTAATAATGGAGATGAGAGATAAAGAGGAAGTTGTAAAGAGCTTATACAGATAAAATCAATTTCCTCTTTTATACCTGCTATTATTTTTGCAAATATATAATAGAAAAATGTTAACAACTTTCATATATAATGAAAATACCCCTGCAATCCAGAACTTTTAAGTTCTCTTAGTAAATTACAGTCCTTTCATATCCATCTTGTCATTGATCTTAGCCTATAAACTGGCCAACAAATTTTCATTTTGTCAGCCACTGATTTAAGAAAACTGGTTTTAAATATTGTTTCTTTGTGAAAGCTAGTATCTGTGGTATGTAGACAAGGATTTAGCAACCAGTATTTTGGGGGAAAGAGCTTTGATGGGTAGCATTTGTGAATTTTCATGGTGTAAATACTCCCACACTTGATAAAGTCAAACTACCAGTGATTTAACAGATGTCTTGCAAAATTCCTTAAACTGTAAAAATGAGGCCTTGAACCAGCACAGTTCAGCTCTGTGCACCAATAGATGGTCCTTTACTTATCAGAAGGATATCTGCATATTTATATAGATATCAAGATATATTTATATTTATATATTAATACATGATTAAATATTTTAAAATACAAATTTTAATAAGATAAATATTTCTAATAATTTTATTTTTTTTTTATTTTTTTTTTATTTTTTTTTTTTTTTAAGATTTTATTTATTAATTTGACAGAGAGAAATCACAAGTAGACGGAGAGGCAGCCAGAGAGAGAGAGAGAGGGAAGCAGGCTCTCTGCTCAGCAGAGAGCCCGATGCGGGACTCGATCCCAGGACTCTGAGATCATGACCTGAGCCGAAGGCAGTGGCTTAACCCACTGAGCCACCCAGGCGCCCTATTTCTAATAATTTTAAAGTGTTTAAATTAACTTTATTCTGAGCTTCCTGTAATAGCTACATTTGCATCTTTAGTAGCCCTCGATTTTATCTCTTTTTTCCCCATCTAATTTTATCCCAAACCCCTCAGCACAATTGCTGAAATATGTTTTCACAATGGTGAGGTCAAACTTATTTGCAATTATCTGTTAGACAATTCCAAACCCCTACTGCAGTAGCATATTACAATATTGTGATTTGTATCTTTTTTTAAACCCACTTCTTTTTCGCCCTTTCCCTACTTACTGAGCTTTATGCTACTCAAATATTGTGTCACTCTCATAATCCATGCCTTAGTTTCTGCTCTCCAGAAAAACTAGGTTAGAAACATGTGGTTGTAAAATACATTCAATTCATAAATGTTATGACTGAAAGATGAGCATTTAATTAGAGTTATTAATACTCTGAATCTATGATGTCCTATTATATCTTTTAAGATATAACAAAAAGTCAAAGAAGTTCGGGGTAAATAAAATGGAGGTAAATGCTTTTAAATATATTTAAAAACTGTTCTGCATGTCCTCATTTTTCCTTCTATTTTAAGATTTTATTTTATTTATTTTACAGGTAGAGGAGAGAGAGAGAGGAGAGGAAGAATGACAAGCAGATTCCTCACTGAGTGAAGCCCAACTTGAGGCTTTATCTCACCACCCTGAGATCAGGACCTCAGCCGAAATCAAGTTCAACCCTTAACTGACTGAGCTACCTGGGCCCCCCTCATTTTTACCTTTTATAATATTGTATAGCAGTTTTGTCAATATGTGACTTAAATATCAGTAAATTTATCTTTTTGAAGTGTATAACTTAATGGATTCTAAATATATTCACAGAGTTGTGCAATCAGCACTGCTATCTAACACTAGAATATTTCTTTTACCCTAAAAAAAAAATGCCATCCCATTAGTGGTCACTCCCAATTCCCTTCTCTTCCTATACCCTCTTCTCTTCCTATTCACTCCCTTCCTATACAATCATAATGCTTTCTTTCCCTATGGAATTGCCTGTTCTGGATATTCCAACTGATACCGTCAAATAACATATAACTTTTGTGATTGACTTCTTTCGCTTAGCATATTATTCCCATGGTTTATCCTGCTGTAGATGTATTACTACTTCATTCCCTTTTATTATCAAATAATATTTCTTATACAAATATACAACATTTTTGTTTGTCCATTCATCCCGTTGATAAACATTTTGGTTTGCCCCACATTTTGGGTATTTTGAATAATGCTGCAATTAACATTTCTATACAATTTTATATTGTAAGGATGCATAATTTCTTCCATATATACCTAGAGTATAATTGCTGTGTCAGATGGCTTACCATTAGCTTTTGAAGTATTACTATACTGTTTTTCAAAGTGGCTGTATCGCAATGAATGAGGATTCCAATTTCCCTTCATCCGCATCACTATTTGTGATCTATTTTTTTCTTTACTTTCAGCCATTGTAGTAGGTGTGAGCCAGCTTCTCACTGTGGTTTTGTTTTTGCATTTCTGTTATGACTTTATTAGAAAAATAGGAATATAGAGAAATAGAACACATTTTATTTCATTTATTGGTCTTCTGCTTATCTTCTTTAAGGAAATGTCTATTGAAACCAACTGTTTGTTTTAAAGTTAGTTGCTTGACTTCTTATCACTCAATTGTGCAAACATATAGTCTAAATAAATTTTCTTTATCAAACAAAAGAGTTATAAATATTGTCTCCGCTACTGTGGCTTGCCTTTTATTTTTATTTTTTAATGTTTTCTTTTGAAGCATGAAAGTTTTAAAATTTGATTAAATCAGTATACTTTTTTTAATTTTTGTCACTTCTACTTTTGATATATCTCTAAAAAACCACTGCATAACTCCAGGTCATGAAATTTACTCACAGGGCTTCTTCTACAAATTTTATAGTTATATTTTGTTCTATGTTACATCTTGACTTATTTTTTTATATATGGTTTGAGGTAATTGTTCAACTTTATTCTTTTGGGTATGGATATACAGTTGTCTCAACACCATTTGTTAAAAAGAGTATTCTTTATACATTGAATGATCTTGTCATTATTAAAATAAATTGATTTATAAATGTGAAGGTTTAAATCGATTTATAAATGAGAAGTTTTATTTCTGTACTCACAATTCTATCCCTTTGATCTACATGTGTATCCATTTTTTTTACAAAGCTATAATCAATATTTTTATCAAGCTATAATTGAGATATAAAAAATACATATTTAATTCATATAATTTGGTAAGATTGAACATAAGCATATACCCATGAAACCATCACCAGAATCAAATCAAAACCAAATCAAAGTAATAACTATATCCATCATTTCCAAAAATGTCTTCCTGCTCCTTTGTTCTTTTTAGCTTTGTTTTTGTTTTTTTGTTTTTCACTTGTATTTTTTTTTTCCTGCATTTGGTAAGAACACTTAATATAAGACCTACACTTTTAATTTTTTTAAGTACACAGTACAGTATATATAACTATTGGCCATATGTTGTACAGCAGATCAGTAGACTTACTCATCTTGCTTAACTGAAATCATAAAATAGTGATGGTGGATGTAGGATCAATTTTATTCATTATAACAATACATAGAAATAAAATCAATCTTATTATTGAAAACAAGGAGTGTTGAATTGACCATAAAATCATATTCAAGAATATACTGTTTATAAAAGAGACAAAAGAACATGTTAAATATAATAAAATGTTTAAAAGTAAAAAACTAAGAAAAACTTTATCAGGAAAAGTCAAGCAAATGTAAAACAAGACTCAAAATATCATCATTAAAATTGTTCACAGAAAGCATGAGAAGAGATTAAAAGAATATTTATTTTGGTGAAATTGCAATTCAACATAAAGATAAAATACAAACAAATCTTGCTTTACTGATGACACTGATGTTCATTTGAACAAAAACAGGTAATACAGATTTAAAAAAACATGTTTGGCAAAATTAAAAAAAATAAAATGAAAAGAAGACCCACCATACCCAATACTATTTTATAATAGGTATATGATTTTATTATAAAGCTACTTACAATAATGAAGGACAGGTGAACTGGCACAGAAACACAAAGATAATTAATGGAACAGAAACAACCTAGATAATTTCAAATACAATTGAAGTGGACTTTCGATTCAGTGAAGAAAAAATAATTTTTTCAATGTAGAACACAGGGAAATGTATTTGGGGAAAATAATAAAGGTAGATCCCACTATAAACCACTTAATTTCCGTGGTTAAGAATTAAGTATAATACAGTCCTAAAATAATAGAAATTTTAAAATAAAGTATTTACATGAACTTGAAGCATGGAAAGATTTGTCATACAGAATATAAAAAGTAGAAACCATATTGGAATAAAAACACGATCTGAAAAACTTAAAAATCTTAAAACTTATATATATCCTCTCTCTGTCTCTCCATGAAACTTAAGCAAACATGAGATTTGAATATTTTAGTATATAAAAATCTGTCACAATTTTTAAAATAAAACCTGCACTACAATAGAAAATGATTTAAGGCATGAGTGATTAATTTACACATACATACAAACATAGAACCATACAAAAACTCTAATTAGAAAAGTTATATACTGTATTTTCACTTTATCAAAGTAATTAATGGATAATATGTTGAAAACATAATAGTCAACAGTGTGAAAAACAAGGGATGGAAAATCTTCATATAATGTTCTTGGACCTGTAAATTAGCAAAACTTGCATGATAATATAAGTGAAATTATGAAAGAAAAACTATTTAGTATTTTTTTAAAGACTGTCTTTATTTACCTGATAAAGTGCACACTCCAGACCAGGGAGTAGGGCGAGGGGCAGAGGGGGAAGATGGGGGCCCAGAAGACTCCTTGCTGAGCATGGAGCCTGATTCAGGGCTCAATCTCATCACCCTAAGATCATGACCTGAGCCAAAACCAAGAGTTTGATGGTTAACCAACTGAGCCACCCAGGGGCCCCAAAACTATACAGTAAGTATTTTAAGCAGAGAAAGTTGAATATAAAGGGTTATTGTCTATATCACTGAATTGACAAATGAGGAATTGGGTAGTAAGAAGTAAAGAGAATAGTGAAGAATGTAGGAATGATAGACGGCAGACAGATACCATGAAGCAGATAAATAATGAAATATAAATATGCAACAGGCATAATATATAATATGTGTAATATAATAAGTACAATCAATTTAAAGTAATGCCAGATAACCACAGATAACCCTTCCTCTTGGGCTGAGATGAAGACCTCATGAGAAAGGGTTTGTCTGTGGCTCAATGTATGCAGAAAATTTCCTGTGATGCTGCACCTATGGAATTTGCAGGAACTTGCTAGAAATCCATCATTTAGTGTGTGAGGGAAAGATATTCAAAAGGCGTTGTCTCAGCAGAGGCACTCTGCTACAAAATGGCCTGAGGGAATTTCTGGGAGCTACTGCTGGGTGCTGCTGGCTGTTGTGTACCACTAAAGCTGGTTTCTGGACAAGATAAATGTTGCAGTGTGAATGTTACAGAATGATGTAGTGTGACGGAGAACCTGGGATAACCACCCAGGCTGAACAAGCAAGGTGTGCTACCAAAGACTACCAAACAAGCATACTGGAAACAGGGATTAAATCCCTTTCCTCCTGCAATCTCTTTTTGGTGCCATTTGTTGACAACACTTAACACCTGGTCAGCTTACAAAATACACACAAACAAACATAACAAAAACAACAACAAAACCGCTTAAAAGAGACCATATCCATCTTCATAGAGCAGACAAAAATGCTGAATTTGAATTAGAGTTGAAAGGCAATACATTCATGACTGGGACACCATTGTTTCAGAGGAGTTGCACTTAGTTTGGAAAGGTTAGAATGCCCAAAATAGTGGAAATGCAGAGGAATCAAAGACGTAGTTTTCTTAGCTTCCAATTCACCTCGGGTTCTGTGCCTGTTGTGAATTTGATACAATGATATGTAATTCTGCCTCTATAGTTCCTTGAAGTATGGGAATTTTCCTTATCCGTGTTTGCATTATTTCGTGTTTAAGTTTCTAACTTTGACAGTTTTCGCAACTGTGGGGGTGCAATGCAAATTGCATTCTGTAGAGAGAGTCCCTGTTAGAATTACATAATATTCAATCCACAGGGTCATATTTGATGGCCCTGCCAACTACAAATATCCCTGATGAAGCAACATGTCCTCTTTCAGCATTAACCTTCTCATAGGTAGTAACAGTAGATTAGACTAGATTAAAGGTTAAAGAGTGTATGCTATTTCTGATTTATATCAAGCTCTTTTAATGTTACTTATAGTGACAAATTTGTAGAGGATAGTTACAGATAGACATACCTCATCACCATGTATTATGATAGCTTCCTTAAAATAGTTACCTAAAATAAATGTGGGAAAGCTGCACATTTTAAATAATATTTCATGATGTAGTCACATCACCAGAGAGGGCATTAGGATGCTTTCAAATTTCCCTGGACACCTCAAACTGCTTCTTATTGGCCACAACTTAGACTTGCTGATGACATCCCCAATCCCTGTGAGCTCAAAGACTAAACAGTGCTCTAGTTGGTACTGTGATTGTCTATTGTATGGCAGAGGTGAATCCCAGTATCCTATCATAGCTTCCGGTGACCACATACTTTTTTTTTTTTTTTTTTTTTTTAATCCTGTTGAAGTACATTGTTAAACAACTTATGTGGTATTCCTTTATGCCAGCTCCGGCTCATGTTAAATGCTTTCAGGGGCCAGTAGTTACATCATGCCACCGCCCCCCCCCCCAATTTGGCTTATTGTGACATTTCATGAGTGTTTCATAAGTTAAGAAATGACTTATCTGGATGTCTAAGAATCTTTCTTCTTTCTATTGAAAAGTTGTAGAAGATATTTATATGTATTGGTGATGTGAGTATGCACACACACACATACATATGATATGGACACACCCTTTCTAGAATTTTACAGTTCGTCATGCTTTAACCAGTCATTTCATTTGCATATATAACCTGGCAAGAGACATTCATGCACACTTAAGTGCTTAATAAATATCCAATGTATAATTTTTTAAGTTAAAATAATGACCCAGTCGTCATTTTCTCCCCAACTAAAGATTACTAGAATGAATTGAATATGAAGCAATTGGGCATGTCTTCCACAAACTGTATCCTTGGGTCTTCAAAATATGGTTTTATAAATTGGGAAAATGATCATTTCATTGAAAAACACTTATATTAGCCAGATCCTATGTATGTATATACCTGGTTATTAACCTCTTTAATTCTCTGTATATTTAAAATATGAGTTGAATCACATCTCTTCTTTACCTCTGAGAAACCGAACCAAGATTTTGCTTGCTTTTCCAAATGGATTCTGAGCATAACAAATACTTCCGGCAGCTTGAATGGTATAAAAATGTTGATTTTATATTTGCAAGCTCTATCATTTGAAATTTTATACTAAATAAACCATGGATATGCACATATATAATTCCCAGATGACCATACATGTAAATGATTCACATTTTCCCAACTATGGAGGCCTTTTTACCTTTAGATGGTCAATTGTGTCACCTTGCAATGGTGAACGTGCAGTTACACACAAGATTCACGTTGCTGTAAGCAGTCTGGAGGCAACAAAAACAAATTGATGGAGACAGAAATAGGAGAATCCCACCCTGTCAGAAGATGAATGAGCTGAACTTGCCTGATGTGAACCCAGGCTGACACAAGCAAGGTGGAATCAAAGAGTGAGCAACTTTTGACAACCCATGCTTCACAGCCCTGACCACTGTGGATGCCCGTGATTATCTCCAGACAAAATGACTGTGAGTAAAAGGCTTACATACACTTAAATTAAACACAGCAGGGTTTTAGTAATCTCTGTTTGCATTTTACTTTCTGTTAAGAAGGAAATTGCTTGGACTTGGAACATTTCATTTAATGGCATTTTTAGTTACCTTTTGTACTTCTAATGCCATAGTCTAAATTCACTCTAAATTACCCAGTAAGACATAGGAAACTTTTGTCTTTTTTTGTTTATTTTTTTTTTAAATTGCAGTAGCTTCCTTACCAATTTTACTAAATTAAATGTGTTTTAAGGCATCTCAGTTCTTGAAACTTAATTATCCCAATTTCTGGGTGAAGTATAGCAAACAATACAAACCCCATTTATGTAATTTATTCTGCAAAAGAAAATAATGGAATGCAGTTGTGCTAATGATATACACGTTTCTGTATATTTCCCCCCCTTTTCTACAACAACTAAGCAAAACCATGTCATTTTGAAACAAAAGCTTTAAGGGCATTTTGGGGTTTTGATTTGTCCACACACTGCTTTTAGGAGAAGGCAGTAAACTGCATAATATTATGTGCTTTTGAAATATCATGAAAGATTTTGTTTTGTTTCCCTCATTTTATCCTTCCATCAATGAGTGTTATTGACAGTTACCCATAATAAACTATGAATAAAGATCATGGCTTATAATTGTAATGTGTAAATAAGAATACAAATATGTAGGTACTTCAGCAGCTAAAACACCATTCATTAAATTCCAGTGGAGTAGAATTTAGTCATTAGACCACATAAATTCTAGAAAACTTTGGTTTAAACTCAAGCATAATAAGAATGTCTATTACTCTTGTTCAGGTTTAAAATAGAGTTTTGAAACCCCCAAGTCCATGATTATGTGCTATTTAATATTGATATTCATTAATACAATCAGTTAATTGTTCTAATTTGCTGAATTTCACCTGCTGCATTACTTAAATTAAAGGTGAATTAATTAGGTGATGCTCTACTCTTGGAAGGTGGGTAACTAGACATTGGTCTCAGGACTGTCTTGATGGGGCGCCTGGGTGGCTCAGTGGTTTAAGCCTCTGCCTTCAGCTCAGGTCATGATCTCAGGGTCCTGGGATTGAGCCCCACATCGGGCTCTCTGCTCAGCGGGGAGCCTGCTTCCCCCTCTCTCTCTGCCTGCCTCTCTGCGTGCTTGTGATCTCTCTCTGTCTATCAAATAAATAAATAAAAATCTTAAAAAAAAAAAAAGACTGTCTTGATGTGGTAGTGACTGGTTAAAGGATACAGCCATTCAGAAAAAGGGGGCACTGAACCTTGCTTAGCTCAAGTCAAAACAAAACAAACAAAAACAACTTCCTCTTCAAAACAAATTCTCAAACAACAATAAAAGTAAAGAAATAATAAAATACCTCAAGTAAGTTAGCTGAGTACAGTACACCCTTTCTTCCCTGACCCACTTTCTATTTTTTTAAATTATAATTCGTTGACAATTAATTATATATGTTATTATCCTATCAATATTTTGATATAGGGTGTTGTAGATGCTCCACCTACTAACCCAAGATAGCAGATTTTTGATTCATTATTACCTTCAAAAGGATGAGGGACTTGTTGATAAGAAAGGACACAATGCCTTGTATCTCGAGCTTTCTGTTTCCTTAGAGAAGGACCTCTCTACATTATCATTATGGAACATAGAAATAACTTGCTTACTTTTAAAATATTTATTATAATCTTCTTTTATAATTATAAAAAGGTGATATTCAGGATATCAATTGCATATTTTTGCATATGCTGATTTTTCCTAAGGTGGTTGAAGAAGGAAATCCAGAAGACAAGAACCTAACACTTGCCCAGTAAATCCTTCTCAGCAGTAGGCATTCAGGGTCCATAAGACTATTTTCACTGTAGTGATGTCTTCCTGATAATAATATCTCACTCTACACATTAACAAATTGTCATATTGTGGAATTTCACCTAAAATGTTATTCTTATCGAGTCTATAAGTGAAATCACAACTGAAACACAAGATTAAAATATAAATTTTATGGATTGGCTAAACAAAGGACAAATTGGAAAAATGTGAAGCTTGAAATAAAATCATGCTTATGTACCCATATGAAAAAAGCAGTACGCATGGGTATATGCATGTGTGTGTAGGTAGATACACACACATGTGTATACACACACACACACACACACACACATACACTCTTGAACATGTATATATACATGTGCAAGTATGTATATATCTATCCATATATAACAATTAAAATTATACCTAGAGTACTAAATTAAAATTAGTTTTCCCACTAGCTAGCACATGTTTATTTATGCAGAACTCAGAAGATCTGAATTTCAACTTATCATCTCAGGTTTACAGACATTTAAGCACATTATTAGGAACAGTGATTATTCGGCACACCAACACTCAGGTATCACCCAACTTCATTACTACCTGATTAATTAACCTGTTTAAAGTGTGAAAGTTGGCACCTTGTCATTAGAATCCATGGGAATAACTAATGAGAAACTATGAAATAATTTGTTCCTCAATTAAAAAACCTGAAAGAGGAGGTTTTATCTCATTATTCTCGTTTCCTGTTATCACCTATACAAAGCCAAGACGATTTTGCAAAACTTACTGTCTAAAGAGAACAGGCTATGTAACATCTCAGGAACATTTCGCAGATCTTTAATAAAATGTGGTGTTATTCAACAGCAAAAGGTAAGCCAAGAAGGTTCCTGGGATAATATATTCATTATAGAGCATCTGTGTGAACGTAGGTTCATCTCATACCTGGTGTTCAGGTTTAAATGAGAATTCTAGATAAGAAAAGAGTGAAGGAGAAGTAATCCAGTTCAATTTAATTCTGTCTAAAGAGACTTGAGGAAAAATATCATAAGGGGTAATTAGTATTAGAGGACTATTAAATTATGACATTTCCATATATTAAAAAACACAGCCCAAAGCCCAAATTTCCCTCAATGTGGCTGTTTTTATTCAGTGGCCACATTACAGCAACTAGGAAAAAAGGCAGTAAAGGTATTAATTTCAATTGTTCCCCCTTGTCTACATTCATGAGATCATACATATCATATGAAAATGCTGAAAAGCATCAACGGTACTTTCCTAACCTAAAACATTTTATACTATCTACAGATTCATCCTCCTACTCATGTTATTCATGCCAATGAAGTACATGTCTGTTGTTTAATGGTAAAGGAAGAAGCCAAAAGTTTTTCTTGGAGGTAAAGTGAGAAATCTTTCTTGCACTGCTTATTTTACATACATCTTTTCAGTTAGAGAGAGTTTCGTGCTCTGAACCATGGCAGGATATAGACTATAGAATCCATCCAATGTAAAGCCAGGCATAAATGAATACAGATGTTAATTAATTGGATATCCCTATTTAAATTCCTTAAAATATATTCTGGATCTGTCTCCTGCTTCCTTGTATAAATCTTTAAGCTGAGGCCACCCGCATTTAGTGAAGGAAAGAGTGAAATTTTTAAAAACCACATGCATATTTTTTCAAAATCAAGATTTGGTGAAGATAATCACAAAGTTTGAAATAACAAAATTTAATTAATCCACCTTAGGAAAAAACTCTGTATCTGTTTTATACTCTAAGCTTTATAATTTTATCCAGTTGTAAAATGGCTTAGAAAATTAAAAAAAAAAGAAAGAAAGAAAGAAAGAACAGCCTGATGGATGGATGATAACACATTTTAAATATTTTTGCTTTGTCTTCTGAAAATACTTCTATTAGGACATAATGAAAAATTTTGAGACAAGCCAAATAGCTACTATCTGGTGAGCATCAATGGAGTACCAAAACATATGTTAGGCATGTCATACACAAAACCTCATGTCTCACCATTTTCGAGAGTTTGAATAACTATGTCCATTTACAGATGAGGAAACTGAAGTTCAATATATTATGTTATCAAACTTTATATTCAGCCACCAAATTCCACAGGCTCTCTCCCTACACTGTGTTGCTTTGAATAAACAAATACTATAATACAGAATAGCATTCTCACATAATGTTGCCTATTAATAAATGCCTAACTATACCACAGCATGAGATTATGTATTTGTTCTTAAGAATGTGAAACAAAATTTAGGGGCACAAAGAGTTCGGTAGAATCAATTATAAAACAAAAACAATGAAGATATATTTCAAATTAAATCAGACATTCTTCAGAAATTAAATCTACTGTAGTTAACATTAATGGCAGTTAATATCATGAATATTAAAGTGAAAAACTAAAGTCGGCCAAAAACAGAACAAAGAAAACAATGTGCTGGAAGTAGAGGTATTGGGGAAAAACTGCGTAGTCCTCTTAATAAGGTATTTCCTGCTAAATAAAAAAGGAAAGTGAAAAAAAAAAAGGAAACAAAATAAAAGAGGCTCCTGTCAAGGCAGTCTCTTTATTTTATTTGAGTAAGATCAGCTATTTAAACATTTATGCCAGTCTAAAGTGAAGGGAAAGAAAATGACCTAAAATTTTAGAAATGTCAATATCACTTCAAGGTAGATAAAACCTACATTTAAAATGATTAGGTTGTATGGGCTTTCTTTTTTGAATAAAAATTTCAACTTTAAAAATAATAAAATGATTTTTATAAAACAATGTTTCAAGAATAAATATTCAGACAATAGAAGGTTAAAAAAAGGTGTGAACTGATATGATCTTTAAGCCCCAAATTCTCTCCTGGGAAAAGAATAAATAACAAATACAAATAAAATAAAATCAACTTTGGAAAGTTAATTATAGAAAAGACTCTTTTAAAGAGAGTTATAACAGCTTAGTAATAAAAATAAGTGTGCATAGAATAGCAAAGTGTTCCTAGTCCCTACACGTATTTTACTCTAATATTTATATATATATATAAAAATATATATATATCTTTTATATACTTATGTGCAATATATTTCATGTACAATCCCTCAAAGTCCTATGGCCTTTCTCCTATTATATTCAGGAATGCATTTAGCATATAAAAGTACTCATATATATCATACATGCCAACATCTGGATGCCTATTTCCACTATTAATTAATATGAAACACTGAAATGGAAAAAAATTCATAATTTCTAATCATTCAATGTCTTTACCATTTCTCACATATAAACTGATATTCTGGAGCTGTTACTCCACCTAGGAGTCCTTCTATAGAGATAATATTTACGTCCCTCCATTTTGACCCTTTCATTTGCAAGTCTCCTGAGTCTGAGGAAATGGGTGTCTCTATTGGGACTATGACTGGGAAGCTCTGAATTAGTGGCATTCCTGGTAATGTTTTGCATTTATTTTTATGTCAGTAGTGAAAAGCATTACTATTGTTTAATCTTATCTCCACTCCAGAACTAAAGGGAGTGTATTATGTGACTTCCTTCCTTTGTTGTCCCCAATAGCAGGGGTCAGGTTCTCCTTTAATCAGCATACACTGGAAAAGAACACAAACAAGAGTAAATCAAGCTAAAAATAGTCATCACCTCTTCACATCACTGCTTTGAGTACAACCAGGGTTCTCTCATGTCACTTCACTTACTAAGATTAAGGGCCGGGCATCTCTGTGGGAGGCTGCATCACCATGCTGGAGTCCCTGGCATGGTCACTTCCACCAGCTGTAACCGCTAGTGTCTGAAATTCAACTCGGTTCAGATCTGAAAATGAACAATGGAGGAGCATGGGAAACTTCCTTGAACCTGTCACTACGTCTCCACTACCAAGAGCATAGGAAACATGGAGTTGTTCAGTTGACAGAGACAGCGATCCTCCACCCTAGAAAATATTGAAAATCCACCCTAGAATATTACTAAGAACACAATCGGGGAAACTGAATCATGATTCTATACTTTTAAATGAATCACATAGGAAGTCCTAATAAATGAGATCCTTTAAAAGAATTTTACTCTATTAAACAAGCCATAATCATATTTAAATGAAGCAGTGAATATATTTTAGAAGTGTTTTACAATTTAAAATGTTCAGTAGATTTTTAATCATAAGAGATGTAAGTTTATATAAATGTTCTTTGCATTCAGTTAGCCAAGGTCAATTTCCATTTTTTCGTGGAAATACTGTCTATCATTCTATAGAAAGACTGATTATTCCTCTTAAGAAAATAGGGATGATGCTTAAGAGTTGGTAGCTTCCTAGATCATACTAATGATGACAGACACGATATGACAAATGTCTAAATCACTATCAGTCCTTAAGCATAGGGCCGAGTTACTAAGGATGGAGACAGAGTGAGACCAAGTTTATGTAGCCAAATGCATGCTAGAGATTTTATACCCTTCATTAACCTTTCACAACTGATAGAAAGTGTAATATCCATTACATACTTGAGGGCACAAAGTAGAGGGAAAGTAACTATCTAATTCAGAGACGTAGATATTAAGTGTTGAGCTGGTATTTGAACCTACCGCCGTTACCAATCCCAGACATCACCTTTGTTCTGTTGGTTGTTTTCTCTCTCTAAGCCAGGCAGTTTATATGTGAATACCAGGTTACTTTAAGGAGAGAAATTCTCAGGCAGACCTAGTGGGTAGAAATGGACAAGTGTGACCTGATAAAGTAAACGTGCCTTGTGGCCATCAGCCCTCTTCCAGGTGCAGTACAGGAGGGAACACAGGGGTCTGGAAATGCAATTAACTACTCCAAAAGCTTTCTGCCCATTGCTACTCTGACATTTAAGATTTCTGACAACTTGTTACCTTTTTTTGTCTCCCCTTGAAAGGCTGTTTACTAAAGGAACATAATCCTAGTGTCTAATTCATACAGTACTTATTAAGCAATCAATGAACTTTTCACTAAGATATTAATTTGAGTTTAGAAACAAATCATGTTATTTAACTTTCGATGTCACTGTTTCTTTACTCATGAGCTGAGAACTCAACTCTTACTTATTAAGAAATTGCTTTCAAAGCTTCAAAAGTATTTTCCCTTTCTTTGAAAACAAAACAAAACAAAAAAGCAAGGTATAATGTTCAACTCTCCCAAAATATTTAACTTCTTTTGTATCAAATCATGGAGATTATCATGTCTTTTTTTTAAATGCCCATTTGTATATTCCCTGTGGTGTAATGATATAAGTTTCATTTTAAGTATGGAATTTCAAGATAAATTGCAAAACAAATCAATCTCCAATAGATAAATAAAAAATGTGCAATGAAGCTAAAAATATCTTCCACCAAGGTGCTAGTTGGCTGTGTTGCTTAGCTACCCATGACCAAACAGGCTGACAGCACCATGAACTCTCTGGCTGAGCCGGGTGTAATTACCAACCAGATTTCCATTTCATTAAATTCCACTTACAAATCTTGAGAATTTCAAAATGTGCATATTTAGAAGTTTCACCATGTAAATGAGGACAAGATTTATTTGTTAAAAAAGTGATATTCCACAATGTGTCTATGAGCAACAACTAAAACTTGCAAAGGTTGAAATGACATTTTTCATAGGAAAATTCTGTTTTTAAAGGAAATAACTATATTCAAAGAGTGAGGGAGCAGGGAATATTTTTCTTTTTTATCATGAAAATTGCCTTTCATTTTTGCTTTATATACAAATATAATTATGAATGGTAAACTTAGGCCTTCTTTATGTTCTTGAAAAACTATGAACCATTGATTTTTCTTTTCCATCAGAGGTAATCTTTTCATGCTTTTGTCCCCAATTCTAATGCTTAAATGGAGGTTAATTTCTCAAATATCTTAGATGATTTATCAGAGTCCTGTGCAGAGAACACAGTAATTCAGTTCATCAGACAACAAAGCCCATTAGCAGATATTACCAAGTCACTACTAAAAGGCAAGGATAAAGGAAATGCAGAGATTCATAGCCCTTCATAATTAACACACAAAGCTTTGAGTGCAGATTACAGTAGGATTATGGCAAATTAAAGAAGTACATTTGATGCTCAGTTTATAGATTTCTTATTGTTTATCATACTTATCTGAAATATATATGCATTCATTTAATTCTATAAGCATATAATTGAAACAAATAGCTGAAATCCATTTATATCATCTGAAAGTAAAAAAAAAAAAAGATTTTATTTCAAGCATATTTGCATCCATTTACAACCTAATAAACTGGACAACATTTTACTGTCCATTTCCTCTACTCTCTGCAGACATAGAACTTTTGTTTCAATGATTCTGACTGAATTTGTTATTTTAAAAAATATTTATTGAAGAAATACATGCATAAGGCAATCCTGCACATAACAGTCCCACGTTCCCTGTTCTTTTTTTTTTTTAGTAGTTATGACATTTTGTGGAGATTAAATTCATATAGCATAAAGTTAACCACTTTAAAGCAAACAATTCAGAATCATTCAGTATATTCACAAGGTTGTGCATACCCCGTCTGTACTTAGTTTCAAAACATTTTCATCACTCATACCCAATAAGCAGTTACTCCCCACTGTCTCTTGCCTCCAACCTGGCAACCACCAATCTACGTTCTGTCTCTGTGGATTTACCTATTCTGGACATTTCATATGAATGGAAACATGAAATATTTGACAGTTTGTGTCTGGCTTCTTCACTTAGCATAATGCAATAATGTTGAGCTTAATTCTTCTGGAAAGGACTCTCATAATTTTTTTTTTAAATATGCTCATATCTCTATGCCAGACAGTATCTATTGACTTAATATGCAATAAGAACATGCATCCTATATTCACATCTCCCCCTTCTCTTTCCAGTGAATTGCTTTACGCTTTTCACTTTTTCTATTGGTTGCTATTGTAATTTAAGTGATATATGTTATTTATTTATTTATTTAAGTAGTTTTATTCCCAACATGGAGCTCAACATGGGGCTTGAACTCATGACACTGATGTCAAGACCAGAGCTGAAATCAAGAGTTGGACGCTCCACCAGCTGAGCAGCCGCAGCTGCTCCTTAAATGATATATTCATATTTATTTCTCTCTTTCAGTAGTATGTTCTAACTCCATAGTTTGAAAATTGAGGATATTCAAACTACTCCTTTCTCTTCTTCCTTTCTTCCCTTTTGTTACATCTCATCTTGTCTGTTACTCTGCGATTTTCTGTTGTCAAAATACATGCATTTATTTATTTTTTCAAATATTTATTGAGAACCACATTTGTCATAGACATACTTTATTTTCATTTGCTTTCATTTCTTATATATTTTCCTTGCATGTGTGTTTTCTTGAGCTTTTGTAATATTCCTTTTATCTACCATCGGACTTTTTCAAATCTCCAATTTTTCTGACCTTTTAATCAGAAATTTTCATTTCTCAAGACCTTGTTTTTTTATATCAACTTTCCCCCAGAGACTGTAATCCTTCTTCTTCTGTCTGGAACATTTACCTTTTTCCTGTTGCAAGCTTTTACCCTAATGCTTCCCTACACACATGTTAACAACTGCATTTATTGTTTCCTAGCTTACGTACATCCATTTTGGGTTTATTCCTTCATTTTGCTATAATTTATTTTCAAATATTTCACCAAGAAAAAATACATTGGAGCTAAGTTTTCTGTGGCCTTGATTTTTTTTTTTTTAAAGATTTTATTTATTTCGAAGAGAGAGCACAAGCAGGGGTAGGGGCAGGCAGAGGGAGAAGCATCTCCCTGCTGAACAAGGACCCCTACTCAATCTCAGGACCCCAGGAAGATGACCTGAGCCAAAAGGAAGAAACTTAACTGACTGAGCCACCCAAGCATCCCCATGGCCTTGAAAGTTCGACAATTTTTCTACTTTTATTTTATTTGAATGACAGTTTGTCTGGTTATAAAATTTGGAAAGCATCACATTCTTTCCTTCTAGAGCTCAGCGGTACTGATAAAAATGATAATACCAGGATGATTTCATTTTTATAGATAACCTTTTTCCTTCTCCACAAGTTTTCAACGTCCTCTGGTTATCTTTAGTGTTCTAAAATTTTATGGAATTTTCTAAAGTCATGAATTCTTTAGTTCTCATTAACAGAGTAATCATGGAAGCCTTTAATGCTGCCATTGCTTATGTCTTTCCACACCTTTTCTTTTTTCATATTCTGTATTTCTATTTTATATTTTCCAATTTGTTTGCTTTTGAATGATGTTACTTTTGTTTTCTATTTTCCAGTCTTACTGAATTTTATAATAACCTTCTTATTTTTAATCTCTAAGAGTTTTCTCTTTTTGTTTGATGTCTTTTTTTTTAGGATTATGTTTTTATTTTCTGGATGTAATATATCTCCAGTTCTCTTTTAGTGCATTAAATTCTTGATAAGTCTCATCTTTTGGTGGACATTCTACATGAGAACCATGAACTGATCCAATTTCTTACTTTGTTTTACATTGAGAAGAGGTCATTCGTCTAGGCTACGGGGCTGCAACTCCAGATGTGTCAAAATAAAAGGGATTTTATTTTAGAGCACCAAAGTGCAGTAGAAAAATATTGGCTACCCTGAGATTTTTTGTCTAATTTGTTTAATAATAGATATTTGGTTGTTTGCCCGAGTATATATTATAGCCTGTTATTTCATCTTTTATTCTTTTCTCCCTTTTCTTTCTGTGTGTATGTGTGCATGTCTACGCGTATGTGCAGTGAGGAAAGAGTTGTTGCAGGGATATTTCCAAGTACAGTTATATTATTAACCTCCATGAGTCCTCTAGTGGGCTCGATGACAGTAAAATTAACTTGAAGTTCGGAACTTCTTAGAAATTTTATTCGGAAGAACATTCCCTGTTATTGACATGATTCAGTCTCCCACCTCCGTCAAGTTGTTGCTCAGATGTTAGATTCTCAGTCAAGATTATATCCTAACCACCCATGTAAAATTTCAATCCACATTTCCTGCCAGTACTCTAGATCCATGTTGTCCTCAATGTTTTAAATTCCATTTATAGTATGCTAAAACTTATTATATATGATTATGTAACTTGGTATGTCTATTTTTTATGCCTTATATTCCATCTTTTTTGTTTGTTTGTTTGTGGTTTTTAGAGAGAACATGTGAGTGGAGGGGGAAGGCCAGTGGGAGAGGGAGAGAGAAAGACTCTGAAGCAGGCTCCATGCCAAATGGAGCCCAACACAGGGCTCACTGCAAGACTCAGTCTCATGGCCCTGAAATCATGACCTGAGCCAAAATCAAGAGTTGGATGCTTAACCAGTTGAGCCAGCCAGGCACCCCTATACGCCATCTTTTGTTAAATAAATGGGATTTTGTTTACATCTTTTGATTTGTGACCAATTTAATAGGCTGATGGAGAAATATCTTAGTTCCCAATTTGGCTGTTATTAACTGTTTTAATGGAAAACCATCCAGTTATCAATCAATGATTTAGTGAGACAAGAAAACATGTTAGGACTTTTGCACAGTAGCACATTCTAACTAGAGAGAAAGTGGATCACCTTGTAATTTTGCTACTAAGTATAGGTCTTTTTCATAGTCATTGCATATCCCCTGGTTTCCTATTGGTTCATGACAATGCCGTAATGATTTTTAATTGAATTTTCTGGTTAATATTTCCTTGGGATTCTATTTTTCTTGTTTAAAAAAATTATTGAAATGTATCCCAAAAAGGAATATTGGGATTAAGTTCAGTAGTCTAAAAAAAAAAAAAAAAAGAAAAGAAAAGAAAAATGTGTCAAGAAGAATTGGATAATATCCTATTGGGATTACATAGAAAACCCAAAAGTATTCATATTTTTTTTTAAGATTTTATTTATTTATTTGACAGACAGAGATCACAAGTACACAGAGAGGCAGGCAGAGAGAGAGGAGGAAGCAGGCTCCCTGCTGAGCAGAGAGCCCGATGTGGGGCTCGATCCCAGGACCCTGGGATCATGACCTGAGCCGAAGGCAGAGGCTTTAACCCACTGAGCCACCCAGGCGTCCCATGTATTCATATTTTTAATGCCAGCATTAAGGAACTCTTAGTATGTTAGCTAAAATCACCTAGCTGGGAAAGTAAGTCCAGGTTCTATACATTTCTATACCTCTATGGGAAGAATGAATTAATTACATTCCCTCACTTAAAGTAAAAGAAATTGAATTTCTGTTAAAATATTGGAAGATGTTAACAAATTGTGCAAGGCTATCAGTTATTTCCAATGGTAATTTCTTCTCAGGAATTACATTAGCTATTTTGTAGAGTAGAAGAATTCAGTTCAAATGGGTATATCAAGATCGTTTGTTTCAATGGGTGCATATTAGATGGTAATTAAGTCTAAAAAGTTTTATTATGAAGAATAAGATGTCTCAATATCTTGTGTGTGTGGGTGTGAGTGTATGTGTATCAAAACGTTCAGGAAATACCAATTTTTTTAGTTAAAAAAACACCTTTTGAAATCTAGGAAAATGTATACCTTTCCCCACATATGTTTTCCTACTTTGTTAAGCATTATTCATCCACAAAAAAAGTCACATGTTTCATTCCCCTTCCTTTCAATTCTCAGTACAAAAAATTCAAATGTTGCTCTCCCTTTTTTTGACATTAGAAACATGTAAAAGATGTTAGTGATAAGAGAAAAGAGCTATTATCATAGTTTCCTGACAGACATAAAAACAGATAATCTCCTCCCTTAGCAGAATGACATAATTAATTGAGTATCCAAGGTGTGTGGAACATTGCACTTGTTCTTTAGAAATCTTTTAATAATTTAGAGGCTTTTGGGGGGCACCTGTGTGCATGAGTGCTGGTCAGTTGAATGCCCAATTCCTGGTTTCATTCAGGTCATGATCTCATGGGTAGTGGGATAGAGCCCATGTCAGGCTCTGTACTAAGCAGGGAATCTTCTCAAAAGATTCTCTCCCTCTGCCCCTCTCCACCCCCTTCCTTTCTTTCTCCAGAATAGATAAATAAATCTTAAAATAAATAAATAAATAAAGACTTTTTTGCCCTCCAGACTTAAATTTAAGTATTTTTTAAATAAATGACTTTAGTTATTATGTTACTTATCATTTATTTTATTTACTCTTTAAAATAAAAGAAATAAAGGGGTGTGATATTCTTGGAATGGGTTGAGTTAGCTCATCTTTCCCCAGGTTTTTAGGACTCTGCTTTCCTGTTTTTCCTCATCCATTTTTCTTCCCCTGCCCAAGGTAATAGAAGCAGGAGTGATTGGTGCTTTGAATGAAGTGGATGTGCTTTCTGGAAACAGCAAGGGCTGTTGCTGCCACTGCCATCATTTGCATGGTTCCACAATCTTTACTCCTCCTGCTCCTACGAGGTTGTGGAATGGAAGAGGGGACTTAGGAGAGAAGTGGTTGCAGAAAGCTCCTGTTCTGGATACCTCAAGCTATTGAAACTAAACTGAAAGAAGATTGCCATGGGGACCCCTGTGGGGCTCAGAAGTTTAAGCCTCTGACCCCTGATTTCAGCACGGTCATGATCTCTAGGTCATGAGATTGAGCCCCACATTGGGCTCTGTGCTGGGTGTGAAACCTGCTTAAGATTCTCTCTCCCTCTCCCTTGGACCCTCCCTCCCCTCTTTGTTTTTCTGTCTTTGAAAAAAAAAATAATAATAAAAACAAATGTTTAAATATAGAAAGAAAGAAAGAAAGAAAGAAAGAAAGAAAGATAAGAAAGAAAGAAAGAAAGAAAGAAAGAAAGAAAGAAAGAAATAAAAGAGAAATAAAGAAAGATTACCAAAGTGGAAGCACTTTTTATAATAGGAAAGAAGGCAGGGAGGGATGAGCAATAAACCAATACATTTTTTGCAACAAGGCTATATATAAGAAACAATAAAGAAAAATGTGCCTAGCTCCAAAGCAGATCTGGCTTCTATAAAAAACAGTTGATTGGACAGAGCAAGTCTTCAAAGAATGAAGGATTTTAAAATTTAAAGGTAGGGACACCTGGGTGGCTCAGTGTGTTAAAGCCTCTGCCTTCGGCTCAGGTCATGATCCCAGGGTTCTGGAATCAAGCTCCGCATCGGGCTCTCTGCTCCGCAGGGAGCCTGCTTCCTCCTCTCTCTCTGCCTGCCTCTCTGCCTACTTGTGATCTCTGTCTGTCAAACAAATAAATAAAATATTTTAAAAATAAATAAATAAACAAATAAAATTTAAAGGTAGATCTCCTTTTGAGCTTAAGTTTCATTTTTGAGATATCTTTGCTACTTATGACACTACAAGTTGATGGAAGATCTTTAAATCCATTTTGGAAAGCACAATTCTATTTAGTGTTTGGTAATTTGCTTCAAAGACTATTTGTTAGCTAACATGTAAGTAAATGTGACTACCATCATTTCCATATCATATACTCATTCTAAACTTCTTTTTTGTAAAAACATTTATTGAGTAGTATTGTGAGCTTTAAGCAACATGAATGAATTCAGTAACTATCCCATTAGGTTATCTTTGAACGGATATATGTTTCTCTGTGTAAGAGGAGAGAAGAAAAGAGGTTTGTGGGGAGGGTTGCCACAATAAAATGAAATTATTCTGGGATGCTTTCCCAAATGAGAAATTAAGAGAAGGAATAATAATGATAATAATAATAATAATTAAAGAAGGATGTGTAAAAATTTACTTAAGTCCAACAAAAACTGTTAAGAAAATAATAGGCTGAAATTACTCATTTCTCAAGAGAACAATTGAAATGTACATGAGAAAGTGGTAGTGAAGCAATTCTCTTAGAATCTTCCTATCTTAAACATGTGATCATCTTAGCATGCCAAAATCTAGTCTTCTTAAATCTTGAATAAGCATATTTATTGTGGGAAAATCTGTTAGCTGTAGTCTTTGGACTTGCCATTTTGTAAAAATTTAAAAAAATAAATGTCAGGGAGCTAAGAAAAAAGCAAATAAATTGTTGATAACAATGGTCTGAATCTTGAAGATTTGTGTGACACAGTTGCATGCATTTGTCAAAACCCACTGATTGAGGTTGCTACAATTTGAGCATTTTATTTTTGTAAATTTTACATAAAAAGAAGGGTCAACTAACATTGAAATCTAGCCAAAGTATTCAGGAGGAAGTGTAGTAATGCCTGCAACTTACTTTGAAATTATAACTCTAAGATGGATTGATAGACCAAAGGGAAAACAATGATTAGACATGTGGTAAAGCAAGTTTAGTAATATGTTGCTCATATAGTCTATGTGTTGAATAGATGAAAATATGGCAATATATGGAAAATCCTTCCAACTAGTTATTATGTTTGGTTTTTTTAATAATGAAAGGGTGGAAAAAGAAAATGATAGTAAGCACCCATTAGTAAACAAAATAAAAGCATGTCATGTTCACATATTTTCATGTTTAACAAAATCTTCCCAATCTTTAAAGCATGAAATCCTCAAGTATTAAAATAAACATCCCAGTGAAATAATTTAATTCAGTATTTTGAACTAAAGGTGGTAGGCTTAAAATATAGGTGGTTTTACTAAATATAATCTAATGTCTTCCACAATCAATTCAATCAATTGATGAGTCACTGTGGGTCAGGCATAGTATTGGAAGATACTCAGTAGGGTGGGCGGTGGGGTGAAGGGGGCATGGAAATGATGGAACATGGAGCCCTCTCTGGACGCAATCTTCCCATAAGATCTGAAGCTCTGAACCACCAGGGCTAAGTGGTCATGTGGTAGCATTCTCACAGACAAGTCATAATTACACAAGGAACTGGTTTGATTTCCATTTAAAGTAGTTGAAGAATAGGGGTGCTTGGGTGGCTCAGTAGGTTAAGTCTGCCTTTGCCTCAGGTCATGAACTTGGAGTTATGGGATTGAGCCACTTTTCAGGTTTCCCTGCTCAGTGGGAGATCTGCTTCTCCCTTTCCCTCTGCCTCTTCCCTTGCTTGTGTGCTTTCTCACTATCTCTGTCAAATAAATAAATAAAATCTGAAAAAAAATTAAAATGAAAAAATTGAAAAATAATAATTTAAAAAGAAAAGCAAATTTTTACAAAATTGAAATTTCCTTTTGAAACATGAGCAGCCTTACTATTCTGGGCCAGTATGCCTCTGGATATTTGTTTGCTTGCTTGTTTGTTTCATGCGAATTCTGAAATCAGAACTGACATTCACAAATTCACAGTAAATCTATCTGCAATGTATACTACAATGTAAAGTAGATTTGAAATCACATGTAACTCATTTAGGAAATTCGCTTGCTTATGTTTCTTTAAGAAAGATGTCTAAGAAGTTATTTACTAAACTTATTTGCCTAAGTGTATAAACACACTAATCTCCCAGGGGTGTTTATGTTATCCAAAGGTAGGTAATGCATTTGATGGGGCTGGGGAAGTTTGTGGAAATTTGGTGAGTGAACTCACGTATGGCCCCATTCCAAGGATTTCTACCTTTCTTTTTACAAAAGTAATACTGGCCACACACCTGACATTGCTCCCTGAATTTCTTCAATAAATAAAAAGGATACTTCAGAGCATGTGTGCATACTCACTCTACCTTTCTCTCTCTCTCTTTCTCTCTCTCTTTCATTTTACAGCTCTTCTGGGTCCCCAGCTGATTTTCTTCGCAAGGTTAGTTGCTAATACATTCCTAGCACCCATGCATTATTAATGCTCACCGCTCTCCAAGGTGGCAGTGACAAATAGGAAGCAAAATCTACTGACTAGTGGGGAATGTACTTTTTAGTCATGCTTGAATTTTTCAATCCATTCTGCTTGTTGAGGATTTTTCAGTAGAGATTCTGTGACAGAATGTGCTTTATGCCTCTCTTTTCCTTCAGTCTCTCCCCACTTTTTTGTTTTTCAAAGCTAAGAGACATTTCAGGTAGCTGGAAAAAGGATTATACATCAGGGCTTTGAGGGGGAGTAGAGCAAAAATACTTTTCGATGCTTGCAAAAACAGAAAGATCATTGTTCCTCTTTGCATGTTGTAAGTGGCAGTTTTGATCCAAAAAGACTATGCATGTAGTCAAGTAAATTACACTATTTTAACTAGGTTATGCCAGCTGTAGTATTCCCAGAAATAATACCAAGTGTGTATCAGGAGAAACATTGATTTTTTAATGTGCAGATTTGTTTCTTCAGATATAAAATCCTATTCATTTCACAATATAAAGAAGCAATCTGTGAAGAGATTCTGAGATAGTTATTGGGAGCTATAAATCCCACCAGCAGTTTCTATTACATTTGTTTAATTCAGAATTTCTGCATTTACAGTATTAAACCTTTGTGCATATAATGATGAGCTTTTAGAAAATACCTTTTCAGTGAATAAAAGCTTAATTCACAGAGAACATAAGAATTGGAATCCCTCCCCCAGAAACTGGAGTTAGGAACAAATCTCCTGCCCCCCCCCACCTTTTTTGAAGTACATTTCCCCAATTTGAAGATGGAAATAACAATCTTTACCATCAAATGGTCAATTACCACAATACTCATGTTTGTGAATTCTTAAATATTCCATTTCAACCACAGTGATCATTAATTCTCAGGTGACAAACAATGACCATTTCAATAAATCAAAGGAGAGAACCAGAGAAGCAAGTGTGACATCATGGCCCTTTATATGCAATTTCAGTTTTTCCTAAGGGAAGAAGAAAATACAAAAATTTGTTTCCATGTCTGTTTTCTATCTAAAATTTTGGTGGGTGCTTTCAATACATTATCTCCTTTAAATATAACAGCTATTCCATGAGTTAGGTATCATTATATCTGCTTTACAGTCAAAAATGAAAACTGAGACAGCATAATTTAGGAAGAGCCTAAAAGGTGGCCAAACTAATCTGAAACAAATCAATTTGATGCTGATGAAGAAATTCAAAGTCTGAGGAGGCAACAATTGTGTAGTGCACAGAACATGGGTTTTAGCTTCAAATTATGAAGGAAAAAAAAAGAAAATGTTCATCAAAATTATTAATTTTACACAGTATTAATGAAAGTTTCAACTGTGAAACCAAATAAAAGTATAACTCAATAAACCAATATGAACTAAACAGACATGTTTTGAAGTATACACCAAATCAGGAAGTTAAAAGTCAGAATAGGAATGATGATAAAATGAAAGATATAAGGCTAGAGTCGACTAAAGCCACAGAAGTTTTCAGGAAAAAGACAAGATCATCTCATAAACAAAGACGAAGTTACAAGATGGTCATGGAAAAGGAGATTTAACTGAAAATATACCAAAAGACTTTAAAGAATGAAAGCAACCAACATAATGAAGACAAAATAAATAACTTGCAAATGTCTAAAAGAAAGTAATAGATATTGGAAGAAGGCAATTTATTTCTGATCTTCCTAATCTGGCCCCATCTACTTGCACATTGCAGGAGATTTTCCTCAGGACCCACTAGCTGCTAACCAGGGAGTTCTGGTGCTACCAAACAGGGCCTTCCCGGATCCCATGGCTAGGTCAGGCTAAGACTGAAAATGACACCGTTATTTAGATAAACCAAAGTGGGATTTAGGAAGGTAAAGACCAACCGTCATTTATCCAAGTGCCAATTTCACTGGGCCAAATGACACAAATTATTTAAAAAGCAAGATTCTGGTCTCAACAGATTCCAGTCCCATCAGGAAGATAAAAGGAGGATACAGCTAAAAGCCCACACCACACTGGTTCATTGCCTAGGGGAGATAGTGATTAAATTCCACCCCAAGTTCAGAGGTCGGAGAAGCTATTACCATCTGGGGGTAGAAGAGATATCTGCTCCAAATATGTCACAATTGCTTTAAATTCTTTCTTGCTATTCATTTTCTGGATTTTTTTTTCTTTTTTTTTTTTAATGTTAAAAGCAAAATCATCTTAGTCATGCTCTGGCCAAAACACATGTTTTCTGTTTTCCCATATTTTTTGCTATTTGACACTCCAAACATCTTTATTCTGATCTTAAAAATCAAATTCACAATGACAGTAATTAAAAGGACTATCATTCAAGATATTAAGTGGTACACTACAGGTTCAATGTCTTCCAAAATAATTGTCAAATTTATTTTAAATAATGACAAGTTTGAGTAATAAGAATACAGTGTCTCATGGTTGTTAATTCAGAATACCATGCCCCTTTGTGTATGTACACTTCACATGTATATTTTAAATCTCTTAGATTAAGACACATATCATGTGCATTAAATAAAACTTTCTTCAAGATACTCATCTCACTCTATGGTTCCCCTCTACCCAGTCACTGGAGCTGGTGTCTTAAAAACATGTGAGTTCATGTCATTGCCTTAAACAAAACTCTTTAAAGGTGTTCAGTGAAGTGTCACAGCTTCAAGATACCACTAAGCAAACTTCTGCTTAGCACTAGCTGCTGTTCCCTTCATGGCCTTTTGGTGACCCCTTTCCAGCGACACAACCTTCCTGTTGTTTCTTGAACAAACCAAAATTCATCCTTAGTGAGGGCCATTACTCAGCTCTCCTGCTGCTGGTGAGGCATTTCTCCCAGATCTTCATATAGTTCTTTATCAAGTATTAATTTGGATTCATTGCCAAAATGACTACTTCCTTGGCCCTGCACCTAAAAGTAATGGCAACTCTATCCATTTCTGCCCTCGTGGTCCACAGAATTCCACTGCTCTTTACCTTAATTTATTATTTTCTTAATACCTACATTGAGTTTATCTGATTAATTGTTTACTGTCTGTCTCCACCTCCCTAAATGGTAAGCTCCATTATGTATCTTGTTCTATAATGTCCATTTTGTTCACTGCTCTATCTACAGTGCCTAGAACATATTCAGCAAAGAAATGTGAGAATCAATGAATGCGTGAAAAAGTGAATAAGTAAATGAATGAAGGTAGTAGCATGAGATTAATCTCACTCAGCCTTTCTCTTTTGTAGTGTTTACAAGGGAAGAGTAGCTTCCCTGTGGGAAGGAAAACAGAGTTTTTCTCCTCTCCCTGCTTCTTCTGGCTTGAATAGAATTGAGAGGGTGACTAAAGGAAATTAGTTTAGGTATTGTGATGAACTGACTTGCCTAATATTTATTTTTATGTTACCTAACTAATGTTTCTTCAATCCTTTTCCTCCATTAAACATTCACATAGTTAATGGGTGTTAAAAATAAAAGAAGAAACAAATGCACAGACACGGTGTGTGGACAGTTTCACACTGTACTGATAAGTAGAAATACCTGCAGTTTGGCTACGGCAAACAGACATAAGAGAAGCGAGGGAATGTCGAAGGTGTTTCAGAGTAAAATGAGAGCTCACAGATATTTTCCTAAAATGGATTTTTTAAACCATTTTTAAAGTTAAGCCAATTTTTCCTCCTTCATTTTGACAGTTTGAATTTTCTTCAACTCAAAGCAGAGTCCAGAAGAAAATGACAACAAGCAGAAGGAAGACATAAAGTTCAAATTTAAAGGCTAGCAACTGTAAAGATACACATTTTTATATGTCCCTGCATGAGTGGATTTTATTATTTCTTGCAGTGATTCAGATAGGGGGTAAGAAAGGGAAGCAGTCACTGGGCAGGCATAATAGAAGTACAACACAACAGAGGCACCTGGGTGGCTCAGGTGGTTAAGTGTCTGCCTTTGGCTCAGGTTCTGACCCCAGGGTGCCCTGTTTAAGGCTCTGTGCTCAGTGGGGAGCCTGCTTTTTCCTAATCCTCTGCCCTTCCTCTGCCCCTTGCTCATGCTGGCTCTCTCTCATGCTCTCTCTCTCTCTAAAATAAATAAATAAAATCATTAAAAAATAAATGAAACATGATGGGATTGGGAGGGAGACAAACCATAAGTGACTCTTAATCTCACAAAACAAACTGAGGGTTGCTGCGGGGAGGGGGTTTGGGAGAAGGGGGTGGGGTTATGGACATTGGGGAGGGTATGTGCTTTGGTGAGTGCTGTGAAGTGTGTAAACCTGGTGATTCACAGACCTGTACTCCTGGGGATAAAAATATATGTTTATAAAAAACAAAAAAATTTAAAAAAAAAATAAATAAATAAAAATAAAAAGAAACACCACACTACCAATCAGGACAGGATTGAGCAGTGCTCGTTTCAGCCCTCAAATGTTTCCTTACTTTAAAGTTTCCAAGTATTAGTTATGAATATCACTTTTTAAAAACTATTGGGAAGAAAAGTCCTTGATCAAGGCCATCAAAACAAAAGTAAAATTATTCATTCCATGTTAAAAAAAAAAGAAAAGAAAAGAATAATTATTGCTGAGGATAAAAGCAACTTAATATTTTCCCTTGTTGTTCAGGTCTGTACAGAGAGAGAGCTTGGAATGAAAATCGTGAAGGTGAAGTCTACATTCAGAAGAATTAGAGAAGCTAAAATATTGATTACGTATAGTGATGAGCCACCTAACCTGTAATCTGTAAATATCTGCACCTATTTTTGAATGTCAAAGCCATACACTTAAGTCTAGGGAAGGTATTTTGAGAAAGCATGCAATTTGTTGCAAGGCAAATGCAACACCGTATTTCACTGTGATAGGTTACTATTATTCTTTTCTTCTCAGAACCTATAGTTGTACCTCACCCAGGCACTGCCATATTAGTTCCTGGATAGGTTCACTCAAACTCTGCAGCCTGGAAGAGAGAAAGAGAGAAGGAACGAGAAAAGGGGGAGGGCGGGAGGAGAGAGAGGGGGAGTCAAGGAAGGAAGAGAGGAGGGAAGGGAGGGAGCGAGAAGAAAAGCCAACGATCACACAAAAACCATGTGATAGGGAAACTAGTCAAATACACTTTTTGGCAAAATTGCTAGTCAGTTTAATGAAGTAGCTTGAAGTGTAAAATTATACAGATCTCCTTTGCTCGCTCTAATTCCATAACCCAAATTCTATCAATTCTTCAAGACTCATCTAAAAGGGGGTGCCTGGGTGGCTCAGCGGGTTAAGCCGCTGCCTTCGGCTCAGGTCATGATCTCGGGGTCCTGGGATCGAGTCCCACATCGGGCTCTCTGCTCAGCAGGGAGCCTGCTTCCTCCTCTCTCTCTGCCTGCCTCTATGCCTGCTTGTGATCTCTCTCTGTCAAGTAAATAAATAAAATCTTAAAAAAAAAAGATTCATCTAAAAGTCGCATTTCTTTCTTATTCCAGGAACTATTACCCCAATACAATACATTTATATTATCCTTTGACAACAATAAAAATGTAGTTTGGTATGTATTTATCCCAAGAGTCTCATTCTATAGTGAAATCTACTATAGAGGACTTTGAAAATGTTTTAAAACTTTCATCTGGTAGTTCTGTCAGAAGCTGTGTCTGTGCAGACTTAAATGTTTAGGGAGAGGAGAATATCATGATATTGCTACAGGGGTGATAAGTGTGTCATCTACATGTTGAGTAGCCTGACCTTTATTTGATTTGAATAAAATTTTACTAATGTCTTTAAAACCAAAATACTAACTTAGGCAGGTAATACTTATGTTATTTAAAGCACAAGCTATCTGTAGAAATAGATATTTAAATATAAAATCAACACACACTATCTGGTTGCACTTATTCTTTTGCCTTTAGTATGTACCACTGGGACTCACCATTACTATCACAGGCCATGATTAAGTAGCATATTCCCAGAGCCCGTCTCCATTAGGAACACAGAGACTGTCACTCTAGGTCAGCTGTGGAAGTGAAGAAGGCACAAGTGTAGAAAGGCCAAAGAGGTCTCTTTCCCTAGGTAAAAGGTTTAATGCTATCTTTATCATGCGTTTTAACCCAATGGTTTTGTCATAATCTCTGGGGATGTTTCCCATTTACTCAATAAATTATTTATCAGTTATGGTATCTATAACACAAAAGAATTTGTTTGCACACAATTTCCTGGGTAACTTTAATTGAAGTGCTTCATGTAACTTCTAGTCTTTTCTGAGGTCTGTAATCAGTGATTCTTAAATAGCAATGAGAAAATGGTATATTGAGGTTAGGTGACTTGTTCCAGTTGGAATAGTTATATATACTCTCAATACAATAGGGATTATTTTCATGCTTTTATTGGCACCACATTCAAAGCATGGGCTATATTTAAGGTAATCATACAATCTGTGGTCCAGGCCAGAACAATTTTGGAATAAAAGAGGGCATTAATAATACACTAAGAATACAGGAGTTACACACAGTCTGTCCGTGGCAAATGGATATATGGTCATTTAATAATCTTGTGATACCACCAAGAAAGTTCCATGGTTTTAACTAAAAGCTGGTTTATTACCGAAAAAATGCGCAGTTCAGGAGAAAATCTAGATGGATCAATGTAAGGTCTCCAGGTCCAGGGGGAAGACTGAGATAAGAAGAGAACATGTTATATTTATGATTTCCCTTTAAAATTTTTGCTTTTGCATTAAACAAAGCAATAAAATATTTTAATTTTGGAAAAATGATTTATATTTTTCTTTTTTTCTTTTTTAAAGATTTTATTTATTTATTTGACAGAGATCACAAGTAGGCAGAGAGGCAGGCAGAGAAGAGGGGAAAGCAGGCTCCCTGCTGAGCAGAGAGCCTGATGTGGGGCTCAATCCCAGGACTCTGGGATCACAACCTGAGCTGAAGGCAGAGGCTTTAACCCACTGAGCCACCCAGGCGCCCCTGATTTATATTTTTCTTTACTCTAAATATCAATTCCTGTGTTTAAGATTTATTTATTTATTTGAGAGAGAGAGAGAGTGAGCAGGGAGAGAGGCAGAGGGAGAGAGACAATCCTCGAGCAGGCTCCTCACTGAGCACGGAGCCTGATGAACACGAGCTTTATACCAGGACCCTGAGATCTTGACCTGAGCTGAAACCAAGAGTTGGCTGTTTAACTGACTGAGCCACCCAGGTATCCCTATGAATTCCTTCTTAAAAGGCACGTTAAGTTCTAGAACATCCATTTATTCAATTCTTCATGTAACTATCATTAATATTTACTTTGGCCAGGCACGGGTACAAGAGCAAGGACTACAAATATGAGTAAGATAAGATGACTGTCTTCAAGGGGTCACATAAGAATAAGAATGTCAGGAGAGGGAGGAGTCAAGATGGCGGAGAAGTAGCAGGCTGAGACTGCTTCAGCTAGCCGGAGATCAGCTAGATAGCTTATCTAAAGATTGCAAACACCTGAAAATCCATCGGCAGATCAAAGAGAAGAAGAACAGCAATTCTGGAAACAGAAAAACAACCACTTTCTGAAAGGTAGGACCGGCGGAGAAGTGAATCCAAAGCGACGGGAAGATAGACCCCGGGGGGAGGGGCCGGCTCCCGGCAAGCGGCGGAGAAACGGTGCACAAAATCAGGACTTTTAAAAGTCTGTTCCGCTGAGGGACATCGCTCCAGAGGCTAAACCGGGGCGAAGCCCACGCGGGTTCAGCGTGGCCTCAGGTCCCGCAGGGTCACAGAAGGATCAGGGGTGTCTGAGTGTCGCAGACCTTGCGGGTATTGGAACGGGAAAGCCGGCTACAGAGACAGAGCCGACAGTAAGCTTACAGCTCGGTGTTACCTTGAACTGCTCGCAGGCTCGGAGAGCTCGGAGCGCGGCCGGAGGTCAGGCAGACGGGAGTAACTGGGCGCTGTTCTCTGAGGGCGCACTGAGGAGTGCGGCCCTGGGCTCTCGGCTCCTCCGGGCCGGAGACCAGGAGGCCGCCATTTGTATTCCCGTCCTCCGGAACTCTACGGAAAGCGCTCAGGGAACAAAAGCTCCTGAAAGCAAACCCGAGCGGATTACTCACCCCGGCCCCGGGTAAGGGCGGTGTAATTCCGCCTGGGGCAAAGACACTTGAGAATCACTACAACAGGCCCCTCCCCCAGAAGATCAACAAGAAATCCAGCCGAGACCAAGTTCACCTACCAAGGAGTGCGGTTTCAATACCAAGGAGAGCAGCAGAATTCCAGAGGAGGAGAAAGCCAAGCACGGAACTCATGGCTTTTTCCCTGTGATTTTTTTTAGTCTTGCAGTTAATTTAATTTTTTTCTTTTTCATTTTTTTTTTTTTTCTCGCCTTCGGGTAAATTTTTTTTTTTTTTAACTGTTACCTTTTTCTTTTTTTAACGATTTTTTACTAGTTTATCTAATATATATATTTTTTCTTTTTTACATTTTTCTTAGGTGTTTTCCTTTTTTTTTTTATTATTTTCTTTTCTTTTTTCTTTTTTTTTTTTTTTTTTTTTTTTTTTTTTCTTTTTTCTTTTTTTTTCTTTCTTCCTTTTTGAACCTCTTTTTATCCCCTTTCTCCCCCCTCACGATTTTGGATCTCTTCTAATTTGGTTAAAGCATTTTTTCCTGGGGTTGTTGCCACCCTTTTAGTATTTTACTTGCCCCTTCATATACTCTTATCTGGACAAAATGACAAGACGGAAAAATTCAACACAAAAAAAAGAACAAGAGGCAGTACCAAAGGCTAGGGACCTAATCAATACAGACATTGGTAATATGTCAGATCTAGAGTTCAGAATGACAATTCTCAAGGTTCTAGCCGGGCTCGAAAAAGGCATGGAAGATATTAGAGAAACCCTCTCGAGAGATATAAAAGCCCTTTCTGGAGAAATAAAAGAACTAAAATCTAACCAAGTTGAAATAAAAAAAGCTATTAATGAAGTGCAATCAAAAATGGAGGCTCTCACTGCTAGGATAAATGAGGCAGAAGAAAGAATTAGTGATATAGAAGAGCAAATGACAGAGAATAAAGAAGCTGAGCAAAAGAGGGACAAACAGCTACTGGACCACGAGGGGAGAATTCGAGAGATAAGTGACACCATAAGACGAAACAACATTAGAATAATTGGGATTCCAGAAGAAGAAGAAAGAGAGAGGGGAGCAGAAGGTATACTGGAGAGAATTATTGGGGAGAATTTCCCCAATATGGCAAAGGGAACGAGCATCAAAATTCAGGAGGTTCAGAGAACGCCCCTCAAAATCAATAGGAATAGGCCCACACCCCGTCACCTAATAGTAAAATTTACAAGTCTCAGTGACAAAGAGAAAATCCTGAAAGCAGCCCGGGAAAAGAAGTCTGTAACATACAATGGTAAAAATATTAGATTGGCAGCTGACTTATCCACAGAGACCTGGCAGGCCAGAAAGAGCTGGCATGATATTTTCAGAGCACTAAACGAGAAAAACATGCAGCCAAGAATACTATATCCAGCTAGGCTATCATTGAAAATAGAAGGAGAGATTAAAAGCTTCCAGGACAAACAAAAACTGAAAGAATTTGCAAATACCAAACCAGCTCTACAGGAAATCTTGAAAGGGGTCCTCTAAGCAAAGAGAGAGCCTACAAGTGGTAGATCAGAAAGGAACAGAGACCTTATACAGTAACAGTCAACTTACAGGCAATACAATGGCTCTAAATTCATATCTCTCAATAGTTACCCTGAATGTTAATGGGCTAAATGCCCCTGTCAAAAGACACAGGGTATCAGAATGGATAAAAAAACAAAACCCATCTATATGTTGCCTCCAAGAAACTCATTTTAAGCCCGAAGACACCTCCAGATTTAAAGTGAGGGGGTGGAAAAGAATTTACCATGCTAATGGACATCAGAAGAAAGCAGGAGTGGCAATCCTTATATCAGATCAATTAGATTTTAAGCCAAAGACTATAATAAGAGATGAGGAAGGACACTATATCATACTCAAAGGGTCTGTCCAACAAGAAGATTTAACAATTTTAAATATCTATGCCCCCAACGTGGGAGCAGCCAACTATATAAACCAATTAATAACAAAATCAAAGAAACACATCAACAATAATACAATAATAGTAGGGGACTTTAACACTCCCCTCACTGAAATGGACAGATCATCCAAGCAAAAGATCAGCAAGGAAATAAAGGCCTTAAACGACACACTGGACCAGATGGACATCACAGATATATTCAGAATATTTCATCCCAAAGCAACAGAATACACATTCTTCTCTAGTGCACATGGAACATTCTCCAGAATAGATCACATCCTCGGTCCTAAATCAGGACTCAACCGGTATCAAAAGATTGGGATCATTCCCTGCATATTTTCAGACCACAATGCTCTAAAGCTAGAACTCAACCACAAAAGGAAGTTTGGAAAGAACCCAAATACATGGAGACTAAACAGCATCCTTCTAAAGAATGAATGGGTCAACCAGGAAATTAAAGAAGAATTGAAAAAAATCATGGAAACAAATGATAATGAAAATACAACGGTTCAAAATCTGTGGGACACAACAAAGGCAGTCCTGAGAGGAAAATATATAGCAGTACAAGCCTTTCTGAAGAAACAAGAAAGGTCTCAGGTACACAACCTAACCCTACACCTAAAGGAGCTGGAGAAAGAACAAGAAAGAAACCCTAAGCCCAGCAGGAGAAGAGAAATCATAAAGATCAGAGCAGAAATCAATGAAATAGAAACCAAAAAAACAATAGAACAAATCAACGAAACTAGGAGCTGGTTCTTTGAAAGAATTAATAAAATTGATAAACCCCTGTCCCGACTTATCAAAAAGAAAAGAGAAAGGACCCAAATAAATAAAATCATGAATGAAAGAGGAGAGATCACAACTAACACCAAAGAAATACAAACTATCATAAGAACATACTATGAGCAACTCTACGCCAATAAATTTGACAATCTGGAAGAAATGGATGCATTCCTAGAAACATATAAACTACCACAACTGAACCAGGAAGAAATAGAAAGCCTGAACAGACCCATAACCAGTAAGGAGATTGAAATAGTCATTAAAAATCTCCAAACAAACAAAAGCCCAGGGCCAGACGGCTTCCCGGGGGAATTCTACCAAACATTTAAAGAAGAACTAATTCCTATTCTCCTGAAACTGTTCGAAAAAATAGAAATGGAAGGAAAACTTCCAAACTCATTTTATGAGGCCAGCATCACCTTGATCCCAAAACCAGACAAGGATCCCACCAAAAAAGAGAGCTATAGACCGATATCCTTGATGAACACAGATGCGAAAATACTCAACAAAATACTAGCCAATAGGATTCAACAGTACATTAAAAAGATTATTCACCACGACCAAGTGGGATTTATTCCAGGGCTGCAAGGTTGGTTCAACATCCGCAAATCAGTCAATGTAATACAACACATCAATAAAAGAAAGAACAAGAACCATATGATACTCTCAATAGATGCTGAAAAAGCATTTGACAAAGTACAGCATCCCTTCCTGATCAAAACTCTTCAAAGTGTAGGGATAGAGGGCACATACCTCAATATCATCAAAGCCATCTATGAAAAACCCACCGCAAATATCATTCTCAATGGAGAAAAACTGAAAGCTTTTCCGCTAAGGTCAGGAACACGGCAGGGATGTCCATTATCACCACTGCTATTCAACATAGTACTAGAGGTCCTAGCCTCAGCAATCAGACAACAAAAGGAAATTAAAGGCATCCAAATCGGCAAAGAAGAAGTCAAATTATCACTCTTCGCAGATGATATGATACTATATGTGGAAAACCCAAAAGACTCCACTCCAAAACTGCTAAAACTTATACAGGAATTCAGTAAAGTGTCAGGATATAAAATCAATGCACAGAAATCAGTTGCATTTCTCTACACCAACAGCAAGACAGAAGAAAGAGAAATTAAGGAGTCAATCCCATTTACAATTGCACCCAAAACCATAAGATACCTAGGAATAAACCTAACCAAAGAGACACAGAATCTATACTCAGAAAACTATAAAGTACTCATGAAAGAAATTGAGGAAGACACAAAGAAATGGAAAAATGTTCCATGCTCCTGGATTGGAAGAATAAATATTGTGAAAATGTCTATGCTACCTAAAGCAATCTACACATTTAATGCAATTCCTATCAAAGTACCATCCATCTTTTTCAAAGAAATGGAACAAATAATGCTAAAATTTATATGGAACCAGAAAAGACCTCGAATAGCCAAAGGGATATTGAAAAAGAA
This sequence comes from Mustela erminea, assembly GCF_009829155.1. Classification (NCBI taxonomy): domain Eukaryota; kingdom Metazoa; phylum Chordata; class Mammalia; order Carnivora; family Mustelidae; genus Mustela; species Mustela erminea. The sequence continues at coordinate 84,843,889 of NC_045621.1, forward strand.
AGCCAACGTTGGTGGCATCACAATTCCGGACTTCAAGCTCTATTACAAAGCTGTCGTCATCAAGACAGCATGGTACTGGCACAAAAACAGACACATAGATCAATGGAACAGAATAGAGAGCCCAGAAATAGACCCTCAACTCTATGGTCAACTAATCTTCGACAAAGCAGGAAAGAATATCCAATGGCAAAAAGACAGCCTCTTCAATAAATGGTGCTGGGAAAATTGGACAGCCACATGCAGAAAAATGAAATTGGACCATTTCCTTACACCACACACAAAAATAGACTCAAAATGGATGAAGGACCTCAATGTGCGAAAGGAATCCATCAAAATCCTTGAGGAGAACACAGGCAGCAACCTCTTTGACCTCAACCGCAGCAACATCTTCCTAGGAACAACGCAAAAGGCAAGGGAAGCAAGGGCAAAAATGAACTATTGGGATTTCATCAAGATCAAAAGCTTTTGCACAGCAAAGGAAACAGTTAACAAAATCAAAAGACAACTGACAGAATGGGAGAAGATATTTGCAAACGACATATCAGATAAAGGACTAGTGTCCAGAATCTATAAAGAACTTAGCAAACTCAACACCCAAAGAACAAATAATCCAATCAAGAAATGGGCAGAGGACATGAACAGACATTTCTGCAAAGAAGACATCCAGATGGCCAACAGACACATGAAAAAGTGCTCCATATCACTCGGCATCAGGGAAATACAAATCAAAACCACAATGAGATATCACCTCACACCAGTCAGAATGGCTAAAATCAACAAGTCAGGAAATGACAGATGCTGGCGAGGATGCGGAGAAAGGGGAACCCTCCTACACTGTTGGTGGGAATGCAAGCTGGTGCAGCCACTCTGGAAAACAGCATGGAGGTTCCTCAAAATGTTGAAAATAGAACTGCCCTATGACCCAGCAATTGCACTATTGGGTATTTACCCTAAGGATACAAACGTAGTGATCCAAAGGGGCACATGCACCCGAATGTTTATAGCAGCAATGTCCACAATAGCCAAACTATGGAAAGAACCTAGATGTCTATCAACAGATGAATGGATCAAGAAGATGTGGTATATATACACAATGGAATACTATGCAGCCATCAAAAGAAATGAAATCTTGCCATTTGCGACAACATGGATGGACCTAGAGCGTATCATGCTTAGCGAAATAAGTCAAGCAGAGAAAGACAACTATCATATGATCTCCCTGATATGAGGAAGTGGTGATGCAACATGGGGGCTTAAGTGGGTAGGAGAAGAATAAATGAAACAAGATGGGATTGGGAGGGAGACAAACCATAAGTGACTCTTAATCTCACAAAACAAACTGAGGGTTGCTGGGGGGAGGGGGTTTGGGAGAAGGGGGTGGGATTATGGACATTGGGGAGGGTATGTGCTTTGGTGAGTGCTGTGAAGTGTGTAAACCTGGTGATTCATAGACCTGTACCCCTGGGGATAGAGTATTATGCCTCCATCAGAAAGGATGAATACCCAACTTTTGTAGCAACATGGACGGGACTGGAAGAGATTATGCTGAGTGAAATAAGTCAAGCAGAGAGAGTCAATTATCATATGGTTTCACTTATTTGTGGAGCATAACAAATAGCATGGAGGACATGGGGACTTAGAGTGGAGAAGGGAGTTGGGGGAAATTGGAAAGGGAGGTGAACCATGAGAGACTATGGACTCTGAAAAACAATCTGAGGGTTTTGAAGGGACGGGGGGTGGGAGGTTGGGGTACCAGGTGGTGGGTATTATAGAGGGCACGGATTGCATGGAGCACGGGGTGTGGTGCAAAAATAATGAATACTGTTACGCTGGAAATAATAAAATAAATAATAATAAAAAAAAAAAAAAAAAAAAAAAAAAAGAATAAGAATGTCAGGAGTAAACAGTGTAACAAGTATATAATGATGTTAAAAATTCACACAGCATGTGATGGAAGTTTCCTGAAGAAGGCAATGGTTGGCTGATAAATTGGCAATCTGTGGAGTATAAAACAAGGAAACTGACACAGACATGGTTTGCCATAAAAATGATAACCCAAATCTAGCCTATATAAGAGGTGGAGGGAGAGAATGGAAATCACAATGAACTAGGTATTGAACATATGAAAAATTTAGGGAGTGACCAGCAAAAGGGATTTGATCTTAAAAGTATATAATATACGTTTCAAAGAGTAGACACAGAATTTTCCCTTTCTAATGTATTTTCCACTCCTTGGAATCAGAACTGGCATAATAACTTCCTACAACAAATAGCAGTTGGGAGAAGCAAAGCTGTTCTTATTTTAAATTTGAGCTTTAAGAGGCCTTGCATGCTTCCACTTGTTCTAAGGACCCCTGACGGTTCAATGTGAACAAGACACAGGTAGCCTAATGGAGGATGGAAGCCTCCATGAGGAGGAGCTGTGCACCCCAGCCCACAACCAGCTAGTTCCCAGGTGACACAGTACCTGACTGTAAAGGTATAAAAGAGTCCAACAGAGACCAGAAAATCATCCAGCTGAACCCAGTACAAGTTGTCAAATGCAGTTGTAGACTAAATAAATGAGTTATTGTTTTAAGCCAAAAAGTTTTCTAGTAGTTAGTTTTTTAACTGATTAAGTATGTGCATATAGAAATATATATATCTATATACACACAGATGCGTCTGTGCGTATTAACATATGCATATGTGTATATATCATTATGTTGATATATAATATAACATAATATAATTATGCACATATGGGCATATTGTAGATCTCATACATGCATGTATATTATAAACATATGTATTTAAATAAACATGTGTGTATACATGCGTGCACATAGACATATAAGTCCATGTAATAAATACTTATATGTCAACATACAGACAAAATATGTGTATATACTGACATATACATAAACACATACACAAACTATTGTCCTGGTTGAAATCTTTACTCACAAATTACACTTTACTTTTTTAAGATTTTATTTATTTATTTGACAGAGAGAGAGAAAGATCACAAGTAGGTAGAGCAGCAGGCACGGGAGGGGGAAGCAGGCCTCCTGCTGAGCACAGCGCCCGATGCAGAGCTCCATCCCAGGACCCCGAGATCATGACCTGAGCCGAAGTCATTGGCTTAACCCACTGAGCCACCCAGGTGCCCCTCTTCACAAATTATACTTATCAAAATGACAAATTGTATTCTTTTATAATTTTGTGTATTTCTTTTATAATTAAATCATGGAACATATTACTTATTTGCTGTGGGACCACATAATTCCCAAGTACTTTCAGATTATTTTTTCTAAATATATGATTGGTTCTGAGGAAGCAGGCTAAAGCTCAAGGAATGGGAATTTTAATGCAACTCCCAAGCCCTACATTCACTTTCCTCTTGCAACTTACCAGGAAGAGCTTCTACCAAACACTTGCATCCCCAAAATAGCTTAGATAGGTGACAGAAGTATTTCTTATTTTGGCTGGTGGACCTGCTGCTGGATGCGTCAGTATGTGGGGATATGTCTACTAAAAGGAGGTGCCTAGGTATTGATCATTATTGCCTCAGTGGATACAAAATAGTGCTAACTGGGTATTAAAAGGAGAGGAAAGAACACAGTTGGGGGGAAATGTTGGGACTAGTGGAAGGAGTGCCCTCAAAGATGCTCAGGTTGTTTATTCTCTTTCTAGAAATTTAAAAAGAAGCATTGCTTTTATATATTCAAATGAGAAGTTTTTGGGTTTAACACATATTTCTTAAAAAAATGTTATGTAACATATATCTATGTAAATTACTTTGATTAGAATATCTAGACTCTCTAATTTGAGGGAATAGGAATTTTGACTGGAAGTTTAAAAAGGGAGGGAGAAAATATGTAGAAGTTTTGCATCTCTGTGAAGTACATTTCCCTAGGTTAATCACGCCCTATACTTTCTAATTTGGGAGTAAATGAGTCAGAGCAAATTGAGACCATAGAATTAGGTATTCCAAACATGTCATTGAAGATGAGTTAAGATGGTCTAGAGACAAAAAAAGAAAAATTAAAACATTAAATCAATATAGAAAATAAATGAAATATTGGAATCATAAATAGCTCAATCCTAGGCCCTCTTCCTTTTTACTTTTTCCTTTCACTCCACAAAACCAGAATTTTTTTTAATGGACATTCCAGTGACCCTCAAGTTTGTATTTCTTATCAAGAAATCTTTTGTTCTACTTGTACATCCATTTGAATATGTCACTTTAAATGTCACAAAGACATCACAAACTCAATGAGTCAATAATTGATGTTATCATCTTTATATCCAGATTCAATTATCTTTCAGTTTCTTTTATTGATGAATGACCCTAGCATCTATCCAGTCCTGTGAGTCAGAACTCTAGGCGTTACTTGTGATAGTTCACTTTTTCTCACCCCAGATCCAATATTTTATTAGGTTCTATCAGTTTCACTTTCTAAAACCCCTGACCCACATTCACTGCAATCCATCTATCTCTACCCTGGACTAGCTCCTATCATATCTTGTCTGGGTTACTTCCATGGCCTCCAACTTTCTTTTTTTCATCCACTCTTATTCCTCTAATCTTCCCTCTCCACTGAACTAGAGTGTTCTTGTGAAAAAAAGAAATGTGATCCTTTACTCAAAAATCTTCAATAGAGGCACCTGGGTGGCTCAGTCTATTAAGTTACCAACTCTTGCTTTCATCTCAGGTCATGATCTGAGGGTCGTGAGATTGAGCCCCAAGTTGGTCTCTGCATTGGGTTTGGAGTCTGCTTGACGTTCTCTCTCTCCTTGTGCCCTTGTCCTCTAGCTCATGCACACATGAACTGTCCCTTTTTCTAAAATAAATAAATAAATAAATAAATAAATAAATAAATCAATCTCTAAAAAGTCTTCAATGGTTTTTCACTTTTTCTATTACCAAGGTAAAAATGTTTATTATCACCTAGAAAGCTCTGAACCCCATTTCTCTAGCCTATTCATCACCCCTCTACATTGAGATGTTGAGACGATTTAAAAGAGCAGAGAGTGAAACACATCTGCAGTTTACTCAGTGATACTTATGATTCTAAGAGCAATCCCCCTTCCTCATTGTCTTGCTCACTTTGCTTCCACCAACCTCCCATTTCTGTTCTCCAGTTAGTTCCTACTTATTTTCCAGATCTCAACTGAGATACTGAATTCTTCAAGAAAAACTTCCTGACATCTCATTTTTGGCTAGTAAAGATCCCCTGTTTAACTTTATCTTTCATTTTACCTTTCCTTCGGAGTAATTGCCACAATTTGCAATTATATGTATTTTTAATTATTAGATTACTGACTGTCTAGATTTATGCTGACTAATATAGTAGCCACTACTCGTGTATCACTACATAAACTTAAGTACAAATTTTAAAATACCATTTCCTTAGTCATATTAGACACATTTCAAGTGCTCAATAGTACTAAAGAAAAATGAGAGTTGTGGAGTAAACTGATAAGATTTGATTCAGGACTATTGCAATAGGGGAAGAGAAATCTCAATATAGTATAGGGCTCAATTACAAATACAACATGAGAAAATGGGAATTTATAGTCAAAGATCAGTGTGGGGGTTCAACGGAAAGAGGAAACATCAGAGGTACCAGGAAATTCTGCCTAAAGTGATCTAGCAGGATTCTTGCCAAAGACAAGTCAGAAGGATCAAATGTCACTGGGGATTTGGTAGAGGATGAACAACCCACTTAAATACTGAGGGCAATCAGATATGAAAGATCCTACCAACTTGGTAGGATTCTTGCTAAAACTGGACAATGCCGAGACAAATACAAAAGTCCAATAAGAAATGTTTGGGGAAGGCCTATTTGATATGTTTGGGGGAGACTAAGTAGAGTTTGGTCAAGAGGAGAATCTTCATCAATAGCCACATAAGACTAGTTGCTCCTATATTGGATAGTGCAGTTAAAAAACATTTCTATCTCAACAGAAATTTCTATTGGATAACAGAGGTTTAGACTGTATGCTCTGTGAGAGTACAATCAGTATCTATTTGCTAAATATTAAAATGTGATTACTTGTAGATGCCCTGTAAATACTGGTTGCTTGTTATTAAAGGGAAATCTTTCCCAGTCTTCAAGTTTTTCTTTTTTTAAAAAAATTCTATATTATAAAGTGATTTAATTAAAATTATTCTTATTGGCTTTTTTCACTTCCTAAAAGATTAATGAATTTGATCATATATTTATGTCATCATGGTTTAACATAACTCATACTGATGGCCCCATCCTCAATTCGGTATTGTCCTATGGCTCACTGCTAAAATTTTCTTAAATCTGACTCTAGGTGCTAATGATTTAGTAACATCTCAGGATTAAGAACCTCTGTGGTTTAAGGGCAAACAATTCTCTTCCAGGGTCCCTAAATCACATTTGCCTCCCCTTTTAAATTGCAATATCACCTTTTTCTCATGTAGATTGATTGTGGGCCAGTTGGCTTTCATCCATATCTTTAAATCAACCATGCACTGGTAAAGCTGGCAGGTTGCAAGAAGAATTAGAAACAAGGCCAATGAAGCTATTCTTAAGTCATTCTATTTATAACCTTGAGTCAGGATTCCTTTTCGTCTGTGACTTCTGCAGGAGGGACTGGAGGAACTGGCTTTGCCCAGAACTCTCATTTCTCTTCATTTAAATTCTTCTTTCACCCCTATATCAAGAAGTCTCCAGTAAAACCTTGAGAACTTTGAAAGAAAGAAAGGAAGGAAGGAAGGAAGGAAGGATGGAAGGAAGAAAGAAAGAAAGAAAGGAAGAAAGAAAGAAAAAGAAAAGGAAACGGAAAAGAAACACAATTATTTGTATGAGTGTGGGATCCAAATTCCTGACCACTTTTAAATAAATTGAACTGTCAAAGAGGCTCTGGAGGGTTTATATTTGATCCACCATCTAAGGCTAAACAGAGTTTGGCATCTTCCATGAATTGATGTTGGAGCCTGGGTAAACGAGCCTCACACATTCTTTGGAATGCCACAAAATTCTAAACAATCAGGATGTATAAGATGCCAATAACAAAAATTAAGTTTAGCAAGTACAACTTTACATATCAGTGACATTGTGGGGGGTGGTAAAAGTTCACAAAGGAATGCCAGGAGCATCTGATATTTCTGTATAACTTAGAAATACTTTTTGGATCAGGTATAAGTAAGAAGTGTTCATTCCCAGCACATCCTAAATTACCTCAAATGATCCTTCCATTATTGCCATAGGGCAAAACAACAAGATGAACCAGAGGATAAACAATGTAGAGAACACCAGGGCTACTCAAACAGAAAAGCCAGTTGTTGAATTAATAACTATTAGTAGGTATTTTGTAGAGACTTTTGGGAGGAAGAACTTCCGTACTTTAAATAAATGAAGAACTTTGGACATCACAATACAAGAAATATATTATTCTTTCCAACTAATACCGGCTACCTTGATTTAAGAAAACTAGCATCATAGAAGAGCTGAGAGTATAAAAAGAACAGAATATACATTATAAAATTTTGATTTCTAAGTTAACCAGCACTGTTAGTTATTCTGTAGGGTTATATCATTCATTCCAAAATAGCCTTATGAAGTCCAAATTAACAAATAGTTATGACAATTAAATTTTAGACAATCCCAAGTATTAAATATACTAAGTGTTGTATTTAGGCAAAAGTTGGGGAAAGAAAGAAGAGAGTGAACCAGTGAAACTTGTAGTCAAAATTCTACTACCATTCAACTAACCACCCCTCTCTGACAATACATTGCCTTGACAAGCTTCTTTCCTTATTAATTTTTTTCTTTATTAATATTTTACCTGAATCTGCAAGGCTGTGGATAAAGTTAAGAATATGGATTTTTTTAAAGATTTTATTTATTTATTTGATAGACAGAGATCACAAGTAAGCAGAGAGGCAGGCAGAGAAAGAGCAGGTGGGGGGAAAAGCAGGCTCCCTGCTAAACAGAGAGCCTGATACAGGGCTTGATCCCAAGACCCTAAGATCATCACCTGAGCTGGAGGCAGAGGCTTAACCCACTGAGCCCAAGGTGCCCCAAAAATATGGACTTCTGAACCAGCCAGTAGCAGCTGTAAACTAAAAAATTTACTCGCCCTTTCTGATTCTTCATATCTAAGAAACAAAACTGCCTGTTTTCCTGGGTCATAATCAAGCCTTCAATAAGGTGATATATGTAAAAGCACCTGTCACATTGTTGCTTCCTAAAAGGCACCCACTGAATGAAAATTTTATGTCTAAGAAAATTAATTACATTTTCTTGTTGGAAAATTATTATATAACATGAGTAGGACTTCTAATAAGATGACTACTGAAAAATGTGTAGTTACCATAGCTCTAAAAAATACTTTAGGATTGGAGGAAATGTCTATTGGAATGTCATACTCATCACTCCCCTCACATCCAACGAATCTGGTCAATGTCTGGATATTTCCAAAGCAATAAACCACATCTGTGCTTCTTTAAAATTGATTTTATTCTAGTAGTTATCTGGGTATTTAAAATTATAGAGAAATATTTTAGTGGCATAGGTATATGAAACATCAATGAAAATCAGTACAGTATTAAATTGGTATCTTCTAATTTTAATGAAAATGTTTCTGGACTCAGTTTACTTTTTTAAAGACTGAAAATCAATGATTTCAATGCATAGGTTAAAATTTATGCATTTATGAAGAACTAAAAGGAGGACTAAAGGACTAAAAGAAGGACTAAAAAAACAAAGTAGACAAAGTAAAGATTTTGTATAGGACTATATTCACTAGTTTTAAAAATTACTCAAGACCAGATATTGAATTTGTCATTTTTCTGAACTACCCAACTTTGTATATGCAATCAGAACAGTGAAAATAATAAATATTTAGCAAAAAGTTGAGAATAGCGACAAAGCAGATGAATTTTCATATATACAGCTAAATACTTAAAAATATATGTATTCTAACTGCAGTTAGTCTTTGTCACTGTATAATATATTAGGTAAATCTCTATTTGAGAAGTTTCTGAAAGAGACTTATTATCCCCCCAATAGTTTAGAACACAACATTCTTACATTATATAAAAAACGAATTACAATAGACCTTATTCATACTGAAACAAACATACTGTATATATAGTATTTCCCAAAATATGGTACTACTGGAAAAAATAATTTTACATAAAATACACAGCAAACATTGGTACCAAAAATGGCTCTTTAAGAACTTCTCCCTTTACCAAGGCCCCAACTCAAATAGGATAAGGTTTTGGCAGAACAATCATTTGTGTTTTCTAAATGAAGCCACTTTGTGCCAATTAAATTTTTCTTCTTTCCTCATCTTTTCCTGGTAACTAATGAAGGCCAACTGTATTTTATGGCTTAAAAAGAAACTTTGCTACTGCCTTGAGACCTAGTCCACCAAATATTGGCTTCTAGCTCACTTTGTCAGTCATTGATATTACTTAGAAGATGAGGAAATGACCCATAATAGGAATTCTGACAAAACTACTGTGACACAATTCTAATTTATCTGCCGTGACTATTTCCTTTTTTTATCTGTAAGATTGAAGATGATCTAAATCTATCTGCTTATGGCTATCAGGGTTCACATTTTCACCTTTGCTGCCATTGTAATGTCATCCATCTATGATTTTTTTTTCCTTTCCTGCGTGTGTGTGTGTGTGTGTGTGTGTGTGTGTGTGTGTGTGTGTGGTGTTCCTTGGTCTCTAATTTGTAGAGCCAATTTTCTATTTCTCCAGGACTCTTACACCAGTACTCTGTCATTGACTGCTGATGTGGAATCTTGTCAAAAATATTTTCAGAATCAAGTATTTCATAAGAAATTGTGCAGCATGTTACAGAAACATTTTTATATTTTATCAACAACTAATTATTTTTATGGCTTCACATAAAGCCACAAATTTTAAAGATGAACAGAATAAGCATGCACTCTATTTTAAAGATGAACAGAGTAAATATAAGGTCTAGAGGCTAGATTCTAAAATAAAAAGAATAATGATTGTATATTTTTATATTTGAGATGAAAAAATAGCTAGTATCATTAGAACACATATTTTAAGGATTATAACATTTGATCAATTCATAAGATAATAGAACTAGAAAGGCTTGACATTTAATCTGTTTTTCTACACAGAGGAAAAATATCACATCACTTATTTTTTTCCATATGTTAAGTGCTCAACCAATTTTGGAAACATAATCTTATATTCTCAAGAATGGGGTCTTACTAAATATTTCATCTAAATACAAATTAATGCTATAAAATTAAAACAATTTTAAATTGGACCGATTTATTGTTAGGCATAATAAAATGTTTGATGCTCAAGGCAGGATTCATACAGGACAAGGAAGACTGTCATTTAGGGATCGACACAATTAGAGTATTTAAGCTTTTTTGTTTTTTTCCTTGAAACATTAACTGGAACCAAAGACCCTCAAAAGTTAGTAAGGTAAACAAAACTATTAAACAAAAAAATCAATTCAGATATAAGATTGATATGGTGCTAAAAAACAAAACAAAACTATTGTGATTTTACATTTTAACTTCTTCATTGTTTATCACTACCTAAAACAATGTCCTCCAAATTTTGCTTCACAGAGCACCCAAGAGTGCTATATGAGAAAAAACTACCACATTTAAGCACGTTTGGGAACATTCTGCATGTTCTATCTCTGTCTTAGATATGCACATTAACATAAATATAAACATATTTAATTAGGCTGGGCATGATATACCCTGCGCACATTTGAGCATAGAAGGATTTTGATAAAATTTCTCATAACATTTTACAAGACTGTCTTTTGAAGAATACACACTGGGAAATGTTGGCTGGACCTAAAGCTTCACCTTTTAGAATGTAATTTGTCACAAATTTTAATTTCAGTAAAAATTTCTTTTCCATCTCTTATGTGTGCCATATAACAATTGTCCAAGAATTTTCATTTGTTTGTTTGAACAAGTAAAAATAGAAATGACAGAGCATAAATTCAAAGTTTATTTTTCCCTAAAAATTATATAGACATTTTCGTTCCTTCTTGTCTTTCTGTAGAAATTTTCCATGCTAATGTTTTTTTATAATTTTTTTAAATGTGTGAATAGATCATATTACAGAAAGACAAGGCAGGAATGGTGAGCCTATACAGGTGATTTACTGCTTAAGTAAAAATAAAACTTACAACAAAGCTAACCTGATATTTAAGTAGTGCAGAATTATTATTCTATAGGGTTCAACATAAATTATAAGCAGTTAAACTAAATTACTAGTATTAAATTTGCTGTTATATCACATAATCACGTATATGAAGTTTTCTTTTTCTTATCTATTATACATAAAATATTGTTAATATATTTTCCTAACCACTATTAAAATTTAACTGTTTGCATTTACACAATTTCCTACATTTGTGTTAAGAAAGTAAAAGTATCTAATTAGTGCTCAGAGTTTACTAAGCATTCATTTTCTGTTTGCCTAGAAACCTTCATACTCAATGAGTGTTACAGGACTACCCTACCCTACATTCTTCCATATGAGAGATTTAGGGCTAAGGAACAAAGGTATTGTTTAGATGCCAGTGAGAATGAAATTTTTTTTTAAAGATTTTTATCTATTTATTTGATAGACAGAGAGAGATCACAAGTAGGCAGAAGGCAGGCAGAGAGAGAGGAAGGGAAGCAGGCTCCCTGCTGAGCAGGGAGCCCAATGTGGGGCTCGATCCCAGGACCCTGAGATCATGACCTGAGCTAAAGGCAGAGGCTTAAACCACTGAGCCACCCAGGCGCCCCATGAAATTCATTTTTAAACCGTGTGAAGGGAAGAGATACAGACTCCTGTTTACTTTTAATAAAAATATATTAAATATATATCAGACAGTTAAACCCTCTGATACAATCCAGTACAGCAACCCAGAGAATGTGTCTGTTTTGTGCAATGCTCCATGGGAAAAATTTATAACTGTGGTCAAAGTGTTGCCAGAAATCTTTCTCCTTGCTTCCAGGTTCTACTCATGTTTCATTGATATCTTAGCATGGCTCTAATTCACCTCAGGTTACTTTTCTCTCATGACAGTCCCTAACATCTATTTCTGTGTGTAGACATTTAGAAGGTCCACACATAGATAGAACATGAACATGCACTAGTACATGACATGGACCAACTTTGTTTTCTTTAATGGAGTAGTGAAAAATAAGATATGAGAGTGCATGGAAATTCATGACTAATGGAAACAGTGACATGATCTCCAAAGTCTCCTTTCTCTTCTGTCACAAAGTTATCCCCCAGTAGGAAGAGAACAAAGGTTGAAAACAACATTTTTGAAAGGAGATTTGAATCATGAAAGGAGACAGTGAATTAAGGAAATCTCTAAAAGCACCAATAGTTTCATAAAATGATGGCAATACAGAGAAGGATTAGGAAGGAATAATCACTTGGTGCTGATCTATGAAATATTATCAGTTCAAACAAAAGCAAATGAAAAAGGTTCCTTTCACTTATTTTATTACTATTTAGCTACTTTCAAATCTAGTGAATCTCTTATAAACATGATCTAAATTTATCATTTTATTTCTGCACCATTATTTGAATAAAGATTCAGAGTCTTTAATCTCACTGGCTGGAAAACAAAATTATTTTGTAGAAGCATTTTAAGCAGGAGCACTGTAACTCTCTTTCATGAAAAACATGATGCAGCAGAAAAGATCAAAGATTTATAGGGAAGTTCTTTTTCCTCTTTTTGAAAGCTGATGCCCATGGCTTTCACTAATTGAAAAATCTTCTATACAAAAACAGGCCTGTAGGCAGTCTATTTGCAGCCACCAGCATTAACTGCACATCACTGTAACTTCTTGCTTTTAGAAACTTACTAAGAGATCAATGGAACTGGATACTGACGATTTGAGGTGGACTTCAATAATTTGTAATGACATGGGCTACAGAAAACAAGTAATTACCTAGCCATTATCTTTCATAGTTTCAAGTGATACAACTGTCATTATCATTATCCATGAATAAGGATAAGAAAAAAATTTGGTGGTCATTGACATTGAACACACGGTTTATTTATACCAAAACTTTTCCATGTAATAACTTTCACAAATTAACTATATATATATATATATATATATATATATATATACACACACACACATATATATGTGTGTGTGTGTGTATAAAATCATTGCTATTGACATTCCAAAACTAAACCCTAGAAAGTGTCCTTGTTAGAAATATCAAAGATGTCATTAGATTAACAATTTAATAATATTACATCCAAATATTTTATCAATTGTCATCAATTATCATGAGTCTGCCTAAGACATGAACAATAGAAAAAAGGACTGTACTATTGTGCTTATGCTTGGAGAATATTACTTCTATTATCTGTATTAGAACTTCAGAATTTGTGAGTATCCAAGGTAAAAGAGAGTTAAATTTGTTATTCCAGATGTGTAATACGTATGATTTTAAGCCCCACATTACTGATATATTTCAAAACCTTTGAAGTAAAACCATATACTAACCATTTCTTTGCTGATATAAGCATATTGATTTTCTGTTGTTTTTAAGTCCAAATTGTCCTTTTTCATTATATTCAGGTGAATGAAATATGAATTTCAGATCAAAGACAGGAGAAATTTGTTCATAAATAAGGGAGGTGTCTTTCCACTTTCTTCAGTGGGCTTAGGTGAATTATAAACTTTGATAAAACGTCACGTTTTATCAGGTTTACATTTAATTGAATGAGAATGTAAAGCTTATTTTTTAAATAAAAATAATTGTTTTATTTAAAATAGTAGTGAATGTCAGTAAATTCAACTCAAAAAAAGTAATATTAAAAAGAAAAACAAAATTCTCACCACTCAAAAATAGCCATAGAAATGTTTTGGTGCAGTTCCTCTCAATCTGTTGTCTAGGAAGACGGAGGCATCTCTATTCTCTCTGTGACAGCTGGAAAAATTCTTTATACCATATGGAAGCACATGAGTCACTCCCCCCTCAAAACCCCCGCTGGGGACCATTCACACTTGAAGTAAACTCCAGTATTCTCTCCTCATCTCACAAGGCCCTGCCTGATTTAACTGTCTACTCACCTTCTGACCCCAGGACTCTTCCAGGGAGTTGTGAGAGTATCTATTGATAGTCCCACAGATTAGCCCACCAGTCCTTTACATGGTGACCCTCAATTCCCTACCCTGGCATCATCTAAAAGGACCAAATTGCTCTAGTTTATTTGGGACCGTCCCTGTTTTAAATCTGAGAGCCACACATTCCAGGAATACTCTCCGTTCTTGGCAAACAGGATGTTCCTAGAGTAAGGATATTAATTACACTCTTAACATGCTAGTCATTTTAGACACAGTAGCTTTTGAATGATAATTGCTCTTAAGCTCATTGCTCTTAAGTTGTGTTTCACTGGACTATTTATTGATGTTATATATTCCCCACTCATTTGGAATGCCATCTTTACTAACAAAATCAAAATGAGAAATTCATTAGGCTGGTTTTCGGCAATATAGTCTTATCTATTAACCTGTATGTCTATATTAGAAATTAGACCATACTTTTTAAGTTACTGTGGCTTTATGATATGTTATAAATATAGAGAGGGAAATGTCTTATTTTTATTTTCAATATGCTCTTTTTGTTCACTTATTTTTTTTTTTTAAGGTTTTATTTATTTGACAGACAGAGATCACAAGTAGGCAGACAGGTAGGCAGAGAGAGAGGAGGAAGCAGGTTCCCTGCTGAGCAGAGAGCCCGATGCGGGGCTTGATTCCCGACCCTGGGATCATGACCCGAGCTGAAGGCAGAGGCCTTAACTCACTGAGCCACCCAGGTGCCCCTTTCTAAATAATTTTTTCAAGGTATGTAAGTACCATATTAGAATATAAGTTTGGTGCTCGCTTCGGCAGCACATATACTAAAATTGGAACAATAGAATATAAGTTTGAATTACATAGATTGTACAACTTAACTTGAAAAACGCCATAGTTATAATACTGAAATTATCCACTCAGAAACATATATATCCATGCAATTTTTCAAATTATCCTTATGATTTTTAACAATGTGTTGAAGAATCTTTATAGGTGTAAAGCATTGTTACACTGAATTTAGTTTGAATTGATTTCCCATTGATCATTTGAAGCTGTTTTAGTGGATAATTATGTTAAATGAGATATTTCATTTAATTTTCAAAACTTATATTTTTTCTTGTCTTATTTCTTTGACTAGAATTCCAGAAAATTATGGTATTAAACAATGACTATACCGTCATCCCTATAATGTCTCTTTTTCTTACTATAAGTAATTTAAAATAGACTAAATCATATACTAAGACTAAGGAAGACTAATTTTTTTTAACTATCTGTTTCAAAAGGTGTTCCTTTTTTATGTATCCTATTTTTATGTAAAATCTGCTTTTCTGCAACCAAGGCACACGTTTAATCAGGATATTAAGAAATCTCATCCAAGTGGTATTCTTGCTGCCCTCTGGTATGTCTCTGTCAATTTAGGTTAAAGGCCCTGCTAAGGGGTGTAGCTATTCATATCCTAGCCTAGCCACCTTCAATTTCTGTTTCTTCTTCCTGTGATTGCTTCTACCTATCATGACAGAGAATAGTGTTTCATCCTTTAGGAAGAAAGTTTCTCTTTTACTGGCACCCTTTTCCTTACAAAGTATCTGTCCATGCTCTTGGATCCTAGAACATGTGCCTTTGGATTTCATTTGGCCTTCATCTAAAAGAAATAACTTCCTTCAATCTTCCCCCAATAAATCTCTTGAATTGCTAATCCTATTTTAGTTTCTGTTTCTTATAAAACCCAAACTAATACAAGTGATGCTGAGAATGTTCTAAGTAAAGACACTGTAATGGGGTTCTGCAATGGGCTAACCCACCAGCTGGCTGGCATAGAACACATGTGTCTGAATGTACATGGTAAATGGTAATAGTCCAGTTGTTGAAGATGTTACCTGAGGTGACCTGGAAAGGCATCCCAGTGGAGGAGAAAGCTGTCATAGGTGTGATAATTCAGGTACTTGAAGGTTATGAGGAAACAATGTCTATAGAGATAACATAGATGGCTTCTTTCTACTAAGTTCTATTGATGGCTGGCAGAGGGATAATAAGAAACTGAGCATTGTCAACAAGTAGTTAAAGGCTAAGTAGAAAAGCAGACACAGAAGATCTAATATTTAGAGGTGCTTCACCCTAAGGTTGTTTAAATACTTAGCCAAAGTATACCTGCTATGCTAAGTTGGATCCATGGTTGGGAAACCCTAGCAACACAAAAAATGGAAGAGGTATAGCTAGACGGATACCGTAATGATGCTGGCTTTTGAGATCTCCTGGAAGCCTCAGAATTTACATAAATTGTCCATATTTCCCTACTCGTAGTTAACACTTGCCACATGCTGGTAAAAGTTATAAAGCCCCTCCACTGCAAGGTAAATGGTACTCCCTTCAGGAGCTATTTCTACTTCCTCTCCCGGCTGCTAGATAGAAACTGGGGTTAAATCCCAACCATAGAAAGTTCTGAGCCTCATAAGGGAGGGAAGAAACATACATGCACTGAAGGAGTTGCAAAAATCACCTAGTATATTCTGAAAGGAGCCAGAGGAATAACACTGGGATTAGATTTTGAGGATGCTTAACTTCAATAACTTCAATAACTTATGGATGGATAAGGCATAACTTCAATAACTTATGGATGGATAAATGTAGTCCTGTTTCAAGACATGGGTTTTAATACCCTGGTAATGACCTCAAAGGATGGGGGAAGCTCTGTGCTAGAGCAGCTTTTAGAAGTCTGGAAAAAGTGATAGCCAGTGATGAGTGAAATAAAAGTGTCCAAGCTATCCTAAGAGATCGTAGAGGAAGAAGGAAAGAGTCTGAATGAAGTGGTCCAGTGAAAATATATATATATTATATGAGGCCAAAAAACCAATTAGAAGACTATGTTGCATAGGAGAACAGATCATTAGCCAATGCTGGCAGGAATGTGCTGATGATAGAATTTCAATGGTGATTCTTTTCCACAGCCAGAGAGAGAGATAGAAAAGGCAGTCATAAAGCTGGACTCATTGATATTCATAGGTTTGATGAGATACCATAGTGATAGAGGCCAGGTGGCTGTGCTTAACTTTCAGGAGTCAAGAGACCACAACTACCATAACATTTAATAAGGTAGGAGGTACAGCCAAGGGCTTCAAAGAGTTGTGAAAGTGTTTAATAGAGCATGGTGTTCCTAGGGCCAGAATTGCCAAGAGAGTAGCCAACATGCTTGCTGCTTAATGACTTTAACCACATAACTAGAAAAGTAGGAGTCTGAGGAGTGTGAGGGTGACCATCCCAATAAAAAGTCATAACAGTGTGAGGGTGACCATCCCAATAAAAAGTCATAACCCCTGTTCAGTGTTTGGATCTGCACCAATTTTCAGATCCAAAACCCCCTGCCCTAAGTGGTAGTCTTAGGAAACCTGCTGGCTTCCTAATTAAGATACAATGACGATCCCTCCTAGTTCTTTTCCAAAGGGTCCTAAAGCTGTTTATTCAGATGACTGTACACTGGGGAAAGTGAATAAGTACCACACATTAGGAGAACTATTAAACACTGTGTCTGAGTTGACATCAGTACCTAGAGAAACAAATGTCATCATGGCTTTTCCTGTTTGAGTGGTGGCTTATGGGGGCCAAGTAATAAATGGAGTTCTGGCTATAAAGTTCAGCTCACAATGGACCCCAGTGGTCTCTTCCTCATTAAAATCAGAATTGATAGACTTGGCAATTCCAAAAAATCTCGTATTGCATTCTTTCGCATGGGGAAGGCTAAGTGGAAACCTCTGAAATTGCCTTCCACTTCTTACCAAGGTAGTAATTCAAAATCAATATGGCATCTCCAGGGTAAAGGAGTGGGGGATGGCAGAGATTAGAACCAAACTAAGTAGTGAAAAGATGCAGGGGTGGTGGTCCTATCACATTCTCACTTACTCTTCTATTTTGACGTCTATAGAAACCAGAGAATAACTATAAACACCATCAGGCTCTACCAAGTAGGAATTCCTTACATCTACTGAGATGGATGTGATATCATTACTAGACCAGATTAATAAAGCCTTAGGTTCCTGGCATGAGACCTTTTATCTGGTAAATGTATTCTTTTCAAACTTAATCAAAAAGGAAGATCAGAAACAGTTGACATTCACATGACAAAAATATTCATTTACAGTTTTAGCTCAGGGTTAAATTCTTTCTCTTACCTCTTTCTTAATACAGTCTGATGAGATTGGGACATCCTGGTTATCCCTTCAGATATCACCCTGATCCATGACATTAATGTCATCATGCTGCTTCGACAAAGCAATGGCCATATGCCATAAGAAATAATACAGCAAGATCCCATGTATCCATCACCAAGTACCCCCAAAGATGACATTTTACAAAGTTGTATCCTATCACAACCAGGATAAGTACATTGGTTCAATCAACATACATTTTCTTTAAATGCCAATTGTTCCAAAAGACGAATGAAGGAAATGATGATTATTGCTGATTGTTCTGTAATTATTACTGAAACCGATTTTGCTACAGAGAGGAGGGAGTAGTATCCATCTGGGTGTCAGAAATGCAATATATGCAATGTTCTGGCCCTTTAGACACTTATAGAAACTCAAAAAGTAGGACATTATGCTAGTTAGTAAATCAAAATGCGTATTTACCACTTTTCTCTTTTCAAATCGAGTTAACAATTCTTAATTTCTCATGAAAATAGTTTCTTGTTTATTCCCTCTTGAGTGCCTTGCCTCTGACTTTTGCTCAGTCGTGAATATTCCATGCCCGATCCTTAGCATTCTATATTAGCAGATAGAGACACGATTCTTTCTCTAACTCTTCATTCATATCTCTTTCACTCTACTTCTCTTTCGACTTGAACAAGAAAGTGAAACCAATCAGTTCTTTAAATAAAACTTAAAGACAATGTGCCCCTTATGTACATTTAAGGAATCAAATGAAGATTCAATTAATCTGATTCTTCACAGTCTGAAAACAGATGGGCACTAAATAAAAACAGAATTTTGCTGTATTGTCAATCACATCAATAGAATTTGAAGTTGTTGATTTGCTTCCCACTTAAAAAAAAAAAGGAATACAAATTAAAATGCAAATGAAATGACAAATGCAAGCCCATTTGTAAATTAAAATACTATCCACAGGAAAAATGATATAAGACAATGATCCTATCATGGGGGGAGGTAAGATATCAGTAGGTGCTTACTTTCGCTCCTTTGGTTTTCAAACGAATGATCAAGGTGATAGGACTTGAGCTCCTCAGTTGAAAATTATAACATATTTTTTAAAACACTCCTCAGAAGAAATACAGCATAATAACAAGTATTATCATCTTGCACATTGGGTGAGCTATATGCAAATTAGTCAACAATTATGGTTGACTAAGAATTATATTTAACAATTGAATGTCATTTCATACATGAATTATCATAAGGCAATTGAAAAGTGGTATCATAAGGCAATTGAAAAGTAGTATTTAAGGAAATTGTAGAGAGGTCAATTCTAAAGATGCAAATTTGAGTACGAAGTGAATTACTTGGATAGAAAGAGGGTCAAAATCTTTTGTATTACTAGGAAGGAGAGATTGAAGTTAACACATTGTGGACATAGTTTTGGGATACGGAAGAGAAATAAAAAAAATATTAGAACTTTGACAAATTTAACTATGGTTTCTGAAAACTTTATAAATTTAAAAAAAAAAAAACAAACCTCTGAAGAGTACAATTTGGATATTCAGTAGCCTCTTGTTAAGTCTCTTAGCCAAGTGATTTAGAGGTAATTTCAGATTTATAGTTTTTTATCTCTGCTCTTTCATGTCTACATACATTATTGCTTTCCCATCACCTTTAACTACCTATAATTCAAATCAAACTATACTTTTGAAAAGAAGCAGAAGCACCTGTCGTTTGGAACATTTATCTAAAGCTCTCTACTTTTTATGAAGTAGAATTTGGAGGTAGTATTTTTTTTTCTGGATCTATTTTATAGAAATATTTTATATTTTATAGAAATATTTTCATTTTAAATCTTCCATCTTAAAAAAAAAAAAAAAAAAAAAACCTTCTTTCAAACTTTTAACCCTAAGGGTGCCTGGGTGTCTCAATCAGTTAAGTATTTGACTTCTGTATAGGTCATGATCTCAGGGTCCTGGGACCCAGTCCAGCTTTAGGCTCCTGGCTCAGTGGGGAGTCTGCTTCTCTCTCCCTCCTTGCCAGTCCCCAACTCGTGCTTTCTCTCTCTCTCTCAAATAAAAATTCTTAAAAAAAAAAAAAGAAAAATTTTCACCCTATAGTTAATCCATGTTTAAACTGAAGTTTAATCCTGAGTATTTTCAGAAATGCCAATATCTAAAGAGATCTGTTATCACAGATAACACAGATTTTAGATGATTAAGAATTTAGTCATACAAAATATGAATTATTAGGAATATATTTAACTAAGTAACTAAGGGAATGAAAGACCTTTATATCAAAAACTGTAAGGCATTAATGAAAGAAATTGAAGAAGTAACAAATAAGTGGCAATATATTATACTCTCAAGATTGGAAGGATAAATATTTTCAAGTTTTGCACTTTTTCCTACTAGCTGTTTCTGCTCTAAAATAGTAATAATAGGGGCGCCTGGGTGGCTCAGTGGGTTAAGCCGCTGCCTTCGGCTCAGGTCATGATCTCGGGGTCCTGGGATCGAGTCCCGCATCGGGCTCTCTGCTCGGCGGGGAGCCTGCTTCCCTCTCTCTCTCTCTCTGCCTGCCTCTCCATCTACTTGTGATTTCTCTCTGTCAAATAAATAAATAAAATCTTTAAAAATAAATAAATAAAAATAAAATAGTAATAATAATAATAATAATTACTCTGTTTTTTGTTTTGTTTTCTGTTTTCCTCAAAAATGCAAGTTCTCCTCAACTCCAAATTATTTACCTGTGTATTTTCTCTCTGTTTTTCTTTTCCCTTCCCATTTTAGCCAAGTATTCTCATCTTCATATCTCAGCTAAGCATCACTTCCCTTAATAGACCGCTCCTCACTACTACCACCAGTCAAAGGTAGACTGTCTTATTAAGTATTCTCATAAAACTCTGTTTGTTTCTTACAAGATTTACTTTTGTTATTACACATGTGAGGTTATTTAGTCAACATCTATCTCACCAGTAGACCAAAGCTCATTTTGGAAAAGGCTGTCTGTTTCTTCTCACCATTGAATCTCCAGCTCCTAGCAGATTACTTGACCCAAAATAGAGTCTAGAACAATTATAAGTTGGATGAATAAATAAATTAATAGAAAATTAGATGAAGGGGTGGGTGGATGGATGGAGGATGAATGGATAAAGTTTGCGAAATGGAAAAGGAAAAGAAAAGACCTCCAGAAACTTCATGAACAAAGATAGAGGACAAGAGCAGCCCATGGTCTTCTTTGGATGGGCACAGGTTGCACGGGATTCAAAACTGGGATGAGGAGGCTGGAGGAGTGGGTTGAAACCAGACTGCAAATTCTTCGACAAGAAGCTTAGATTTTTCATGCTGTGGGCATTTGATAGTCAGAGGAGGCTATTAGGAGAACAAACAGTATAATTATATTTGTTGCTTTGTTTTGTTTTGTTTTCTTTAATTAGGATAACCAAGCAGTAGGGGAGACATGGAGATATTTACAGGAAAACTAGTTGCAAGGCAACTCTGATCATGAAGAATTGGCATTGGAGCAGGAGCAATCGAGGGAAGCAAAAGCACAGAATGCAAGTCACATGAGCTCTGTACTGTGGAGGGATCCCAAACTGGCTGACACATCGGGTGAGCGAAAATCTTAAAGGATAGGTGTGGAACTGAGGGCTGGGATATGATTGTGAATGGTTGTGCATGGCAGGTTAACACATTCAGTGTTTGTTCTTTATCCCTGCCTAATTTGATTATTGTTAATCAGTAACATTAAAGAGGCTAGTGACTAAATTAAGAGCATGGAAATATTTTAAAAGATGCTTAACGAAAAGGAAGTTTCAAGTTCTTAGTCTGTAAAAAAAGATAAAGAAATAACAAAGGGTTTCCATGGACATATTTTAATAGGTGAGTTAAGTTCAAGTAATAATGCTAGGGTTATATTTCAGTTTTTACTTTTTAAATGTATTTTAAATATTTTTAAAAACCTAAGATTTTAGAAACATTTTAAGTTAAACATTAAAGAAATATGTCATTATGTACTCAGTTCATTTATATGAAGAAATAAAAAGAACCCTGTAAAACTGGAAAGAATGCATTTTTTAAAAAATCACTTTTTTTTTATGTCGCCTATCAGATGTTTTATGGATATTGCCTTTTCATTGCAAAGTTAGTTACTTCCTAGAAATAGACTATGGCAGGCCAATATTTAGCTACCACTTGAAAGGTAGGATATTCTAGGTGTCCAGATAGCCAAATGGTTAGTGTGAGCGCATCTTTGTTGCCCCGTACCCTGCCCTATCCCTTATTCTCTGTCCCTCTGCCATGCTTTGAGATCTGAAACGCTGATTCCTAAAGATCATACCACCCAGGCTCTCTTACCTGCTGGCTTCTAATATATTGAAACCAATGAGGAACAAAGGCAGAAGGTCGGAGCGTGGAAAAACAGGGAGATCTGGGGGTCATTCTTCTGTTCCTTACGTAGGTTTTTTTGGATGCCTCTGGTCCCAGCTCCAGCTTTTGCTCTTGCTAGGCAGTAGTCTTTACTCCTCTTGCCTGGTTCGTTCCAGGGATATTAGTGGCTTGCATTCTTGCTCATCTCTGGGTCCCTCCCTATCTTTGTGGTTCCTTTAAACTTGGCCATATATGTGCAGATTTTCCCATTATGAAAGTCTCTTTCTGAGATGAGTTCTGTTTCCTTATGGAACTGAGAATGTTCTGAAGTCACACAGACTTGGTTTCAATGGTTGCTTTACTCTTGTTATTTGTGGAGCTAGAGCAGGTTAGGGATTCCAGTGGCTTGGCCTATAAGATGTACGTAACAACATAATATACTTCACAGAGGCCCTCTGAAGACTAGAGAAGCAAATATATCTAAAGTGTCCTCACGGATCTTAGCACTTATTAACCATCGCAATAAATGTTAGGGAAAAAAATTGAAGTAAAATTAAGACATATTTTCACGAATTTTGTCAAGGAAAATTTTTACATTCTTGGGGAATAGAGACCTATTCGGACCATCGTACTATTTTCTGCCTCTGAATTAATGTATCTTAATTGGAGAAAGGAATGTTAGGGAGGGTAGTATAAGTCTCTAGCATTACCAGACAGGTTACAGCCACCTCCTCCCATCACAGAGGGCATTCAGAACTAATTATTTCCACCAGAAATTTTATAAATCAGATTTTTTTTTAAATTACATTTTTAATACTTGTATTGAGTTATTCACAGGTTTTTAAAGTACTATTTTAAATAATAGATTAAATTCCCTATTTTTACTTCCATATTAGCATTTTCTATTTGAGAGAAACACTATACATTCTTTTTTCCTAACATCTTGAGGAAGGCTCTTCGGAAGTTATCACTTACTGTCAGCGCCTATATTTTCTACAGCAAGTTGTAAAAGGGACCAAAAATAACTAACTCCTCAGTTAATAGACAATTCATCTGGAATGAAATGGAGCAATGCTACATGAGGAGAAAGCCTCCAGTGAAAAAAAAATGATGTAAAAATGGAATACATTCCAGAGGCCAGAATCAAAGTTTGTAGATGACAGCAAACTCTTGAGTAAGACTGCATTATATAGTGGCCAGGAAAGGCAAGGGAAAGAGAAAGTGCTGTAAGGAATGTATCAGTTCCTCTTGAGCCGTCCATCTACATCGGATCAATAGCCCTTCCAACCATGGGACATTCCAGCTTTCAGCTTGAGAAATTGAAGTTCTCAAAATAAGTCAGGGTTGCAACACAAGTCCATCATGGTGTGTCACGGAAATGAAATGAGTTGTCTCCTGCTCGATTGATGACTGACATCAAACCAGGAGGAAAAAAGAAGAAAATAAACGAGATACGGGTTTTGAAAAGTTGTTTCATAGACTTCTGTGGAAAAGTTTACACGAGGGGGTCTGTTCCGTGCTGGTAGCACGTGCAAGATCATAAGGCCATCCCAGCAACAAGGGCCTGCAGCGTGCCCAGGGAGCAATGAGGGCCGATGCCCTCGGGAGTCGTTTGCTGCTGGGATGCTCTAAATAAGAAACCCAGAACCTCTCAGACCTAGGTAGGGAGCAACCCTGGGATGCTAAAGAATTGCCTGGAGATGAGAAAGGCCAGGGTGGGGACAGGTGATTTTTAAATACAAAGCGACGATACGGATCTTATATAATGACCAGAACAACTCATACTGGCAAAATCGTATCCTGTAAAACAAACTTGTGAGAAAGAAATCAAAGGCTGTTCAGCGTATGTCTGTGCTGCACAGCTAAAAAGACCCCTGTAGTGCCTACAAACAGGCCAGTGAAATCAATGCTTGGTGCAATTGCTAACTGAGCTCCCTGTTGATAAAAAGGAAAACAAAAAAAAAAAAACAAAACAAAAACACAACAACAACAACAACTTTGTTATCCATGCTACAATCCTCCTGCTCCTCTATTATCCAGGCTTTCAAAGTGATTGAACTGAAAATACTTTCTATCCGTGCACACAAATGCCCCAGATACGTTAGAGACCTGTGAACTACAATGCTTTACAAGCATCCGCTCTTCTTTCCTTAGCCTTTGCCTGGAGCAAAGAAAATAGAGTGGGAAGCAATGAGCATCCCTGGCACCAAAGGTGAAGGATGTTATGCTCGGAGGTGAGATGGCTGTGTTGTCTCGTGCAATCTCAGTCAATGCCTTCCAGTTAGGAGCTAGAAGACTTTATACCTCTGACAGCTACTGAGAGGCCCGCGTGGAAGCGAGTTAAATCAATAGGCCCTGAGCTATCTTCTCTTCATCTTTATGCTCATGATTTGATGTGATCTTAATAAATGATTTTTTATGCAGCATGATCTCAGTCAATTCATCTCTAAAATGGACCTTCCTCTTCCTACACATGTCCAGATGGGATTCTAGAGCTTCCCCAATCAGCATGTGAAATGATTGACAGGGAATTCAAGGATTTGACTCTAAAATATTGATGTATACAAATTCCCCTCCTTTGTGAGCCTGCCGTGCAGAAATCATGGGGCACCACTGTGAACACAGTGCAGCTATGCAATGTTTACTGAATCAGCAGTCACTCTGTTATCAAATATATCATTTTGTACAGAATACCTGAAATATATACAGTATTTATTTCAGTGTAGCAGGAGCAAGCTTGAAGTACAGCTGTAAATTAGTGTTCAGAAAATTGCAGTTGGAATATAATGGAACACACTTGGAAACATATACTAGTAACTCTATCCCCCTAATGTATTCACAGATGTGTGATTACATACCTAGAAATATAATTTTATTTTATTTTTTTAAAAGCATGGAACAAACTCTTCTGGTATTTTGCTTAGTAATGGAAAGTAGAACCAGGTACTTTCCCATTGACATACAATGAATGAATTGCTATTTCTTCATTATTGACGACATTGTCCTCCCTGTCTCTGTTTCTCTCTCTCTCTCTTCTCCTCTCAAGAGGCAGCAGCAAATTTTACTATCATCACATTTCTCTACATGGGTACAATGTTAACGTTATAGAGAATCTACAGAAATTTTTCAGATACTATGTTTGTATGGCATAGTTATAAGATTACAAATTTGAGGATTTTACTTAAAAAAAGGCAGTCTCTGTTGCTATTTCAGCCCCTTCTATCTACACATTTAATGGATGTAATTATTTTCAACTTTTATTTATTTACATACTTCTGTGTAATTGAAAATATGAACTTATGATAGATAAAATTTTAAAATTGCTTAACTGCTACATTGGCTAAAAATATTAAGCATGCTCTTTTCCTCAGGGAAACAATTCCAAATTCTTTAGGCTTTGGTTAATTGTGAAATACATGTTCTAACATGTGCTAACCTCAGTGGTTCTCTCAATTTTTACCCCCATTTGAGTGTTACTGAGCAGTGCCTAGGACAGAGTTCTGTAAGAATACATTCGGCTACCCTTAAGTGGCGGACGGTGGGGCGTGGGTGGCCAGTTTCAGAAGGGAGCTTACCCTCTATCAATGGTGTATCAGGCTTGTGCCCTGTTGGCCCAGAAATGGTGGTAATGAGCCTAAAACTGAGAAGAGTACTCAGCTTAAGGTAAATGAGAAAATTGTTGCCATTTTTGTCTATTTAACCAAAATGGTTACTCTCTTCTAAGTGTAGCCTCATAGATTCTTGGAAGTTGGTCACCACAGTCAGTAAGTAGCATAACTTTAGCTGAATCTGTACTGTTTGAAGAAGAAATTCTGCACCTTCCTGGATGCTCTTTGGATCTCCTCAGTGTTTGGGTTTGCAAAACTTAAAGGATGCTTTGATCTATCCTTCCAATTCCCTTGGCAGATCCAATTACACACAGGGGACCCTCAGTATCCAATGATAATTGGTACCTTAAAAATGTCACTTAGAATGAATTAAACTAAAATGAGAAAATTTCATTAACAAAATTCATAATTATATTTTAGAAGAGTCTGAAAAATGGTTTCTCCATTCAGTCTATTTAAACTTCACTGATGTGATTTCTTTTTGTTCTTTGAAATACAACAGAACTTTCATATTTCTGGCAGTTTCAGAAGAAACTACCTGAAAGTTGTCCAGCTCAAGCTGATTTCTTCTTTTAATCATCTCAATTACCACAATTTGATGCTACATCTTAATCTTACTTAGGACAGGGAATCATCTCATTAACTTGTTATTAATAACTTTATATAACTTCCAGCTTCCAATAGGGACTTCAGCTTGTTATACTCTTCTTTTATTTGCTCCCAGAACCCCCCTATCCCTAGTAAGTGACGTTTACGTTGGGTTGCATGAAGCCATACCAGACTTTTCCTACGTCCCTGCATGAGCCCTGCCCATCCATCACACCTGCTTCTGCTGGCTCTGAACACTCCCCTCCGTACACCATCCTCTGTCCTCTCTTCTCCTTCCTACCTCAGCCAGGTCCTTCACATTTTATAATGTCTTCTATGAAAAAGGTCTCTGATCTTTTTCCACCCGCCATTTTGGATAATTCGGCACCTCATTTCCTTTTTGAGGTCCTTTTCATACTTTTTTTGTGTTTTTTAATCGTTTATCTTTCCCAAAGGCACTGTGAGTTCCTTGAGGAAGGAAACTATGTATTTGAGGCTGATATGCCATCATCTGCCATTGAGCCTTGCTTGGAGAATTTGTTCAGTAAATGTTTGCTAACTAAATAAATGAAGGCATTACCCCCCCCACACCCTTGCTTATTCCCTCCCCACTGAAATTTACTCAGTTTTAATAAAGTGAACTCATCAGTTTGAAAGAGATCTTTTGAAGACAGCAATTTTCTAAATAAACATATAAGAGCAGGCAGGCGCATAGCAGAGGCTCAAAAATATTTGCTGAATTAATTCAAAATGGTGCTTGTGCATTAGGCTGATTTTCTATCCATGTATAAGTTTTCCAGATGTGATAATCACAACAATTACTTCCTAGTGCCTGCTATGCTCTTCAGACCTAGAAATGATAATTAACATAGTGATTGTATAGAATCATAAGTTAAGTGAAGAGGAATTAATTTGTTTCTCTAAACTGCTTCTGCTCAAGTTGGAGTTTAAGTTTTGCATAAGGTGTTTACTTGTTCAATAGATTCTTCTGGACTGAAGTGATGTCATGTAGAAAGTTCTAGGGAGTTAGGATGGCTGTAGTAGTAAGGGTTAAAAAATTGGTCAGTGTGAAATACTTTTTTTTTTTTTTTTTGCTCTTGTCTCTTTTTCTGAAAGATCCTTGTCCAGTGGATCAATTTGTCATCAAGAAGGTAATCTATATTTACTTTGCGGCAGGTGCTGCAGCTCTTAACTCTGCATTTAGCTGATTCAGCGCCTACCCAGACTACTTTGACCTCAGAAATATTCCCTGCTAACTGTCCTCCTGTTCACTCCAATTTGTACTGCCTAAACGCTTACTGCTGAGTGTCCCTCTGGCCGTCCTGAAAGGTGTTTCATCACACTACAATAAACGTGAAATACTGATGCACTCAAAATTGCACACACATACACTCACACAAACACACAAAAGGCAGCTAGATATCGACATGGGACTGGACAGGAGCATTTATTACACTTTACTCTTATACCATTGTCTACCTTTGGCAAAAGAAGATTGTTAGTGTCCCTGGTGGTCTATGTTGATCAATACTACACGGGAGTTAAATTAGACCTCAAGTCAAGCACACATCTCCATTGGCTGAGATACCTTCAACCTAAAATCCCTGGAAAATTTACATTTTTCCACTAAGTTAACCAGTAATAGAGTGAAATGAGTGAGAAAAAAGCAGCTGTCTAGTTTGTATCTTGCATTCCCTCAAACAAACCTGGTCCAATTTTGA
The DNA here is from genome assembly GCF_009829155.1 of Mustela erminea. NCBI lineage: Eukaryota > Metazoa > Chordata > Mammalia > Carnivora > Mustelidae > Mustela > Mustela erminea. The sequence continues at coordinate 84,872,412 of NC_045621.1, forward strand.
GCCCCTGTAGGTGTATTACATTAATAAGCCTAACAGTATTTCAACTTTGCAGCTTAGAAACATTGTTGATTTAATGACAAAATTTCAATAAAGAAGACAAAATACCAGAACATAAAATCCCAAGAATGAGATATGTTCTCAGATTTATTATACGCCCCAGTTCAAAAATGTCTTCCAAACCCTGAAAGAGGACTGGAAAACAGATGTAATTTTGATGACAAAAAAAGTTGTCATATAAATTAGTTGTTAACTCTGAATTGCTGAGTCAAAGGAAAAGTAGGTGAAGTAATCAAATTAGTATTTTTACAATTATTTTGTTATTTGTAGGTCTCACATATAATCTGGAAAATATCGAGTCCTCTTGGCAAACTACATTACTTATTTTACAGTCTGCCCCACTTTTATACTTTGTGGGTTTTGATCAGAATATTTTTTTCATCCAATGTATCACTTTTCCCTCCATTTAGTATTACATTTATTTTCCAGGGAGAACAGAAAAATTCCTAAGTATAGATCAAGCCTCCACTTAAAATGAATATCACAAAAAGTGTTTTGTGCTAACTTTAGATAATCAGAGGCAGTTTCTGCTTCTGGTCATGCTGACTAGGAATAAAATTGATCACCGAGGGGCAAATTCATTTGAATGGGAAAGAAATGTATTAGAACAACTCTGGCAACTGGTCTAATAAGACTATTAGTGAAGGATTCTTGAGAAAGCTGGCACACTTTCTAAGAACCAAACACTAAGCTGAACCTGTTGAAAATGGACTCTAGTTTATATTCAGTAGTATGGCGATAAATGTTTACCAACCCGTTCTTGGGTTGTGAAAGGCAGACTGATAGATAGTATTCTTGCATTTCTATGGTTTGAGTACACCCACTCATGGCTGATTTCGGTCTACCAAAGTGATATCCACAAATGGAGAATTGGAAAGAGTTGCCCATGAATGGCTCTCATGAGCGGGTACATGTGAGCACCAGCACACCACTGGTCAGTTATCTTGCCAGCTTAACTTCTCAACCCCATCTTTATGACTTAGAAATGGAAAACTGCACTACAAAATGCATCAGAAGCCATTAATTAAAAGTGCCATAAAATGCTGGCTCGTTTTCTCTTTTAAACCATGCTATTAACTAAATGGCTACAATGTCCTTATTGTCAACTTTCCAGTAGTTTTATATTTATCTTTATTGTCTGTCTTTATATGTGAGGATGGCAAACTTGGTTTTTCTCACTTTTGAATCATGATCCAAAAGTATTTAGATAACCAAGAATAAACATGTAATAATGTATACGAGTTGAGTGTTTACTATATTATGAAGTACTGTAATATATATGCAGTATTCCCCAGAAATCCATATAGATATCTCCTTTTGCTCATTGAAGTCTTTATTCAAATATTTTCTGAAATAGGCTGAGCCAAGCTACCCCACGTACAGTGCCACTAACTGGGGCACCTAAGTGGCTCAGTTGACTGGGCATCTGACTCTTGATTTTGCCTCAGGTCATGACCTCAGGACCTCTCTCTCTGCAAATAAATAAATAAAATCTGAAATTATGTAGATACGGCCTCACTTAAAGACTGAACATTGCCTAGTCCAGTGATTTTTTTAGGGTCCCTTGGAGGTTTCTCAAAGACCTCACAAAGAGGAGAAGAGAAGGGGCCAAACAAATGGGGCTCAGATCTACATCCTGGCTTCATGCAGAAGATTTTACCCACACTGCTGAGTGTGTGTAGGGAAGAGAGCAGGCAAGTGTAGGGGTGAACGCTGTGTCATAATATATTTCTTAAATAAAAGATTTCTACTACTAAGTTTGAAAAACACTATTGTAAAATTACTGTCAGGTTAAAATTTTGTGGTATGTCTACTGTATTTCCAATTATTTAAGTCTTATAATTAATTAATAAACAGAAAAAATCCATCTTTTCTTTTAAAAGTAACAAAATTCCTTGTTATAAAACATTACCTAGCAGGCAGGTACCATAATCTTTAAGTAAACTCTTCCCCATTTTCTTAAAATATAAAATGTATCTATGATGCACTTGTCCATAGCACTTACAAAATATTTTTGAAGAAAATTTTATACAACATTTGAGAGAATCTATTTTTCAAAAACAGTGTTTAAAAAAAAAAAACTACCATCCACTACCAAACTAGTATTGAAGAAAATTATTTTGAAATATGAAACAGGTAAGCTAAATGCCTTTCCCTTGTAAGCAATTTGAATTCAATTTGTGGCAGAAAGTGCAGGCTCTCTTGGATCAATAGGATGCATTCAGCACAGCTGACATACTACACCTGATCCAGAGCCAACCTGGCTGGGGACCTATTAGTCATACCTGAGGGACTTTCCCTAGCTTTTATCTCGAGGTACATCTCCTAGGATTACAGGTACTTGAGGCTAATTAGGTCTGCTCTATTACCTGCCATGCAAAGGCTCTGTTTCTACAACATCCCATTTACCTTCCAATTTCAATGAGATAATCAGGGTGCTGCAGTGCACAAAGGTAAAATGATAGGCTTGCACACACCCCTGACTGCCTTTATCTATTAATACTATGAGCTGGTGTGTGAACGTGCGCGCGCGTGCGTGCACACACACACAGGGGGGCTAAAGAGATAATAGCTGGACTGACCTGTTACAATTTTACCTTGTTTGCTTTGTTGCTTTTCCTCAGAAGTCAGTCCTCCTTCCAATGTAATTATGTAATTAGAGCTAAAGACTATAAACAAATAGAGATTTGTCCCCTCCCCCAGAGCTCTGAAGTCAGGCCTTTTTAATGCCAAGACTTTGGAAGCCTACACCTCCCTGACGCAGGGCGGCAGACCTGAGACATGGAAAGCAGGTCACATTTCTACTTACCTTCTCTTTCTCCTGGACCCAGTAAGCAAAGGGAGCAGAGCACATACAAAGAGTAGGGTCTGGGTTTTCATGGGGCATTTCATCAACTTTTAGAGGATAATTATTTTTTCCTTTTTCCTTAGCATTATATTCAATTGGATAGCATATTCATAATGTCATAATAAATTAAGACGGTGGATCAAACTTGACCCTTTGATTTTTTTACAGATCCTCTATACCATCTTTTATTGTTTGGACAACCACCTTGCTTATTATATTTGCTATTATATCGAGGAATGATATTTGGGTAGATGGTAGGGTAATTAAGGAAGATGTTCTCTTATGATGTAGCTGGGGAAAGCAAACCCAGATTTGACCTCACGTTATCCTTCCAGCTCACATGAGAGATAAGGAACAGTAGACGGTGTGTGGGCCCATTGTACTCTCTGGACAGAAACGCCCTGGCAAAGGGAACAACGATAGGTAGTGAAATTATTGCGTGCTCTGGATTTATTAATCTTTTTGTCATTAGAAAGTACCAAAAGCATGTCTCTCTGGAGAAATGTCAAAGTCCCTCTTTTCCCGTGCTCACCTTTGACCACCGTTTTGCGCCCCTTGATTCAGTTCTGTTTCCAACTTCAAATCCATAGCATTCCCCTTCAAGAGACCCATTCTGTGGTGCAAGAATAGCAGTGTAAGTCAGGAGCTACCCCGTCAAAATCCTACAAGGACCAGGCAAGTAACATAGTTGAGTAAAGGGGGCATGTTGTGGGCTAATTGCACATCCCTCTATTAGACAATTTAGGAATATTTAGACTGTTTTTCCAACTTTTTCTAATTAAAATTTTTTGAGATATTTGTTGATCCAGGTGCATATATTTGACATAATCCAGAGAGACTCAGGTACGCCTTACTCAGTTTTCCCCAATAATAACAACCTGCAAGGTCATAGTATAATATCACACCCAGAAAACTGACATTGACATTAATTCCCATTCTTAGACACATTTTCCCAGTTTACATGTACATGTGTAAGTGTGTGTTTACTTCTATGCAATTTTATCTTGTGTTTAGATTTGAGTATTACCACCATAGATTGTCAAGAATCAAAACTCTTCTGCCACCACAGGATCCTTCTTTACCTTTTTATCTTTATTTATTTACTTACTTACTTACTTACTTTTAAAGATTTTATTTATTTATTTATTTACTTTTAAAGATTTTATTTATTTATTTGTCAGACAGAGATCAGAAGTAGGCAGAGAGGCGGAAGCAGGCTCCCTGCTGAGCAGAGAGCCCGATGCGGGGCTCGATCCCAGGACCCTGGGATCATGACCTGAGCCGAAGGCAGAGGCTTAACCCACTGAGCCACCCAGGCATACCCCCTTCTTTCCCTTTTTAAAAGCTGCCCTCACTTCCATCCTGTACTTCACCTCCCCTTCTTTGTCTCTAAGCCCAGGCAGCCATTGACCTGTTTTCTATGTCTATAATTTTGTGGTTTCAAGAATGATACACAAATGGAATCATGCTGTATGTGATCTTGTAGTCACACACATTGACTTTTGTTCACTTTGTATAATCCTTTGAAGCTCATATACCTTATCATGTATATCAAAGTTTCATTCATTTTTTTATTACTGAGTAATATTCCCCAGTGTGGCTGTACCACAGTTTGTTTAACCATTCATTCATTTAAGGACATCTGGGTTATTTCTAGCTTGAGCTAGTACAAATCAGGCTGCTATGAATATTTGTGTACATAAGTTTCTGTATATGAATGTATTTCTTTTTTTTTCCTACTTTTGGCAGAGACATAGACTCAAGAAATATTTTCCTACTGTAAGAAAAAGGATGACACAAATGCTGCACAAGTAGCATTCAGCCTCAGTGTGATAGTGCTTGTATGCTAGCTGAAAAGCATATCTCAGAGAAGTCACTTCCCAGATCCAACAACATTGCATGTGGGGATGTGGGCCCAATAATATCACATCCTTCTACTTTGAACAAAACCATAAAATCTGAAAATTTATATAAAGGTTTTTGGTTTATGTTTCTTCTATATAGGACTATATGTTTTGAAATACTGAGAGTCAAATGAAATAAGACTATAGGCTAGATATTTTTTAATACCTCATGTAAGTAAAGAATTCTGGTACTAAACTTATGAAGCCTGTGGCATCACTGAATTTACCTACGCATTGTTACTTTTACCATTATGTCAGTCTCACTTTGAATTCTTAAGTATAAGATTGGGGGAAATGGAATGCATTTAATCAGCTATGAAAGCTATTTATTCGTTCAGTAACTGTAGAGGGTCTACCATGGGTCAGGCAATTTGCACTGTGGATGCAGAATAAATTGGAGATAAGGCTCTGCTGTCGGCACACAAGGAGTAAGTAACCTGTGCATATATGATGCCTACAGACTGGTAGCTGAGAGTCAGTGTGACCTTGCTATTGTGGTTTTTCTGACCACAAACTCTATTAATAATTATTAATTATTATCATACATTTAGAAACAATGTAATATCTGATTTTTTTTTTTTTTAATCTAGGTTGCTGGGGCACCTGGGTGGCTCAGTTGTTAAGTATCTGCCTGTGGCTCAGGTCATGATCCCAGGGTCCTGGGGTCAAGCCACACATTGGGCTCCCTGTTCAGCAGGAGGCCTGCTTCTCCCTCTCCCATTCCTCCTGCTTGTGTTCCCTCTCTCTCTGCATTGCTCTCTGTCAAGTAAATAAATAAAATCTTAAAAACAAAACAAAACTTGATTGCTGGCTTTTGTTAAAAACCGGAGACTCAGGTATAAATGAACTTCCATTCCAATATGGGCAGGTCAGTTGGAGTTGAAGGTGAGCTACTGCATTAGGCAGGCCTAGTACTGTTCTGTTAGCCATAGTCTCCTCAGCCAGCCTTCCTCATTTATATGATCTACCTGGCCTCTATGAATGTGTGTCTGTTACTTCTGGATTAGGGAGAGAGCAAACATTATTGAGCAAACATTTCTTGTTTGCCATGAAATCATGGCTTCTCCTAAAAGCCACTTGCTCCTTCTTGAAAAATTACTACTGAACCTGAATTACTACACCCATCATGGATGGATGTATAGAGACCAAGGCTGTTAACTTTGTTTTATATGATTGGATCATTACATTTACCTACTCCAACATTTAACTGCTAATTCCACAGTAAAACATCAGTCCTAACTTAGGATTCACAATGAGTAAAATATGAACACACAGAAAGCCAGCAGAAATGCATAATTTTTATTTGTAATCCATTTATTTTATCTTGTCAATGAAAAGTCCCAGATTGTGCTGGTTTAGAGTATCTAAATAGTCTTAAATTGAAATTCCATGTTCCAGACATCAGAATGATCAAGAGAACATGCAATAAACGCTCTCTTTAGATTTACCCATGCTATAGGTTTGTATTTGAAGCAAGGGGACAAACCAATATGCCAAAGTGGCTGTGACTATGGAAAAAATAAATCATATAATTTCTTCAAAAAATAGGAAATATTAAGATGTCATTGGCTATGTAAAGTGCTGCTTTTGGAAGAGACATCATAATGCCAATATTAACACACACTTTTATTTTTGAATTGGTGTACTGCCTTCTCAGACCATCATGAGAGAGTAGCAAATGATCAAGTCCCAGGGTATCATCAATGAACTTTGCTCCAGATTCTGTGCCTGAATTTCCCATATTTCATAACATTCTGAAGTTTATAAACCTCAAGAGAGTGTATTAAGAGCCTTGATTTTTTTAATATAAGATACCTAGAAACAAAAAGAGTTTTTATTTTTTTCCCAACAAAAAGGCTATTTGAAATACACTGCTTGATTCACACATGAACTAATCTTATAAGGAATATTTGTTCTTTTTTGTTCATAACCTGGCCTTATGACAAGGGTGAGGAAGAAGAAAAAGTTGCCCAAGGCATTTACAAGCCCTACAAAGACTTTATTAAAAAGAAAAATACCCACAAATTTGCTGCCGATCCATCTAGATCTTTTACTGTGTTGTGTCATTTCTCATGAGGGAACTGTAACTTCAGAGATTTAAGAGCAAAAAGGCACAAAAGCAAATTTTACAATGTAAAGAGTAAACCATTTAAAGATTCTCCTACATACTTGAGAGAAAAATCAGAAGCTTCAGAAAGATCAAATTTGTCTTTACCAAGGTCAATGAACACTCAGTGCAGTTAGTCCACTAAATATTTACTAAAATCACAACTTGTATAATACATATTTTATTATTATGAAGTATATTTATGACATCAGTAAGGCTTCCAAACAAAGGAAATAAATGTGAAGAAGTTTAAATTATAAAGGAAAAATCATAGCACAATTGCATGTTTCAGTAATATTTTATTACTTAATATTTTAAGGTTCTTTATGTCCCTGTTACAACTACATTGTTGCTCAAAAGCTGAAGGTGAATGAGAACTGCCACTTAGCATATGTGTTTTATAATAAATCCTCTTGACTCTCAATCCAGTTAAAGGAAGTAATAATCTTGATCATACCAAGAGAATAGGGATTTTCCTGGTTAAATGTTAACCCATGCTTCTAAATCACTCTTTTACACTGAAATTTGTTTAAAATGCTGGAAGTACCAAAAGCCTGAAATGAGTGCTCATAGATAATAGTTTTGGTGAAGGTGACGGAAGAACTAATAGGGCTCTTACTTTAAATAAGGGAGAAATTAAATCATGTTTATGAAAATACAAGCATGTCAGACAAGAGGAGAACAGATATTAGTTAAAGTCCTGACATTATTCTTAAGTCACTCTGTTATATTGGATACATTTCTATGCCACTGTATTCTAATTTTTTAAATAGAATTGCTATTTCTTACCTGGCTGAACTCTTCTAAGGGGAAAGTATGATGATAAATATACCTTGGAAAACATAATGTAACAGAAGTAGTTTTATATAGATATTGAGTCTAACACAGAGACGTCATATATATATAAGTGCAACTAAAATTTGAAGAATCTAAACATAGGTGTAGTTTCTACTTAGGACTGGAGAGACCTAGAAACAGTAACCTGTACAACCTTACAATGACAAAATAAGCAAATTAATTTTTTTTCTTAAACCTATTGAAATGCTGAGATTCAAAGGTAATCAACTAGCCCACAGTCTGAGAGGTAAGTGCCTGCAGAGAGAGATAAGATGTAAACACTGGCTTACAAAGGCAAGATAGAGACAGACCCCACCAGGAAAAGTTCAGCTAAGGTAATTGGTGGGGACCAAGAATGGACTAGTGAGAGGATGAAGTTTTCAGAGCCTCAAATTTGCATTTTTTTGCAAGTACTTTCTCCATCAACGCCACTGGTTGTTCACAGAAAATATTGGGAGAGATCTAAGAAAATCGCTCTCATGGTACAGGACTAGGGAAAGAAGTAGCAGTCAGTATGAAAGGGGCATCAGACTATATGAGCATCCTTTTCCCCATGTCCCCTGTCGAACAAATGCCTTACTCTACAGGAGAAAAGGCAATAACACTGTCACCTTTAGGGCAGTTATGAAAACTCACTGAAACTAGGCAAAGGGAACAGGAAGAAAAGCTATATTCTCGGGGAGGGGGCAGGAATACAGACAGGCTGGGCTCAGAATTACAACTTTAGAAAAGAGAAGAAACACTGAAAAGACAATATACATGAGACACAACCATACAATGCCCTACACTGATTCTTCATCAGAATAACAAGGAACACTCCCTCACCCTCCACTACCAAACTAACATGTCACAACATAGGTAACTTTCAAGAGTCAGACCTTCTTTGATGTTCAGAGATAACAAAAAGCTGATGGTTGGCAGTGAGAGCAAAAGCAAAACAAAATAAAACAAAGCAGAACAAACAACCAAACAAACTCACCAGCCACCATAAACACAACATATTGCCAGAGTATTTTGAAGTCTTCGGTGTTCTGAGGGTAAGCATACCAACTACAAAACTAAAACCCAGCTCCACTTCTAATTAGATTAACTCAGTTCACTCACACAAGGTCTATAAGAGAAAAGATGTGTCCATTTTCAAACATACAACCTACTACTTCCATCTCTACTCTTTTATGTAAGATGTCTGGCTTCAAACAAAATTCAAAATATATGAAAAGAGCAGGAGAGAAAAATTTTAAACTCCCCAAACTCCACCATAACAACAACAACAACAACAACAACAACAAAAAACAAGAACCCAATTAAAAAATGGACAAAGGACTTGAATAGTTAGAAATAAAATAATGCATATAAGTGGCCAAAAGATATATGAAAATATATTCCACATTGTTAATCATCAGGGAACTGAACATCCAAACCACAATGAGCTATCACCTCACATCTGTTAGGATGATTATTGAAAGAAAGAAAGAAAGAAAGAAAGAAAGAAAAGGAAAGAAGGAAGAAAGAGAAAGAAAGAAAGAAAGAAAGAAAAAGAAAAGAAAGAAAGAAAGAGGGAGAAAAGAAAGAAAGAGGGAGAAAGAAAAAAGAGAGGGAGAAAGGAAGGAAGGAGAGGGAGAGAGGAAAGAAGGAAAAAAGGAAGGAAGGAAGAAAAAAGATAAATTTTGGGAGGGATGTGGAGCAATTGAAAACTTTGTGCATTACTAGTGAGAATGTAAAACGATGTAGCCACTATAGAAAACAGTACGGTGGTTCTTCAAATAATTAACAATAGGATTACCCATGATTCATCAATCCTATTTCTTGGTATATCCAAAATCAGAAAAGTAAATATGAAATAAGGACGTTAAGGAAACATATGCACTCCCATGTTTATTGCAGTATTCTTCACGATAGCTAAAAAACAACCTAAATGTCCATAAATAAATGAATGTATAAAGAAAATATGGTATATATACACACACACAGCAGAATATTAATGCAGCCTTAAAAAAATAAGGAAATCCTGCCATGGAGACAACATGGAGAAACCTGGAGAATGTAATACTAAGTGAAATAAGCCAGTCATAGAAGCTAGTCACTGTATATTTCCATTTATATGAAATATCTAAAGTAGTTAAATTCATAGAGATAGTAGAATGGTGGTTGCCATGGGTTGAGGGGGAATGGAGAAATGGGAGTTTTTCAAAGTTATAAAGCTTTATTAATTCAAGGTAAATGACTTATAGAGATATGCTCTATAATAATATGCCTTAGTTAACAATACTGCATTATGTACTTAAAGTTTTGTTAAGAGGGTGAATCTCATGTTAAGTGTTTTATCATGTTAATAATAATTTAAACAAACACTTCCAAGAGACAAAGCGGTCATCAGAAGTAAATTCATTAAAGAGGCAGATATTACAACTGTTGAAGAGATAATTTAAAATGACTCTGATTAATGTTAACATTGTAATGGAAAAATATGACAACATGCAATAGAAAATTGATCATTTCAGCTCTGACATGGAAACCATGAGAAGGATTTAAACAAAAACGCAAGAAATGATAAACAGTGATAGAGACAAAGAATGCCTTTTTTTTTTTTTTTTAGGAAACAAAACACAGCGTCCAAGAACTGTGAAATCATATCAAGTTGACTAACCACATATTAAAGAAGCACAGAAATACCAAAAGGACATCAAAACCCTCAAATATAGACATATTACTCAAACAGGCAAAGAGAGTGAGAGAGAGAGGGAAACTTGAAGGTGGCTAGAGGAAAAAAAAAAATTACATATAAAGTACAAAACATAAGAATTTTGTAGACTGCTTTTCCAGTCATGACAGGTAGAGGACAATGAAATGGCATTTTTTATAGTGCTATAAAAGAGTAAAAAAATAAAAATAAAAATAAAAATATTCACAAAAGCAAAAGTTTGGCTTCTAGTTAAAGAAAGCAGATTGGCTACTTATGTTTACCATGTGTCCCTTCTTAAAATAAGTAAAATGGTGTGAAGGGATAATAAGAACATGAATCCGCTACAAGAGAAAGTCTAAGAGGACACTCATTTGGTATAAACTTTCAAGATTAAAGTGAAAACGAAAGATAAACATGCAAAGAAACACTTCTGAAGAAGGAGAAGTCTAGGAAACAGAAGAGAAGTTTAGCAAAAAGTTTATAATTGTACTCAGAAAAATTTTAGAAAATTTTGCATCATAAAATCAGGATGTTATAAAAAAGGAAATAATCAGAGAATAATAAACAACATGTATAGTTGTTAATATAAATGATTCCACAGAATACTGGAAAATAAATTTGAGGAAATCTTCCAAAGGGCAAAATGGGTGGGTGGATGGGGGGGAAGCCTAGACCAGAAAAAAAAGGAATATATGTGAGAAGATCCACTACATCAAAGATACACTCAGGTTCATCAGTAAGAGGAGATACTGAAAAGAGGAATAAAGAAAACAGAGTAATTAAAATAATCAAAACACTAATAGAAAAGAATATCCCAGAACAGGGAAAACATGCATATTCAGATCAAGAACACCCAGCAAATGCCAAATACAATAAATGAAAATACAAACACTACAAAATAATTAGTATAGAAATTTCATATCAAAATAATGTCAGTTATTATTTTACTATTTTACAGTTTTCTAAGCAGAGCTGAAACAGTGACCGAGTCATACACTGAGCTGCAGACTGGTGCTCAGGCCAATTCAACCTCTAAGCAGGGAAGTGAGAATTTTTATATTCTCCCTCCCACCACACTCTTTCTGGGAGCCCTTCTGGGTGCTTCAGTTCAAGGTGGGACAGAGGATCCTTAAACCTTTTAATATCAACTTTGATGTGATTTTTTCAATACCTGTGTTCTAAAATTTCCAACTTGAAGACGGCCTTTGGCTTTCTTGCCTTAGAGTTAGGCTCAGGAGACAGCGCTCTCTCGGTGGAGGAGCCAGATAGTAAACATCTTAAGCTTTGAGGGCCACTTACAATACTGTCTTCTTCCTTGTCCTGCTCCTTCTCATCTTCCACTTCCTCTGCTTCTTCCCCATACTTCTCTTCTTCTTTGTCTTCTACTTCTTCTATTTCTCTTCCCTTCTTTTTTTTTTTTTTTTTTTTTTTAATTTTTTACAACCCTTCACCAGTGGAACAAACAATTGCCAGCTAGAGGCTTCCTCAAAAGTAGGCCTTGGGCCCCAATTTTCCAACCCTGCTCTAAGTCATTATCAGGGACTTCAAAAAGTCAGAGTTGACAACATGTCTCAAGATTATTAAGCCTACTGAGTGGTGACTCCCCTCACTACCTCATTTTAAATACTGCCTTAAGTACATATAACCCATCAAAATGTTTTAAGGATTTGATCCATTTATTGTCTTCAATGTTTTTCTTTTCTTTTCTTTTTTTTCCTTTCCTGTCCTTTCTTCTTTCTTTCTTTCTTTCAACCTGCAGTTCTACAATTATTTCATAATTAACTTTTATAGTTGGAAGGATCTAATAACTCTGTTCTGAACAAACCATGTAAAATCACCTCACAACATGTTGTCTCCATCACTGTGGTAGGTAGAATTCTAAGATCCTTCCATACACTTTTACCTCAGGGTACACACACTGTGCAATCTCATCCCATTGAATGGGGCAGGATTTCTTTTTTTTTTTTAAGATTTTATTTATTTATTTGACAGACAGAGATCTCAAGTAGGCAGAGAGGCAGGCAGAGAGAGAGAGAGGAGGAAGCAGGCTCCCTGCTGAGCAGAGAGCCCAATGGCTCGATCCCAGGACCCTGAGACCATGACCTGAGCCGAAAGCAGAGGCTTTAACCCACTGAGCCACCCAGGTGCCCCAGGGCAGGATTTTTTTAAAATATGATTGGACTTTACTTCTGATAAAAATCAAGTTGACTAATTAAAAGGGAGATTAACCTGGATGGGTCTAATTTAGTCCAGTGAGCCTTTACAAGAAGGAATAGGCCCTTCCTGAGGAAGAAGTTTTGAAAGCAGCAGACATTCTCCAGTGGGCTTAAAGAAGGCAGACGGCAGGCTGTGAGAGAGCCTGTGGAAGGGTCAAGTGGCAAGGACCAAGAGGAGCTTCTAAGAGTGGAGAGTGGTCCCTAGACAACAGCTGGCAAGAAAACCGGGACCTCAATGACATAGTTTTCAGAAACTAAATTCTGTCAACAACCTCATGCATTTGGAAAAGGACTCTGAGCTACAGATACTAATGCTACCAGGATGATACTATGTTTGCAGCCTTAGGGGATGTGTCACAGGGATCCCAGTCAAGTCATGCCACATATCCGACCGGTAGAACTGGGAGATAACATGTAGGTGTTTTAAGCGGCTGCGTTTGTGGTGATTTGTCCCACAGCAATAGAAAACTGAAAGAATCCGCACACCCAAATGTCCTTTATTCTCCTTCTTTTTTTACTTTTGTAAATCCTGTCCATGCTTCTATTCCCACTTACTTCCAGAATCTTTAACAGTAACCTATCTTTTTGCATAGTGTTTTCCCATGTCTTACGGGTTTAGCAAATATTGTCTATTCCAGGGATAGAATATGTAATATAAACAGTTATTTTAAATCTTTTTATCATGTCTTATTTCCTCCATTAAGAAGTACAGGGACCATCTCCCACATATACTTTCTATACCTCACAGACCCCAACATGATCACTACCTATGAGATACTCAATAAAACTGACAAATTACTAATAGCTTCACTTTCACAATATACCATCACCATGATCCCACTATTCAAACCATCCCTCATGGATTCCCAATTAAATGGTAAGGGGGGAAAATTAAGAATCTATAGCCATTGGGTCAACTGGCAGGATGACATTTTAGATTTCAAAATACTGTATTAGCAAACCCCCATCTATATCAATTCAACATAGGATACATCAGGAAAACCAGCAAAACTTCTGGATCAAAGCCCATAGCATCTCATGTAAGATTTTCTGGCTGTTATATTTGCAAATAGAGACAGCAATTTGTAGATGATGACTTTCGCATGAGCAGATTTAGAAGACATTGAAGAAAGAGGCTCAGACAGAGCACATGTGTGCTGTTGATGGGCAGTGGCATACTGTTCCATCCACTGCCCAGGTGTCGTTGTTTCTGAAGCTGTGATGGTGAGTCAAGGAACCTGTTTAAAAAACCCCACAGTCTCCTAACCACAGCCACCTGGCTTATAATTATAGACTTTATTATAAATAGATATAAGCTTTGAGTGATTGGTTATTGTGTACAAAGTATTCAACCGTGGACCACCTGATTCTCACACTCTGCTATACCTTCTCCTTCCTTTGATACATCCTGGCTGTTAATAGAAAAACACCTGTTTCCTGATAGTCTTCCAAGCTATAGAGACATACATTTATATAGAAACAGCTGGGAGAAAGGTCCTTGTGAAGGACAACAAATCCAATTCTCACCATCATGAAGCTTTCTCCTGTCGCAGCTGATGGAAGCAGCTAAGCCTGCCTTGCATCACGATGGCACAAGCTACCACACACAGAGTGAAGCTAGGGTTAGTCTTTAACTACTTTGGAAGGATTAAGAAAATCCAGCAGCAATAAGGCTAGGATTTCCATTTGATCCTAGAAACAAACAAACAAAAAAATGTTTCTAAAACCACAGGTGAATGATATACACTGGGAGCCAGAAGCCAGGTTGCAGGCATTCACTGCTTCTTTCTCGTGTCTTTTTCTAGCAGCTGCGCACACCTACACTATTTCCTTCCAGATACACAGACACATGGGACATCCAGCTTCAATGATAAACAGGGAGCAGCTAAAGAAAATGAATGATGACAGGAAATGAAAGTGACAGTGACAGTTTGTGGTTGTTTGATTACTTAAATGCAATGAATGGTGGCCACAGCGTTTCCTGTCAACAAGTGTCTGTATAGAAAAATAAGAAAGCAATCAAAACAGTAACTGACGTTTCGGGGCATTTCAGAGAAGCCCAGGGTTTCATGCTCAGCAAAACCATCTGTTTAGTATCCTTGACAGGCACTACCACTCATCCTGAAAGGAATCAGGACAAAGCTGAAGTGGGTGGATGTGATGCCCGCTCAGGATTTTAACCTCCAAGGGAAGGTGTGCCAGAAGATGGAAGATTAGTCTAAATGACCTCTATGTCACATCCAGCGCAACAATTCCAGAAATGATGCAAGATGATGAGTTGGGACATTAGTCCTAATGCAAATCTCATTAGTAATTTACTCATGTGATCTTAAATTAGTTAATTTACTTCTCTGTCCCTTAATTCCTCCTCCTATAAAAATGCTGTGTTTCTTTCTTGCTATCAACCCAGGACTCTGTTAGACCTATGAGGCATAGTGAAAAATTACACAATGGCAGAAGCATTGGGCATCCATACACCATCAGATGTGAGTATGACTCTGGAAAGAAAGGGGAAACTGCATGCAGTATCAGCACTGCATTCACTATTGAGCATGTTTTCTGGGCTGAAGGAACATTTTCAGATCCCACCATACTTTCCTCTCATCTTTCCTCTAAGGCTTCCCACTCTCAAGCCAGAGGTCTTGCCATTTTCTCCTTTAAATCTGGATCTAGTCTTACCTCTTAAGTTGTCTCTGATTTCTTCTTTCAACCACTCCAGCTGAACCCCCTACTCCCTCTTGTCCAAGAGGAAGCCCTATCAATTGTCTTCCTCCCAATAAGCTCCTCCCAGCCAGAAAAGTGTGAACTTACACAGCATGGTTGAGCCTTTCTCATTGAGATGCTTCTCTTCCTTTTTCCTAAAAAAAAAAAAAAAGAAAAAAGAAAGAAACTGCTTTAGAGAAATATGACTGTAATTAACAACTGACAAAAATATCTGGGCTTGAGTTGAAGTGGGAAATCACGGAGGTTAGTTACTTATTTTCTCATGCATTTACCATTTGTTCTCTTTTCTCAGGGAAGTTGAAAGACCTGAGGTTCAAACTTAATAAGGCCTCATACTGTTTCTAAGAGTATTTACAACATACAAAGTATAAGCCAGTGCATTGCTTATATTTAAATTTGTTTTCACTCATCTGAGCCATTACACAGTATGCCATCCCTAAACCTTTTATAATAAGGAACACACGTTTCTCAGCCACAAAAGGGAATGAAATGTTCAGCAATTTGAGCTCTCTGGTACTGGGAAGGTGACAAAACATTTATATGCATCCCATCCATTCTACTGATTTGGCTCCTGCATTAGAAGGGATTGCCTGGGGCAGAGTCCTTTTACTATGTACATGTTCTTGGGAATTAGCAGGTGAACCAAATGGTCCACAGTGATGACAGCAACATTTTTCAAAAGACTCAACTTTACTAAATGAATTCCCAAAAAGCATTTTCTCTTTCTGAAAAACAACAACAATTTTAAAAATGTTTAATTGATAGCACAAATATTTTTAGCCCCTTTAAAAGGAATATTCTAAGAACCCAAAGACTAAGCTATAAGCAATATGTTTTCACCTATATAAGAATGTCTGCACAATCCACTTTTTTACAAGATGCCTTCAAATTTTTCACTGATTTTTTTAAATCTACTGTCAATGGCAAATTACTCTGGAGAGTAGTCTCATGTTGGGATACTCATGGCCTGGAACTTAATATTTAAAATACTAGTCCTTGGGGCACCTGGGTGGCTCAGTGGGTTAAGCCACTGCCTTCGGCTCAGGTCATGATCTCAGGGTCCTGGGATCGAGTCCCGCATCGGGCTCTCTGCTCAGCAGGGAGCCCGCTTCCTTCTCTCTCTCTCTCTGCCTGCCTCTCAGTGTACTTGTAATTTCTCTCTGTCAAATAAATAAATAAAATCTTAAAAAAAAATAAATAAAATAAAATAAAATAAAATACTAGTCCTTAAAGACAGTATATATATATATATACACGCACATACACATATATACATCATTCTGGGTTATTTTTACTCCTTGAGTTAGAAGTAAAGAGATCTCTGGATTCCAGTCTCAATATTGTAAATAGAGTAAGTCAATTTAATTTTTCTGTGCTTAATTTTTCTTATGTGTAGAATAAAGAAATTTTTAGATAATTCTTAAGCTCTCTCCACAAAGTTTATGATTACGCTATTTGAGAATTTTACTATATACATTGAAAAAACATACTTCCAAAGCTTGAAAAATTTTTACTTTTAAAGATTTTATTTATTTATTTGGCAGACAAAGATCACAAGTAGGCAGAGAGGCAGGCAGAGAGAGAGAGGGGGAAGCAGGCTCCCTCCTGAGCAGAGAGCCCGATGTGGGGCTCAATCCCAGGTCCCTGGGACCATGACCTGAGCTGAAGGCAGAGGCTTTAACCCACTGAGCTACCCAGGTGCCCCCAAAGATTTTACTTTTAAATTATTGTTGTAATACTTCTTTTTTAAATGAGCATTTATTCTTTTTTTTTTTTTTTTAAGATTTTATTATTTATTTGAGAAAGAAAAAGCGTGAGAGGAAAGAGGTCAGTGGGAGAAGCAGACTCCCTGTCCAGCAGGGACCCCAATGTGGGACTCAATCCCAGGCTCTAGGATCATGACCTGAGCTGAAGGTAGGCTCTCAACCAGCTGAGCCACCCAGGCACCTGCCTGTAATACTTCTTGTAGTTCTTGTGATTCTGTAATACAATAATCACTATCAGTCTTATAATAATCTTATTTAATATTAATAAAAATAACACAGAGGACATGGGAGATGGAGAGGAGAAGGGAGTTGTGGAAAATTGGAGGGTGGGGACAAACCATGAGAGACTGTGGACTCTGAGGAACTAACTGAGGGTTTTGGAGGGGAAAGGGGTGGGAGGTGAGGTGAGCCTGGTGGTGGGTATTGTGGAGGACACGTATTGAATGGAGCACTGGGTATGCATACACAATGAACTCTGGAACACTGAAAAGAAATCTAAAACATAAATAAAAATTAAAAATAAATACATAAATAATAACTAGAAATAAAAATAGAAATAATAGCTCACATTCAAATTAAATATTTTGATTTTTTAAAGTATTATTGCACAGAATAGCTCTATATGTCCATTGGGAAAGAGAAAATTATTACTATTTTAAGGGTCATGTTGGTTCAAAGTCATACAAGATGTTAGCAGCAAAACCTAGAATGAGGCTTTTTAAACTTTAAGAACCATAGTCATAATATCATTTGTATGACACTACATCTTTTAGAAAGCAGCTCTGGAAAAGGAAATTTAAGAAGCTAACCTCTTGAGCAGTCCATTTACTTTCTGCCATTATCTGGAGTTGGCCAAGAGGTGTTTTTGTGCCGTTCTCTGCCCACAGAATCATTCAGGAGCCATGAGTATGTTTTTTCAAGTTTCCAAGGTGAATATATGTGTGTAGCCTTTAGGAATTTTCTGGGGGAGGGTCAAACTTCTCTTAACATAGATATGTTTTTCATTTTACATACATTTAGAAACTAAAAAGGTGTACTATTTTAGGCACTGGTAATACTATGAAAACAAAACAGACATATTAGCTATTCTTGTGGGGTTTATATTATGCTTGGGTGGAATGAAAATTCCCCAAGGAAGTGGGGATAAACAAGACAATTTCAGAATGGAATGATGCTATACAATATGATCATGTGATAAAGAAATTTTGGGGGTTGGAGAGAGTGCTACATTACTTTGGAGGGTAAGAAAATCCTCATATGAATGCTTACCCATCCTGAGGAAACAAATAGGTAATCCAGTCAGCAAACAAAGAAATAGTGCTGAGAGTAGTCTCAGGAATCTTTCCTACTTCCACAATAGTCGATCCCCAGAGTCTAGCAAATACCTGAAAATCAAATATTAAAAGGATCTTTTTTTTTCTTCTGGTTGTTAATCTATTAACATTCAAATGCTTTTGAGAGAACTATATTAAGTCTATCCTCTTAATCTTAGTCTAAATTGGTTTAACATATTTTTTCCTATGAACAGCCATTTTTTTTAAAATTTTTGGCAATCATTTTTTTATTCACTGAGGTATAATCTACATGTATGAAATATTACCTATCTTTGTTGTATAATTGGCTGAGTCCTAACAAATGCACACCATGTTGCTATTACCCAAAACAAGATATAGAACATTTACATCACTTCAGAACATTCTTCTGTGTTCTTTCCAGTTATTCTTCTTGTATCTTCAGGGATACCCACTCTTCTGATTCAGATCATCTTGCATTTGTTTTGCCTGTTCTTGAACTATAGCTATAAACTGAACCATGCAGTGCATACCTTTTAATGTCTGTCTTCTTTAGCAGCATAACATTTTTGAAGTTTGCTAATATTGTTGCATGTATAGGTAGTTTATTTTTGTTCTTTCTTAAACAGTCAGATAACATTTGATGTGGGAAGAGAAACCCCAGAGACTGTAAAGAAGAAATGTGAAAACAAGTAGGCACAATAGTCTTCAAAATGGGTTCTCTGAACCAGTAGAATCAGTATCAACTTCAATAGGAATTTGTTAGGAATGTACATTCCTTGGCCCCACCCCAGACCTACTGAAATAAAAATTCTGGGTGTTTGTCCCAGCTATCTGTCTTTTAACAAGCTCTCCAGATGATTCTGAAGCACATTACAGTTTGAGAAGCAATGAGTAAAAGAAAGCATAGCTAGGGCATAAAATCTCCTTAAAAGGATCTGGGAACTGTGGAAAACAAAATGTGTTTCACTTTCCTGTTTTACATAGAATCCCTGATGTTCCAAGAAGGGGAGAGAAGCATTCATAGAAATGACCTTTGTAAATCCTCTTCAGTATTAATGCCTACCTTGACTTCAAATAGTTCAGTGACCAGTTCTGATGTAGACTCTGAGTTACCCTTCCATAATTCAGATAAATCATCCAAAATATGTGGGAGACTTGTAGTAAGTAACAATAACACCCAATAACGAGTGCTAATCTAGTTCTTACACGCAAAGGAAAACTCCAGACTGTGAAAATGAACAAACCAATTCATCCGGACTTTGAAAATATTTTGTATTTCTTACAAATCAACACAAATAAAAAAGAAATGCTATAACATAAAACTTTTAAAAATTATTTAATGGTAAAGGAATATTTTTGCAGGAAATTCATTTTGCAAATTTGTGTTAAAAAAAAAAGGAAAAGAAGATGAACTAAGCATAGGGAAAACTTTACAAGAATACTAATCATTGGCTTGAAATTAGAGAAAAAGATCAGAGATCTTCATGAGAGTTTGAAAGAAAATATCACTCAATTCAAATCAGAATCAAAACCAAGGGCAAGAAAGTTCCAGCAGGACTTAGGTTTCTGTGACAAAGCCTTCTCTATTCTAAGAAGACCTTGACTAAAGATATCTGACACCTTAGTTGTTATTTAACTTAATTTAATTATATTGAGGTTAGGTTTATCCCCAGATAGTCCAGAGAATAAAGACATTGTAACAGTGACAGCATAGTGCTTTAATCAAGAAAGACCCCCCCCCAAAAAAAAAACCCACACACATACATATATGGATAGGTACAAAATCCATTTTCTACATAAGGAGCATGATTGTATAAAACACAACTGTTATACCCTTGAGGCCACCCAAAGTAAAAAGACCAGACAATAAAGCAGAACTGAAAGGGAACATGGGTGATAAATGAACTTTCAAAACACTCATTTAATTCTCATCATCAACCTTGAGCTACCAATTCTACCCTGGTCATAAAAGTCATTTTTCCTTTAAATGGAAACATACAATAAATGAATCTATTGACTAGTTTTACACCGTATGTCACTCAAGAACATGTCACATAAACCTTTTTCTAGAAGACGTTTTCTGAGACCCTTAATAATCTGTTCATCAAGCTGAACTGAGGACATGAAAAGCTGATGATCAATTTAAAACTACCAGAGGTCAACACTGGGAGCTTAAGGAAGCTTTAGTGAAGGAGTGAGAATCACAGATATCCCCAGCACATGGAAATAATGATGGTCATCAAACCAAAGGATAGTTTGATGTTCATGTGGGCTGAAGGTAATATCCCTTCTGTACCTTTTGCAGATATCAGTTGCAAAATAGATAGTTGATGATAGATAGATAGATAGATAGATAGATGGTTGATTGATAACAAGGAGAACACAGAAAGTGAGTTTGTTCTTACATAAACCCTTAAATCATCGAAGGGCCCATTTTCCCAAAAGACCTAAGATGCACATGTGAAATGCTCTCTCTTCTAGGTGTTCTGAATGGGCTATAATTTTACCACTGAATGTTACATGGACAATCAGTATTGCCTGAAAGCGTCTTTGAAATCCAGAGTCTCAGGCCCTGTCCCAGAACTAATGAGTCAAATTATGCATTTTAATAAAATACTCATTGACTTGTATGCACTTAAAGTTTGCGATGCGCTACAGCTGCAGGATTTTAGGTTATTAGTTTCTCTTAGGGCTATAGTTTTCTCATGTTTACCTGATTATTATATCTACCTGGAAACATATTCACCTGATTATTATATTTACCTGGAAACATATTCAAACTGTATCAAACTACTCAGAATGACTGAATCATAATCTCCATATTTTTAAAAAGTGTCCTAGTTTCTTATAACCCAAGTAAGTTTGAAAAATGATTGCCTTAGGCTATCATGGAAGGTCTGGTTCCACATGTTGTGTCTAAAACCAAGTCCGTTGACATACAATTTAGTCTTATTTTTGTTTTCATTTATGTAAATACTGAGTATGTTTGGCTGTGGCAAAATAAATAAGTGGCAAGTATAAGGGACTGGAAGAAATAAGGAAGTGACAAGCTTGTTAAGATGGATAGATTGTGTGCATATGTACTTGGGTGCATGCCTCCCCTATATAAAAAAACCCTGGTCAAACCAGTGAACCACACCCATCTCCAGATGACTATGTACCTGCCAAGATGCTTCAGACAGAGAAGGTTAAGGTAGATTTCTCATTTTCAATCAATTGTATTGCCCTTCTAAACACAAACACACAGCCTACTTTCTTTCTTTTTTTGTCTGAATATCTATCTTAGGTTAGGTTCTCTAGGAAACAAATTCTAAGATTTGTGTGCAAATGTTCATTGACGATACTCTCAGAATCAGTTCTATGGAGAGTGGGATGTGAAGAACCTAGGACTGGCCACAGGGAAGATAGGAACTTGATGTAGTCATAGCAAAAGACATTCCTGAAGGGAGACTCAGCTGAGAGCTATCAGCTATTAAGATTTTGTGGCTGGAGGTATAAATGCCTAGTCCTGAAGGGAATCTGGACAGTGCCCCACAGCATTGATTACATCACAATCTATTACAATGGTAAATAAATTTTCCGTTTTTAAATCTCTAAAAAGCAGGATGAAATACCTTATGTCTGCCTTTATCTCAGAATCTTACTTAAAGAATAGTCAGGGCAGTTTTGTTTGTATTCTCTACTTTCTTCTGTTGGTTGACAGATTTTAAATGATTCCTTCCACATATTGATTGGGGAACTACAAAGTGCAGAACGTCTTCTCTTTTTTTTAATCTGCTTTATTAACAGATGAGATTTTGTTTTATGTAGTCTGAAAAAAATCCTCAAAGGTGTCAAAAATTAACTAGGCTATTAACTAAAGTCCACGTCATTTTCCTGAACTTAATTTTTGTAAGATTAAGTGATTCATGTCATAATTTTCTGAAGGTGCTCACATTCCTGATTGGATTATTAATTTGTGTTTATTATAGGGACTATGGTATAATGTTTTATCTTAATTAGTATTTTTATGTGTATGTTTTTAAATATGTATATAGCCAGTTTTTATGCTGTTTTCCTTTCTAACATAACTAAGGTTAAGTGTTTTCTTCCAACAAAGGGAATTTATATTCAAATTAAAAGTAATTACAGATGCTTTATCAAAAATAAAGCAACTGGCAGTTGTGTGAATAGACATCTTCTCCACAGTAATAAAATGCAAACTGGGTAACCTCTGAGTTTATGGTTTTGGTGATGTTTCTTCTGGAGAAAAAAACAAATAATAAGTTTTATGTACAGAATATATTTGCCAACAGGGAAATATCTATCTTTAATTCTTAGTGGCATCTTTCCTTTATTCAGGAGAGAAAGTTGACTGGCCTTCACATGCATAGTATATCTAGAAAGATTTGAATGATGTAAAGATTGAAAAAGAATGGTTGTATTTTTTTCCCTCACTCTTTTCACAATGAATTGAGTAGTTTTGAAATTATGTACACACCTAACATGTGCTAAGTACCCTCTTTTTGCTAGATACTATGACAATTGCCAGAGCTACAAAAACAAATAAAACAGAGTTCTGGTCCACCAGGCATTCAAATTTTAGTGGACAAATTATGTTGAGGTTCAATGATTAAGAAAACCAACAGAATTGAACAAATGTTCCATTTTCTATTTATTTTTGTTGTCAAAAAGCAGCTATTGCAGCAAATATAACCTCCGAGATACTTGTTTCAAAGAACAGATGAACAGTTTGTTTAGACATCAAAATATTAACCAGAAATATAAAGTTTTAAATCCACATTTAATTTTTTAATAATAAAGAAAACAACTTATTTAATGAGTTTTTTTTTAAAGGTAAGTATAAACATTCTTTATCTTCTGACTCTGTATTCAAAGTGTTAAGAACCTGAAAAACAGACTAAGGAAGAGGACCCAATCTCACGCTCTCATCAGAGCTTAATAATGCCTGCAATTCAAAGTTCTTAAGTGTAAAACTTTACATTCAAAGCAACTCCAGTCAAATGAAGTTTCAAACCACTGGCAGACAAAAGTCTATATAATGTGGTGTTCTTCAATTTGCTCTCAGAGACTTAATTTTCTTATTGGAAAAAGTGAGAAGATCATCCATTTATTTATTCAAAAATATTTATTGTATATGTGCCAGTGAAATGGAGACACAATTCTAAACAAAAGTAACACATTGCCCACTCTCAGAAAGCTTGTAGATTTGTGGAATTTGTCAAAAAGATGAGAAATTGGAATGTGGTATATAAGTACAATTCTGACTGATAATCAGTAAACTAGGAGGTTGCTTGCAATGGCTATGTGACCTGGATGTCACAGTCTAAGGAAATCTTCCTGGAAGAAGTGAAGTTTAATTGGAGGTCAGAGAAGTGACCAAATTCCTATGGTGGATGACTAAGTGGGTAGGGAGAACAGGATTTTAAGTGTTATATACATGAGGGGAAATCGGTGTAAAGTTTCAGTGACCATGATTGGAACCAACAAAACTTAGGGCTGGTGGTGGCAGGTAGGTAACAGTGATGCAGAAGATGAAACCAGAGAGTTGAGCAGGACTTTGAAAGGAGAAGATTTTAATGGAAGTTCTTCTGATGGGGGGAATTACATGATCATATTTACATTTTAGAAATATAATTCTAAACAGCTTGTAGCTACTATGTAAGAAAAAGAAAATTCCTCTCTAAACTGGGGATGCAAAGAAATTCAGATATTTAAAGGACATTTCTAATGGACAACTAGAAAGAATAGTCAATGTTCAGGTGTGGAGAATGAGAAAAAGAACAGAGGAAAAATGATACCCGACTTTCTGACTTTAGCAGTTGAAAGGGTAGTCTTGCTATTTGCTTCAGAAAATAGGAGAAGAAGGAAACTCAGCAGTCACAATAATGTATTTTCTTTTGGACAAGTTGTTTTGGGTAGATCTATGGATAGCAGTATATAGGCATATAGATGATAGGTTTTGGGTAGATCTACGGATAGCAGTATATAGGCATATAGGCGATAAGTCATGAAAAATATCTGGGATGGAAACATAAATTCTGAAATCAGGCAGAATATGTTATGTGATATAGGTACTCCTGCCTATTGCAGAGGTTGGAATATGAGCGAATTAGAGGAGCAAGGAGACTAAGAAGAGGTAGCAAACTGGACTTGGAAGAAGCATCAGTGTGGTAGAAGAAAATTTGGAGAACAAGTAATAGTAACAAAAGGAACAGAATATTTCAGAAATACAAAATGGTCAACAAAATCAAGGGGTGCAGAGAAATCAGGTTAAATAAGACATAAAAGATTCCCAATGGCTATAGTAACAGAAGAAGATGCAGTTGCGCCAGGACAATCAGTTTCACTGGGGGCATAGGAGTAGGGACTGGAGGGCGGGGTTGTGGCATGAAAGGGAGGATAAGAGACACACCTGAGAACGTTCTTAGGAAGTTTGGATAGTCAGGAAAGCTGAGAATCAAGGCTACAGGCTAACATGGAACATCAGTTTTCTTCATTTGTTGAATATTGGAAATGTTTAACTTAACTAACTAAGACACCAAAGAGCACAGTAAAGGAGCTGTTGAGGCTGAAATGTGGAAGTGAGGGAAACTGATGGAGCAAGTGGCAGCAGTTTCAATCCCATGGCTCCTGCATTGGCTGTGGATTGGAGAGGTCAGTTTACCTGCTGAGGGGAAGATTAGCTTCTTGGTCAAAAGATTGAGAAAAAGGGAGTTGGCTTAAATCATTTGCAGAAAATAAGAGAAGGTAGCTACAGAAATACTGGATTTCTGAGCAGAATCCACGACTAGCTGAGGTGAGAGATCCTGGGATTATAGCTATGATCAGAAACATGAAGGTAGACAGGATATAAAAAAATAGATGAGTTGGTTCATGGTAAACTTTTTTTTCTGGAGCAATCAGAAAAAGATCAACAATTCTTGCAGATGAGAATATTAGCTAGGTTGAAATTAATGGGATATACCCCTAGAAGGTATGTGTGTAAGCAAGTGTTCTGATTTTATTAATTGCCATGCAACAAACTACCCCTAAAATTAATGGCATCAAAACAACAACAATCACTTATTTTGTGGAAAAATCAGTAGTTTGGAAGATGTCATCACTGTTTAATGGGCCATTATGGGGGAGGGCTCAACTGTGGTGAAGAATCCACTTGTGAGATGTTTTACATGCATGTTATTGCTGGGGAGTTAGTGCTGCCTGTTATCTGGGATCTTAGCTGGCTGACAATTAGTGGCCTCATTTCTCTCTGAGTGGACCTCTTCAAGGGATTGCTTTGGCTTCCTCACAAAATGTCAGCTGGGTTCTAAGAACAACTATTCCAAAATATAAGAAGTGGAAGCTGATGGTCTCTTGAGACCTGGGCCTACAAACCAGCATAATGGCACGTTTCCCTTATTTTCTTGGTCACTTTTCAACAGTCCATTCAGGCTTGCAGGAAGTCAGCTGAGTCTGGCTGGATTGTCTAGATTTCTAGAGGATGTCTGTTGACATCCAATGTTGATATTCAGTGATGCTCGTTTGTACACCCGTGTGTGTGTATGTGTGTGTGTGTGTGTGTGTGTGTGCATGTGCATATGCACACTTGCACTCTTGTGCAGGGGCTGGCTGAGAGGTCCAGGGTGTGGTGGAGGCTTCTGCTCTCTGAAATGTTTACAACACTCTGTCCAGTGCAGGTCCTGCTGAGTCCTCTCATCAACAAATCATAAGCACCTCCTTGCCAACTACCATGGGCAGAGATATCTGGAAAGTGCGTGATATACCAATGCCCACTTCAAGAGCAAAAATATAAACCATGGTTCTGACAATTATTGCAGCTGAAAAGCATAATGAATGAGTTAATCTTTTATTGAAAACTGAACTTGGAGAATTTTAGACTCTTCTTTTTTTTTTTTTTTAATCGAAGCACAGTTGAAATATAATGTTATGGTAGTTTCTGGTCGACATCATAGTGATTCAACAATTCTATATAGTATACAATGCTCACCACAGTAAGTGGAGTTACCTATCTATCACCAGACAAAGCTATTACAATCTTATTGACTATATTCCCTACACTATACTTTTCATCTCCATGATTCATTTATAACTGGAAGTTTATACCTCCTAATCCCCTTCACCTATTTCACCCATCCTTCTACCTCCCTTCCTTCTGGCAAACACTAATTTGTATTTATGAGTCTCTTTCTGTTTTTTTGTTTGGGTTCATTTGTTTGTTTTGTTTTTGTGATGTACACACACACACACACACACACACACAGGAATATTAATCAGTCATAAAAAAGGATGAGATCTTGCTACTTGCAACAACACGGATGGAGCTGAAATGTATTATGCTAAGTGAAGTAAACCAGTGAGAGAAAAAGACAAATACCATATGATTTCACTTACCTGTGGAATCTAGACTCCCATCTTTAACTCACAGAGGAACACTTGTTAATTTTATATTCCAGGTAAGTTTCCTGCCCTCCTCGAGAATTTGAAGTGTCCAAAACAAAAAGCTCATATCCCTTTTACCACTTCTTTGTTCTCTGTTCTCTCACTCATTCTCACCAACAGATGTCTTAGATTATTTCTATTATTGGAAAGTTGATCATTTCTAGGAAGGGAGCTCTTCCTTAACCCAGCAGTTTGAGAAGAGGTAAGAGTAGCCTTCAGGTCATGAAAAGATTTTTGAGTGGTATGCAAGCATGAATAGGTTTGGAGAATCAATTTCTAGTTATTCAAATTCCATATAAAGTTTCTTCCAGAAAATTAATTTGCCTAAGAATCATCCTCCCTTCAAAATAGCCATTTTACAGAAGAAGCACACATCTCCCATCCATGCTAAACAGTAAAATGATTCATTGTCCTGAGATGCAAAATTTAATGCTAGTCAAAGGGGAAATCAAAACATTGGGTTGGCAACAACTTCCTTTACAGATTAATCAAAGCTTTCTTGTCATATACATATTTCTATAAAAAATGAAGAGTGGCATTAAAAACAGGTTGTTTGGTCAGTGTTGAAATGTCTCACATTTAAGCTGCACAAGTCATGTAAGTTACTGACATTGATTATTTTAAATGTAACTGAACTGTTTTCCAAGACAATTAAGTTTTTCCAGATAACACTGAATAAAGCCAAAGATATAAAATTTTATGCGATTTCTTCCAGATTACTGTATTTTTTTCAATAAGGCATTTAAAACCTATCTTACCAACACATAGAATTTTTATTCCATTTGCAGTCAAGCCCATCATATTTCATTTTCTCGAAGTGTACAACATTTTATTTTCTAGTATCAAAAAATTAATCTTATGTAAATCTATCACAGAAACTTTTATAAGTCAACTAACAAATATTTGGAGGAACATATAAACTTCAAATTTATTTTATAAGTGACCTAACTACAAAAGTTGGAAGATAACAGTTTTTATGTGGTATAAATTTATTTCTTGGGGCTTAAACCCAAATCTTCTGGGAGAGTCCCAACGTTTCTTTGTTTTCCACCTAAAATGAGTGTATTCTGTTGAGTACAGGCACACATTGGTGGTGGCCTTGTTCTGTTCTGGGTTCATTCTTGGTGTGTTTTCTTAGCAGTGGAAAGCAGTTTTCCACTATTCTTGGGTGCAGAGTTAATCTAGAAGGCATAGTTTTGCAAGGTCCTGTTCTAAACCATTTAACTTGACTCTAGGGAAGAAATTCTCTGTGGGAGCATTAAGCCTCAACCTCAGTTCCTTTTGTTCCTACTGACAGAGAAGGGAGGATGGATGCAGGCCAGCAAACAGCACACTGGCTCAACCGGACCATTCTGAACCTCCCTAAATGCCCACATACTGAGGGAGAGAGGCAATTAACTATTAGAATCGTACCCCCAATTCTGCTAATATTTCTACATTCCGAGAGACAGAGTTCGTGATATCATGCTACCAGTCTTTCAGAGAAGACTTTGACTCGCTAATTTTTTGTCATAAATAGGAAACATTCATTTGCACTAGCTTTCTGGTTCAGATCATATAGGAGGAATTTCTAAATACTCCTTTTTTAATATCAAGAACTATTAAATTAGGGTATACATTAATGCAAAATTAATTATAAATGGACATGGGCTAGACTGAAGCTTAACTTTTTAGAAAATTGTGTAAGGACAAATGCAGTAGATAGATTACATTAGAATCCTTTTAAGAACATTTTCCCATATGGATTTTTACATGCATATAGTGGTTAAGAAATGTTTTGTTTCTATTTGTTTTTTAAAGACCCTGGAGAACCTCCTTTTATAAGCACTTAGATTTTATCATATGCCCTGAATGTAATTGTCTGATATGTGATCTTGTGACTCTAGTTCCTAATAAGAATAAAATACAATGAATTAAATATTTTTAAGTATTCTAAAATTAAGAATTTTTATAACTTCCTCCTATTCAAATATAAAATAAAATTGAAATATTAATGAGTGAGGACACATTCATTAATACCCATATTTAATAGCTTTCCTATTGCTTTTATGAGAGGCAGAATCATATAATGATTAAAAGCAAGGGCTTTGGAAATATTACTTCTTAGGTGCAAATTCTGGTCCTATAGTTTATTAGCCAAAAAATACATAAAAATAAAAATACCTTTTAGAAAAACATATTGATATATATAACAAAATATACCTACTTTTTCTTTATACTCAGATGGTCTTTGTTTCCTTCGAGCATGCAAATATCACTGGTATGGCTGATTTTGTGCTATTCTGGTCATGGCCACATCTCACCTGGAAATATTCTCCTTCGCTCAGGCCCTACTGCTTCCCTCCTCTAATTTCAGGGTAGATTTTTCTCTTACTGATCCCATAATTCTTTCAGACATTCATCTTGGTTTCCCCAATTTCATCAGAGATGCAGGTATACAACTGAGACTCAAAAATTGAAAATGTCTTTATTATTTTCCTAGGAGACTTTGCAACAAGCCAATGTCAATGGACTGAGAAAAAAGAAGAGCTGAAGGTAGGAGAGGAGAAGGAGTCGTTTGTAGGCTCAACAGCCATAATCCTAGTTTCTATACAGAGAAGGAACTGGCCAAATAGTCCAAGGAGAGAACAGAAGTTGTTTCTATATTACGAGATAATTAGAGATCAAGCATTTTATATTTTTTCCAAGCTTTCTAAAATGGTCAGACATTTTCCCAGTAATTTACTTTTTCTTAACAAGCTATTAAATAATTACTATCTCCATTCTATCCTCTAACTTTTGGCTGCTTCCTAGGTCCCTTTTATTCCTCTTAGTCATTTTTTGTTTTTTTTTAAAGATTCTATTTATTTAGTTGACAGAGAGAATGAGAGAGATAGTGAGAGCAGGAACACAAGTAGGGGGAGTGGGAGAGGGAGAAACAGGCTTCCCTCTGAGCAGGGAGCCCGATATGGTGCTCGATCCCAGGACCCTGCGATCATGATATGAGCTGAAGGCAGATGTTTAAGGACTGAGTGGCCCAGGTGCCCCATTCTTCGTCATTTATGACAAGGAGAATTGAGCAGGTCAAAACTGCAACTGAGATGACCATACAAATATATATAGAAAGATATCTATATCTATCTATCTATCTCTCTATATATGTATCTATCCTAGAATGACATCCCAAGGTTACACATTTAAAGTCTGATAAAACTTCATTTTGGTGAAAACATTTTTTCCCAAATGACTGATTAAACTTTAGTCTTTTCTGAGACCACAATATTGGAATTTTGATAAGAAAAAGTTCATATTTGACTGGTTTTGAACTGAGCTACATGATTAGAAGAAAGGGTTAATAAGAACAAAACCCCAAAGATAATATTATAAAGGCTTTCCACAGTTATCAGACAAATGGAGAACAAGAGAAAAAGAGGACAAGCATGGAGAAAAATGTTCCCTTTCCCAAAAGCTCTTTTTGAAAATTACTTGGAGACTTAGAGACTCTGTTGACTTTAATTAAGTGCTTATTAGATTGACAAACTTTTTAAAAAAGTGATCCTGCTTGCCATGTGGGTTTTCATATGCTCTCCTGGCTTTCCCTCTAAATTACTTTAGAACCCTTTTAGAATAACTTGTTTATGCAAGGGAAATTACTCATAACCCTTTAAAGAATTCAGATAGATTTTTACGTCCTGTGGTTACTGCTTTATTATTTTTACACAGTTTTATAATTTTCACTGAAATCTCTTAACTCCTCCATGCAAAGTCAAAGTCTTCCTAAATAGGACTTAATTCCTCTGGTACCAGTAGGGAAATAACTTATAATCTTTGGAATCTCCAGAGTCAGATGTCAACTCAGATATAATTGAATAGGTAAAGTCCTGGAGGCTAGGTCTATACCCAAATAAACAACTGAACAATTTTTCCAACCATTCATTTCAACACAAGAAAAATAAGTTCAATTGGTTATTAGTTATTGTGTAGACACATTACTACTAGCTTCTGATTGAATGTTTTAATTTTGAAATAATTTCGATAGATTTGTCTTAGCTTCAGTTTACCAAGGTGCTAGAAAACCTAACATTAAAAGAAACCTTGGAAGGATCACCTCTATAATATAATTCCTGGTCAGTTATAAAAATGACTACTTGTAGACAATATTACTCTAAAAATAACAACATTCAATAACTGTCATAGTGATTGTTTCCTTGTTCTTCTTTTCTTGTTTTATACTTCTTGCCCCTCATTATACTATTAAAATATGGCACAAGTTTTAATGTTAAAAGAGTATCACTTAAAAGCATACGATTTAGAAAACAGTAAGTATATTGATAATTACCTATTTAATACCCAATTGCTTTAAGATCTTTTGACTATTAGCAACATCAATGTATTTCTGAAGTGTTTCAACAGACTGAAAGTTATGCCTGATTTCATATTGCTTGTTGTAGTTATCACTAATGGCATAATGGTTTGGTCTGGATTAAAATTACTACCATTGCTTTTATTGTTGATAATTTATTAAGTTCAAAACTATGAGATCCCTAGTAAAGATAGGAAAAATTAGATTGAAATAAGAAAATTAGGAGAATGGGGTGCCTGGGTGGCTCAGTGGGTTAAGCCTCTGCCTTCGGCTCAGATCATGATCCCAGGGTCCTGGGATCGAGCCCCACATTGGGCTCTCTGCTCGGCAGGGAGCCTGCTTCCCCCTCTCTCTACCTGCTGCTCTGCCTGCTTGTGATCCCTTTCTCTCTGTCAAATAAATAAATAAAATCTTTAAAAAAGTGAGGAGAATAAATGTTGAATAAATCTTAAAACATGCCTATAATATCCTATGCTATGACCTACTTATATTAATTAATCTGAATGAAATTCCTTGAGCATATGTGAAACTAGGTTTAGCACTTCAGATCAAGCTAGAATTGAGATACTATTTCACACCAGTTAGAATGGCTAAAATATAAAACAATGATAACAACAAAAGTTGACAAGGATGTGGAACAAATCAAGCTTTCAAATATTATTGACGAGAGTGTAAAACAGTACAACTACTCACGAAAAGTGAATGTAATTTCTCAAAGGTATGTGTGTATCTGTTCTATGAACCAGCAGTTCCACTTGTAGGTATTTACTAGGAGAAATGAAAGCCTATAACCTCAAATATATTTGTATAAGAATGGTTCATAGCAGCTTTATTCATCATAGCTCCAAACTGGAAATGACAAAAATGTCCATCAAGGGAATAGATAAACAGATCGGGGTCAATTTATATAATTAGACACTATCCAGCAATAAAAAATTATAGATGCTCAAGATGAATAACATGGTTGGATTTCAAAGATATTCTGCCAAGTGAGGAGACAAAGACAAGATTATACCCTATATGACTTTATTTATATAAAGTTCAAGAGTAAGCACAGCTAATTTATGGTACTAGAAACCAGAATCATTGTTGCTTAGAGAATGAACTGGAAGGGGCATAAAGGAAACACTCTGGGGTGTTGGGAATGTTCTTGATCTTGGGGTGGGGGCTATATGTGCATTTGCATTTATCCACTAACCCACTGAATTGTACTGTTAGGTGCATTAACTACTTTTATTAACTCATCGAACTGTATAATTATGATCTGCAAAATTATTCAAATTACATTTTAACCTTGATTTTTAAAAATATTAAAAAGAACATAATTATTATATCCACTTTGGCTTTTTGCTTATTAGAAATAAAGATTCTCATTATCCACTGTGGGTATATTCCTTTTTTATTAATAAATCTAAAATATTTATAAACAGGTAATTTCATTTTTATTTTTTAAAGATTCTATTTTTTTATTTATTTGACAGAGAGAGAGATCACAAGTAGGCAGAGAGGCAGGCAGAGAGGGTGGGGGAAGCAGGCTCCCTGCTGAGCAGAGGGCAGGATGCAGACCTCAATCCCAGGACCCAGCGATCAGGACCTGAGCCGAAGGCAGAGGCTCAACCCACTGAGCCACCCAGGCACCCATGTAAATAGGTCATTTTTAAAGAAGAAATATGTAAGAACTTTAAACATAAGATCATGGGAGGTTTTTGTTTTGCTTTGTTTTTGCTTTAAATGATGCTATAATACAGAGTGAAATTCCAGTCTGTATTTTACTCCACTACTCAGTCTTAACACCAAACAGGACATATTATGTCATTTAAATGCAGTTTTCAGCAATTATGCATCTTGATATATGATTAACTTTAATTTATTGTATATGGAATGTATTAATTTGTTAAGTGATTTAAAATGTCTTTATATAAGTATAATTAAAACTGAGCTTTAAGTTTTATTTAAAATAATTCTTAAATCAAAATCTAAAAAGTAAATACATGTAAAATTAGTTATTCTATCCTATCCTGAATTGAATACATGATTTAAAAACTTTAACTATTTGGATATACGATGCCATCAGACTAAAAAATTGGGTAACTGTGATTTAGTAGATGGGATTCATTTCTTTTTTGATTTTGCTAATATTATATCTCTGCTCAATCCAATGCTTTGGATTTCAATTCCTTTAAAGGAACCTCGGTGATTTAGTGTATAATACTTTTAATACTCTATAGCTGTGGCCAGAAAACTCAGCATCAGTCACCTAACTTTTCAGGCTCCCAATTTCTTATCAAAGATATTGAAATTCATTGTCCTGAACTCATGTCTGTGAAGCAGAACTTCAAACCACAGGTCAGATTAGATGTTCATGATGAAGAATGGCCTTGTGTGTTGCCCCCCACCCCCATAATGTTTTCATCTTGACAGAGGCTATCATTGTGTTGGCTCTAGGCATGAGCATTTTAAAAATCTTTTTGGAGGGATTTTCCTTGGTTAGAAATTCTCAAAACATAGCACACAGATTGCAGTCTTCTATCTACTTTACAATGTAATATTACCTAAAGATTACTTAAGCCAAACATATTCAGTCATCAGATCGTATCTATGATTCTCCAATGTCCCTGGTAGTTGGCACCACCTAGATTATCTCTCTGAAGACCAGCAATCACCCATCCATGTTTCTGCTTGCTTGGTTTATCATTGCCAATTCAATTAAGGGCATCTTAGCTTCCAATTGATTGGGTCCTTAATGCTTAAGTCCTAAAGCTTCAGCTGAGCCTTCACTTATGCGCAGTTAGATAGCCTCACGCAAAACTGTAAGTACATTAGGAACTTAAAAAACAAAATATTTACACAAAATGTGTAATTATTAAATATTGTCCTTTTCTACAATGAACTCAAATTAGTTGAAGGCAGTTCATATTTAGTTAGTATTTCGTTTTTGCTTCTGTTTTGCTGCCAAATAGTTGACTCAACTTCCTGTTTTTTTCTGAATTAGAAGCTAATTATTAGTGGGTTACCAGGGTTTACAGTTCAGTGCTTCAAGTCAGCCATTAGAATGGCCCAAATAGCCAGATCAACCATCTTGTGGCTCATTATATTCAACATGTAGCCACAGTCTGAAGAAAATGCCAAGTGTGTGTTTCCTTTCTTAGGTAAAAACTGACAAAAAGTTTAGATGAGATTTCCATACTGACAGCTACCACTGTAGGGAATGGGGTAGAAGGTGGGTAATAGCTTATACTAACATGCCTGGTAGACAAAAAAGGGCCCGTTTTCCATAATTCACTCAAACTCCAAACAGCAACTTAATTTTCTTTCAGTTTTCAGTTTGAGATGCACTGCAGGGATCTCCTCCCCAAGCAAAAGGCAATATGAGGTGAGAAGAAGAGCATGCTGCCAGCACAGGTATAGGCCTGCATAATGGAGCTGTGGCACTCAGAGAGAGGCTTCTCATTTTAACAACTGTGATAGTGAGGAAGGAAGCATAATGAAGACGGTATAATTGAAGTGGGAGAAGGAAACATTAAACATGTATCACAAAGAAGACTTTGGGGCTTATCTAACTTGGACTTCCTTGTTTGATCAAGCATTAAAATTGGTTGAGAGGTCAAGACACTCTGAGAGGTTAGCACCTAAACCATGGCAAACCCCTGGCTGGATTCTGCAGTTTGTCAGCTTTTTGCTTTTTTTTTTTTTTTTTTTTTAATTATGTGAAGCCAAATTGTCCTGTTCTGTACTATTCTGTGTTTTCTCATTTTCATATGAATGTTGACTCTGGAATACAGACACCTGTGATGAAGATTTAAGTTACATATGGTCTGATGATGCCCAAACATATATCTTTTTCCTGATGCATGTGTCTTTGCCACCAAAAGATTGAGAAAGAGAAGAACAAAAACATTTGAAAATATAAAATAGAACATAAGGTAATTGAGGACATGAGAAAGGGTGAATGAAAAAAGAAAATATATCAAGGTCTAAAGAAATCAAGATAAACAGATGGTTCCAAGGAAGATTAAATTCAAAGAAATGAGAGAATCTTACTATCAGGTTTACAAATGATACATGAAGTTAAAATCCTGGGCAGTTATATTTAATTGGTGGGGTCAAATGATTTCTCGCTTGGAGTCATGCGGTCATGAATTCTCTTATGATCAAAACCAAAATTACATTTTAAAGATATCTGTTAAGTTCTTAGTAAAGAGAAATTCACATAAAAATGTCTGATATTTTTCTATCAAACAGTTTAGCTAAATTTTTAGATTCCTAACCAATAGGTTTTCTGAACCTGCCAAACCTTCAGCAAGTCTTAGGAAAAACAACCAACACAATCGAATGCACTGTGGACTTTACCCACGTTAGAGAACTCCTGAGGCATGTTTAATAGAAATAAAGAAAAAAATCTCTAAAGGAAAGTCATATTTGTGTTCTTACCTACAGGAAGCTCATGAAGAACCCATCGAGGGTAAGAAAGTCACTGTTTATTTTAGTTAGATTCTTCTGTCTTTGACTCTATTGATCAATATCACCCTGAATAGGTTACTATGGGGTTGAGGCTTTGCTTGATTCAATAAACCCCAAGTTTCTTAACCCCTCCCATTTTTTTAAAAAAGGTGAGCAAAATACTTTTAAACAAAGACTTTATCTTTTTTTAATGCCTTGAGATATTCTTCAACCATCACTTTAAAAGTTTGTGGATGTTTTTAAAATGCATCTTATTCTGGTCTAGCCATAGGCTAGAAAAAACTTAAAATCATTTGTTTAGCTCTAAAAATCAATGTAGAAAAAAATATGGCATTCAAGTAGGTAGCAAATAAACAAATACTATTTCATGCTGCAACACATATCTAGAAATTGATATTTTGAGTAAAAAACAGAGCACCTGTACAATAACTGAAACCCTGTCCACCTGCAAATTTGCTATTATCCCTCTCAGCCGGCATTCATCTATTCATTAATACATTCATCTTTCAAGCATCTATTGTACCAGGGCCTGTGTTAAGTACCAGAAATATGTGCTCTTCATGAGACCAAGGCCTAACATTTTTGGTGCTTTATAATTCAACAGGTCTCGTGAGACATAATACCTGAGGATTGAGGAGGAGATGATTTTACTTAAAACTCAAAGTCATGAACATGTAATTTTTATTTTAAATTATAGAATTAATTAACCAAACTGTTAATTATACTGTTAAGCATATTTTTATTGTATTCTAGTCCTGGGAATTTGGTGAGCCATGTAGGTAATATAGAATAACAGGAACATTTAGTCAGAACATCTTTTTCTAAATTATTATGGACTATAACTGACAAACATCATTTTTCTATTTGTCGAGTATTTCCTACGTATCAAACAATATATCTTACATACTTTTGTACAACATTTCTCATTAGCATCTTCAGCCCAGTAGAGAGATCACGCTTACCATTCTACGCATTCATAATATTATCATTTGTTATAGTTTGTTTATTGCGTAGATATCATTGATTGACTGTGAAGAACATCTATCTGTAAAGTAAGGCTGTCCTCAGCCATTCAAGTTGATGGAAATGACAGCACAGCACAGCAGACGTTGCACTTACCACGTAACCTTTCTTTGAGTTCAGAAGTAATAGTCAGAATTGGTTCATACATATGGAAGCCCTGATCAGAATCCTCCCCTTCAACACCCCCATCCATGCAAACTGTCTCAAAGGATGTCTAACAGGTGCAGCTTAGTGTTCAAACTCTCAATAATTTCTAAGTAGTTGGGACGCTTCATGTATTTTTATTGCAAACAAATTTTTGGACTGTAGCTGACACCAAAGACTGATATAATTAAGTCAGTTAGTTTTCTGTAAACAAATCGCATGATGAAAATGACTCAGGTCTTACACTGTTACTAAAAATATAAGATGATCTAATACATAAGTGACAGGCCTTTCTTCTGGACCCAGTATGAACCATTGCAAAGGGTTCTGTCCCCAAGTCTTAGAATACTTTCCCAGAAGCTAACTGGAGAGTGCTCTTCACTTTTCCTCTCAGAGTACTTCTTGTCTCTCTTTTTCTTTTTGTGGTTGTTGCTTTGTTTGTTTCATTAAGACCATAATCCCTCCAAGTGACCCTTGATTTTTTTTGGCCCTCCTCTTCTGTCCTCTTGCCATGGTGCCAAATTTTTGTTCATGAGATATTCTGTCACCCTAATGCCCCACTTTGTCCATTCGCAATCCCATGACATAAAGCTCTACCCAAAAGACGGCTCTAGCCTCTTGTGAGCCATTCCTAGCCTCTCTTTCGCCATATTCAATGCATTGTATGCACTTCCATTTAGTCAGTATTCCAGAAGACCACTTGTATACATTTATCTTCCCTTCGAATTTAAGTCTTATTTAGGCAATGAAGACCCTTTATGCTTAATTTGCTTCTAATTAATATGCTAATTAATTATTGATTATTAATTAGATTATAGATAATCTAAATAAACTGATTTCTAATTTAAAATGTTATACAAACTATTCATTTTTTTTAAAGATTTTATTTATTTATTTGAGAGAGAGAGACAATGAGAGAGAGCATGAGCGAGAAGACGACAGGGAGAAGCAGACTCCCCATGGAGCTGGGAGCCTGATGCGGGACTCGATCCTGGGACTCCAGGATCATGACCTGAGCTGAAGGCGGTCGTGCAACCAACTGAGCCACCAGGCACCCCCAAACTATTCATTTTTTCATTCAAACTTTATTGAACGTATCTCATGCAAGGAGATGATTAAGCCATGGTGGCTCCAGGATCAAACAGCTTCACGGGCAACTTAGTCCAGTGGAGGCAGTTGGTGCTGTGGTGTTCTGCCAGGATATCCCAGTCAGGGCAGACACACTCCCCTTGCCAACTGACTCTTCCTACTTGTGCCCCTGACTAGCAGTCATGTTCTACGGCAGGGAGCTTCCTTGAGCAAGGTTGCACTCCCTCTTAGGAAGATGCTTGTAGCCAATGGCTATCAGATGTAGAATGCAAAGGCCTGGCCCTTTATCCTCAATTTGAGACAACCCCAAAGGGCCTGTCAAATTCCAGAACTGCTGGTGGGGTGGACTGAAGATTCATTTGCAACCATATCAAAGGTCAGTATTTCCCTCTGCCCAGCCCTGTCTTCCTCAGTCTGTACAGGTATATTTCCAAAGAACATTCGCTTTGTAAACAGTCTCCAGAGTACATTTCTAGGGAACCTTAGCTAAGATATGAAGTGAAACAGGTAATAACCAAGCAAACAGCATAGATTATGTTATGTAATGAGGTGGCTTATAGAACTGGTTGCCAAATACCCCAATACCATGCTACTCCCTGCAGTGCATGAGAATTATATTTCATCCCCTCACTGATACCAGTTTCTACAGTATTTCTTGCTTTGAACACTATGAAATGTATTTGAAAAAGATGCGTCACTCCAGGAGAAAGCATTAAGAGTCAGCTTATGGTTCACCTTTTTGTTTTGTTTTGTTTTCCTCTGCCAAAATAATGAGCAGAGCAGTGTTCCATATAGATGTTCTTTATTATCCTGGGTCCCAGGGAGGAGATTGGAAACAGTGGAGCCACAAGCGACCTGTATGGACTTGGAGCATGTCATTTTTAGAGCCTGAGGTTCGAGGGTCTCTACTTGCCACAGCAGCAGGGTCTAGCCTCACTTGTTTGAAATGGCTTGTGGTAGGTCCTTTCAAGTAAAGTAAGGCAGCCAAGGGAGAATAGAGTGAGGACAGGGACCAGAGCCACTGATTTAAAT
Source organism: Mustela erminea (assembly GCF_009829155.1). Taxonomy (NCBI): domain Eukaryota; kingdom Metazoa; phylum Chordata; class Mammalia; order Carnivora; family Mustelidae; genus Mustela; species Mustela erminea. Next base: position 84,911,382 of record NC_045621.1, read on the forward strand.
GGGGTTGTCAGGGATGACCTTACTGATAAGGTGAAATTTGGGCACAGTCCTAAACCACATCAGAGAGCAAGCCATTGAAACTCCTGTGGGAGGAGTGTTTTAAGCAGAGAAAGCTGCAATGTAAAAGTCCTGGGGCCACTGCCTAGTTGACATAATGAGATAAGCCTGGCGAGAGTTCCAAGAGACATGGAGATTCAAAAAAGATGAACTGGAACAATAACAGAATCCAAATCATGTACATTTGGATTGCTGGATTTAAAAAAAAAAAAAAATTGTCATTTTTCTCTAGCAAGACGGGAAGGCTTTGGGGTTGTAAGCGAGTAGAGAGACTGAGAAAGACTTGGATTCTGGATAGATTTTGAAGTTAGAATAGACGTATTTATTGACAGGTTGGATGTGGGTTATATGAAGAAAAAATTCAAGGATGACTCCCCCCCTCTTTTTTTTTTTTAAATCTGAGAGACTGACACTGCTAAAGCAAATTTTACAAACCTAGTCCTGTCAAATTTCTTTGCCTATTCTCCCTTTATTTCCTACATACTCCTTCTGTTTTTATCCTTATTATTCACCAATCTCCATTATATTTAAATTCCATCTATATCTCCAAGTTCAACTCAGATTCTACTTGCTCCATGATGTTGTCTATGAATATCTCCATTTGCAGTAAGCTATCATTTTCTATCACCATAATCCTTCATTTATGATTATTTGTATTAATCACTTCCTTTCTTTTTTATATTTTTATAATCTTTGAGGTTCAGTCAAATAGAGATGCAATTCTCATTTCTATTACTAATTAAAGATGATTTCAGAGAACAGCTCTGGTGAGATAATTTCAGCCCTGTATTATTCAGTCCATCACATTCACAAGTATGCTCCCACCACACACACACACCCTCCTTCTCCCAGTAGGTGCTTTTCCCTGGAAAATTCTTGAATCCCAAAGTAAATAAGGAGACAGTTGGATCTAAGGTATATTTGTAGCTTCTTTTCAATTTCCAATTCATTATTTATATAAGTCAGCCTTCTTCACTTAAAGAGGTATCTTAGTCCATTCAGAATTTTACAGCAAAATACCAGACTGGCTGATTTTAAAAACAAATGTTTATTTCTCACAGTTCTGGAGGCTGGAAAACCCAAGGTCAAGGCACTAGCAGATACTATATCTGGTGAGAGCCTGATTCACAGGTAGCTGGCTTTTCTCTGTGACTTCCTCACATGACAGAAGGGGCCAGGGAGCTCTCAGAAATCTTCTCTATAAAGGCATTAACCTCATTTATGAGGGGTCCACCCTCATGACCTAATCATCTCCCAAAGGTCCCACCACCATATACCATCACATTGAGAATTAGGTTTCTGCATGTGAGTTTTGAGGGGGCACAAACATTCAGTCTGTGAGGAGAAGTGAGAAAGGATATGAGCCAAAGACCAGTCTTTATTCTTTTGAAGAATATCTGTCCTCCATGCATACAACACATCTGTTAGTCTTCTTCTGGTCTTAAATAAAATATACTTATATTTCCATTGCATATCCTTATAACTCCTACTATAATCCCTGAGCATATAAAATATCCTAAATGTTTCTGAATGAACACAACTCTTGATGTCATCAAAAATACATGGAATAAAGCAATGGTGATGATGGGACCATGAAATACCATAAAATCAGAATGTTCAAAACTTTGAAAATAAATAAATTCAGTTCCTATTTTTACTATTATATATTTATACTGCAACATACAACATTATGCCTACTTATGCACATGACCTTGTGGTAATTACAAATTTCCTACTAAACATAAATCATCATACATATGCTATTAGTTTTTAAAGCCACAAGATGTTTATATTATATGTTATTTTAAAATCATGCTTGCATTTCCAACCATTTTTATCAAGCATTAGCCTTTGAACTAAATAAACTATGCCCTTGACACTTTTAGAAGTAAATGAAGAGCCCTTATTGGCCATGCATCCTCTTGCTATAGATTGGTCACTACACTATAATTGGAATTTAACCAGTTTGGTTCTGAACATATATATGGAGAAGGGGGGGGAAGGCAGTGGAGAAATAGTAATATCAATGAGGAAAAAAAAGAGAAAGAGAAAGAAAGAGAAAGCCTTTCTGAATCAATTGAAATAAGGGAGAACCAGGTTATTCACAGCTAAGTACCCAATGGTGGTAATAGGAACCTGGCTTGTAATCTATCTACACAAACTATACGTTTCAATTTAAAAGATCTCTCTTTTAAAACCCCAATTTTTAAAATATATTTAAAACTTTCAAGTTAATCAGCTTCAAGAAACCCAGAAATTGTTAGTGCTTAAAAATTAATATAAAAAATTGACAAAAGGGAGTGGTTCCTCACATAAAGAAAACTTAGCTAAAGTTATCTATATGCTAATATGTCAAAACCAGTAGTTAAGAATTGACATTAATTTTTTGGTTATTTACATGCACTGAATGGAAAGAGCATTTGGCCCAGGACTCTAGAGCCTTTCTTTAGACTGCCAGCATTTTGTGAGTTTGAAGTTACTTGATCTCCTTGAGTCTCAGTATCCCCAAATCAATAAGAAGAGAGTTGCATTAAGTAATCTATTTGGGGGTAGGGGGTGCCTGAGTGGCTCAGTTGGTTGAACATCTGCCTTTGGCTTAGGTCATGATCACAGTGTTCCTAGATGGAGCCCCCAGTTCAGCAGGGAGTCTGCTTCTCCCTCTTCCTCTCCCCCTGGCTAAAAGGGAAAAAAAAAAAAAAAAAAAAAAAGAAGGTAATCTACTTGGGTTCCTCAATGGCCATTAAGTCAGAGTTCCTGATTTCATTCCCATACATAGTCCAGTGAATTGCAAATTTTACCCTTAGATGTGTACTGCTTTTCAGTATGTAATCACTGATATATTTGAACAAATTTTTATAAATTTTTTTGAGATTAGAAGAAAGTGCCTCTGGCCAACTAAAGACTATGCTTAGTATATACCATATCCAACTAAAGACTATGCTTAGTATATACCATATCCAATACTAACTTTTGAAATTTGCTTGATGCCATTAATAGTTCTGTCCTCACCCAAGGAAGGTAGACAAGACTAACTGAAGCTGTTTTCCTCTGCAAATCGTCTTCTGTTCTTGAACTTGAATCCTCTTATTTTACTTGTCCGACTCAGGAACAAGCATGATTCCCATTTTTTGTACCCTTTTCATTTGTTCCTTTTAGCTTGGAAGATTTAGAGTCCCTTTCTTTTCCAGGATTTCTTCAAATGTATGCCATTTAAAATGAACTGAAGTCACTTCCAGTGTGTGTTTTCCTTTATACCCCCTTGTTCCATATGGCACAGCTATTCCCCTCCTCAGTCCACGTCCCTGTCCCCAAGCACTACATTTCAAAGAGAATTTGTCATCGTCCAGCTTATTTTATGCCAGACTTTTTATTAGAAAGAAATAAAATTTGTCCAGATAAAACTATTTTGTCTAAAGCATACAGTACAAATTTTTATGCAGTCTTCTGTTTCATAAAATAGAATACTTCATACAGTTATAAAATAAGGTATGAGGATGTGGCTTAAGTTTTAAAGGGAAATGATTTTGTAAATCAAAACAACAAAGTCATTATGATTGGTCATATTTTTAAAAAGTCAACATATTATAATACATATTTTAAAATATATTTAATATATCTAATATAAAATATACATAGGATACATATTATGAAATGTATCTAGTCCTACATTTCAAATTGTAACCGCATTGGAATCTGAGCATCTTTGGAATCTGTAATGACTCATGCAGGGCACTTGTCTGTGATTCAGTCCTGATATGATTCCAAAACAACTGGTCACATCAATCAAAAAAAAAATTAGTTGAACAATTCTTCTATGCCATGTAGACAATGGTCCAGTTGGTGGTATTTTTCACTGTTTTACTAATTGTCTAAATCATGGCAATTTGGCTGTGCTTCTGGTGAGTGTGATGCTGTGCTTGTGATATATATGACCTAAGGCTCAGTTCTTTGATGAAACCTTTCCACAGAAGCTTTGAAGACTCCCAGGTATTCAAACTCCATGCCCCTTGGAACTCTAAGATTTTTGTATATTCCTCTAGAAAGCTATGGTTCAACAAATCATGAGATCATATAGCACAAAGAGCCCCTTGAGAGAGCCTTTGGTCTAGCAGTTGATTGTGTATATTTATTTCTTGGAGTCACTTGTGTTTATATCCATATATTTATGTTGGTGCTGTGTTCCCATTATATCAGAAGGTCTTTAAGAGCTTGCCCTGTTTCTTTCTTTCTTTCTTTTCTTCTTTCCTTTTTTTTTCTTTTTCTGAACTCCCCATAGTCCAATAGAGTACTCTAAAATAGTGTTGGACTACTTTCTCAGAGCAGTCTGTGAAAAATTCCTATCATGTCAGATAACCAGGCAGAATTTACAAGGGTAGCAAAAACCCTGGTCCTCTCTTCTCCAATAAATATATATCCAAAGTATAGGTCACTTCACAAGCAACTAGATATTTTTAAATGTCTCAAGATGTTATATTTTGCTTTCAACACAGGTTTCAAAATTATTATTGGCCAATTCATATAGCCATAAAATGGATGTATTCAAATAATAATAGTTAGAAGCGTGGGTGAGGGGAGCTCATAGTTTGACTACCTTACCACGAGATTTAAAGCTAGAACTGAAGTGGCATAAGACAGGTACCAGGTCTGTCTTGCTAAATAGGGGGAATTGGGAAAATGACTGACACATAGTAAATATTCAGGTGACATCGGTTAAATAATTTTATAAAAGTAAAAAAAAAATGAAAATAAGTTCACTAATTCTTCTAGAATTAATTATTCCTTTGATTAAAAAATAAAAATATTGGCTCATTTTAAGAAAGAAAAGCTACTAATAATTTTCTTTTGTCTTATGTGTTTTATAGTTGACTTTCAAGGTTTCTTTAAATTCCCATTTTATTTCAAAATAGTCTTAAACAATTATCACGGCTCCTAAGAAATTGTTTTATTTATTATACAGTCAAACACCAAGTAACTGACTAGCGTTTCTCTCCTTGAATGTTGTTTACTTTTTATGGATTCCAAAAATCTATAAAAATAGAGTTGCTCTAATTTTATAATGATATATACAGTATTGTATATGTGCTTTAAAAGTATTCATCTTAATTTGAGATATTTAGAGTTTACTAAGTGTCAAAACTCCACCAAAAAAAAAAAATAGAGCAAGGAAATAAAGCTATTCAAAGCTGTTCAAAATACCAACCAAATTACATACCTAATTTAAAACCAACACACTCTCTTTTCATATAGTATGTTCCTTCTGATTAAATCTAAATAATGTTCAAACTTGCATTTCAGATAAAGGGATACCCTGATAAAGAATAAAGATAATGTATCTCTTAACATGTGTCAATAACATTTTTCTTGTCAATGCCTCCTTAAGGATAAAGAAAATTCTAACTTGATAAAAAAAAAAAAGGGATCTTTTACGATTGCCTAGAAATTGCTAGCTTGTTGAACTCACCTTTACTGGACAGATGGCAGGTGACAAACTGATCTCAGCCAATATAATCTGTCAAAACAATCTGCCACAAGCAGGTGTCAGATAATTATCTAAATGAACAGATATGTAAAGTAATAAACAAACTAGAAATAGGTACTGAACAGGGAACTTAAGCACCTACATTTCCAACCTAATCTTCAGTCATACAGACAATGCAGAAATTAGCTGGTGTTTATAGAACAAACTATAACTATGAACAGCAGTTTCTATTTTCTTTATCTGATTTTTGCTTTGTGAAATCAAATTTTAAGATTTCCATTCACGAAGAGCTCTGGTTACCTCATTGTGATATGTCAAAAAATCATTTTTTTGTCTGTCTAGTATTTTTAATGCTATATCTGAAGTCAAAGCAATTTGTATCCAAAGTTATTGTTACAAAATGCTATGTACATCTATACATAAGATAAAACATTACATACATATAACTTATACAATCATATAGTCAAAGCATATATAACCAAATAGACAAAAATCTTTAATTTCTTATTAAGTGATTAGTCCTACATATTATGATACCCATAAATACTAAATCATGGATATTTTTGTAAAAATGGAAAGCACCTTGTTTAGTTAAAAGCCAACAGTTGATCAACATGTGTTTGGGAAGTTATTATTTGCCTACATAATTAAACATTAACTTCGCCATTCTTTTAAAAAATATTTTATTTATTTATTTGACAGAGATCACAAGTAAGCAGAGAGGCAGGCAGAGAGAGAGAGGGGAAGCAGGCTTCCCGCTGAGCAGAGAGCCCAATACAGGGCTCAATCACAGGATCCCGAGATCATGACCTGAGCTGAAAGCAGAGGCTTTAACCCACTGAGCCGCACAGGCGCCCCTAACTTTGCCATTCTTAACTGAGAAAAATTCTTTGCTAACCTGTTAAGTCATTTTGATGCTGGTTAAGTTTATCTTGGTAACTTACCTTGCCATTAGCAAATTTGATGGGTAGCAGGAGCTGGGTCGGGGGGAGGCAGTTAGATGAATCTTCATAGAGAGAAGCTGCCATTTACAATTTTTTTCTATTTAAAACAGAATATTTTTTTTTTTTGTCTCTGAAAAATCACTCTCTTGTGGCATCTTGCTTATGCAAATATAAACACAAGGCAGCCATTCCCAGAGAGGAAAGATGTGTTATAAAAAAGGCTGTGACTGCATCCTAATACCTCTCCCAGAGCTGCTCCTTCATTTGCACAGACTCAAGGACTCCTGAGAGAAAGTATCCTATGGAGCCCTAACCCCATCCTCCTGATTATTTGCAGTGGCTCTGGATTCTGAAAGAGCACTGTAAAGAGGCAGTGGTTCTCAAACAGTTAGGCTCAGGATCCATGTATACTTCTAACTTTAATGATGTCCCTTAAAGAGCTTTTGATTATATGAATTATATCTCTCAACCTTTATCATGTTATTTATAAAGTTAGAGACATTTAAAAATATTTATTTACTAATCAATTTAAAATAATAATAATGCTATACCTGTGAACATAAATCACATATTTTATTAAAACATTTTCAAAATAAAGAAAATTTACATGAGTGATATCCTTTACATTTAGTAGATATCTTTAATATCTGACAGAAGACAGATAAATTCTCATCTTGGCTCTGCATTCAATCTGAGATGTGCTATTTCAGTTGAAGTGTATGAAGAAAACTACCTCTCACAGCTAGGTAGTTGGAAAACAGAGGTGTAATTTCAAAGTCTATAAATACAATTTGGATATATTTTGAGATAACAAAGCCCAACAAGTAGTAGTTTCTTAAAAATGAACTGCAATGGGGACTCTAAAACAGTATCAGTGAACTTTACTCTCTTGCATCAGTACCGATTGATCTATACTGCATCTTGAATGAAAATTTTACCCATGATTTCCAAACATTGTGCATCAGTCATCTAGAAAATATTAGTTCATTGAGTCACGTAGGTCACTAAAATGCACAGTAGAAAATTCTTCGGCACTTCTGTGAGAGAATGAAAGTTTAAAAATTCAAGTAATGTCTTGGTATCATTAAAAAATAGTTTTTTGCCTTACAGACTACCCAGAAAGGATCTCAGGACCTCCAGACTTCCCACATCACATCACACTTTCAGAATCACTGCCATGAAGGAAAGGACAAATATGACTTAGAGATTGACCCTCAACATCAGAGACCAGGTCACTGGCATTCATAAGTACTTGGACAATAAAGACCAGTGAGGAGAGTGAGTGTGCAAAACCCCCAGTGAGAAGACAGCTGGTCCTCAGTTGCCTTGTAGGAAATAGGGATCAAATGTTGTCTGATCTCATTGTTAAAGATACGCCAGAAACCTGAACTTTTAAGAGAAATCTGTTTTTTAAATGTTGTCAAATGAATAGGCAAACACTTAATGAGCCAAGTAGAAGCCTCCGGTAGATTTAGATCCTAAGTTAGTCAGGGACATGTAGTGAACAGCACTTGTCTTTACATTGTATATGCCTGAAGCCTGAAGTCATCTATTAGAAACTGTGGCTGAACAGGAGAAAGCACCTAGGAGCTATAAACCTCCATACACATGGTACCCCTAATCTGCATGTTTCTTAGTTGAAGTGGGAATGTGCAGGAACCATGAGGTGGCAGAATCAACCTCCTACATCTGAAAAGTCATCATGACGACAGTGGACAAGGTACTGCAAATTATGTTGGACCAATTCCCAATGGGGATGTATATGTTGCAGTCAAAATAGGCATAGCACTGGTCAATTTCTCCAGTAGCTTTCCCTTTGACATTTGAAAATATGACAGATTTCTTCAGACTGAGTAGCTCGGGGTGGGGGTTCATAGACTGTTTGAAAGGAGAGAACAAAAATATAATGGTGCCCTACCAGTTAGATAGATGGGAACCTGTGAAACCATTTCAACATTAAAAAAAGATGAGTCTGTAACTATTCCTCAAGCTTATAAAGAAGGATATGGTGGTATAATACATTTATATTTATATTATATTTATATTTATTTATATAAGTAGAAATACTTCATGTAATTAAATAATAAATATAATTACTTAATAAATATGCATTTAACAATTTATTTAGATTTATTATTTAAAATGTATGTAATAATTATTTCATAAAATATACATTAGTTATAACACGTATATGTTAATACAATATATTTATATATTTATGTGGAATTTATTACATATTTACCTTATTATTAAAATAATAAACAGCTATTGTATAGAAATATATTTATATATGCTACAAATGCATTTATGTATTTATATTACCTGAAAACAGTAGAAAGGAGTATAATATATAATTTTATTGGTTCAGTAGCTATTATCTAAAAATGACCCCAAATAATTCTTCCTGTCTATGTGTGTATGCCACTCTTCTCATCAGGAGGTGTCTCCTCTCATTGAAGCTGAGCTGAGTCTGGAACTGTGGCAGAAATGGTTGTAAGCAGCAACTTGTACCCTGGCCTCTTGGAATGAGCCAGCTGTTGTACAAAGCCTGGAGACCCTGAAATCAGCATGCTCTGAGGGAGCCAATCTAGCCCCAGGGAGAGGTCCCATGGAGAAAAAAAGATGTCTAGCCTGTTTAGCGGTGTTCTGGCCAGCCAGAACAGACACCAGATGTGTGAGGGAAAAATAATATAGGATATTTCAGCCCCAGTCAGCACCTTGCACAGAACCACCGAAGACCTGAGCAAACAGCCAGAACCAAGGGCTCTTATGCATGGTCCCAGTCAAGTTATCACACCCATCTCTGCTTTAAATCACCTACACTGAAGCCGTGGGCATCACGGAGCAGAGACACTCTGTTCTGTCTTTGTCTACCTGAATTCTTGATCCACAGAATCATGAGTGTAATAGAAACAGTTGTTTTATGGACCTGGATTCTTGAGTGGTTTGGAACACATCAATAGATTACTAAAACAACTGTGTTTCAAATAGTACTTACCATATACTTTATATAAGCCATGACATTTGATTCATTCAGAGCTACTATAATGTAAGTATGATTACCCCACTTTAGTCTGTGGAAGCAGAATCATAAGTTATCTCCTATTTGGGGATAAATTGCTTTTAATTTGCTTAAAGTCACATAGCTAGAAAGTAGTGATTGGACCCTAGGTTTCTCTGGGTTCAATGGTCCTAGCTTTACATACAACTCCCTCTCTACTCAATTTCACATCCTCGGGTTTAGTATAAAACATGGATAATATTCTGTGTGTGAAAAAATGGGAGGAAAGTGTTATTTCATAGTTATTCATGTTCATGTCTCACTCCCATAAAACTTACACCCATCTTAAAATTAAAAATGTCTTTAGCATTGTAAAATACAAGCCAACCATTAGGTAATAGGTAGAATTTAATTTTCATTAGAATATATATACACACATACAAAATATATTCATATATGTAAACATATGTATATATATATATATAAATATGCTAAATGCATAAATGTTATATGAATATATTCAGAAGTGTAGAGAAGAGTTTGGCAGTTATTTTTATTTTTATTTTTGGTATTGACTGTACTAACATTACTTGCAAGTTATATATAGATAAATGGATGATTCAGAATAATCACAATGTGTCTGTATGTTCTAATAATGCGTTTGCTTTTTTGTTTTATTTTGTTATGTTTTGTTTTTGTTTTTCCTACTCTTAGTTTCTCTCCTTAGGGCATACTCACAAGAGGGTTGTAGTAAGACAAGAGATTTCTTTCAAAAAAGAAAAATTTTTAAATAAAAAAGATGTCTTGTCTTTGCAATGCTGATAAATATGCTTTTCATTATATACCATAGAATGGTCTAGAAAGTAGTCCTTTATCTATATACCTTGTGGAGGAAAATTGCTACATTTATTTGGAACGCTATTTAAATAATATTGATCTTGCTTAATTTACTCCCTTTGAGTCAGAGAGCTATTTGCTCACCAAAATATCTTATCCTTTTCTTCATAGTAATAAAAACATGACTGCTAACTTCCCAGGGTTTTTTTTTTTTTTTTTAATACAAACAGTTGCTCTTTATTAATACCTTCAACCAAGATCAAAAAAATATGTCATATTTTCTCCAAAAATTTTATATCATCTGATAGGTCAGATATATATAAAATTACATTTAAAGTTTTTAAAATATCAGCAAATATTTTCATTTAAATGAAAATTTGAAAAAAATCTAATGGATCAAGAAGATGTGGTATATATACACAATGGAATACTATGCAGCCATCAAAAGAAATGAAATCTTGCCATTTGTGACAACATGGATGGAACTAGAACGTATCATGCCCAGGGGTTTTGCATTGAAATTTTTCTTTTGTATTTTCATTCTTTCACTGAATTTTCCCCACCTCCTATGCAGCTATGTGCAACTATAAGATTAAATTCTAACAATGTGAACAAACGTAACGTGTGCCATTTCCATGGCTGGACCTATAAACAGTGTCCATGTACTCTCTACACACTTTTTCTCTTTCCTATGAATACACTCGTGCCAACTTGAGCCACACAGATCAGGATGAAGAGCTACAGGTAGGTGAACAGGAAGTTGGAAGAAGGCCAGGTCCTTGAAAAGCAGTGTGGAACAGAGAGCTCCACCACGAAACCGAACCACTCATGTAGATGCTATTACACAAAGGGAAACAAACTTCAGTCTATGAAACCATTGCCATCTTGCATCCCTTTCTAACATCAGTGAAGTCTTCAGTCTAATGAATACATTCCTGCTCTTCTTTCTAAATGATCTAAGAAAAATATGCTTGGGAAACAGCACTACATATTATTACATACACATCGTTAAGGGAATCCCCTTTGTGCATGAGCTTGTTTATCCATATAACAAAGTTAGGGCAAATTGATCAACTCAGTCCAAAACTACACTATTCTGTGTAGGTTTTTTTTTTTTTCCTTTCCATTTGGAAAGAAAGAAAAACCCATTTGGGTCTGTCTGCATATCCAGATGATGACAAGCTATACGTGCTGATATCAAGTCTTTTCAAAAAATGGCTAAAATCAACAAGTCAGGAAATGACAGATATGACAGATGCTGGCGAGGATGCGGAGAAAGGGGAACCCTCCTACACTGTTGGTGGGAATGCAAGCTGGTGCAGCCACTCTGGAAAACAGCATGGAGGTTCCTCAAAATGTTGAAAATAGAACTGCCCTATGACCCAGCAATTGCACTACTGGGTATTTACCCTAAAGATACAAACGTAGTGATCCAAAGGGGCACGTGCACCCGAATGTTTATAGCAGCAATGTCCACAATAGCCAAACTATGGAAAGAACCTAGATGTCCATCAACAGATGAATGGATCAAGAAGATGTGGTATATATACACAATGGAATACTATGCAGCCATCAAAAGAAATGAAATCTTGCCATTTGTGACAACATGGATGGAACTAGAGCGTGTCATGCTGAGCGAAATAAGTCAAGCAGAGAAAGACAACTATCATATGATCTCCCTGATATGAGGAAGTGGTGATGCAACATGGGGGCTTAAGTGGGTAGAAGAAGAATCAATGAAACAAGATGGAATTGGGAGGGAGACAAGCCATAAGTGACTCTTAATCTCACAAAACAAACTGAGGGTTGCTGGGGGGAGGGGGGTTGGGAGAAGGGGGTGGGATTATGGACATTGGGGAGGGTATGTGCTTTGGTGAGTGCTGTGAAGTGTGTAAACCTGGTGATTCACAGACCTGTACCCCTGGGGATAAAAATATATGTTTATAAAAGATAAAAAATTTAAAAAAAAATGTTTATTGAGCATTAGGGGTCATCAGTGAAAACAGTGAAAAAATCACTCCAGTAGTATTGTCTATTTTCCACCACCTTCCAAATAAGCTTGTATTCAGAAGAACTGATCTCCCATGGGCAGAATCTATGATCTGCATAACTTGATGCAAAAGATTAAAGCCTTGAAAAATCAGGGCACCTGGTTAGCTCAGTCAGTTAAACATCTGCCTTCAGTCATGATCCCAGGGTCCTGGGATATCCACACCTAGCAGATTTATTATAAATGTTTGAAAAAATAAATACAATCTTGAAAAATTTTTAAAAATTAAAAAGAAACCTTAAATATACCATGCTATGATTTATTTTTCAAAAGCAAAACTGTCCAAAGACATTCCATTTATTCCTTTGAATGGGTTTGATACTAAGCAGTAAGGGTGTATACTAGACTGCATCAAAGGTTGGGATTTTTCTCACCTTCCCTCGGTTAGCAGTAAGTTTTTCTCAGCTTATTAACTGGCTCCGCCCCCAGCTGATTTGTCTAAGAGTACTTTGACCTGAATGAGTAAACTTAACAGTCTGTAAACATTTCGGCAAGACTGGAGATAAGAGTGCTCAATTCTACATCCAACAGAAAGAACTGGTCGCATCAAGGAGGACTATATTATGTTTGGTAATATAACTGTAAATTAAAACAGATTTTCAAAGTTGCTTTGCTCAACTACATGCTTGGTTTTGTTGTTGTTGTTGTTGTTGCTGTTGTTTGTTTGTTTTTGTTTTTGTTTTTAAGATTTTATATATTTATTTGTGGGGGACTGCAGAGGGAAAGGGAGAGGGAGAGGGAGAAGCAGTCTCTTGCTCAGCAGAAGCTCAAGGTGCGTTGGATCCCAAGGTTCTGGGATCATGACCTGAAACAAAGGCAGATCCTTAAATGACTGAGCCACCCATGCACCCCATATTTGGGATGTTTTACCCTAATTTAAAATTATATTTTTTCAATAAATAAGAAGGATCATATCATGAATCAATGATCTACCATATTCTAGGTAATTTATAGGCATGATTTCATTCTATGATGTCACTATAAATTCCATTATATAGGTAAGCACAATGAACATTGGATTGTGTGACTTACCGAAGCATGTTGGTAAAATAGGAGGCCGGAATATTGCCCCCAGAAATGTACGGTAATTTCCACAGTAAAGTGATGAATTATTAAAATTAATAAAATAATGTCTGATTCATGTTATAATGTATCATATGATTGTATACTAATATAGCACATAAATACATTCTCATATATTAATATATAACATGTTGCTATTAATATAAATAAAATTTAATAAAATAGATCAACTTTAATATTTTAAGTACAAAAACTATAAAACTAGAACATTTTTAGAAAATATAGTTTTCCTTTTCTACGTGCAAGATACTCAAATGTGTGGGTCAAGTATTTCCTTGGTCTAGTTTGTGGAACTGAAGTGGGAGGGTTCCAGAAACCAGAGAAGTGAGTGATAGGTCAACGAAACAGCACAAGATCTGAAGATTTAGATAGAGTTTTGATTTTGCTATTAGAAATAAAGCATGTAGGTGTTCCAAGAGCACCTGAGACCAACAAAATACGTTCTTGCTGAAGCAGGTGGTCAAGCATTCAAGGGCAGGCATAAGGGGCGCGCCAATGTTGGAGCTGGATGATGAAGGAAAGGATTCAGATTGCTCTACCTCAGCTAACATGTGACGCGTGTTGTCCGTTTCAACTCTTCCCATGCCATCCTGGGTGGCTTTTACCACATTAAGATGAATAATAAATGCTGCTTCTTTAATAGGTGGCATTAAAGCAAAAATAAAAACAATTCCCTACTGCTTGGAGAAAATCCTTTGGTGGTAAGAGGAAGAGTATGTTCAAGTTATTTGAGCTTCTGCTACACACCTCTTTCCCCACGATCTGAAGTGGAAATACTGGCCCATTAAAGAAACATTTTCCATAACCTCCTTAACTTCTTTTTAAATAATTAGGACACCATGTAAGATTTGTGTCCTCACAATTTGTTCCTGTTTGTTACTAGTTCTCTAAAGTGTGTGAGAACTTTAATAAATGACGGATGCTCACAAAACACATTGGGCAGTTTTCCCTGGAGACTTTGACAGCCAGAAAACAGACCTGAAATAACTCAGTTATTGCCTGTTGCCTAAGCATAGTTCAGACAGAAGACCTTTTGGTTTAGGGTTCAGAGAGAGATTCTGTCCCGTAGAGCCCAAACACCTGGTTGCAAATCCATAAAATGCAATAGTATAGGATGGTTTATCCTTTCTTCCTTGCTTCTCCTCTTGTCCTTAGTTATTAAGTAAAAACCCTGAATAAAGGTCAGATAGCATAAAGGAAAGAATATTGGCTAAGGACTAGACAAACGAAGCCCTTCCATCTATGATTTTGGACAATTGCTGAATCTGTAAAATGGGGGCAAAAAAACCTATTTTGCTAAGGATTTATGAGCATTATATAAAATATCTGCATGGTGATATTACATGCTGTGTTCTCTTTAAATCAAACTATTTGTTTCTTTGACACACTGTGTTTTCACATAGGCAAAGGAGAAATATTTCAAAGTGGAAATGTGTCCTTAACTCTAAAATTGAAAAGCTTTTGTTATCTAAGTATTCATAGTTTGTCACTCTAACTCATTAGGAGGTTTTTACAAATAGATGTATTAACTGAGTGCTAGATATGTAATAGATACTTAATCAGGGCTTACAGCTGACAAATAAAAAACGAAGAAGAATCTGTACTCTGCCTTTCCCCTTGGAATCACTTCTGCATTATTTAGGGGTCAGAAGAGAGGCTACGGGGACACAGGATGCTCTGGGCCTTCTCTGATCTGGGTTTTGTCAAGACTAAAATTGTTATGGCATGAAAAGCACATTCCTCCTGAACTCACAGTCCTCTTTTATTAAAAAAAAAAAGAAGAAAAAAAAATAATTACTATAGTTCTTTGACAATTGTGAAAAAAATACATTTTGTTGCAGAAAATTTGACTATAAAAAGGTATAAATCATAAAATAAAAATTTGAATATAAAAAGATATAAAGTATAAAATAAAACTAAAAATTATTTTTCAAAAATATTTGTAAAAATCTCTTTTTTGTTTTCTTCAACTGTTGCACATATAATGTATCTATTTTTATCTATCTTCTATCTATCCATTCACATATATGCATGATTCCATGTATTATACACATATATGTATACATTCATTTGATAGAATTTGACAATTTTACATACATTTTTATATTTTTTTGACAATTTTAATTTAAAAATAAACCATAAGATTCCCTATATTAAACACTTTTTAAAACTATCACTTAATATTTTTAGAATATTTCATAGTCTAGATTTTTTAGCTCATTCCTGGTTGTTTAATTTGGATATTTTCTATCCTTTAATGCTACTATAAGTTTTGAAATTAATGTCTATATTAAAACATCTCTATGCATATTTCAATATTTCCTAAAATAAGTATCATTACTGAATCAGAAAAGAGAAACTTTCCAAAATAAAATTTTACTAGGTATTTTATGTTTTGCAAATATAATCATAATTTATTATTTACCTTTTAATTACATTAATATAAAAATTTTGCATGTACATTGTAAATCTATTAATTTTTCCCCTTTAGAGTTCTCCCTCTGTTTTATACTGAAAATGAACTTCCTTAGTCTGAGTTCATACTTATTTTATAGTTTTATAAGCTGACTTGTTTTATAGTATTGAACTTTTCACAAAATTTCTCAAAACACCTGGCCATGACATTAGTATTGGTATAAGACAGTAATGCAATTTTCCTTGTATTGAAGACCTAATGAATTTCCTTAAGAGTAATGAGGACCAGATCATTTTTCCTTTCTCATTCACTAAATTCTTCTATTAGGACCACTTTTTTCTCACTGTATCCTGTTCTATTGATATCTAGTTCTATGGAAGTATCTTCCCCATTGTTAATTTTTTGTTCACTTGTACACACCTGGCTATACAAAGAATGCTTTGCTGACTAGCTGCCTCACCATCATGAGAGCATTATTCATATGAACATTGAAGTCAGAGAGGAACTGGTACACAACAGGTTTTTTTAGCCATTGAGCTGAGTCTTGTCTCCCTGGCTGAATGAGGGGAGAGTGTCCTGAGGTCAGGACGACCTGCTAGGCTAACTGTTCTCATGGGTTTGCCGCATGTTGAAAAAGGCATTCACAAAAGAAGAGGGTGTCTTTGCACATCTCTTCTGTCATTCCAGCAAGTTCTCTTGTACTGTAAGAACACTTTTGACAATAAAACTTTGACCTCTAGGAGATTTCTGTTCTGTTTTCTGTACTTACCGCTAACTCAAACAGAAAAGGGTAAGAGAAAATCATTATTTAAAAAATCAAAATCTTTCCAACCCCGGTACTTAAATTCCTAAAATGTCAGCATTTGATGAAATGAAATAAAATTATAAATTAAGATAAAATAAAATAAAAAGTAAAATGAAAATTCCAGTCCTGTCTATGAAATCAAAGTTGCTTAGGACTCTGAAGAATTTACTAGTGTCATGGTGAACCATTTTGTCTAAACCATTTTGTTGAGACGTAAGCATTAAAGCAATGTAAAACTATCTAAACCCTTTCAAAATAAAGAAGGGAAAAAAAAACAAAAACTCCTTTCTTGTCTTACCAACACTGCTATTATCACATAGTGTGTTTCACATGATAAGCCATTCATTAAAGCATCACCTACTGTTTTTTTTCTCCTCAGAACCAGCTAGAACATGATCTGTCTCTGCATGAAGACATTGGACCTCTGACCTTTTCTGTAGTTATTCCAGGCAAGTATAATAAACAGAGTTCACTAGGTTTCTGTAAATCTCTGATTATGTTTACTGTGAAATCCAAGTGTTCATCTCAGGCAGAAAAATTAAGGTTGATTTTCAAATATTATGTACAAACTCTAGCTACTAAGCATTCCATAATGAGCACTTTGGCAATTTAGAGCAAATTAGGGTTCCCACTAGGCAAGGATGACATGTACGGCAGTCAAAGAAAGATACTGTGTTGTTAATGGAGAATATTCACCAAGAATTTAAGATAAACCCGGAGAGCTCTACTCATTGTAAATTTAGAGAAAAAAATAGTGTTGGCCTTCGTTACTGGCACATGTGACAGCCTTAAACTCTCCTAGTCTTCAAATCTCCCCTTACCGAAGAAGGCTAACGAAGCACAGACTAGTATCAGTAGGTGGCTCTTTAAGGACATGCCAACTGTGGGAAACCGGTTACGTTCCACACGGTCATCACTAACAGAGCAGTCCAACATACACAACTATTGCCAGAGATTAATGCAAGTGTTGATTAAAATGAGGAATGAACTTTTATTTTCACCCAAGCACAAAATCACATCAGAATTGCACTGATTACATATGTCACAGAACGAAGATGTTAGTTACTAGCTCATGATAGGCAAATTATTTGCATTATATATTTAATTACATAGCAATATGCACATTATAGGAAAGTTTAACTGTATGGATAGCATATAGAAGATGTAAAAATCATCAGTATTCCTATCACACTTACATGGTTAACTATAGTCCATATCATCAGAGAATAGATATACTCATGTGTACAGATAAATGAATGGTTATGATGTGAATATATATAACAAATAAAAGGCTATATACTTAAAAAAAAGGCTATATACTGTTATGGTACTTATATATATAAATACACTCTGTATATGTGTGTGTATATATATGTTAATGTATTTGTGTGAGTTTAAAACATGTCTTATATCTGGAAATATGTATGTGCATATGTAAGTGCATTTATATGTACTGTTGGATATTTGGGTTGTTTCTAAGGTTTTTTTTTGTTATAATAAACAACATTGTAATGAAAACCATTTATATAACTGTCTGATTAGTTCTTTAAAAATAATGGAATTACTGGGTCACTAACTATGTTCTTTTCTGCCTTATGAAATATATTACTACATTATCCTCCAGAAAGTTTGTAGTAATTTAGTTTCCTCCTGGCAATGTATTAAAGTAAACTTTCTCATCCTAAAACCAAAATGGATGCTATCATTAAAAATCATTAATTTGAGGGGCACCTGGGTGGCTCAGTGGGTTAAAGCCTCTGCCTTCAGCTCAGGTCATGATCCCAGGGTCCTGGGATCGAGCCCCGCATCGGGCTCTCTGCTCTGCAGGGAGCCTGCTTCCTCCTCTCTCTCTGCCTGCCTCTCTGCCTACTTGTGATCTCTGTCTAATAAATAAATAAAATCTTTAAAAAAAATCAGCAATTTGATAAACCCAAACCAATATATTTCTTTTTTTTTTTAATTTTAAATACTTTTAATATGACTCACAATAAATTTTATGGTCTCCAAAATTACATAATTACATTAATCTCAATATAAACATAAAGAGGTATTAATTTTATTAGTAGAGTATCAGTTTATTTGTTTTTATATTTCTTTTTTTTTAATTTTTTATTTTTTTATAAACATGTATTTTTATCCCAAGGGGTACAGGTCTGTGAATCGCCAGGTTTACACACTTCACAGCACTCACCAAAGCACATACCCTCCCCAATGTCCATAACCCCACCCCCACTTCTCCCAACCCCCTTCCCCCCAGCAACCCTCAGTTTGTTTTGTGAGATTAAGAGTCACTTATGGTTTGTCTCCCTCCCAATCCCATCTTGTTTCATTGATTCTTCTCCTACCCACTTAAGCCCCCATGTTGCATCACCACTTCCTCATATCAGGGAGATCATATGATAGTTGTCTTTCTCTGCTTGACTTATTTCGCTCAGCATGATACGCTCTAGTTCCATCCACGTTGTCGCAAATGGCAAGATTTCATTTCTTTTGATGCAAACCAATATATTTCTTAATAAGAAAGTTAAACTGTTTTCATGTGTTTTTATTCTTACTTTTCTATTATATTCATTTTGTCATTATTTGATTATAGGACTTCTTTATACCTTAAAAAGATTACCCAAGATATATTAAATGTGTAATAAATATTCCATTTGTCATTTGCCTTACACTTTGTGGTGGGATTTTTGTTTTGTGGTGTGTTTTGGTGATTGGAAAGAATTAAATTTTATATGGTCAAATATATGTCTTTAATTTGTGATATCTTACCACTTTTACCTTGTAATTCTGAAATAACCAACTTGTTTTTGTTGTTTCTTCTAAGTGTTATTTTTTGACATTTAACTCTCAAGTCCATCTCAAAATAACTGTTATGTTAAGAGTAAAGTAAGGATCCCATTTTCCAGATAATTAATCATTATCTTACAACTGTTAAATCTCTTTTTATACTACTGACTTGAAATGATATTGTCATCTATGATACAGATATATATTACATACACACACACACACACATAAAACATGAGTTTGTTTCCCAGCTTTCTTTATGACACAGATATTCCTTTTTTTATTCTGGAACCCATTCCTCACTATGATAAATATTGCCATTTAGTATATTTCAATTGTTTGTAGTAAGATTTCCCTATTCTTTTTTTTATCTTCAGAATTGCATTGCTTTTATTACATGATTATTTTTTCAAATATTTAGAACATTTTCCCAGATGGATACAAATTATTTCTAACTTGAATGGAATCACATTAAATTAGGAAGGTTTGACATTGTGGTCCTTCTACACAAAAACAAAGACTTCCATTTGTTTCAGTTTCAGTCTTTCAGTAAAAGGACATAGTTTTCTTCATATGGGCACTGTATCCTTGATTAGTTTTATTTCTAGGTACATGATATATTTATGCTGACTAAAATTCTAGGGTTTCTGTTTGTTTTTACTTAGCATATAGGAGCAATAACTTTTTTGTAAGTAAATTTTATAATATGTCATGCACAAAACTCTCATCTTTAGACATCACTGTTTCACACTTTATTTACTTAGATATTCTAGTGACACTATGATTTTCAAAGGATTTATAAACAGACATGTTAAGAATATAAGTTTTAAGATCTCATGCAACCTGAGGAGACATTATTTAATCTAGTCAGTTTCAGGTAAAGTCAAATAGGTCAGGTGTTGTCTCTTCATTTTGGTTTAAACTCATTCAATTCATGTTTTGCCCATTCCTCCATGGTAGCATCGACTTGTTGAGAGGGTCCCAGATGGCATCAAGTAGAAGGGCGGTCACTGGCCTGAGACCTGTCCTCTACTTTTTTTGAAACCCCCAGACCCATTCACTGGCACATTAGTTATCACTGAATATTCTGTACTCCCTTTGTCTGTAATCATATGGTACAGCTTGCAAAGCTACGTGTGTATTCCATTATGATAAATTTGGGATGTCTCTCGGTTATAACTTTTTTTTCTCTCTTCCCTTTCTCAACCTCTCCTCCCTCTCCATCTCTCTCTTTATCTCTGTCTTTCTATCTCTCTCCCACTCTTTTTCTCTCACTTTCCACCCTCTCCTCAATTTCTATACCTGCACAGGAACATAGGAAAACTTGCCCTATTCTCTGTGGCTTTCTGTCCTCAATTTTATCCCCAATACCCTGCCCAGCCATTGCCACTCCTCTGGCTCACACTTTAGTGACATGGGACAAATCTGTAAGGCCAGTGCTGTCATACAACTGGGCAAGTTTTATTTCATAATTAATATATGTTAATTTGTATTTAGGGAAAATTAATTTAAGTGCATTGTTTTACAATTGTGAAAATGACTCTAAGATAACTATTCAAATAAAATGTGAGTTTTTAAAAAGCAGTGTCTTACTACAGAGAACTAGCTTTTTTATAAATTAATTAGTTAATTTATTTATTTGACAGACAGAGATCATAAGTAAGCAGAGAGGTAAGCAGAGAGGGGGAACAGGCTCCCTGCCGAGCAGAGAGCCCAATGTGGGGCTCAATTCCAGGACCCTGAGATCATGACCTGAGCCAAAGTCAGAGGCTCAACATACTGATCCACCCAGGTGCCCTACAGAGGACTAGCTTTGAAAGGACTATGTTCTGAAAGACTAGTAGCCATATTTTGTTCAACTAGCAAAAACACATTTGCCAGTATTTTATGTAGACTCTATAATAGCATTATAATTTTTTTTTCTTTTGGCAGTAAGAACAACACCTTATAGGTAAGAAGGCACTCCCTACATTTTTTGTAAAGGTGAATGTTCTTTTTATTTGTAAATCATTATGCTATGTGCCAATCAATTACTATGGTTAATAACCATGGAAAAGTTTCAATAAACTATAATAGTAGCAATAGATGATCCCCTATTCTGGAATACTTGAGTCTATAAACATTGTTCCATGCCTTCTACACATTAACTTAATATTTATTGCAAACTTAGGAACTTGTTTTTATTGTTTGCAAAGGATAACCTCACACACAGAAAAGTCAAAATTTGCTAAGGGCACACACTTTGAGGGAGGCAGAACATGGATTCATCATCATAGTAAGTCATTGTCTCTTGCTTTGAGATTTTCCACCTAATCGAGCACAGCCTGTAGAGCCAGATTGGGCAGGTTCAAATCCCAGCTCCACCACTCCGTGATCTCATAGAAGTTACTACACTTCTCTTCGCTCAATTTCCCCTTTTTAAAAATGTAAATAATAGTTTCAAATTCCTAAGCTTGAATGAGGGTTAAATTAGTTTATACAGGTGAAATACTTACTGGTGCACAGTTAGCGCTCAGGAAACGTTAGCTATTAGAAGTACAATTCTGTAACTGGAAGTTTAACTTTAATAAATATGCTAATCGCTATTATGAGCAAATCATTATATTTATTAACATTGTTGCTAATTCAACAATTTTGTCATACTATAGGTTCAATTATTTCTCCCATGTGATGGAATATGTACTGATCCTTTCTCTTGCAATTCAGTTTAATTCTGTAAGATAGATGTTAATCACGGCACACAGAAGTCGCAACAGGGCCCAGCTGTATGCCAGGAGCGTGAAGAGTTTTTAAATAGAGCTTTACAGTTTACAACACACTTTCACATCCTTGCAGCCATTTACCTATATATTCCCACAAGAAAATGTTGCAATAAAATGCTTCATGAGTGTGTTCATTTAAAGTGAAAATGTACTTGAGACTTTGGGGCTTGAGAATTGCCTTTTATTTATTGGTCCAATAAAAAATATCATATTATCTACTTCATCTACTTTTTCCGCAAGGTGCAATATTGTTATGAATATATTCTGCATGCATTTATGGATTTTATCTTTATCAAATTCAACTTAAATAGCAATTTAATCCAAGAAATCTGGTTCAAATGGGAAAAAAATAACGTGATCATTTTATATTTCTAAAAATTGGCTTTATTTTATTTAGAGATGGTATAGTGGCAGTTTTTAAATCTATGCTATGTGTTTGAGACTACTCTGTCTAGATTTTGATATAGTTGCTTTTTTAAAAACTTATTTTACTAAGATGTTTTCTTTGTTTACATCTCGCCATTTCCAAAAGCACCTCATTTCTTATGTCGAAATGATCCCTTTCTTTACTGCCAAGTGCTGATCTAATTTCAACTTTGATTGTGTTTTAGACCTTTTAGTCAATAAAAATAGTCTTACATTAAACAATCTGGATTAACATCCTGCTTTCTGCTTCAGGAATAACTCTATTAATATGATTAAAATACTAAGTCGGTCTTTTGAGGGGGGTCCCAATTGTAAAGCGTACATCAAAATTTTGCATTTACCTCTCCACAGCTAAAGAAGTTTTAACATGGCAACATGAGATATAAAGTCAAGTTTTGTTAAAGGCGATCAGGATCCATGAAGGGTGGAGTTTCAAATTTATGTTAATATGTGCCAGTCAGAGAACTTAAATGAGTAAAGTCGGCACGATATAGGACCAACTGGGAATGAGGAAGAGCTCAGGGATCAAGGGAAAGGATACCTCACTGAAAGCACAGCTGCTATGAAACCCACTTACTTGCTGTCAAGTAAAAATGTGTGTTCACAGTTGCCAGCTCTTAAGACTTTTTTTCTGGAAATTTAGATTTTTTTTTGAAAGTAAAATCTTCCAATTTTTAAATGTTTGTAATCATTTCAATATTTTTTGAAACACTACAGTTAACAAATGTGCCATTGCTGCGGTCATATCTGGCACACAGTCATCTAGTCAGTAAATTTTATTTGGAGGCAATGTCATTTATAAGATAGAGTCACAGCATAGGGTCTAGCAAAAGTTTCACGTGTTTGTAATTGAAAAGCTCTCTGCTTACAGGTTTTCCACTTCTTATATCAAATAACCTCAAATTCTCCGAGGATTTCACACAGGATAACAAATGTATTTTAAAAACTGTGTGTGTTTATAATTTCAAACTATAATATTTTCTCCTATTGACTCCCTTTTCACATAATTTCCTAATGAGAACCGGCCCCTTTAAAGATTTCGCTTGTTATATTCTTTTCTTCTGATCCATGTTAAATGTTTTATTTAGTTCCAAAAAGAAAGCATTTTTCCTTCTTTCCTGCTTTACCTCTTACTATTTTCAAGATGTATGCCACATCAAAGATGAATTAAAAGACTTAAGGTTGAAAATGTGACATGCCAGACACATAATCAAGGACTTTACTCAAATCTGTGTCAGCCATTGTGAGAAGTCCCCAAACAACCAGACTGTAGGTTCAAAACTATAGTTGGTCCCAGCTCTTTCAACTAGCACACCAAAGTTTACCCTGCAATTACCACACATAACATCCTAATGATGAATCTGGTGACAGAAGCCACACAGGCAGATGGGATTCTTTGCAGATTACTATATCTTTTTTTTTTTTCGACCTTGCGGGTCTAGAGCCCTGAATGAATTTTCTGGGGCAATTTAGCTCATTTGTCCCCTCCTCTTTTCCTATCAATTTTCCGGCTTTAGAAAACATCCTTTTACTTTCTCTGTACCAACCTTCCCTGGCTTTCTTTCCAGGAAGGATTTTACTTAGATTATTTCATTGTATGGAGTAACTTAATTTCTTTCAAAGCCTGAACTCTGCCTTATTTTAGGAAAGTTCAGTAGGTTGTTAGCTAATGGTTTCATTCACCATTAAAAACAACAACAACAACAACAACAAAAAGACTGTTATCGTGGGAACATTCCAATCATTAGTACTCTTAGCAGATTTTCCATAGTTATTCAATATCTTAAGCTTAAAATTATTCATTTCCCTTCTGAGTACATTTTTTTGGACTAAAGTAAAAGACTCGGTATAAATATTTACTTTTCCCATTAAATTAGCAATCTTTTATAAACAAAGAGAAGCCAATGCATACCTATGTTTCCATTTCTCACAACACAACTAGTATTTCAGATTTTTTTCTCCTTTCAGACAAATGCTTCACATTTGTCTGGTACTTTCAAAGACATCCATAGCCACCACCTTACTTATAGTCCCCAACTATTGTTGGTAGAACAAGAAGTCCTCACCACCACTTTTCTGAAGAGAAGCTGAGGAGCAGAGGGTGGGCCACACTGTAGTGACAGGGACTGTGAATGTTGCCGGGTGAACAGACACACACATGCTCAAGGACAAGGTATCCGGTTGCTAAAACAACCTCAGGAAATTTCACACAACCTGCTGAATGAGGCCATTGCAGCAAATTACAGCGGTAATAGCTAAAAGAATGCTGGGGTCCTAAGCCAGAGACATGGTTCTCCATTAACTTCTCAGGCCTGTTTCAGTTTCTTCTAGAATTGACATGCTCCCTCTTTTGCCTCTCAGATACCATGGCACAATCTTCCCAAAACAGAACTGCCATATTTTTACCTAATGTTTCATATTTCTTTTTTGGATTAAGACCTGTGTCCACCATATTCAATTCAAAATTTTCCGGTGCATTTGGCACCACTATATGTTCCCATTTCAGTTTATTTGTTCATGTATTCATTTGTAAAAATTCCTACTGAAAACTATAAGCCAGGAACTTTTTCAATGACAGGAATGGAAAACATAAATAATGTCTATTCCGTAACTGTAAAAAGTAACCACTTCTAGGGATTTAGACATGTCGATAATAGGTTACAATATAAAGTGAGTGTCCTAAAAAATATTTACCAGTTGCAAAAGGAGTAAAAGAAGAATTATCTGTGTCTTGAAATAAAATGAGAAAATTTTTACAAAGCAGTGAATTTTCTTTGGGTTTTCCTGGACGAAGAGCGGCTAAAATAATGAGAAAAAGGCATTTCCAGGAAAGAGAACAATAGGGCAAAAGACTGTTTGAAAGAATGGGCCATAACTGAATAACAATCAGAATGGACTATAGTATAGGGAAGTGAAGTGCAAGCAGAAGTTGGAGTTTAATGCCATGCTGAGACATTTATACTTTCTCCTAAGGACAATGGGTAGCCTGTAAAGGCTACTAAGAGAAGGGCAGAATTAGGGGCACCTGGGTGGCTGTGGGTTAAAGCCTCTGCCTTCGGCGCAAGTCATGATATCAGGGTCCTGAGATTGAGCCTCTCTGCTCAGCAAAGAGCCTCTCTGCTCAGCAAGGAGCCTGTTTCCCCACCCCCACCCCTGCCTGCTGCTCTGCCTACTTGTGAACTCTCCCTCTTTCTGTCAAATAAATAAATAAAATCTTTAAAACAAAACCAAAACAATTTTTTTAATTAAAAATTTAAAAAAGAAGAAAAGGGCAGAATTAACCATTCTGTGCTAGGTTGTACAGGTAACTTGTGGCAACAAAGAAGATAGAGAGGAAGAGGAAAAGAGCACCCAAGGACACCACTTAGGGAAGATGCTGCAAGAAATCACTCTAGTCCTTTCCAGGTTGATTTCCAAGGTCCATCAGCACAATCATTCCCTTGCTTCTAATCCCAACTCCCTTGCCCCTTTTGCTGTTTTTTGTACTCTCTGGCAAACCACAATGGTGCATCAAGTCAATTCTCTTCCTGATCTATTCTTGTCCATGGCTGGACAAAAAACACAACCACTCCTGCTACCTGTTCTTGCGTTAAATTAAAAACATGAACCATAATGTTGTCAGACAAACATGCTATGCTTTTTCCCATCTCACTTTGCTAGATTACTGCATCCTTTTCTCTACCTTATATTCTATCCCACCCCCCCAATTCTACTTTCAACTGATTACCAGGCTTCCCATTCCACTGAGAAACACTAAGTTGTAAAAGGAAAATTTTCACAAACTCCAAAATACTGCATCTACCCACCTACCAGCAATGAAACACATACTTTCATTACCAATAATATGTGCGTGACCGATGTCACATGTAGATGCATAGAACAACATAGGTATAGACATAGGCATAGCTATAGATACAACCAGTGTTTCTATCTGAAGTCAACCCCTCCATTTGTACACTAAACCCAATCCTCTCTCACTCCAATATATCATACCATCAACTCTTTCCTACAGGCATCCATTTATCCCTCTCTACATACATCCACCATTACACGAACAGGCCATATTTATTCCAGTTTAATCTCTTTCTAAACCCGACTTCCCTTTCCTGTCACTACTCCAGTTCTAGTTTGCTACCGTTTACAGGAATTTTTCTCTTATGTGTCATTGAAACTTGCTGCCACAATTGCTCTACTCTTATTCTCTCTGAAACCCACTTGAATAAAGTGTTTTAACACTGTTTTGTCAAGGTCATCTACTCCACATTGCTGTGTTGAAAGCCTAGTTCTCAGTTTCTATCATGCTTCATCTAGAAGCTCTTTCCTCACCTGGTGGCTTCCAAGATGCTACACTCCCTTGATTTTCCTATTTTTTCACTGTTTCCTTCTTCTCAGGCTCACAATCTTCTCTTTTCCTCAATCTCAGAATTCTGGATGCCATAGGACCTGATCATAGTATCTATTTTCCTTGTGACCTATACTCACTCCGTTGAAGGCCTCATTCAGGTTCATGGTTTTAACTATCATCTCTATGTTTGTGACCGTCAAGCATTCCTCCTAGAGTTGAGATTCTATGTTTTAGAGATTTAATTTCAGCCTTCTACACCTACAGATGTTTACATAAATAAAAGTTAGGGGTAGTTTGAGATGAATATAAACTCAAATGCCTACTAAATATTCTCAATACACACTAAGTAATTCCTATTATACCAGATTTTCACACCAACACTCTTATCCTGTTTTTCTCTCCTCCAGATTCCAGCTACAAAGGAGAGAGGAGGTAAGAAAAAGAAAGGGTTAAGCTTCCAAGGCAAGAAAACATTTCCTTTCATATGATGCACTATTTTCCCCATTCCTGAAACATTTCTATAGGCAGTGGAGTTAGAGCTCTGCACAAACCAACTTAGAAAAATAAGTATTATGCTCACAAGATACTTAGCTGCTGACAATAAAAAAAAAAAAAAAAAGAATTAATAGATTGGTTGAGAATTCTTTGGTGCAACATTCACAAAGCATGAGAAATTTGCATACTTGCTATTTAAAAAGGCTAGATAATAACATTTTCTAAGAAAATAAATGAAGACGAAAAAGCCTTTTTAACCCTACGGCTGCATATACTTACATAATCTTCAAACTGCAAATCAACTATGAATTACTCATTATTTCAGTATCTATATATTCCAACAGATATTTTCTATGGCCCAAATGTCTTTTTCATACAGTTGAAGTTCAACCATATTTGTATTTCATACAGTTTTGCTGTCCACATGGTTACCCATTGAAAAGTGATGACTATTTAGAAACTTCAAAGAAATTTTTTTTTCTAATTTGGCTGACCAAATTAACAGATGTCTCATATAAGACTTTTTATACTAATTCTTCCTGATGTTAGCAACATTTCAAGTTAAAGACAAAATTATGCTCTGCCACCTCTCAGCATGACAAAGCTGCTAATCCCTTTTTACTCACTTTCTGCATTTGATATTATTTAGATCTTCATCACCTTCTCTGTTTCCTTATTAAGAAACGTCTGATTTGTTGCCAATTTTAACTAATTCATCTATTGTTGACTTAATCCATACCTTAATAGATAGGAGTCAAACAGTTCAGAACTTAAATTGTTGATTTTAGTATTTAGTGTAATTTCTAATAAATTAACTGTGGGTATGTGCATGAGGAGAGAAGGAGGCTTCTTGATTATTTAGGTATTGTTTTCTCGGTTTGTAGATAGTAAAACTTAATAAGGTCTTTTTGTCCCTCCTTTTATGCTCATTTTCTGTCACCTTTTGTTAATTTTGGTTATACAACTAATGAATGGGAAAATGTGTATAACAAAGTTACCATTTCCATGGGGCTATTTAGTAGCCCATGATAGGAAAGCTTCACAATAGGAAAGAGGTGAAAATTGATAAATGAAATGCTTGGACTGTAAGACATTTTAATTACACACAAAAGCTCTGTTCAGAATTATCTGTTAAAATTTCTGTTCAGAAGTCTTCTGCCTCTCTTGAATCTAAGTCTGCTCTGTGCTTTCATAGAATTCCCTCATTCCTTTAAGGTCACATTTCATCAAGAGCAAACCAAGAGATAAAGTGTTAAATACTTGATCAACCAAGTGTTTTAATTTGGGCACAGTGCCAGGTTACCAATTTCTTACTCTTATCCCCACTTAATTGACAGATGGAGCTGCAATGGACTAGTTGATCCGATCTCAATTAAATATTATTTGGGGTAGGAAAGGCACCATCATGTCTATGTTCTCAATAAAGCAAACCAATAATGGGAGAAATTTTTCTGGCCTAATCCTACCAAAAAATCACTGCAGACTTCAACTTTGGAAATGAAAGAACACCCATTCCTCTGTAGTAGAGAAATAGTTCATTAGCCTTTAGAAGGCTACCTATGATTTTCAGAAGTCTGAACATAAACAAGACAAAACAAAGAACAGAACAAATACTAGATGACTAGCAAATGAAAGCAATCTGATAAAGCCATATCCTCAGTGTCAGGAAGGAAAGCGGCAAGCAAATCCTTGGAGACACTCTGCAAATCTGTCCATATCAAGCCTCTATGTTGAGATGTTCTTAGTACTGACTCCTATGGGGTTCCATGATGACTAGCATAAGGCTTAACCCAGAATCAAACTTTGACCTCAAGAATTTTGATCAGAACCTCTTTTTGGAAGGGGAAATTAAATTTACTAAGATTATGGAAGATTAAGGGACTGAATGAGATGGTAGGGAGTAAGACACAGTTACCAGGAGGGTCTCTGGCATTGGACTGCTAAGTTACGATCCTGGGTCCTCATTTAGCAGCTGTGTGACTTTGGGAAGTTTCCATATACACAAAATTGGAATGATAATAGTAAAATAGATATCCTTTTTTTTTTTTCCCCTGAAAATTAAATGAGATCTAGTTTAAAAACATGTATCACAGTGCCTGGCACATACTATACCATCAACAAATTTGTTAATATTATTATCTTTGAGTCAAGACTAAACAAATATTTGAGCTTCAACTCTATGCCAATCAGCTCTATCCTTTAATCATGGATATAGAATGTTAAGTAAGACTCTGTTCTGACCTCAAAAAAAGACAAGTAAACAGACAATTATAATGCAACAAGTTAATTGCTATGTTAGAGGTTAGCACAGTCTCTTCTGGGAACAGAAGTGTATAGGGAATTTTTTCTGGATAAAATGAAAACGATGCCCCAAACACAGTATTAGATTTTGTGGATAGACATCAAAAATATGGCTCTGCCCCTTGAGGACACGTTGGAGCCTAGGTCAACTCAAACCTCAACTCAGGCCTTCTGGTTCCAAGGTCACTGGTGTTGAAAATATGCTTAAATCACATGCAACTGCTTTCAATTCTCTCATGCATTCCTTTGTTTCTCTCTAAATCCTAAAAGCCATAAAACACTATACTATGGACAAAAAAAAATCAAAATAATAAGTAATTAAAGTAAAAGTAGTTATTTGAACTCCTCATTTTTTGATAGACTCTCTTTTATGTACACATAAATAATAGTTAAAATGTGGACCCAGTAACATCTGGAAGGAAATCCCAGGCATGTAATTTATTCTCTGGCTCTAAAATTATTCTCTCTATATTTTTGATATCATTAATATTTTAACTATAATTAAATTCTTACAAGTGTGAAGTAGGTATTTACACCTTGGTATCTCTCCAAACTATATTTGATGAGTAATGTGAAAAAATATATCCCCCCAACACCTGCTGAGTTCCAACTATAAAATAAGAGTGGTAGTAGCAATTTAGATTAGCATTCAACAATTACCTTACATTTATTAGTTCTTTTAAATGTTTTATTGGAATTGAAACAACCAATATTTGCTCATGTTTCATTAAGTCCCATTTTCAATGTTCGGCTCAAACCTAGTGATAAAGGAGGGTCCTTTGAGCTTAGTGGTAATATCATCTAAGCCTGAAAATAACAGAAAAGACTTCAGAGTCAACATCTCTTTGGTCTAAGGTAACAAGAATACCTGAATAATTACTCAAAATTATAATACTAATAAAACATGAATAAAGAACCACTTACAGTTCATCCGGTATGAATTATTTTAAGCATGTCTAATAAAAGAAAGCTTTAAAAGAGCATTAGCAGAATTTATTTAATTGCAATGTGTGCAGGGCAGTGTTATATTATGTACCTGTGGCTTTTCAGAATCACATGCAGTCTTGTACTTAATGTGTATAATCAAACAAGAAAATAATAAAACTGGAAACTATTCTTCAATGGTAAATTTTTGCCCACTGAGCTGTCAATTGTGGACAGATTCATGATTGATCAGAATAATACACAATGGCACGGTGTAATTCTTTAGTGTGATGTTGTAAAATGGAGTATTGCTTCTGTTATTTTATCCAGTTTGCTTTTATATGACAGGGTTTATTGTGCGTTATGTTGTAGCTCATTCCTCTGTTCACAATGCCTACTGATGTGTAATTATGACTTGTCTGAACTGTAAGAAGGAGCAGTAAGTGAAAGGAAATCTGCAAGCACGCTTGATTTATGAGTCCTGATACTATATTACAGTCCTAATCTGCCTGCTTAACTTCCCTTCAGGCTAACTTACTGTATAACATGCTTACGATTAGCACTGTAGCAAGTTGTGGAAGATTTACTCTAAAGGAGCTACTAGACTTTTTTTTTTAATGATATAGTCATTATTTCAGTTACAGGTAAGCAATAAATTATTTCTCTTATAAAGACTTTGTGTCAAGGAATGACCATTATAAGGGCATTTTTATGTGATAACAAAGAGCAACACGAAGAATGTTTTCTCCCTGTTAAATATCATAATATTATTGGTTATGCCTTATGATGAAACCGGCCATATTTCTCCTCCCTTCTTCTCTTCCTTCTTCCTCCTCTTCCTCCTCCTCCTCCCCTCCCCCCCCCCTCCTCCTCCTCCTCCTCCTCCTCCTCCTCCTCCTCCTCCTCCTCCTCCTCCTCCTCCTCCTCCTCCTCCTCCTCCTCCTCCTCCTCCTCTTCTTCTTCTTCTTCTTCTTCTTCTTCTTCTTCTTCTTCTTCTTCTTCTTCTTCTTCTTCTTCTTCTTCCTGTATACTATTGCTTTTGCCTGGCATTACAAATGCACTATGAGAATATCTATTTTGATCCAGGGCATCTGATTTTTTGCAAGAGTAGCCAAAAATAGAAATTACTATGGATGAGCAAATGAAAACAAACCCATAAAGCAATGACCTCAGTGTCAGCAAGGAAAGATGTAAGCAAATTTGCCTTTTTTAATCACCATTCACAAAGACAGATACAGCTGGAGTTAAGCATCACAGTAGCATTATTGAATCCTAGCATATTCAATTCACATGCTTTTAGAAAATTAAAGTTATAAATTACCCTTTGTTTCCTCAGATTCAATCTAAATCACCAATAAGAAAAATCGTCTTCTACAAAGCTTATTTGTGACCAGGTTTTGCTAAATGTCTGGGAGGAAAAAAAAAACTTGAAAAATCATCTGTAGCTCACAATTTGGTATGAAATAAACAGCTTTGTGCATAAGGACATGCAAGCATGTCACTACAGAAATATCCTTAAACAGTATCAATGAGATGGATATTGCAGATCTTTTTTAAAACCCTATCATTTATAGCATCATATTTTTTCAAGTTCCTTTGTTCAGAGTGAATTCTATTGCTTCTATAATCAGCAAAACATCAGTTTGGGGAATCCAATGAACTGAAATATATATTTTTTAACTGATTATTTTGTGATAAAACACAAAATTCCAGAAGAGTAACATAGAATTAAGCTCATGGTGGACAACAGAAGCTATGACTGTGAACAAAGTATCCTCAAGCTTATACAACTTTGGAAAAGTTAGACAGAACAATGATCTTTTATAGTGAACAATACACCCCATTACATTCTGGAATTGCAAGAAATGCTTTTGCAATGTTTTTGGTCATTCCATGCTGAATAATTAGTTCATTTTCTATTTCTCGGCACAAAAAGTCAGTCTGATTTTAGACTTCTTGATGTGAATTTATGCTAAGAATCTTTTAACTGCTCTAATATCATTTAGTAAATGTATGACTGACTAGGGGGATGTTTCATATTTGGGCATCATTGCAGATAGTCTCTGCCAGAATGTGCAGATGATATTTACTGAACTAAAGGTCTAAGTTGTGGGAGATAGCCTCAGATATGCACTTCTTTTACCAATCATCAAATTAAACCTGATTCTTAGCCATCTGAACGGATTACAGTTAGAAATCAGAATGGTTTATACACGCTGTGGATTCAAGTCGACTTCTTTTAATTTGGTACTTGTGAACTGTTTCTTTAATGGTTTAACTATCAATGGAAAATGAGGGATGGAACTGCATACCATTAGAGTGAGCCCATAAACCATGTACTGTTCTCGCTACACCAAATATTTCAAGGCTGGCACAGCTCACACTCAGAATAGACAACAAATCTCCTCTATGCAACCATCCTAATCAGTAAGAACATCATTCTCTTGAATGGATGGGTCTAAAAGCACAGTTATCAGTTATTCTGATTATAAAATCATGAACTAAAAATAGAAGTAAAAGTGTTCTGGGTAGCAACTGTTGGTTAGCATATTTTTAATGACATTTCTCCTCTCTTATACCCAGAGAAGCTACATATAGATAGTCTCAAGTGACCATATATTTAACTACAACTCAAGGCATACCTTATTAATTTACTTGAAATGGTGATATATTCAGGACTCTGAAACCATCGATATTTCCCTGTCTTTTGCACACTAAAATGTCCAGTTGTTATCTCTGTACAAGCTTGGGTCTGATTCTCTAGTCTTCACTCAGGCAAACTTGCCATTGGAATCAATGCTTAACACAATTAGGTTGTCGTTTTGCTGTTTAAGAGGCTTTCCTTGGTGAAAATTCATATGAAGTGCACATTTGCAATAGTCCTTATACCAAGAGGCAAAACAATAGCAACAAAAACTACATGAGGTAAAAACTGTGATATTTGCCGTGAGTTTTTCTTCCAGAGGATAATTAAGCTATTCCTTGGTTTTCTTTTGGCCAGATTTCTAAACAGACAAATTTGAAATATCAAGAAGCCTAACAGGCAGCAACACATTCTCTGGTTGATAATTACATTACACAGGAATAAATGAATTGCCAACCTTAAGAAAGACATCTTACAGCTACTTGACTAGGAAGCATTGCTATTTTCTCTCCAAAAGAGCCTCGAATCTAATGTTAGAAAATCTGGGTTTAGTTCCCTTCTCCATTACATATTTCTGAATCTTTGACATAAGCCATTCCATATATATCTATCTTTTAAAAGGTCTTAATAATTGCTGTAAATACTGGATTTTGTGAAAATTAAAAGGAAAAAGTAAACTGGGAGAATTTTATAAACCAAGACCCATATAATGTGTGTGTATGTGTTACCGTCACCAAAATGATCATTGCCTCAACACTGACTCATTTCATCATATCATTGGGCTTTCCATCACAAATTGGTCCCTTTATATAACTTTCATAGCACCCACCCAGTTCTCCAAACCTTAACCGAATCCATCTTTGACCACAGCTCACGCATAAGAATCTTGCATACAGGCTTCAGGGTCTCCCACTACATTCCCAAAATGCATTTCGTCTTCAAAATACCTCATATTTATTTCTTCTTCCTTTACAGAAACAAGCTGACACCTGACAAAATCTCTTCTCCAACATTCTTACTCAACTCCTTTAAAGAGGAATTTAAAATCAACATCCTTTGAGAAATCTCTCCCAATTAATAGAGATTTGTTAGGCCATTTGCATCATCCCATGCCACCTAATCAAGTCTAAGCCCTGTGTACAAACAACAAGAGCAGAGCAGCTTATGAATACAATATTATTTATGTTCCTTCCTACTGCACTTGTTATTTGATGTGTATTATAGTCATGCCTGCATTTTTGCTAAGTCTCAGAGAAGTAAAGAACCAAAATTGACCATGCTCAGGGAGCTGGTCATATTACAGTGGAGCTCTGCATTTCCAGTAGATGATGGTTTTCCTTTTCCTGGTAATTACTTAATGGGAAGACTCATGTATTAGAAAATAACGAGATAACCAACATATATTGACCATTTACTTGAATGACTTCTGCAAATAAAAAAAAAAGTTCTTGATATTAGAAACGTGTAATTAAGCAATAATTTATACAGGTGAAAACTGTTATAAAAATATACGCAGTAGACTTTCAAAATTTATTTTTCAGTCACCATTGAAAATAACATATTACAAACTGAAGTCATAACTTTTGGAAACACAGAGTAAAAGTCAAGCTACTTTAGGATGATGAATAAAATAAAATAAGTCTAGTCACATTCAAAGCAAATACTCTACCATAAAGGTCTACATGTATCATTGTTCTATACAGAAGTAAAAGAATCATGGCTTTACACCAAGGAAGCATACAGTATTTATGGTGAAACATGTATTTTTCATTCTGTCTTTGTTAAGGATGGTGATCTTTACCATCTGTGTCTATTTGAGAATAATACTGTGCTAACTACTTGCCTTAGTGTCTTGCAACAAAATGGGCATTCATATATCTGTCATTCAGATTCTCAGCGCCCGCTGGGATGCCTCCCTGCACCTGTATCTAGGCACCTGGGCATTTCACCCATGTCCTTGGCTCTCCTGCTGCTAAGAAAAAGGGATATGCAATTACAGCAGCCTCCTCATATCTATGGGGATATGTTCCAAAATCCCCAGAGGATGCATCTAGTGCTAATTCCCTAGATAGACTATGTTTTTCCTATACATACATAATGTATGATAAAGTTTAACTTATAAATTAAGCACAGTAAGAGATTAATGACCATAACTAATAACAAAATATAACAATCATATTGAATAAAAGTTGTGAGAAGTGGCCTCTGTCTCTCAAAATACCTTTTTGTATTATATTCACTCTTCTGATGATGATGATGTGGGGAAATAAAATACCCACATGGTGAGGTAAAGTGAGGTGAGTGACATAAGCATTGTGACGTAGCATTAAGCTACTATTGACCTGTGACAATATATCAGAAGTAGGATCATCTGCTTCTGGACCACAGCCGACCATTACAACTGAGATAGCTGAAAGCAAAACAGTGACTAGAGGGACAACTGTATAGTCCTAAAAGGAAAGGAAAGAAAAAAAAAAAAAAAAAAAAAAAAAGACTTCTGGCAGTGTCTTTTTTTTTTTTTTTTTTTTTACTTTTTATTCCCCAAATAACTATGTCCTCATTCTGGTCATCTCCTTATGACCAAATTGGGAGAAAAATCTTTTCTAGATAGTGTATATGTCTGCAAGCGTGTGTGTGTGTGTGTAACAAAAATTCTTTGAAGATGGGAACTGAGTCTTACTCGGTTATAAATCCACAATGCCAGGGGTGCCTGAGTGGCTCAGTTGGTTAAGCATTAATCTCTTGATTTAGGCTCAGTTCATGATCTCAGCATCATGAGATAGAGCCCTAAGTCAGGCTCCATGCTGAATGTGGAGGCTGTTTAAGATTCTCTCTCTCCCATTCTCTCTGTCCTCCCCCACTCCTCTCCCCCTCTAAAAATTAAACAAACAAATCAATCAACAAGACCAAAGACACTGCACATAGCAGGCACATAGAACATTTTATTGAATAGATGGGGTAAATTAATAAATCTTAACATTTCTTTCTATTCTTTATTATCCAGTTCTGTTCCACACCAACAGTGTAAGAAGTCAATGGCCAACAGAACTTTTACCAGTCCCATGTTAGTGGTGTTAAATGCTTCGTGGCTTTTCGGTATACAGGAAATGCTTCAAAGATGAAAATTCCAACAAAATATCTTCCATATTCTCATTTTAATTTTTAAGAAAACTTATGAATCAAAAACTCTTTCAAAGAGATTTAGAGTAGACTACAAATCAAAATGTTTTAAAAAATAATACTCCCATCCACTTAGAGATATACGGATATGGATTTATGTGTGAATGGCTATATGAAAACTGTAATTTAATTACACATATTTTATCATATGTCTCAACATTATCTTTAACCAGGAAGGGCATGTTTTTCAATAGCATCTCTTTGGTCTATTGGTTTCAATAATAAGCATGCTGAAAGAATCTTTATATGTTATGCCATCCAAAATCTTCCCAAAGTCTCCCTTGATCAAAATATAATGCTGCTTAAATATGTTAGGCAACATGTATTCTACCTATTTGCATTTTGTCAAATGAACTGGATCATTCCAATATGGTATCACATGTGCATGGAAGCCTGTAGCATTTTGTAACAGGTGTTGAGGAAATGTACTTGACAGAGATATTGACAGTAAGGTCATCTGTAAGCATAAACACTGAAAATATCAAGAAAAGTATATATTCATTAGTGGCACAAGAGGGAAAAAAGTACTGTATGGTAGGAATCAGCTATGGTTTCCCCCAAAACAAAAACAACAACAACAAAACACACACACAAATATATATATATATGTATATGTGTGTGTATATATATATATATATATATACGCACACACACACATATATATGCACATATACATATATGGTTTTTATTATATGTATTATATTGATTATATGTATATATTTGTTTTTAAAAACATTTATTTTGCCTCACAATGCCCTCTGTCGGTCTCTCTGTCTGTTTCTGTGTTTCTCTTTTTCTTCTCAGATATAGTGAAAGAGAGAGAAGTCTGAGACAGAAGGAGGTCATTACATGGCAAAAAGTAAAGTCTACAAAGACAAAGGAAATACATGAAGCAATATAAAAAATTGTTTTCTTAACATTGTCATCATGAACTCACCTCCATGAGAACCTTTAGAACATTCTGCTAAACATTTTGGTTATTGTTAAACCTCTCCCTCACTGGATAATATACCTCCTCTAATTTATTTCTAAATTCTTCATAAGATCTAAAATAATGTCATTGAACATAATATGTGTTTAATAAATTCATCTTCCAGCTGAATCCTAAATTATAATTCTGTTTAGTTAGTTTCCCAAGAAAACACTGATTGCCTAATGGTTTATTGATAACTAACTCAAGATAGGTTCAGAGGAAAGATTTTAATAGTGACATAATTTTGTGACAGTTAACCTACAAATGAATATGACAACTGTATTCTACTAATCAAGAATTAAAAGAAATAGAACTAGCAATATATTCCAGTATTTATGATCTAAAATTTTTGCCATTCTATAGGATTTTAAATACATAATCATAAAATAGAAACAGAAAGTTTGAAATTTTAAAAAAATCTTAATTCTACAGAATACATATAAATTTTAAAATGTAGTTGCAGAGAATAACAACACAATGTCATAAAATAATTACATGTATGTATATATAAAAGTATTTTCCGTTGTTCTAAATAAACTTTAGAAATGTTTCCAATTCTCAGTGAGGCAAGCATTCCAATTTTCTGCAATATTAGCAGGGGTAACTAATGATGGCTAATTTTCGCCTGTAGTATTTCCTTCAATCTGCTTGTGCACTTCCAGTTTCTCTGGCAGCAGCAGCATTTGTAAATTTTCTGGTCACTAAGCACTCAAGTACAATTGTAAGTGATCAGTTTGCAATTGGCCAACAAGGAGAAAATATAGAAAAAAGAATGTTTGCATATATTTATAAATAAATGTCCATAAAAATATTGAAAGCTCGATGTACATAACATTTTTTTCAGTCTACCACATTATTTTATTTTAAAAGCTAAGTATGAGAGAATATATATCTTTAGATTAGGAAGATAAAACCACACATTTTGAATGAGCTTTATTATATTTTGTGTTTGAGAAATACTGTGCTTTCAATGATTACCTCCATTTCCATTTATATTTATTTATTTTTAATAAAAAGTGCTACTTATATTACGGTAATATACAAAATGGCATCTTCTCATTACCTACTTTACAAGTCAAATATGTCACATAATACACATCAGAGATTAAAATAATCTTTCCAAAACCTGATATTTTTATAATACATTTATCGAGACAGCAGAGATGATAGGAAAGTGCAATTTTAATGAGAATATGTCCAACATTTAGAAATTCAAGAAATTAAATGTTTACACAGAGAATATTTAGAAAAAAGTAAAACTGTGCCATATTTTTAACTCAAAGAAAGCTGATATGGAACCATTTTAATCATCACAGAATCAGACCTAATTAAATCATTGCCCAGAAATTTTCACAGTACCTTCTGGTTAGGCCACATGGGAAAAGCTCAGCTCCACTGAAAGACTCATGTCATAGGACACCTGGAGGCACACCTTTCACAGAAACAAGCCCCCGCTACCCCAGAACGGCCAGCATCGTCCCACGTCCTGCAGACCCAGCACTGAAGGAGGTAGATTCCTCTTTACACAAAGCACAGGGACTCAAAACACAGCACACCCTGGGACATCCAGGGGGCCATGCTGCGAGTGAAGCAGTGAAAGAGAGATGTTCAGTTCCCGAATAACTCACAGAACAGCTTCGATTCAAAGTCCTTAACACTTTTCAAATATGACGCTTCATGTATATGCTTAAACCATGTGTATTTGTCACCAGCTTTGAATTTTGTTCAAATGATATGTTGTTGAGGGTCCATTATTCATCTGAAAGGACCTCTAAACACATAGGGCTTTGGTAAAACCGAGATGCCAAATTAGCTTTGAAAATATCTTACCTTATGGGTTAATTTCTT
Organism: Mustela erminea; assembly: GCF_009829155.1. Lineage (NCBI taxonomy): Eukaryota > Metazoa > Chordata > Mammalia > Carnivora > Mustelidae > Mustela > Mustela erminea. The sequence goes on from NC_045621.1 coordinate 84,950,739, forward strand.
GTTTTCATTGAAGCCCAATCATGTTGGCGGCCATTCAGTAGGCTACAGAAATCTGATAGATGATGAATACAGGGATATTACAAATGAAGGAAAACTTGCCAACCAAAGGGAAACACAGCAGTTATTCTTACCGAAGCAGAATACAAATGTCCCCTTTAGCCTCCTATTAGTAAAAAGCACATACCCTGATCCAGAAACTCTTCCTGTTTGTTTGAAGGAATTCTGTCCTAGTGCATATTTTGGGGATATTATAAATGATCATCCTAGTGTCACGGAGCCAAAGCAGAGCCACCGAGAGCATAGAAGGCCCTTGGCACAATTTAGAAAGAAGATCCCCGCCAGGCAGCAGAGGGAGTCCTCTGGGAGCGTGAGTTGGCCAGCAGAAGGCGTCTTTAGAAGAAACTGCATATGCCACTTACTTGACTCAAAAGCTACCCTACTCCAATGGCTGGCAGGTGGGGCACCGTCTAGTCTAGATCTTAACCCTCAGTTGCTCCTTCTGTCTGGAGATTTTTCTGCCACACAAAAACTGCACAACTTTAAAAGGTGGCCCTGGATCAAAACAAGAATGGCTTTCCAACTGCTTGCTCATTCCTGCCTTCTAAGTAATACTCCTTGTGGTGCTCAATTCTGGGATCTGAATGAAAATTAGGGAACCTGAATCAGTTAATATTAGAACACCAGGGTAAAGCCAGGAAAAGGGAAAGGAAAAACAGGTGTTTTGGTGGAAGGAAAGGAACCAAAGGAAGCGAAAGGGGAGTCAGATGGAAATACCAATGAGTCTCAGTAAGTAGCAGAGGACATTATGAAGGTGGGATACATGGCCAGGGACTCTGTAGAGGTATATAGGCTGGGAGTGCGATGGCAGGGTTAGTGCAAGAACTCAGCACTGACAGCACCAGAGATGTTACTCACCCCTGGACCTGAGGACTGTGGAACAGGACAGGGAGAGTCCAGAGCCCAGGTCCCCAGTCTACTCTTGAAAGGGTAGAACCTTCTGTCTATAGATATATCCAGATAGCCTATTCAAGGTGACGTTTCAGGAAGGGAGCCAAAACATGGGAACCTAACTTCACTTTCCCCCTTCCCTCCAATCTCCTGATACTGTTTCCACTGAACCAACCCCAAAACAAGAACTGGGGAGCCACACCCATCAGCTTTGCAGGCTAAAAGCATGGTGGTGTCGGGTTAGAGCTGACAGACCACACTCCCATGGGGCTGCAGCCTGCTTATTTGTTTTTGCAGGTGGGGTTGAAGAGAAGAGGGAGAATGGGGGCCCTGCCATCCTGTCAGACACGGAAAATCTAATGAACACCACTTTTAGGATCTGTCATTTTCAGTCATGTGATTCTTCCCTTAGTTATCCTCTACTGCCTAACAGATTACCCCAAAATTCAGCCACTTGAAACAATTATTCATTACCTCATAGTTGCTATGGCCATGAGTCCTGACTTATCTGGGTGCCTCTGCTTAGTGTCCCTCATAAGACGGCATTCAGAGTATGGGCATGGGCTGCAGTCACCCCAAAATTTGACTGAGGGAGCATCTTCTGTCAAGCTCATTTACACAGCTGTTGACAGACCTCTGAAGATCTATTTCTAAGATGACTCACATAGCTGTTCATGGGACTCTGGCTCGCGCTGGCTGTTGGCTGGGGATACACATTTTTGATGTATGTGCCTTCCCATAGGGCTACTCCCAACACAGCAGTGGGTGTCCCCCAGAGCAAGGGTTAAGAGAGAGAGACAGAGACAAAGAGAGACAGCAAGAAACAAAGAGAAATAGCAGGTCTTTTTAAAGTTACTCTCAAAAGTGACATCCCATCAGTTTTTTATTGAAATTTGTATTGTAGAGCCACATGGAGTTGTAAGAAATTCCGTGGAGCGATCCCATGTACCCTTTATACAGTTTCCCCAATGGTAATGCCTTGCAAAACTACAGTGAAATATCATATCCAGATTATTGATGTTGACATAATCCATTAATTGTATTCAGATTTCTCCAGTATCACTTGTACTCTATTGCCTGTGTATTGAATTCACAATTTTATCATCTGTGTAATTTTTTGTATCTACCATCACATTCAGGAGAACGATACAAGTATCTCTTGTGTTGTCTTTTTATAATAAGACCCACATTTTTCTCCCCATCCTATTCTCCCCCTAGTCCCTGGCACCCACTAATCTGGTCATTTCTGTAATTTTGTCATTTCAAAATTATTATATAAATGGAATCATACAGTGCACAGCCTTTTGAGGTTGACTTTTTTAATCATCATAATTTTCTAGAGATTAATCCAAATTGTTTATGTCAATAACTTGTTCCTGCTGACTTGTATTCCATGGTAGGTATATGACACAGCCTGTGTCACCATCCACCTTTTTGGAGGACATCTGGATTGATGCCAGTTTTGTTTTTTTTTTTACTATTATGATTAAAGTTGTTCTGCACATTTACATGTGGGTTTTTGTCTGATCAGAAGTTGTTATTTCTCTGGGATAAATGCCCAGTGATGCATTTGCTGTTTAATTGTGTGTTTGGTCTTAGAAGAAACATCCCAACATCTTTGCAATATTCTTTTTCTTAGAAGTGAGTCACTAGGTCAACCCACTCTCACAGGGAGTTCTTTATGAAAGGGCACACACAGCAGGAGACAAGGATCAGTGGGGGTCATTTTGGAGGTTGAAGCCTGCCTAACCTTACCTTTTTTTTTCCCCTTCCCCTTCTTGCTATACCTTCAAGGAGGGGTTTGGAGTGGTTTCTGTGATTCTTTCAGATATGAAAACTTATATAAAATAACCTTTAGGTGAAAACAGAGAGGCCATATTGATTCAAATTTGTGGAAATGTTTCGATGAATTCTCCCCTATTCCTGAATTTGGTATTTGAGCTCACTCATGAGCCTTCTGATTAGAAAAAGACTTAAGTTGAGTCTATTCAAATATGGAACAGATCTGTGCAAGCTAAAACAATCACACATATCAAATAACCAAGAAGTCTTCAAGATGAGAACCGGGATTTGGGCAGAGACAAATTCATTCTCCCCTCTTACTGTGCCTCCTATTCTAGCCTCCACCAACTCTTTCTGTCCACATTGGTGCTTTGAATCACACTGTTGTTCTCTAACTCCCATCTGTCTCAGCCAGCATCCTCTTCTGTCTTGCCCCGGAAATCCTGGAGAAGACCTGAAAAAGCAACACCACACTTCCATCTCACACCTAGTTCTCTGCTGGTTTAGAGAACTTAAGTCCATAAGCACAGAGTGACATTGTGCACTCACTGGTTCCTGCTTCTGAACAAGGAACATTAGTGACAAGGAGTCCCATTGCTGTCATCCATAATGTGTGCAAGATAAATACTCATCTAAATATCACAATCAAAAATGCCCAAACAATACTATGTGATTGAGTTCCACTTTTTAATGACATTCATAACTTTTAACGAAAAGTGAAAAATATGTTAAGAATAAATTTAGAAACACACATTAAACTTAAATGTGAACATTCTGTTCCAAACAAAGATATGACTTGAAAGAGTTATTTTTGTCTATTCATTTCTCGGATTGCTTCAGCTTGGCAAGGTCTAGCCTTACTAATGGTGAGTTCTCTTAAACCCTCAGCATTGCCCATTCTAGCCCTCACAGTGAGGGTGCCCTGCTGGTTTTTGTTTTTGTTTTTGTTTTGTTTTTTATAGAACATAATCCACAACAAATGTCATTCACTGATGTACATCTAATTTACTTCTGTACATCTAATTTAGCTTCTCACCACACTCCATTTTTGACTCCTGTTTCTCTGCTGACTGCCCTTAAAGATTCATACCACGGCCTCAGATAACAATGTAATAGGAACAGTAGAATGGACATAAATGGAAATAAAGCAGGGCAGATAATCATGGCAAGTTCCTGGGCAAACAGAAAAAATTCAAGCAGGTACAGCTCCATTCACAGTCCAGCCATCATTTCTTTCTTTTCTTTTCTTTTTTTTTTTTTTTTAATTTTCTCTAGTCCACCATAGTTTTATGCTGCTTGTTCTTATTATACATGTTTGCGTCTGCTTAAATGTTCTTCTGAATGTTTTACTTAGCTAATTCTTATTTCTGGTCTCGGCTTAAACATTGTTTCACCAGGAGCCATTCCTGAATCTTCCAGATTAGGCTAGATATCTGGACATACACATCCATAGCCCTTTGTCATGGCCCCTTGCAATATCCATCACTATTTGATCACATGTCTAAGGCCAGACTAGCCCACTAGCTTGCAAGCCCCAGGGAGAGAGAGAACACATTCTGATTTATCACTACTATATCCCTACTTTAAGCTCAAATTCTAGAACACACTGAGGGTTCAAATAATACATCTTAGGTAGTTAATTATAGCTAAGTGATTCAATAATAAAAACGAATGAATTTTTCTTGAAATAGGCAAAATTCCAAGTGGAGAGCTTCTTAGGATCAGTAGTTCCAAGAATGAGTAGCAGGAATCCAGCCACAATGACTAAGATTCAGACATAGCTCTAAACACTAATAGAATTGCTCCAAAGGGAGAAAGATTTCTGTCACAGAGGGAATGGCATGGGTATTCTTGTGTGACAAATACTGAGCTCCTAAAATGTGGAATATATGCCACAGATTTAATCTCAAGAAAATTTTAAGCATAGTTATGGGAGGCATATATTCCAAATGAAAATATTTATTTGATGCTGATACACCATATTTTTCTACCTAGGAACCAGATTTGTTCCAAACACCAGGACAGTTTTGTGACTGAAGTTGAGAGCTTAGTGAGCCAACACTGGGGATTGAAAGATTTTGTGGAAAGACATCTAAGCTCACCAGGATCTTTTCTATTAATCAGCCATTCTTCAAGTCCCTCATTGCACAGAGGGATAGCTAGGGATAAACTGTTACAGAAATCTCAAAACTCACCCTCCCTTCACTTTCAACTTCTATAGTTCCTTTTTTTTACTGTATCTCCAAAATTCTTCAGTGGTATATGCATTATACAGAACCCTAATTAATGTATTTATTTTTCATTTTGGAGTATAAGTGTCCATCAAAGTTACCTATTTTTAGCTGGTCAATCTCTCAAATAGGTGTGTACAACTCTTGTGTTAGACAGTGGTGCCATATGAATTATGCTATTGTGCGCAAAAGGATAGCTTTCTGGAGATGTCAAAGTTAATAGAAAACAAATACTATTTCCCTATCTTTGGGAAAAGAGTGCCTCCATTATAATTGGCATGAAACATCTAAGTGCTCCATGGAAGCCTCATTGACATTCTCCAAATAATCTACTTTAACTTCAAAGTTTTCTTGTTGTTTCAATCAACTACAATATTATTTTGATAACTTAAAGTTTAATTTCCTTTTCCAAAACATCTTAAGTTAAAAGAACAAAAAGGGGAAGTAATTTTCCATCTACAAGACTAGACCAATAGAGACTAGATAGAAGTTCAATAAAACCATTATAGTTTTTGTAATAAGATTAAATCAGCTCTTGATTGAAGTACACAAGGCACTTTTTGCCAAATTATATTAGGCCCTTGGCAATTGCCACCGTTTTAAGGGAAGGATTATTTTTTGAAGGCTATTTTCCCATATTACAAATGCTACAATTTGATGAATCTTAAGTGCCTGCAAAGTATCTCAATGGGTATCTTCGAGAAATGAATCACTTTTCTTGTGTTAGGATAGTTGACTGTCAATTTTCATGTAAGTTTTATACTGGGCTGTTACGTTTTTACACTGAAACACTTAAAAACTAATCCTGTGCTAGTTCCAATAATTTCCTAAATATCAGACAGTCCCTTCTCCCTCAGAGTTCTCCATTAGTCAGGCATTATTCTTTTTTCCAAGCATTCTATCTATAGTGTATAGAATCTAGATTTTTCCCCAAACCAAAGGACTAGTATTTCACTAGTATTTATTAAATCACAAAACGTAAGTCTCCTTATATAGAGAGATATACATTTTATCTATTACCAGTGTCTATTCTTATTTCTATAAACAGAATATCTTTTAAAATTATTAACCTTTGTATTCAGATCATCTGTTATATGATAAATAAAAAATAAAATCAAGGTTTACTGAAAACTCCATATATACCCATAGTATTATGACTTTAACTAGCCAGTTTTGTATTTTTAAAAATCACTTTTAGGGGCACCTGGGTGGCTCAGTCATTAAATGCCTACCTTTGGCTCAAGTCAAGATCCCAGAGTCCTGGGATTGAGCCCCACATCAGAACTCCTTGCTCAGAGGAGAGACTGATTCTCCCTCTCTCATCCCCCCTACTTGAGTTTCCTTTCTTGCTGTGTCTCTCTCTGTCAAATAAATAAATAAAATCTTTAAATTTTTTTTTAATTAAAAATCACTTTTATATCTGGGAAAAATAATATTAATTGACCATTGAATTAGTATTACTGTATTGAACGTTACTCTACAAACAACACTCTTTCATTACTAGGTAGTTACAATTTGCATAGGGAACCAAATTTGTCAATGACAAAAATGTTATCTAATTAAAAAACAATTCTGAAAAACTGGTTATAACACAAATTTTATTTTTGGCTAAACATGAATTTGTTCAGTGTACCAAAAAATCTTAAGATAAAGGAATTGAACTAAAAACAAATGCTGGTATGAATGGTTTTTAAAGAAATACTGTATTCTTAATGTTTCAGTTATTTTAATTCCTTGTTAGAAATAGAGAGCACCAATTTATGAAGATAAGCTCTATTTGGTAGAGAGAACTTGGAATACAGATACTGTGGAGCTGAGGGGCAGCTTTGGATTTTGGCGGAAGCTGAGAGTCTAGATCTTTCTGATAGACCTTGCGCTGCTCTGTAACCTGTTTTTTTGTTTTTGTTTTTGTTTTTGTTTTCTGTGTGTGAAAGATCTCATCTTTTTTGGTTCCTGGGCTTATGCAGCTTCTTTTGAAGGAGACATCAATGAGATCTTTGGGGCTTTTCACATCAGTTTTAATGGAGGTGGCATTGACAAGTTTCTTTTGGGTTCAACACAAAGAAACTTAAACTGAAGACCAGACATCCATTCACAAGTAGCAAGCCAATGCAGCAGCTTCAGGAAAACCATCTTTTTGCCTCTGTGGCAACAAGTGGGAATGAACAGCATGGTCACGGACGCAGCAGGATCTTTTCGTTTTCCCACCTGCTGATGAAAGGTTCTTTTAGTTTGTTTGTTTGTTTGTTTTGCAGTGGTTCAAAAACTTCTGAGATGCATCTTCAAGCTGATAATAACTAGGCCTATTGACAATTTTGAACACTTGGGTGTCACCATTCTTGTCACTAACCAGCTGGCTCATGACCACAGCAAAAACCATATCCTTTATTATTTCAGTCCTATATTTAACTGTTGAGTATTTCCTTATGTAAATTGCTTTCCTTGGATTGGGAATAAGAGCTGATTCCTTCTACAAACACAGGATTTCATCTGTCATGGGTCTTCTCTTTCTTGGGCATTTTGGCCCTGCTTTTTATTCTTAACCTTTCTTCTGGCAGCCAACCTTTCTTTGCTTCTGGTTTCTCCTCCTTAATGTGTATTTTTGTGACTTTTTTTTTTTTTAAACCCACCATCATTCAAGATAGGAAAACACAATACACTTTTCAACAGTCTTTCTTCTTAAATTTTTTAACAAGAAGAATTTTAAATGGTATAATATTAGTAAAACAGTTTCCATTTGTTTTATTTTTCTTAGTAAAAAAAAATATGTCAAGCATATTTTATATAATTAAATCCTGACACTTAGATCCATTCACTTTATTTTATGTTGCTGCTGCCCAATCAATCTCATTTCCCTGTAAGACAATATCTCTCCATGTGACAAAATCCACTATAAAGACAGGAACTGGGATATGTCTGGGTGGCTCAGTCAGTTAAACATCTGCATTCATCTCAGGTCATGATCCCAGGGTCCTCGGATCCAGACCCACATTGGACTCTTTGCTCAGTGGGAAGCCTGCTTCTCCCTCTGCCTGCCACTCCCTCTGCTTGTGCTCTCTCTCTGACAAATAAATAAATAAAATCTTTAAAAAAAGATGAAATAGTAAAAAAAAAAAAAGTGTGGGAGGGAGGATTTGTAAATTAGAACTAGAGATTTTTACCACCTTTAGTTAATGCTAATGCATTATTTCTTACAATTCATATCATTATAATTCTTCACAGTGTTTTTTGGAACCAACAGTTGTGAGCATACCATCAGCTTTGCAAAAAACTTTAAAGGTGAGTTTCTGTTTTAATAAAAATATTGATATGTTTGGGGCACCTGGGTGGCTCAGTCAGTTAAGCGTCTGCCCTTGGCTTGGGCTATGATCCCAGGGTCTTTGGGATTGAGTCCCACTTCAGATTCCATGCTGCACAGGGAACCTACTTCTCCCTCTCCCTCTGCCTGCCACTCCCCCTGCTTATGCTCTCTCTTTCTCTCTCTGTCAAATAAATAAATAAATTCTTTAAAAAAAAATCTTGATATGCTCTTCATCATATACATGCTACATAAAATAAATGGGCTCTACTAGGGTTCTTTTTTTCTTTATATTTATAAGGAACAGGATTACCAGTATACAGTGGAGTTCAATATACTGTTAAATATTTCACACGGGAGTTTGTAGGAAACTTAGAAAGAACATCAGAAATAGTCGATATTTATAGTACTTGGAAAGTTTGTGATGAAATTAAAGATTGTGCAATTAGTTAATCAACAAAGTTGTTACAACACTGAGTTTGTATTTTACTTTTTAAGTATACACACACAAAAGAAACTCCATATATGAGATTGGTATTTCTACCTGCTATTTAATATAACTAAATATGAGATTTTTTCCCCACATGTCTTATTTTCAATGCTTTATACTATTGTGTATCCAAAAGGTATGTAGAACTATATAATTAATACATTATTAGCTGAGAAATATTACACAGATACTTTATTAATCATTATAAGCAAATTGAGGAGAAGACATGTGTCATTCCATTGTTGTATGTATACTATTCCTTCACACATTTTGTTGAATGAATAACTAGTTTTCAAATAATTAAACTTAATACTCTTTACCTAAAATTATAAAAAAAAAATAGGACTGGATTTATCTTATGATTCAGAAGATTCTACTGAATTTCAACTTTAGGCAATTGCATGCATTCTAAATAGATCCCTTAATACCATGGAAAAGGCATTTCAAAGAAAATCCCTATTATCAAATTGTTTATATGGCATTTGCTTCTTTCCTGAGAACCTAGAATTCAAAAGTGATTCCAGTTTTAATTTTGTTTTGGAATCATGAGGGAAATTGCAACCATGTTTATTTTGAATTCCCAGTTCTATAAACTCTGCTTCAAATACAAGCTAAAAAAATCCTCAAAAGTGTCCTATGAGTTATTTATTAATAAAGCTTTTAAAGCACAAAGGCTTATTACCCATAGAGCCTGTAGAAAAACAGCATGGCACAATAGAAAGAGCTGGGGGTTTTAAGCATAGGTGCAATTTGTTGCCCTGTCACTTATCAGGCATGTGAATGTGTGTGTTAGTCAACCACGGGATTACAAAGTCAGCCTCATCCCTGACCCATTTTGTTCCAGATGGTTCTACATAATGATAGAGGGTATGCAAATCATGTTTCCATTTAGTGCTAATCCATTGTTGTCAAGTTTAAATCTTATTTATGTTTCCATAAACCATATTTCTTCCTCAAGGGATGTGTTAATATTACCAGGAAAAAATGATATGGAATTCACCAATTGAAAAGGAGATCAATGTAGAAAAATGACAATAAGGAAAGGAGTGTAGATAATATCTAGACAACTTCATGTAGAGCAAACAACCTAAAAAATGGGCTAGTGGTGCTGCTGTTATAGTCCCCCTGGGGCAAGTGAATCACACTCTCATGAGATAGATTTCTCCCTGGGAAACATTTTCTGTGACAGAATTTATTCTGTTTAAAAGAAAAGTGGGGGGGTGCCTGGGTGGCTCAGTGGGTTAAAGCCTTTGCCTTCGGCTCAGGTCATGATCCCAAGGTCCTGGGATCGAGCCCCGCATTGGGCTCTTTGCTCAGCAGGGAGCCTGCTTCCTCCTCTCTCTCTCTGCCTGCTTCTCTGCCTGCTTGTGATCTCCGCCTATCAAATAAATAAATAAAATCTTAAAAAAAAAATCCCACATCTAACACAGTTTACCTACTTACTTAGTTTAATGTTTGAGCTCTGTGGTAAATATTTCAAACAGGAAAAGCCAAAGTCCTTCACAGTTTTCATTATTTAAAAAAAGACATCTTCTGGAAAGTTATAATAATGGTAGCAGTAGCCCCCTGTCTGTTCTCTGTCAGGTAAATACCAATAATATTCTAAAAACAGCCTCCTGAATATCGTTCTAATCCATGATGATTTACATGGCAAAAATTTCTTTGAGTAAAATTACGGTTTTGTGTATAGAACCAGAACTAAGAAAAGAAAAGAAAAGAAAAGAAAAGAAAAGAAAAGAAAAGGAAAGGAAAAAAACACAAAAACCAAAAAACCCTACACTATGAAGTTACATAGACATGACATCTCAGAAAGAGTGGTTAATGGTGGCATAAGCTTGACTCAAGGGTATTGCTATATGCACTCTTTTTTCCAAATGCTTCAAACAAGGCAAAGAGTTTATCAGTAAAATACAGAAGAAACCAGGAATTTTTACTAAATTTTTCATTTCACTAGTTGGGAAGCTGAAAGAATAGTCAGACCTGATGATTTAAAACTACAACAACAACAACAACAACAGCCACCACCTTTGAGGATTTGTTCATCTTCTCATATGTAAGCTTAATCCAGAAGGTAAGTCTAATCACAATTAAATCAGCATAGACTTTCTATCTAAAAAATAATCTAGCAACTTAAAACAAATAGAAGTGTACATTGGGTTTGTATTTGAATTCTGCCCATGATGAAGTTATAAGACATAGCTATATACCTAAGCTATTAATAACATGGGGATATCAATAAAGAAATCACTATATTGAAAGCACGGTCATATTTGGCAATGTGTTTTTTTAATATATTTTTTTAAATATTTAATTTATTTATTTGACAGAGAGAGAGAGAGAGAGATCACGAGCAGGCAGAGAGAGAAGGGGAAGCAGGCTCCCCACCAAGCAGAGAGCCTGATATGGGACTCAATCCCAGGACTCTGAGATCATGACGTGAGCCGAAGGCAGCAGCTTAATCCACTGAGCCACCCAGGTGCCCTGTTTTCTTAAATCTTAAATGCATTATTTTTCAGGACATTTGGTTCTTTTTTGGGAAACTACAATTTATTGCCAGCACGTTTAACAATGAAGCAAATTGTCACATTTCTAAATAATGTACATACTTTAGGCATATTTGAGAAAGTCATTTCACTTGGGAAGAGAGTTACTATTTTTCATTCATCACAGTTTGCTTCTGAGGGTCATTTCAATTTCTTTTAATTGTACTTAAGTGTTTCTCCCTCCAACCCCCTCAGTGTTTGTTACTTGCTTTTAATGTGATTTCAGAATTATAAATGGCTCAGCATATTGGTAAGTGAATTTTTGAGGTTTTTCCATATAGATAAGTGAAGGAAAACAGGGTGAAGTGGAGAGTGGCATTTTTTCCTAACAGGTTTTCATTAAAGGGGGTACTGAGTTAATGTAAATTTTTCCTGAGAGCATAGTTTATAGAATATGCATTTCATCAATACTATTAACTTATTTGTGCTTTAACTAATATTTTCTTAAGATCCATGAAGCTTTATCAGCATGATGCTTTTACTACTATTATTTGCACTGCTATTAGGAGTGAGGAATGCTGGCTAAAGATTTTCATAGCCATTTTATGGGAGGCAAACTCAAATGTTAACAGGGGCTAGGCAGATAATGTAAGGGGCGAAATGGCTCATTGTAAAAGAACAAGAAATAATGGGGACTCAGAGAGGAATTCTCTTCCAAGGGGGTCAGCTGTCACTCAGTCTTGACCCATAATAGTCACCCATCAAGTTGAACAAAATATGTCTCTGGGCCGACTTCAGCCTGCAGGCTATGAGCCTGCAATCTTTGTCTTAGAGATCAATTTGTCGAGGGTTGATTAAGTAACATAAACCAAACTAGACTCGTGTTTGTGGTGAAGTTGAAGTGTAGGAAGATAAACTATCCCATCAAAGGCTGGCTTCATGGATGTACAAGCTGAGTGGTTGCAAGAGTCCCCACACTTAGAAGGGCCCCTCACTTGGTTTAATGGTCTGCTGTTGTTGTCTTGAAATTCTTAATTATTTTTGAACAAGGGACACCATAGATCCGTTTAACACAGTGTGCAGCAAATTACATAGCTGGTCCTGATTCCATTCAAAGTAACATTTGAAGTATTTTTCTCCTGAGTGAGTTAATATACCTCTCGGCAAACTTAATTAACTACTGGGAAGCGTTAAAAATGGAGGGATTCCTATGTTGTCAACTCACTCAACTTGTTTCCTTTGCAGATTTGAATATACTCCTTCCCTCTCCCTTCCACTCGCTGTATTACCTCTCTGTATTACCTGCCCTCAAAAGAGACGGCGAATAGCTTGATTCCTCAAACAAAGAGACAAAGGTAAAAAGTCAGTAGTTATGGCTTCAAAATTACCTGCTTGATTTGCTAAAGAGATTTACAGGTTTCCCAAAGATAGACCAGAGACTTCCATTCTTTCTTTGAATTAAATATAAAAGTAAGTAAGATTTCATAGAAAAAAAAAGATAGTTCAGTGATCAATGATACTGACAAGCATCGTTGTTTCCCCCTTGGTTGTTACTTATTTGTATGAGAAATAAATTATCATTTAAATTTGTCATTAGAATTGGCCATAACAAGTGATTTACACTCAATAATCTGGTCTCAGAGTCATCTCTCTGCAATGTTGGCATAAAGTACAGCACAGACTTCTCTGGTGTTCACTAAAAAGCCATCTAACCTTTTTGTGGATCCCTAGACACCTGTAATCCACCAATTTCCAGCTCATAGAAAAAAGTATGAGCATTTAACTTTGAATCTTGGGAGCAGAACTGTTAGCTGGATTAATTTATTTTTCTTACCTATCAGTGTTTTAGATTTATATCCACTTTCCTGTTATAGTTGATGCCAGCCCACATTCCTTTGCTGTTGTGCAGGTATGACTAACTACTGTCTCATTTCATTGAATAGGGCATCATTTGTCTTGGGTTCTACAGGCTGGCTGCATACATGACAGCACACAGTGACAGTAATTTGCACTGATCTGCCCCCACTGCTAGTCCTGCTGCTACAAATAGCAATTGATTATTATGCTGTAGTGTTATTGACTGTCACTATGAACACAAGCTTTATTTCATTTTTAAAGTAACATGCTGCAGATTTGTTTAGTATAAGAGCAAAACAGGGAAATGTTCATTTCTAAGAATTATTTGCAGTCACAAATGTAACTTTAAATTCTGGTCATAAAACATTTACTTTACTTTAAATCATAGTAAACAAAAACTTTATTGTGGTATTTATTTTAGTGTAATACATATAAATAATTTCCAAAAGCCATAAGGAAATCAGTATAAAACTGAAATATTTTTCCTACTCCCAATTTCAAGAGAGATATCTGCAGAAAATGACAAGATACATGTTCATCTTTGTTTCTCCCTGCTTTGTAAATACTTCCTCAGTTCAAAAAAATGTTGTAATCCTATTTTGTATGTATATGTTTATTGACTTGTCTGGTATTCTCAAAGTCTCAGTTCTCTTGGGATCCTATAGTAGCTCATATTTTGTACTTCTTTACCCCTACAAACTGACCAGAAACAGTTCTTGTGTTTAAAACTACAGTTATGCAAATGTGTAGTGTTAATATATATTAAACAGGTGGAAGATATATCTTAATTTTTAAATTTGTGTTTTCTTAAACTGCAAATTTAACTTTCTAAATCCTTTAAAGCATAACATTACTAGGTAGCGAAACTGATTAATTTTATTATGGTATGTCATCATGAGTTTTAACGTGCTTGACAACTCCAGTAAGTATACTATTTCTGAGTCAAACTAAAAATCTGAGCCATATATATATATATATATATATATATATATATATATATGAATGACAGAGTTGACAGAGTTTAAAAAACAAAAATAAAAACAAAACTACATAGAACCTCAAAGACCTTATCTTTAAACAACTCTCTGCCTTCTAAAGGCCATGCTGGGACCAGCAGAATCCATGATGGAATGGTGGAATGGGCCACTGGACTCTTCAATATCATTCCTGAATGGCACAGCTAACTGTTGGTGGGGGGGGGGGGAGTTCTTGTTGTTTGAAAAAAATAGAAGAGTCTTAGAGATCCCACTTGCCATTTATTTTGTACTTCTTTTGTACTTTTTTATTCAAGTATTTTATTTTATGAAAAGATAAGTAGAAATCTTTTATGTAATCAGAGGCAATTAAAAAAAAAAAACTACATTCAATATATTTTTGAAAGGCTATGTATCCCCTGGTCTGAAGTATACTATCGAAAGGATGGCTCAGCTATCTACAGTTAGAAAGGGAATTTCATTTTTTCTCCCTTTTACTTTGAGACCACCCAACCTTTAAATACCTGCCAAATACAAATTTTAAAGCATATTTGTGTTAAGATTAACATTACCTATAGAAGATTTAACTTTGATCAGTACTGACAGATGAAAACATGCAGAAGAATTACAGAACAGAAGCAGGCATCGTCAGTCTTATGCTGTGTGTTAGATTTTGACATTTGTCCCTGTTAGACAATACTCAAAACCTGTTAAGAAATAGGCAGGAATAAACTATAAATGAGTAGTATAAATAGTCATGCATTCTGGATAAACCAAGGTTGTCAGATAAAATGGATTTCCAATAATATTTTAAGAACTGGAACTATCAACGGTCTAAAGAAAGTGGGTAGCATTTCTAAGACAGTCACTAAGACAATACAAAATACAACATCCAGAAAGTTATCTTTCAAAAAATGTGAGTGTGTGTGTATGTGTGTGTGTATGTGTGTTTATGTGTGTGTATGTGTGTATATTCACATGTGAAAAGAAAATGACAGGTATTATTCACTTCGCAGCCATGACATAATACATATTAATGCTAAACAGCTATGTATTTATCAATTAGCATTACTTTTCCATCTCTCTCTGACTTCCTGTATTGTTGTAATTCCATCAAATAGTCATTTGCTTTTTTTATGCTAATAATCCCTTCACATTCCTTCCTTTCATCTGTATCCTTGTGTGCTATTTGTTGTTCTGCTAAATCCCTATTATAGAGGCCCATGAGTTCCAAGAGCTTGATGAATAATTGGAAATGTTTTATCCCTGAGCTTCAAAAAAGTGCTAGAAATAATTATAAGCAAACATCTTCTGTAGTATCCCATATCAATCCAATCCCCGCTTTATGCTGTTTGTACTTTAGATAGAGAAGGAGACAGTGAGATCTTGGCTACCAGCTCTTGCAGCATAAAGGGGACAGATGTTTCGGTTTCTATCGCTTTTTCTTATGTCTTCTCTGTTCTTTCTGGCAGCTTGGGCTGTTCACTACAATACGTTCCACAGTTAGTCAAGCCTGTAATTTCACAAGGTACAGTTAATTATTGATCAATCAAAATGAACTTCATAATCCTTTTGGCAACTTGTGCTGTACTTGAACTTCTCCCTTGCCCATAAAATAGCTTAATGGTCTACAGTATAATGAACATGAGGGTATGAACTTATGTTCAAAGAAGCAGGCAAATCCTACCTTTCTTGCTCATGCCAATTTAGGATTATTCTTCACATTATACTACATACTCCTTATTTTTCTTCAGCAAATCCGCTAAAGATTCAAGCCTCCCCCCTAACCCATCCTGACCCCAGATGCAGAGCTTTCATATCTTCTCCAAGAATTTGATTCAATTTAAGGTAGTTATTTAATATTTGACAATATATATATTTATTCTTTTGTCTTTTTCTCCATAAATCAATTTAGTAAAATCATAAAGTAGCTCTCATGAACCGTAGAGCTGTGTTTTCAATACAGGTATGTACTTTTTTTTTTTTCTTTTTGAACGGGCAATTTACCCATATAAAGAAAGAAGTATGTCATTCATCAAAGAATGCTGGCCCCCTCCTTCTTTTTGTGAAAACCAAACTGAAGAGGCAAAAAATCCCCAGACTCTGGTAGCTGACATACAGTGTGTGTGTTGCAGGCTATATAACTATCTTCTAGCCACCATTTCATTCAACAGTTATTGAGAACCTACTATATGCCAAGAGTCTTGTTCTGAGGGAAACACAGAGACTGAGATGAAGATTGGAATATGAAAGCCTGGAGACTAAGCCTTGTCGTAATATGTAATGACAAAGTTTTCAGTGGGAAGATTGCAGTTCTGGAGAGTAGAGGAACTGAGGGAGAAAGTATAATTATAGTGTGCGGGTAACCAAGTTCATTCAGTCTGCTATCAAGATGGCATCTTCCTCTAAGAGACACATTGACTCTACAACCCTGGCGACTTTCAATCCATCTGTGCACCATGTGGTTAATCTTCCCTGCCCACTGTGTTTGCAGTTCTACTTGCTACTATATAAAGATGAATGAGTCGTGTTTCCTTTCTGCAGGGTGTATATGATATCAGGCTCAACCAGTTCATGAAGACGACTGCCACACCACAACTGTAGAGGTTCATATAGCTTCCCAACTTTGTTTCCATCTGGGAAGCTCAATTCTAGGGCTTCCCCTGTTTCCTATGAGATTTCAGAGTTCCCTTTTGCCTTTTACAAATATAAAGAAGCAAAAAGAAACCCACAGATTTGAGATAACCTGAGTGACTTCCTAACCCTTAAAGTCAAAAGAAGCTAATCTAGATGTGCATAAAGTAACCACACTGCTAAGTGACAGTAGAGGGCCATAAAAAGAGGAAAAGACAAAATGCTTCAGAAAAGAAAGACCATTTATGATTGGGGAAATCAGTGAAATTTATGGCCCGTTGAGCTGGATCTCATAGAACAGATCAATTTCACCAAAAGCAGATAGATTACAGAAGAGCAGATGGTGTGCAAAAAGAAGGGAACTCAGGAGCAAAGCCTCAGTGATAGGAAACAGTGATGTGTATTTAGTGTTTATTTGCTTTGACTATATGTATACCAGATATCAACAACCTGTTCCTAAAAATTTTGTTGCATTTGATAAGTGCACAAATTTGAGTGAGTGTGAGACCCAACAGAAACTCATTTCCCCTTCCAATTATTTTCTCCAAGATGCCATCTTCTCTCCACTCGGGATTAGGTTCATCCTGTACTTTGACTCTGGCCAAAGTGTCTTATTCCTGCCTCTGTGGCCCATGGGCTTCTGAGAGTGCTGCTGCTCCAGTGAGCTTCCCTTTACCACACAATGCTTCCCTTTACCACACATCCTAAGTGCAAAACAGGCTGTCCCCTGGATTTTTCACAGAAGAGTGGAAGTTAATCTGCCCCTCATCCCAACATTGCTCAAGTATGAAGATAATGACAGAAAAGATCCACACAAGTCACCATTGTTTCCTTTGCAACAGCTCTCAGAGCTGCAGGCTTAGATTCAGGCTTGGGGTCTGTATGTGGCACTGGCCTGCTTAGATCCCAGTCTTTGTCCAAGTGACAAAACTCAGCACAGCTCCACAGCTAGGAGACTCCTAGTGTGTCTGAAGCTTGACATCTGGACCAGCCTCCAGAGATCTGAGAGAAGACAGATTTTCTCTCTCAAACAGCCTAGGATACAACTTTAGTTTCACCTCTTTCCAGGATATCTGACAGTCAGGCTCCTGGGGATACTGTTCATTTACCTGCCAGGGCATTTGGTCTCCACAGAAAAATTAGGTTACAATGTTCAGCCAGAAGCAGATTACTATAAAACTGAGGAAACCTGGGGTGCCTGGGTGTCTCAGTGGGTTAAGCCTCTGCCTTCAGCTCAGGTCATGATCCCAGAGTCCCGGGATTGAGTCCCACATCCAGCTCTCTGCTCTGCAGGGAGCCCGCTTCCTCCTCTCTCTGCCTGCCTCTCTGCCTACCTGTGATCTCTGTCTGTCAAATAAATAAATAAAATCTAAAAAAAAAAAAAGAAAACAAAACAAACCCTGAGGTAACCTAAGATTGAAGGTCTCTTCCAAGACTTTGTACCTAATTTTCTGTTTTTAGTTTTTTATCTTTTTTTTTTTTTTTTCCTTAGAAGGCCTCCCCCAAAATGTGTGTCAGGTACCGCTGAACCTGGATTTGACTCTCCTTCCAATACCCGGACATTTTAGAGTTTTTCATCTGAAATCAGACCGTCCCAGTCCCAGGCTAGAGCAAGCTCCCAACCCTAGCCGACCTCCTTTCTATGTCCCACCATCACCCTACAGTGAAGGTCTATTCTTGCAACTTTTCTGCTGTATTCTGTCTTCAGGCTCTCCTCACATACAGAGTCTGATCAACAAGAACTTAGATACACACACACACATGCGCACACACAGATATATACCCCATATATGCATGACCTCTCGGATATATATATAGCAAAGCCTGTTTACACGCACAGAGATAATATTCTCCAGAAGAAGATATAACCTGCAAAGAAATAATTGTGCTTATCCACCTTTATCATTAATCATACAGGCATTTGGCTAGAGTGAGATTATTTTGATTCACCCTAAAAAAAAAAGAAAAAAAAAGGCTCTTTCAGAAAAAGTTAAAATTTAACCAACAGACAAAAAACAAAGACCATGATCCACAATTGCTGGTAGTCTTTAGGTAATAACTTCTGCCATCCAACCTCAAACTCTTGATTTTCAGGCAATGTCTCTCTCCCCTTTCAGAAAGAGGACAAGCTGGGGAGGGTATAGCCAAGGAGATGCTTGCCTGAGAGCACTAGACGTCTTAACTTTATTCCTTGTTTTTGGAAAGTCGATAAGGAAGGAAGTGACCTGGTCAGAAATAAGTTTTAGCAAAACTAACCGCAAGCCTAACTTACATCAGGAGGGTATATGAAGAATGAATCCTTCATTTTTTCTCAGCCCAGATTCCTCTGGGCCCCATAAGAACAAGCTTCCATGACTCGGAGTCACTGACACTCTACACAAGACAGCAGCAGCATCCTCACTGATGATTTCAGCCTTGGCCGTGGAAGGGTGAGCACTCTGAACCTGTGCTCAGATTCTGGAAAATAAAAACTTCACTTGGGGCCCTGCTTGTCTCTCATGAATTGCATAAGATGCTCATATCCCAAAGTTCCAAACCCCAATGACCTACAGCAAAGCAAAATGACATTTTTCCCACCCAGTTTTACTAATTAGATTTTCAATGGCTTAATCAAAGCTCCTAGGGCTCTTTCAAAAGAGTGTTGGTCTCTCTGTCCTTGAATCCCCAGCCCTAGTGAAACTGGTCTCTAAGAGGCATTTAAAGTCTGCATGCCACAGAGATCTGCCCTCAGTTAGAAGCACTTGGTTGTGTGGAAAGACCTTGAGCTACAGAATCAGCAGACCTGCCCATGATTCTCTAGTGATTTAAATTCTCTAGAATTTAAATTCTCATATCCATCCCTCCTCACAGAGCTGACAGGTAGAGTAACTAAAATGTTTTACCTTAAATACTTGGTACATCTATTAAATTCTAAAACAGTTTGGGAAAGGTCATGCATAAGAATCATTGCTTTAGTTAAACTGAATTATAATTTTCTTGCCTGTTACTCATTGATTCTAAATATGGAAAAGATTAAATATATATTTATGTAAACATTATTGTTTTAGGAACTGACTTTTACATGTTATCATATTTTTCTAAATGTAGAAAAGTCTATACTTGGTATAATATATTGACCAGGATCTGGAATAAACTCTTTGGGAAAGATTAATTTAAAACTGTATATTAAACAAATATATTTGTGCACATGATTATAAAAAACAAAATTCAAAACACAAAAAATATGGATATGTAAAAATATATACCTTCCCTCTTCAGGGTCAACCTTATACTTTAATATTTTATGGGGGTGGGGGTTGTGGAGGAAATATTTTAAAGGTTAACTTATGAAGTTATCAGGGAACATGCAATAGCAAAATGTACAGATGTATGTTTTCAACAATTTAATATTTCTTGAAACTGAGAACATTATATGAAAATATAAGTAAAAATCGTAGTCCAATACTTAGAACTTTAGAAATGGGATTCAGAAAATACAATTATTACCTGAGAACAAGATGGTATTTTGGGGTGGAATTGAATTTCTCTTCAACTTGTCCTATATAAATTTGTCCTTTCACTATGGAAACATGTTGACCTAACAAAGGAGTTTACAGACTTTTTCTGCAAGGGCCCAGAAAGCAACTGTTTTAGACTTTGCTGCCCAAATAGTCTCTGTGCAACGATTCATCTCTGCCATTGTAAAGAGAAGGTAGTTGGGTAGGCAAGATTTAAATAAGTGGGTGTGGCTGTGTTTTAATAAAACTTCATTTACACAATAAGCAGCTGGATTTAAATCTGCCCAGCACTGTTCTAAAGTAACATAAGACAAAAGAAAGAACAGGAGCGCCTGGGTGGCTCAGCATTAAGTGTCTGTTTCTTGATTTCAACTCAGGTCATGATCTCAGGGTCATGAGATAGAGCCCCGAGTTGGACTCCTCGTTGAGCATGGTGCCAGCTTAAGCTTAAGATTCTCTCTCACCCTTTCCCTCTGTCCTTCCCCACCCTCACTCACACATTCTCACAAAAATAATAATAATAATAATAATAATAATAATAATAATAAAATAAGACAAGGATAAAAAGAATATGCAGGAGGATATGATAAATTTACAGAAATAAGAGGGACCACAAGGAAAAAGAAAGTGGTAGTAAAGAATGGAGTTCATGTTCTGTACCTACTTATGTCTACCAATCCATGGCAGAAAAAGTCCGTCTCAGGAGGTAACACTGGGTGTGTTGATGCCAGTAACTTGCATTATTGGGAATTTACATTTCATAAGACAGCATGTATTAATTCTAATCCCTAGGGCTTGGACACTTAAATACTCTAAAATCATTGAAATTGCCTCATCTACTTCCAGGAGTTTCAGTTCAGCCTTGGCCCACAATCCCGACAGCTGATCTCTGAGCAAATTCCATGTTTCCAAGGAGAGATAAATAAGCATTTTATCCCAGCCCCTTCCACAGCCAGCATTAAGGCACCACCACAAACTCCATGAACCTAGTATAAAGAGACACATTTGCTGCTTAATGTTACTTAGCTTGTGTTCTTCAAATCTAGAGCCTGAGCTCTGTGAATTCATGGTGGAACAACTTTGACAAATAGAAAAATAAACTTTGCCTCAGTGGAAGATTAGTTGGGGAGGCCCAGTGGACATTTCACAGCAGTAAAATCCATGCAAAATGAATTTGGACAAGAATAGTCTGTCTAAGATATCAATTTGCCCAAATAATATATTTATAGACTATTATTACATCTAGGGAAAAAAAGCACTAGATTGAAACTGTAAAATTTCACTGATAAAAATGATCCATTCTCAAATGTCAACCAACATTAAAAAGGAGAACTTGACACTTTTAAATAAAAAATGATGCACAAATTACACAAGAAACCTATGGAGACTCCTTTAGTCCTTTCTTCTCCTCTGTCCTGCTCTAAAACATGCAATAAACCTTTTTCAATTGGAGAGGTTTAATCTATGTGTATAAGGAGACTTAAAGGCAGTGCCTTCTCTTCCTGGAGGCCTGCATGCAGGGCTTTTTTTCAGATATTGATTGTGAAAGTGATATCACACCAGAAGGTACATTGATATGGCGTTGAGTAAAAGAAAACGGCAAAGAATCCTTACAGTCTAATCAAAGCTCTGTCCAAGCCCCACACTCTGATGAAATCCAATCAATAGAGACGATTAAATGACACATACAGAGTCATCAATATTAAATACACTCCATTTCCTGTACAAGAGCTGGATAACACAAAGTGGACAAGATAAAACTTGACTCTGCAGGTTTATTTACAGGATCTGTGCTATATTTAGAGATGAGTATGAAAGTTTGACTCAGTTGCCATTTGGCCAACAAATTAAGGTGCTGCATGTGCATTCGTGAACTACCTTATGTTGAACAGACTACAAAGGTGAGCATGTCACATAAGGTGTGACTTGACAATAATCAATTGGAGGAGACCAGAATTTAACATCTGGTATTGGGTCTTCTGATGGAAGACAAGGAAATAATACAAACAACAAAAATAAGTGCAACTTACTGAGAGTTTGTTACAAGCCAGCCAATGTGCTAATTGCTTTACAATTATTATATCATCTACAAATATGATCTCATTATCTTTTTCAGGGTGGAGGAAACTAAGATTAAAATATCTCCAATGGTATAGAACTGAGATAGTTGGAAACTGAACTCAGCACTGCCTGATTCCAGAAGTCACACTCTCCACAAGGACGGTCCAAATCCATTGCTAATTGACTATGATCTTGGAAAGACTGAGTATGTCTGTTTCATTGAAGTCTCTTTCTTCTTCGGAAAAGTGAGAGGCTTGAACTAAATGACATAAGCTGTGTCTTTCAATCTAAATTTCTAAGAATTGGTGGTAGCACTATGCCTGACTGCTAGGTATTTAGAAAGTGTGAATAATAGCACTTCATCAAAATTGCTCATTTATTGCTAAGAAATGGTATGCTTTAAAAAGTTGGGATTTTTTTTTTGGCTCCTTAATTTAAGAGGGACGACAGACTAAGACAATAAGCAAAGGTATTTGGAGGCAAAGCTTAGTTCAGTAGATTCAGTAAGGATCTCTGGAATTTCAGCTAGGAATTTTAGCGGGCTTTAGTGATTCACTGTAGTGCAGATTACAAAGGAAACTGGCTGTTTCAGCTACCAGAGCTTCTTAGATTCAGGCAGTGGGTCTCAAAATTTATCCTCATCAATCAAATTTTCTCACTTTTTAAAACAAAATCACTGTGCTATCAATTTAATCAAATTCTAAAAAGTAAATTAAATATACGCATTTCATCTCTTAAAAATATTCCACAAAACACCTATAATGCTTACCATGTGCCAGGTACTGTTTGAAATATTGTTTGTTTGTTTGATGGTTTTAAGATTTTAGTTATTTATTTGAAAGAAAGAGAGAGAGAGGAAGAGAGAAAGAGGGCCAACACCCTCAAGTAGGGAGTGGCAGACAGAGAGGAAGAGAGAATCTGAAATCAACATCTCACTGAGCGCAGAGCCCCCCTCAGGGCTCAATCCCATCATCAAGAGTTTGTGATCTGAGCCAAAACCAAGAGTGGGATGCTCAACAGACTGAGCCACCCAGGTGCCCCTGAATTACTTTATAAATATTATTGTATTTAATACAGTAGTCCACAGAGGTAGGTACTATCATATTATCCCCATTTCACGGATGCAGAAACTCAGAATGAAGGAAGTAACCTCTCCAAAGTATTCCCGCTGAATGCAAGGATAGAAGCAGTATTAGAACTGAAAGGTCTGGCTCTGGAGAACCTGCCCAGAACCCTTAGACTCTACTACCCCTCTCTGTATAAGCTACCATGCTTAAGAGAATTTTACAAAGATAGACGTATTTAAAGGTGTTTACAAGGGGCGCCTGGGTGGCTCAGTGGGTTAAGCCGCTGCCTTCAGCTCAGGTCTGGGATCGAGTCCCACATCGGGCTCTCTGCTCAGCAGGGAGCCTGCTTCCCTCTCTCTCTCTCTGCCTGCCTCTCTGTCTACTTGTGATCTCTCTCTGTCAAATAAATAAATAAAATCTTTAAAAAAAAAAATAAAGGTGTTTACAAAAAGTAAAATAAAAAGCCTTTTATACGATTGAAAAGTGTGGTTTGAAGGTAATAAAGATACAGAAAATATTTCACTTGAAGAAAGTCAGGCTAAATTCATTCCTGGAGAAAGGACAGGAACAGGTATGGCCACAAATTCCATTCACACAAGTCCGCAAACAGCTGGCAGGCAATTATGTATTTTGACGACTATTCGCCACTGCTGACATCTCAGACACACACACATTCAGAAATTCTTGGCACAATTCAAAGTATCAGGCAGTACTTTTGGACAGGGACTTCCTTTAAGAAAAATCCTATTTGCTGATCTTCCTGAGAATAATACATTTTTATGCTTTTTAGAGTAAGAGTAAGAATGAAAAGTATCTGCTGGTTTAAGTTAGTATCTTAATTGTATCAACAGCAACTTAAAGCCTTTTCCTGTCCCCTTTTATGAAGAGGCATCATAATCCTCTCCCTCTACCCGACCACCCCCCTGCCTCTCACCTATGTCATGGTTTGGCTCCTTTTTTTTTTTTTTTTTTTTTTCTTTTGGCCCTTTCCTCCTGGTAGGTAATCTCACTGATTTCCTTTGTGTAGTTATGCAAAATAACAAATGTCAAAGCTTGGAAACTGGTAATTTGGCAATTTTAGACAATCGCCTCATAACCACATTTTAGTACACCTTTGAAGCAGCAGAAGTTCAAAGGCTTTGAAAAGACGACTATTGCCTTGCCTGTTACTATGAGTCATTTGAAGTAATTGGTCTTGTCTGATGTATGTTTTGAACTGAGGAAGCAGAGCTTTATTACCACAATCAGATACAGGTTTTTAGCTGAGGAAGTGGGGTTTTCCTCGCAGATGTAGATGCATGCTTGATAAGGCAGAAAACAGACAGATGTGCCTCTATGCACCAGAGAAGAGGTGTGGAGAAGGAACAAATAAAACAGTTGAGAAAATTCCATGAAGCTACAGTGAAGTGCTTTTGGAAGCAGTCCCAGTTAGGAAATTTCTCACAAGCAAGAAAGTCATAATTTAGATGCCGACTTTAGACTTTAATTTTGATACCAACAGAAACCTCCCTGTTATCCTCAGCATGTTCGAAGTGGGCCAGTGATTTGCATACAAGTAAACGGAGTAAAGGAAAATCATCTCCTTAAAAGAATATTAACTAGTCTTTCTACTTCACTTTTACCAACAGGCTTCCTGATGTAAAGCCAGTTTTGACTTCATTAGTTACTTACAATGAGGATTGTTTTTTCACCATCTCTCTCATGAAAAATAAAAAGCAAAAATGTTCAACTCCAGAGAAACACCCATACACTTTACTTCTTTTGGCACCTTCCCTCAATAACATTTGTTAATGGTTTTCCATGTGTGTATATGTTTGTAAACAAAGGAATAAGACCAAAAATAAAACAAAATGAAGCAAACACACATAGGCACTTGCACACATGCCACATTTCAAGATTTCAAGCACGGTTTGGTTACCTTGTGTTTGTCATGAAACATTCAGTCAACAACTATTTAGTGAATGTTTACAATGGGTCAGGCCCTGGGCCAGCAATTAGGATACAGAGATCATTGTGATCTCTTTTTTTAAGGAGTTTACAATCTACCAGGTAAAAACAACAACAACAACAACAAAAATGATACGTGTAATAATAAGCATAAGACACTGAAGGGAAGCATACACCGAACAAAGTAAACTAAGGCTTTCCGAAAGAAGTTAGTTGGCTACTTGGATTTTGATGGAGTCAGTGCCAATGAGGGGACTTTCCAGAAAAAGGAAAAAGCCCATGCTAAGTTACAGAAATGTGAAGGGATATAATCCATTTCCAAACCGCACACAGTTAATGAAGCTAGAGGTTGAGAGAAAACCAATGAAAGGTTAATTTTATTCTACATATTTTGTAGTTATTCATATAAATTGTGTTTTACTTTCCAAATACTTGCTACAATTTTTTCAATTATATTTATTATAAAAATATAACATTTATTTCAGTGACATTGTATTCTTGGCTTTGCTAAAATCACTTATTTTTGGTAGGATTTTCTATAATATAATCACATCACCTGAAAAGAAATAATTTTACTCTTTCCTGGCAATCATCAAACTTTCTATTATTTTCTTGCCTTACTACACTTGTTAGGATCTCTAATAAAACATTGACTAGAAAGAAAGTAAACTGATGCCTTGTCTCTAATCTTAGAAGAAAAGCATCCAATATTTTATAAATGAAAAAGATGTTGACTTCTACATAGATGATTTTTATCAAATTACAGGTTTTTTTCTATTACTAGTTTTCTGTTCTTTTTTTTTTTTTTCCCTTCATGAATGAATATCTAATTTAGTCAAATGCTTTCTCTACATCTACTGAGAGAGTCGTGGATTTTTATTTATGTTTTTGCTTTCTGTTAGTATGGTGGAATGATTCCATTGATCCTTGGCTATTAAACCAACCTTGCATTTCTAAGTCCATAAAGTCCACTTGGTCTTGATGGGTAGATACATATATAATCACTGCTGGTGAGAATACAAAATGGCACAAGCCCTGTGGAAAACATTATAGCAGATCCTCAAAAAATTAAACATAAAACTACCATATGATCCAGGAATTCCACTTCTGGGTATAGATCCAAAATAATTGAAAGCAGGAACTAGAATAGACATCTATATACCAATATTAGAATTGAAAATAGAGTACATCTATATACCAATACACCATTATTTACAATACCCCAAAGTGGGAATTCCAACCTGTATATCTATGGACAGATATGATATATAAACAACATGTGAGACATACATACAATGAAAAATTATTGAGCCTCAAAAAGAATGAAATTCTGATACATAGTACGGCATGGATGAACCTTGAAAACACTATGTTGTTAAATAAGCTAGATACAAAAGGAAAATAAAAATATATGACTCCACTTAAATTCATAAAGACAAAAAGTAGAACAGTGGACAGCAAGGACTGGGGGAAGAGGGTAAAGGGGAGTTAATGGTTCACAGTTTCTGTGTGGATGATGCAAAAGTTCTGCAGATGGATACTGGCAATTTTTGTGAAACAATGTAAATGCATTTAAGTTGCACACTTAGAAATGGTTACATTTTTTATTGTGCATGTTTTTCACAAAGAAAAGAATTAAAAAATGAAATATTTTATAATAATACAATCATAAAAAAATTAAAAGATGGTGGCATGCATGATAGAATGTTTTACTGAATGACAATGGGACCAGGTCTCTTACCCCAGCTCTACCTCTCTTTCTGTTCTGCATAGTCCTTGTAAAGTGGTTATTACAGCATCCACCATCTACTAAAAGCTGCTTAAGAGAATCTCACAAGCTGAACATCAATTCCTTGAAAAGTGTTTTTATATTATCTTCACCCTGGCTCTTAGTCTTTTTTTTTTTTCCCCCTAAGATTTATTCATTTTTTGAGGAGGTGAGGGGCAAAGGGAGAGAATCTTCAAGCAGACTCCCCACTGGGTGTGGAGCCCAACACAGGGCCTGATCTCAGGCCCATGAGCTCATGACCTGAGCCAAAACCAAGAGACGGACACTTAACTGTCTGAGCTACCCAGGCACCCCTTCAGAATTCTTAATCATCTTTTTATTTCCTCTTCCTTTGTCATTTTCCAGAGCCAATGCTCAATTTTACCACTTTCTTCAAATTTTGGACTCCATGCCTACCCTCCAACTTTTCTTCTGATTACTTCAGTAAGTAGATTTCAGTAAAGAATTTTCTCAAATTCCCTCCCCATCTTTCACAATTCTGTTATTCCTTTGTCTTATTTCCTCTGGTATCTCTTTTTCTTTATAACAATAGCTATTACTATCATTGCACTCGCAATATGTTTGGGACACATATCATAATAATCCATCACCACGGCCATCTCAGGTAGGTCCTCCTATTTTTCCCATTTTACAGATATGGAACTAAGGCACAGAGAACCTTAGCAATATGCCTGGGGCTACAGCTAGGAAATGTTGGAGATAAGGTAAAAAGTGCCTTCCTATTAGTCTATTACATTGTCCTTTAGGAAACAGATTCAATCCAATATATTATTAATTTTGGATGTATACACTCTGTTTTCCATTACATTGTATTCCCACATTACAACTGTGTTCTCATTCTCACAATTCAAACCTCTTTTCAAGCTATCTCTTCACCTGTTCCTTCCTTTTCCCTATCAGAAGTGTTGTTTATAATTCTTCACCATATATTTAGGTTTTAACCACTGGCTACAAACTAACTTCTTGTTTCAAGTCTAGCCCAAGACCAGATGAACAAAGGTCAGTATTGTCCTAATGATATAATCAATGGGGATCTATTTTTACCCATCATCATTCTGACTTTCTTTACCACTGTTGGCTTGTTATCCTTGTTATCCCTTGTTACTCTAACCCTGCTTTCAGCTCTCCTTCTACCTGTTTAGGACATTCTTTCTGGTGGTCTGTTTTTACTGTCCCTCTCTTCCTTTTTCTCAAATATTGATGTTCTTCAAAGTCCTGTTTTATTTTTCTTCTCTTTCTTTCAAGTGGCTCTCCTAATATCCTCAAACTCACTGACCTATAAACACATCATTAATACACACATATTGGAAGAGGAATGTTTATTTTCTTGCTCACTTGAAAAAGGATAAATAAAACAAGTCTTGGTAAACTACCTCTAAGAGTAAGCCTAATCCCTGCTATAATTTGACAGTATTAGATACAGTTAGCCCTCATTAATTCATTACTAAGTTCCAGGTAACTAAGTGCTATGTAATTTTTTAAATCATTTACTTCTCACAATAATCACATGAGATAGATACTATTATTTTAAAATTTATTTTTAAAGTATAGTGAGCATACAATGTTATGTTAATTTCAAGTGTAGGGTACAGAAATTCCAAAACTCTATACATTATGCTATGCTCACCACAATAAGTATAGTCACCATCTTTCACTGTACAGCATTATTATATTATTGACTATATCCCCTATGTTGTAGTTTTTACCTCTGTGATTTATTTTATAATTGGAAATTTGTACCTCTTAATCCCCTTTACCAATTTTGCCCACATCTACCCTACCTGCCATCTGGCAACCACCAGTTTGTCCTCTGTATTTAAGAGTGTGTCTGTTTATTTCTTTTGTTTTATAAATTACACATATACATGAGAGCATATAATATAAGTCTTTCTCTATGAAACTTATTTTACTCAGTATGACACTCTTTAGGGTCATCCTTATTATTGCAAATGGCAAGATTTCATTCGTCTTTAAGCCTGAGGAATATTCCTTGTTTAATTCACTTTGAGTTTATTCATATGCATAGTATAATAAAATGGTCTAGTACATTTCTTTTGCATGTAGTTTTCCAGTTTTCCTGCACTGTTAATCGAAAAGATGGTCTTTCCGGGCACCTGGGGTGGCTCAGTCGGTTAAGCATCTGGCTTTTGCTCAGGTTGTGATCCCAGTATCCTAGGATCAGGTCTTGTATTGGACTCCCTGCTCCATGGAGAGCCTTCTTCTCCCTCTACCCCTCTTCCTTGCCCCTGACCTTTCTCTCTCACTCTCTCAGGTAAAGAAATAAAATCTTAAAAAAAAAAAAAAAAAGATTGTATTTTCTCCTTTGCATATTCTTGGCTCCTTTGTTGTAGGTTATTTGGCCACATGGGTGTAGGTTTATTTCTGGGCTTTCTATTCTATTCTAAAATCTGTGTTTCTTTTTGTGCCAATACAATACTGTTTTGTTTATTATAGCTTTGTAGTATATCTCGAAATCTGGGATTGTGAACCCTTAATCTTTGTTCTTTTATCTCATGATTGCTCTATTTGAGGTCTTTTGTGGCTGCATACCAATTTTTAGAGTATTTGTTCTGTGAAATATACTTTTGATATTTCAATAGAAATGGCATTGATTCTGTAGATTTATTTAGATAGTATAGATAGATATTTTAACAATATTAATTCTTCCAACTTGTGAACATGATATATTTTTTCCATTTGTTTGTGTCACCTTCAGTTCCTTTCATCAGGGTTTTATAGTTTTAGAGTACAGGTGTTTCACTTCCTTGATTAAATGTATTCCTGAGTATTTTATTCTTTTTGGTGAAACTGTAAATGAAATTGTTTTCTTAATTTCTCTTCCCACTTCTCCATTATTAGTATATAAAAATGCAATAGATTTCTGTATATTAATTTTGCATCCTATGACTTTGTGAAATTTATCAGTTCTAATAATTTTTTTATGGAATCGTTAGTGGTTTCTATATGTAGTATCATGTAATCTGCAAATAATGACCTTTTTACTTCTTCCTTACCAATATGGATGAGTTTTATTTATTTTTATTAACTGATTGCTAGAGTTAGACCTTCCAGTACTACATTGAATAAAAATGACAAGAGTGGATATCCTTGTCTTATTTCTGATATTAGAGAAAACTGTTTTTTACAATTAAATGTGATGTTAGCTATTGATTTTTCATGACCTTTATTACATTGAGGTATGTTTTCTGTAAACACATTTTGTTGAGAGTTTTTATCATGAGAGGATGTTACATTTTATAAAAACTGTTTTTTTTTTTTTTTTTGCATCTACTGATACAACCATGGTTTTTGTTGTTATAGTTGTTTTTTTAAGTAGGCTGCACACCAAATGTGGGACTCGAATTTATGACCCAGAGGTAAAGAGTTTGCATGTTTCACTGACTGAGCCAACCAAGTGCCCCCACAGGGTTTTTAACAGATACTATAACATGTGAGAGGTGAGAAACTTGAGATACAGGGAAGTTAACTAACTCACCCAAGGAGCAGAACCAGAATTCAAACTAAAACAGTGTGGTTCCAGAATCATTCTCTTACCAAGCATATTACATGATGTTTAAATTAATAAATAATGTTATTGGCAGGACTATGGCACTAAACAGCGGTAGTGACTCTTTCCCATAAATTATGCAGAGGCTCTGACCAACAGAAAGGTGATTGCTGTTGTTTACTTCCACACACACAAGAGAGAGACAACGGCATTTTGAACTAAATCTTGTAATCTCATACGACATAAAACTATTGATTTTCCACTGTTCCATGGATAAAAGAAAGCAACAACATTCAAATTAAGTAATGGATCTGAAATAAGGAAAGAAAGTAAAACTCATAATCTGACTCCATCCTCTCAGATGTCTTATAATATGGAGCTTTTAGATATTTTTTCACTTCCTAGAGGGCTAGAGAGATGCATTCAACAGCCAGATAGATTTCCTTTTCTTTTTTTTTTTAAAGATTTTATTTATTTATTTACAGACAGAGATAACAAGTAGGCAGAGAGGCAGGCAGAGAGAGAGAGGGAGAGAGAGGGGGAAGCAGGCTCCCTGCTGAGCAGAGAGCCCAATATGGGGCTCCATCCCAGGACCCCGAGATCATGACCTGAGCCGAAAGCAGGGACTTTAACCCACTGAGCCACCCAGGCACCCCTAGATGATTTCCTTTTAATGCAAATCCTATCCTATCACTACTCTGTACCGAATTCTTCAATTGCTTTTCGTTACACTTAGAATAAATACCAAATGTATTTAGGTGCACATAATGTCAGCATCAGCAGACTCCCACCATTTCCCCAATCTCTTAATGGACACCTCTCCCCCTGGTTTGCTTTGTTCCTTCCACCTTGGTCTTGTCTTCTTTCCACTTGGGACACTGATCTTCTAACTTCTGCAGGGCTGGCTCCTGTTTATCCTTCAGGGTCTCAGAATAAATGTCATTTCCTTACAGAGATCTTCTGTGACCTGATATAAGTAGGTGAATCTCCTCTCCCAATTACTGTCTAGCATGTCACCTTATTTACTTCCTATCATGATCCAGAAGTAATTAATTAATTAATTTAATTAGGGATTATTTAATTATCCATTCTTTATATACCCTATTAGACTGTGAGCTCCTTAGTTTGACATTACATTGATGATGTTAACATAGAGCCTGGCATGTAGCAGAAGTTAAGATGTTTATTATACTAAGAAATAAGAAGTGATAAATTTCATAGAGTTTTCCAACATTCCTTTGTCTGCAAACTCATAGATGCCTCCCCTTCCTATACATATTTACCAGAAAAAGCATGGGATTTTGAGCTGGACAGACTTAGATTCCTACCCACCTCTGCTGCTACAAATTGCATGATCTTGGGCATGTTTTTGATTTTAAAACTTTTCTAAAAAAAACAAAAAACAAAAAACAAACAAACAGTTTCCTTACTTAATAAAGAAAAAGGTAATACTTACCTCATGGAACCAGTGTGATCATTATGTATAGTATCTATAGCTATGATCAGGTCTATTCATGACATTTAGCCACCAGTGAATAAATGTTTGTTCTCTTTATGTCTTTTGTACATTCAGTGCCCCCTCTTACAAGTTCACACCAAACATTAGAAAGTAAAAGTTAATAAAAAGTAATGTTTTCCAAGTTTCAAATCTCTGAGCATTAAACCTCACTTTTTAAATCACAGCAATTTTAAAGAAGAGGAGAAAATTACCAGGAAAAAGAAGAGAAGTAATAGTTACAGGATGGAAAGGTGAAGAAGAAAAAATAAAAGGATCTGCGTTTTCATTCTAGTTCTGGCCTGGTACTCACTGAAGACCCACACAGAACACAGAGGCAGTTCTTCAAGATTACTTTGAAACAGTACCTACTGTGAGGGCCCACATGCTGTGGCAATGTGACATTTTTCAGAAATGAACAACTCCTTCTTACATATTTTGGCCAATGTGACCATTTCACAGATGTTTTATGTTGAAGAAACACCTAGTTTCTTACCTTTTTTTTTTTTTTTTTGAGGCTATAGCAAATGTGGACAGTTAAAGACTAAACAATCCAATATTTAACATTTTACTTATTTTTTTTAAAGATTTTATTTATTTATTTGACAGACAGAGATCACAAGTAGGCAGAGAGGCAGGCAGAGAGAGAGAGGAGGAAGCAGGCTCCCCAAGGAGAGGAGAGCCTGATGTGGGGCTCGATCCCAGGACCCTGGCATCATGACCTGAGCCGAAGGCAGAGGCTCTTTAACCCACTGAGCCACCCAGGCGCCCCCAATATTTAACATTTTAAAACTTGCTTATATTCCAGAATTTGTTTACTTATTAAAAAAAAATTAGTGACATATTGAAGAAAATTTTCTTTCTTTTTTTTTTTTTAAGATTTTTATTTATTTATTTGACAGAGAGAGATCACAAGTAGACGGAGAGGCAGGCAGAGAGAGAGAGAGAGAGAGAGGGAGAGAAGCAGCTCCCTGCTGAGCAGAGAGCCCGATGCAGGACTCGATCCCAGGACCCCGAGATCATGACCTGACCCCAAGGCAGCAGCTTAACCCACTGAGCCACCCAGGCGCCCCGAGAAAGAATTTTCTTAAAGAGAAAGGCTCTGAGGTATTTCTGGAGGCATATTTCAGATTCTCAAGGAGGGCTTAGTAGGAAATATTTTTCGCTACAATGTTTGACGTGAGTCCAGACTATTCCTGGAACTCTCTTTATATAGAAGCAGCATATATAGATCTCTTCGGAGGTTACTAGTAGGTTTGAAATGAAATTTAAATGTTCTCATTTCAAAGGGGCAGGGCTTCTAGTATTAGGTGAGTGCACCAGCCATTTTATTTCTTCCCAGTATTACTATGCTGTCCCCATCAGTATACTTATTCTTATAACAGGGGAAATAGCCTTCTGTGTCCTAATAGATAAGACTCTTTAGGTATCATTTGCCAGACCATGGGGTGGAAACAGAATCTGCATTGCAAGTAAAAATAAGGTTTCAGGATACAAAATGAGATCACAAAACAACATCTTGACTTCAAAGGAGCTTAAGCTGATCTATTTACAGAATGGTTTGAGAAATAAGTAATTACTGTGACCAAGCTGATCACCAATGTTATCTTAAAATATTTCTAGAAGTGATAGTTTCGTACTGAAAGAATTTTTACGAATCATCCTGTGAGTTCAAGTCAGACTGGGTGTGAAGCAATGCAGAATCTTCAGAAATGTGCATCTGTTCTTAAGTTTAGGAACTGTGAATCTAGAGTGCAACTAACTGGGATAGATTGAGCAGCAATTTGAAGAATTTCAGTTTGTCATTTCCAAGGTGGGTTATACCCATGGGGATTCACCTTACCCATCAAGCTTCTAGCACAGGTTCTTTCTGCAGTCCTTCCGGCAGGCAGCCTATATGACCTACCAAGATAGTCTGCTTTTGTCGGCTTCACTTCTGTTGGGACTTGATTCTACCTGTGAGGCTCCCTCCAGTGTCACCTTGCTTCCCTCAAACTTGCCCTGACTTTAAGGAGACTGGCCATAAGGCATTTTTACAACGGATGTTAACACCCGAATTGTGGAAAGATGGGACTATTTTCTCCATCTTCATAAAAACAGTCCGTCATTTTCCTTTCCTTCTGTGGAAAAGTTCATAATGAAAATGTTCACACATTAATGCTTTAATAGGGAACCCAATGGATGTCTTCTACTATTAAGTGTTCATCAGCTTGTGATAATTCTTTTAGCTGAGGGCTGGAGAATCTTGTGACTTAGCTATCCCGATGTGGAGGAACAAGGAATGCCCTAGAAAGAAAGCCAAAATCCTGTTCACACAGGAATTTGGTGGAGAATTCATGGCCTATTTCATTTCTACCCACCCATGGCCCTCATGAATCCTGCTGTTGCCTGACCAAATCGGGTCTGTTTATAAGGTCCTCCCTTTTAACTTGAACCCTTCCTGGTTTTTCTACTTTATTTATTTATTTTTGTGGAGGGGATCCTTTTTTTTTTTTTTCCCACACACTTAGCTGAACTCAAGCTTGAGGCCAAATAAGACTACCCTGAGTGGATTCCACAGCTCTGTTCCTCAGCTGGCTGCGTCCCCTTGCGATGGCATTCCCAAGGACCCATTGGATGGGATCCATAGCATTCCACTATCAGGACTGCTGACAAAGGTTTATTTTTTTAATGCATTGTAATCTAATGCTTAAGGAAGGGGGTGGGTGATGTTTACTGTATGAGCCTTAGTTTGTGGTGGGTTTACCTACGGTTCCCAGGGCATTCTAAAGCATGGGATTTAATGATCCACAGTCTCTGAAGGTAAAACAAAACAAAACAATAAACTTATTTCCCGTTCGTATATTCCCTTCCAACTTTTTTTTTTTAATCCCTTTGAGAAAACATCACTCTTTCCAAATTGAGGACTCTCTTCAGAAAAGGAGAAATCAAGTGACTAACATTTTTTTTTCTTTTGCAAGAGAAATAAAAATAACACACACACAAAGAGAGAACATTAAGTGATTTCCTTTCCAGTGATCTTTGACATGTTTTTATGAACATATCTCCAGACTTCCCTTCTCCCAAGATACAGCTCCTCACATCAGAGTTGGATTTAAAAATAATAAAATTAATTAATTCCTTAATAAAAATATCAGAAAATGTACACTGTTAAGCTTCCTTTAAAAAGTAGAACCTTTTAAAAAAACAAATAAAAAGTAGAACTTTTTACATCTTTCCAAAAAAGAATGACTTTCAGTTTTACCTAACACAGGACAGTATTTACAATAGGACAAAGAAAGAGATGACCCAGAAAAAAATGGGACTTGACCAATTAGTGGCCCCAAGAATAATATCAATGTCATTTTCTTACTAGTATTACTAAAAACAATAACAGGTGACATTTACTAAGCCCTTTCTGTATGCCTGCCAAGCTCTTTAAAAGTATTATCTCATTTAACCTTTAAGATAAACTCTGTGATATAATTTAGAGGTTGAGAAACTTATTTATAAAGGGCCAGATAGCAAATATATTAGCCTTTGCAGTCACATAGGGTTTCTGTCACATAGCCTTTGCTTTTGTTGTTCTCATAACCCATCACAAATACAAACACCGTTCTTAGCACCTGGCTGCAAATTGAATGTGGTCTGTGGGCTACCATTTGCTGGCTCCTGATTTGATCTAACTAGATCTTTCATCATTTCCATTTACAGAGGAGGAAGTTAAGACTTAGAGAAGGTAAGTAAATCTGCCAAAGTTATATACCTGGTCAGTGGCACAGGATTTGGGTTAACCATGTAGACCTTAGCAAGAATAAATGAATTGCTGTTAAATCTGAGAAGTCATGGAAATGTGAAATAAATATAGAGCATTTCTAATAAGCCCTATATAATTATAGCTAGAAATGTCACTGTAGTGTCAGCTAGTTTATAAATGCCTTATTGGACATACCAGTAAATCTATATCATTTCCACTTACACTACTGGCTCATATAATATCAAATAAAGACCATTTCATGACCACAAAGAGAAGGATTTCATTTTATTTTCCTTCTAGAAAACTGAAATATTTTCTAGCCTTAACTAACCTAGTTCTGATTTTAATTTTTCCTGGTCTTTATCATCTCCTTCCTGAAGTTACATACAACTTAAGTAAATATACATTGAAAATTTCAAAAACACAACAGAGCTTCACTGAAAAGGGGGTGGGGGTGGGGAACCACAATGGGGCTAAGATTATTTCTTTATTATATTCCTAAATCCAGAATTTGAATGTCAATCATTCTAAATTTTTACTGATTATCCAAATTGGCAAAAAAGGAAAAAAAATGAAACATTCAGAAATACAAGATTTTTTTCAATAGAATAGATCAACTCTATGGTTTGAATACATGTTAATTGAATTGATTGAAATCAGTGTGTTTGAAATTAAAAATTATTAACAGGGAACACATGTATGTGGTACTTATTGGCCCTAAGACTGCTTTTCTGCACAGAAGTGAAATTATGTTGACTATTAATGACTTGACCTAAAGTATCAACTATAACTTTTAAATTATCATTGTTCATTATTGGGTATTTTACTGAAGATATTTTTTCTAGATAGTAATGTTGACTCCAGTTATAACAGCAGGAATCAAATCAATTCAAATCTGGGGAATTTGTAAAGGATAGGTTTGTCCAAAATTAGGAAGACAAGACATATATAAAAGGTAAAAATCCTTACCTGTATTCTTTTAAATATGTCACTTTAAAGCATCTAAATTCAGGCTCATTGACCAGCAAAACTAATGGAGAAATATATTTTGAACATTTCCTCAAATATATACTTTTCCTAGTGAACTGAAACAACTCCTTTTATTCTCTTGGGTGTATATGTTTTTAGAAACTGCCTGCCTATAATTTTAGCTGGTATCCAGAGTCTTATCAATAAATAACACATTAAGTAACCATCTTGGTTAAGTTTTAAGAACTTCTTTTTTTCCTTTGGAATAAAGCTAAACAAAAGGAAACTTAGCAGTGTATATATATACAAACTGGCCACAACCAACAAAACACAGGAAATTAGACACTCTCTAGATGGAGAAGAATTTTAGATTTCTATCCCAGCTCATTCTGCCTGTTTAACACTGCAGTTGCATTGTTCAGCACAGGAGGGCCTGGGGTGCTTGGGAGAACAGATGGCTGCTGGGTTAGGCCAGACAGGAGAGAAAAGGAAGGTGTGGCCACCCAGGAAGTGATGGTAAATTGTGCAGCTTGCTCTTCTCGCCTTTAGATGAAAAAAAAAAAAAAGTATTTAGAAAGGTGTGTGCCAATGGTCAGCCCTGCAGCCACACTGAAGCAGTTTCAATCCAAGGTACAAAGCAAGGAAAAGCAATCCTGAGAACAACCGAGGTGTCTTCACGGAAAACTTGGGAGACAGGAATGGAAAAGTGCAGCATGTCCCACCCTGTCCTTGAAATAAAAATAAAATTCAGTTAGGTTGCAGACGCCGTTTTTCCTTCGAGAACCAAATGCTATTTGAAAGGTAGGTGAGACACAGGGCTCTTTAGTGAAAGGAACAGACCCAGCCAAGGAGAGCAGCTGTTCTTGCTTCTCACTGCGGAGTGATCAAGAAAAAGTAAATAGACTTCCAGAGAAGCAGAAGGAAATAAACCTGAGATTCATTAATGTAAGACCTGTGAAACTCTGGGAAATGGTAACAAGGGGGATTTCGGAATCACCTAAAGGATTATCTTTAAAAGCCTCAAATCATGATATCAGCATTATTAAAAACCTGGCTATTTTCATTCTGGAAAAAAAAAAGTAATGTGAGGTAATGGCATATTGAGGTATAATATGTCAAACAAATTTTTACTTCACTCTTTGCACCACACAGCAAAATAATTTCTGCACATCTTGCCTGTGTCATTTCTATTTGGTGTATGAGCTCTGCTTGTATCATATTTTCCTAAGTGTATTATCAAACTCTGGAGCAGTACTTAAAAAATACTCTCTCAGTGGCTAAGTCAGTGTTCTGTACACAGTAAATGGGCATCCACCAAAAATATAAAAATGGGAAGGTCATGAAGTTGGAGTTACAATTCCTGCTCCCCCTGAGTTCCCACAGGTGATAGAGCACTGCCCATTCCCTTCTGCTGTTGTGCAGGAAAGTAATGTGAGAGGCTGGCCAGGAAAGGGGTAGAGGGAGAAACCGTTGCAGGTTCAAGGAGTAACAACATGAAAATGCTCAAAGCTGGGAAGGAGCAGGGAAAGACAGAAGGGTATCATGGGAAGAGCTTCAACATCTGAAAATAATTCAGCAATGGCTAGAGGTAGCAGTGGTGAGTGGAGAAAGGCAGAGGGAAGTGGAAAGAGATGGACTGCTCCAGCCTCTTGTAAACAAGGTGAGAGGTTGGCTTCTCAGGAGGGCAATAGGGAGCCACTGGAGGATTTTAAGCAGGGAAATCTGAGATCAGAAATAGTTTGAAATGTTCTTTCTGGGTTCCGTGAAAGCAGTGCTCAGAGAGAAGATAAGCTTGAGGCTTAGAGGTCAGTTTGGAAGCTTTGGCAGAATCAGAAAAGAAATGATGGCAAACTGCAACAAGATAGTAGAAGAATGGGATAAAATTAACTAGGACTAGGAGATCCAAGGGGATGTGGGGAAAAGAGAGGGAAAAAATAGAGAAAGGGTGAAGGCCACATTTGTGGTTTCAAATAGAGACCACAGCAATTAGTGCAGGCATGGGGGAAAGGAAAAATGTCTCTTCTGAACTGTAGCTTCTGCTTTGGATCTGTCTGAAGATACGGCTTCCGGGATCCTGCACCTCCTCTCAACCCTTCCATTAATTATTAGAAGATTCTGCATAGAGATTGGTTATTTGTATTAAAATTGAAGTGTGCAAAATACAAAATGCCCTAAATTATCACAATCAGTAACTCTAATTGGTATCAATTAAGACCCTGAATTCTTCCCTACCTAAAATTAATCTTTTATGGTCAGAAAATATTTCTCAAGCAATATGCAAAGCATTACCATCTTATGAAATTGTGAAATACCAAAGTGTTTACTAAAGCACTTTCTTTTCCAAATTATATCTTCTACTAAGTGAATTCTTTATCTGATATTTTGTGTTAATAGAATAATATATACATTTACATATACAATGTGCATACACAGATATAGGTAAAATTCATAGCTTTCCTAAATTGCAAATTCAATATTTCTGTGCCGGTTCCAAACTTCCTATTCACTATTTAGAAGCCTTCCTGCAAGACACAAAATCCATTGTGCATGGTGTTTTTTTTTTTTTTTTAAACCAGACTGCAGGAGTGCAAAAGTATACACTGTTTCCTTCAAAAATGGAATCATCATTCACAGATGTAGATGTGTACTTGTTATGCCAAGATGAGACAGATGTGGTTCTATTCACTCAGGGACAGGTGCTACGGAAAAAGAGATAAAACATTTGTAGAAAGTGTAAGCAACTGCATCGCTGTTGCTAAATAAATAAACTCTCTGCCAAAAAAACTTTATTTGCTTATTTCTCTTTATTTCTCCTGAATGTTTATTTTAAGATCTGGTGGATCTAAGCTCTATTCAATTTTAATTTCCTGCGTTGGTCAAAAATGTACAGTACGGACATATGTGTTTGAACATGTTCCGCAAGACTGAACGGCACAGATAGCCCCACATGCCATTTTATACGAATATTAGTTAATATAAAGCAAGTTCACCCCTGGGATAGACACCCACAATCTGACACCCTTAGCCTCTGGCAAGATCACATTCACTGTCCTTGGGAAGGAAACAGGTTAAAATGAGGGCCATAAAAGCACTAGGTGTTTTGGAAGGAAAACCCAACTTCCTACTCTTTTTCTGAGAAACATTTTAGAGAGCTGCAGACTGAGAACAGTACGGGAGGCAGAAATGTGCAGCTGCTAGGCTAGGGCAAGGAAACAGAAGATGATTTTGATTTTAAATATTCGTATTAATTCTACTCCAAAAGAAGGATCGGGTGGGAATCAGCAGCTGGGAGAGGGAAGGCGAGTGGAAAAGATGATTTTGATTTTAAATGTATTTAATCATAATGCAAAGTGGAGAACGCAGATCTGCAGCTGGGCCAAGGAAGGCAGAGGGCTGAGCTGGAATCTTTTCTTTCAAATACGCAGCTTTGGCTTTACTGGAACCCGAGGGGACCAGGAAACTTGTGAATACATAGAAGGATTTTACAGCTTGAGGGGGCTGCAAATAGAAAACTCTGTCTGCCCATGTTGATGTTAAGGAAAAAAAAAATGATAATAAGGATAGATGGTAAATATAATGAGATTAATCCCAGGATTGAAAAAGCAGCAGAAAACTGAAGAAAGTGTTGGCTGTAGAGTGCTCTAATAAAAACAAACATTCTGATTATCTGATAGTTATCTGTCATATAAAAGAGTTTTGTTATCATTCTTTAAGAATTAGGAAACTAAAACTACAGGGATCGTTGAAATTACAGTGAATATAATGTACTTTCTCAGTTGATGACTTTAAAGGGAGTTTAAGGGCTCTCGGAACATTATGTCAGTACAGTTGGGGCTTGGTAAATGTTTGTGGAATGAAAATAAAAATTAATCAATAAACAATCATTAACCCATATTTTAGATCTGGAAGGACGAAGCATGGACTGAACCTACAGTATTCTCTGAAAGCTGTTTTGTGTATTGGCTTATTATTTTGTTACTTGTCTCACAAAACAGGGTCAAGAAAAACTCAGCT
Source organism: Mustela erminea (assembly GCF_009829155.1). Lineage (NCBI taxonomy): Eukaryota > Metazoa > Chordata > Mammalia > Carnivora > Mustelidae > Mustela > Mustela erminea. The sequence goes on from NC_045621.1 coordinate 84,991,519, forward strand.
GAACTTTTTTTCTGGGGGTATTCTGAGTGATGTGGGTTTAAAGTATGAAATATCCACCTCCCACTGATGATATTTAAGACACGATTTAAGAAACCAAAAAGAAATATATAAGTGTCTCTTGATAGCGGCCATCATGGGTGAAGATGTTTAAGGGAATAATCTCAATTAAGGAATCATTTGCTTTAAATATGAAAATGTAAATATACCATACATTTCATACTCTCAAGTTGAGAGAATCTTTGTTTTGCTTAGGATTATTAACTATTTTGAGATTTTTTATTTCATTTTAGTGAGAGGTCACTTCTTTTTAGGCCCAACTTCTATTTCCACAATGATAAGACCCTGGATACAATAGACAGCTTGTCAATAACAGGTTATGTCTTATTTTTTGACAAATAAAAAAATTCAACTTAGGTCCCAGTTAAAAGACTGTTCAAACATGCATCCACAGAATTATCAACATTCTAAAAAAAAGTGGTAGTGGTGGTGGTAGGGTTGCACAGTGGGAGGAGCCTTGTATAAGAATCCGTTTTAAATTTTTTTTAAGTCAATTTTACTCACCAGGTGGGGGCTTTATCCATGCTTTCAAAGCTTGACCAATGAATCCAGCTTAATACAAATATTTCCCTTTGTAGGCAGAATAACCAAAGCCTTAACTGGTTTAAATCCAAGTGAGAGATTTTACTTTGTCTGAATGCCAGAAAGCACACAAAAAACAATTATCAAGGGCATAAAATTCATCTTTATATCCATCACGGAGCACTGAGTAGCAATGGATATCCATTGTTCAATGTCATTCTGTGTATTCTTAGCAGCTTTCTAATTCTAAACATCTTATTTTATTTTTTGACAATTTCTGTCAATATAAGTCCTGAAAGTAGGTTGTATTTTTCCCTTTCAGTGAAGCTGGAAGAAGCAAGTATATAAAAAATACCGTTACTTCCTTACATTTATATTTTGTACAACCCAGCATTGATTTGCTCCTTATTTAAGCAACATTTTCTTGATAAATTAAAAAAGCAGCAATAGCCATTACTGCAGGCTATATACAGCCTCTAATATCACTTAAGCATATTACAGAATATAATATCTGGTACTTAACGACTAACTTGCATATGAAAGCTCACATAATGTCTCATAAAACCCTTAAAATGGCTTCAGTTTAAGAGTCTCTTTAAAAAAAAACACCTTCAGGGAATATTGTAAATGAAGTAGCACTCCAGCCTTGGAAAAAAAATTCACACACTTGCAGAAATTTTTAATATAAATTGAACACATTAAAAATTAATTTTGCATGACCATTTCGCATTGCGGTGCCAATGCATAGTTAAGATAAGGCCTTAACTCTTCTTTGTTTAAAGTAACATGGAAGCTCTTTGCTTTCTCTCTTTGCTTTCATCTGTACATAATTATTATTTTCATTAATCAGAAAATGGACCCCCATTTTCCTATTCTGACAGGCTCAGCTGGAGTTGACGGAAACCCTACCTGAGTCACCAGGGTAACTTAACCATAAACTTCTAGAAAACTCATTAAAGAAAGGTGTGAGCTGACAATTAGCCAAGGCAGTTCCATCATCCTTCCCTTTTTTAAGCTGAGGGGCTTGGGAGAATAGCTTACTCCTCAGAAAAGTAGCTTTGCCCTGAGAAGTAAACCTGCACTGGCTTTGCCATCACTCCCCTCTTCCCAGACCCCTGATTTGTCTCTCTTCTTATTTGGTTTCAACTGAAGCGGCTCTCTTTGAGGATATCTGTCTGTGGCTTTTGACAGGAGCATTAAAGAAGTAACTCGATGTACATTTTCTGTAATGATGTTTATTTTTTGGAGGAAATAAAGAGGGGCAAAAATAACCACCAATTACACCTTTTTGTATATGTGCCGATTTTTATTTTTTTATTAGTCTCATGGCCACAATTTTCCAACAAAAAATTCCCAAAGAGGGCATCAGTTGCAATAAGACATTGACGAATGTCTTTCTCCGTGGAGAGCTGGCGTTGCCTAGATCTGACATGCTGTAGTTTTTTGTGGCTCTGACATGAGCAGCCGGTGCACGATGTCAGTGGGCGCTCAGAGGGAGTCGCTGGGGTGATTCACAGATTACATCTCAAGTGATCAATTTTAAAAAGGTGGGGAAGAGGCTGACCTAAGAAAGTGTCCTAGACCTTGGGTCAAAGGTGCTATATAAATCTAGCAAACAAAGAAATAAACCCAGAGCACATGTTCTTTAAAAAAGCTTGCATCCTATCCCTTTCATTGTTCCAATCAGAGGTTTCACTGTGCAAATCTTAAAGACCGAAAATAAAATGAGAAACCTCCGGCTTAGTTCAGAACCTATGGTTTAACTTACTAGGGTAGGGATAAAAAGTTTTGGGTCAGGGGACAAGTTTTACAAGAGTATTTCCTCAGCTTTCTTAAGCTTCCAGAAGACCTTGTGAAATATTACAAAATGTATCGCCTCGTTCTCTCCCACTTCTTATACTCCATGTTAATACCATTTATAAGCTACAGCGATGAGACAGACTCGGAAGCCATTGAGAAGACATGTATTGCCCACTGCCAAAAAAGGCAATAGACAGGTGGTATCTTATCCTGAAAAAAAAAAAATCATTCGAACTGTAAAAATATAGTGAAACCAATCTGTCTGGAAGAGTTGGAAAGAACTATCCAACTGCTTGCAGACCCGGTACTTTCTAAGATCCTCACCTACCACAATCATCATGTTACCCGCCAGCCTTGGTGTATTGTAGATTTGTTTTCAGAAACCAGCAACCTTATTTTCCATTGAAATGTTTCCAGTTAGACAGACTTCAACCATTGGTTATTGCAGTGCAAGAAACAACCCCGTATACTGTAACTACATTCACATGAGTCCAGTATGTTTCTCCCCCATTTTTTTTAAAGATTTTATTTATTTATTTGACAGACAAGTAGGCAGAGAGAGAGAGGAGGAGGAGGCAGGCTCCCCGAGGAGCAGACAGCCTGATGTGGGGCTCGATCCCAGGACCCTGGGATCATGATCCGAGCCGAAGGCAGAGGCTTAACCCACTGAGCCACCCAGGCACCCCTCTTCCCCATTTTTTAATGAGAATGTTATGAACAGGATAAAGACCACAAGAGCTAGATATTTTTTTTAGTCCTGGGTGAACAAAGAGTCATGCAAAATCCCCAAATGTACCAAATTTAGATATATACAAAAGAAAGTACAAAAATCTATAGAGAAACATCCATCTTTGTGTTTTAGTCATTCTCATTAAAGAGCCATGTAAACTTACCTTCTCATTCTCTCTCTTTCCCTCTCTTTCTCTCTCTCTCTCATATACACACACAAATACACCTGCAATCAGTGGTAATCCATGAAGTCCAAAGTCCAAGAACTCCAAAGAGTCATATAAAATTATTTCAACATTTCTGGAGGATACCTTTGAATAACCACCGGGCTCGAAGATGCTCAGCTGTTACTCAAGGCCTTGGACGTACAAGTATCTATAAGGTGAAAATAAAGGTGTTTTTTTTTTTAATTGAATTATTACTTCATAGTGTTGAATCCATGAGGAAGTAAAAAATGTCAAACACCCAAGACCTAATTGGATACCAATACCCAGAATAATCCAGTTTTCACATAAAGTTGAGCAAAATAAGTAGCAAACCTTTAGAACAGTTTTAGATGTTTCAAAAAGGAACTCCAAATAGCTGTAGAGCTACTAAGGCAGAGATGCAACCCTATATTCCCAAATCTCCTCCCCACTCTGCAGCTTCTAGGATCATATGAGTTAGGCAAAAATGATGACATAATAAGGGCGACATGCGCCTTCTACTACCACATTTCTGCAAACTTATATATGTAACCATGAACATATACTTTTATTATAAAAACAATAATAAAAATTCTATCCAATAGAAATTTTTCATTAATACATAAATTATAAGATCCAAAGTGATACATCTATACAGACATTATCATATGTACCAAACTGCTTTCTCTCTTTTTAAACAAAACATAACCTCCAGTCACCTTCTTTCCTAATGGAAGTTTTTGGTTTTGGTTAGTTTTTGTTTGTTTGTTTGTGTGCTTCTTTTCAAAATTTTAAGAAAAGTTAGGCCTTGACCAGGCACAGTAGGGTATAAAAGAAGAATGGGAAGAGGTGATAAACAAACACCCAAAGGCCATTTTGTAATTTTGTCCCTTCCCCAATTGTCCACGATTCCCAATTGATAGGAAGGTGTTGTTGGCTGAACTGTGTGCCCCTTGAAATTCATATTTTGAAGTCCTAACCCTCAGTACCTCAGAATGTAAACTTATTTAGAAATAGGGTCATTGAAGATATAAGTAGTTATGATTAGGCCATACTGGAGTAGGGTGGGCTTCCAAACCTATATGATTAGTGTCCTTACAAAAAGGAGAAGTTTGGTCAAGGACAGACACACGCACACGCATACACACAGAATGTCATGTGAACATAACAGCACAGACAGAGGTGATATGTCTAGAAGCCAAGGAATGTCAAAGATTGTCAACACACCACCAGAAGTTATGGGAAAGACATGGGACAGATTCTTTTTCACAGCTCTCAAAAGGAAAAAACCCTGACAATTCCTTGATCTTGGGCTTCCAGCCTTCAGAATTGTAGCAGAATGAATTTTTATTGTTTAAGAACCACCTCCCTATTTGTGGTACTCTGTTACAGCAGTCCTAGAAAATAGCACAGGAGGTTTCCATCTGAGTTTCTGGGTCTACTTTTAAATGAGGCTTTATCATAATACCGGAGCATAATAACAACCGAAGGCTTTATGAAAGACCTCCTATCCCATGAACACCTGAGAGGTGGATGTTAACAGTTTGGTAGACATCCAAAGAAGCAATTTAAAAGCAACCCAAATGTCCATTAATGGATGACTGAATAAAGAGGATGTGGTATATAGAGACAATGGAATATTACTCTGCTATAAAAAAAAAGAATGAAATCTTGCTATTTGAAATAATATGGATGAACCTAAATGCTATTATGTTAAGTGAAATAAATCAAAGAAAGACATGATTTCACTTATATATGAAATCCAAAAAACAAAACAAGTAAAAAGCAGAATCAGATCTGTAAATAGAGAGAACAATTGGATAGTTGTCTCAAGCTAACTGGGTAGGGGATGGAAAAAATAAGTAACAGGGAGTGGGAGATACAGGGTTTCAGTCATGAAATGAATAAGTCACAGAAATAAAAGGTACAGCATAGGGACTATAGTCAGTGGTATTACAATAGTGTTCTATGGTGACAGACGGTAGTTACATCTGTGGGAAATATAGCATAACATATAGACTTGTGGAATCACTGTGTTATACACCTGAAACTAGCATAACATTTTGTGTCAACTATATCTCAACAAAAAATACAGAAAGTAAAAATAAATAAATAAATAAATAAATGGGCAATTTAAGAAATTAACATGGGTTAGGGAAAGACAGCAGTAGTACAATAATAGTATAAAACTCTGTAAATGGAGTGCTTGTTTATCTGTTGGCTTGCTTTTTCCAGAGCTTTTGTTTATAGAAAAAGCAAGAGTGACTATACACATCAGGAGCAGAAGTTCAAGTTTTCCACTGGGAAAAGACAGAGTTCACATTTGAGTATTTAATACATACTTGTTAAATGAAAATTGAATGAATAAGTAATACCCAGCAAAGCTTCAGAGAGGAGGTAAAACTTTAGGCACGGATGGTCCTGAGTGAGTAACAGCTTATTTTACACAAATCAAAACAAAAATAACATTTTACCCAAATATGATGTAGTGGTAAATTTCTGAGTAGGAAAGAAAGAGATTTAGAAGAATTTCACCACCTTTGGAGAAAAGTGGTATACAAAATATAAAACTTGTTATCAATATTCACAGTGTACTGTGACCTAATTACATATGCTCATTTATTTTTTTTTTTATTTTTTTTTTAAAGATTTTATTTATTTATTTGACTGAGAGAGATCACAAGTAGGCAGAGAGGCAGGCAGAGAGAGAGAGGAGGAAGCAGGCTCCCTGCTGAGCAGAGAGCCCGATGCGGGACTCGATCCCAGGACCCTGAGATCATGACCTGAGCCGAAGGCAGCGGCTTAACCCACTGAGCCACCCAGGCGCCCCTGCTCATTTATTTTTAAATTTTCATAAAATATAATAACATACATAATACTCAATGATGTAATCTTAGGAAGAATCTCAGTGCTAGTACATTATGAGACAGGATATCTGCATTTATGTGTTCTTTGAAAAAGAGAATGTTAATCATACCAGTCAGGGTGCATGGTCTGATTTTCCTTTCAAGACTTACCTGATATTTGGTTTCCCCATAAAGGCTGATTATGTATATGTGACCCACACACATACTGTATACATATGCATCCATCTATATGGACATAGGCAATACGTCAAAAAAATCTGGCACCTGCTGAGAACAAAGGATGCTCTTTAGGTCCAATCTGGAGTGCTTTCCCTACCCCAAGCGGCCTTCTAAGGAAGAAGAAAATCGAGATCTCTTCTTGCTCCAGCAAACCATGGTGAAAGACTGCATGTAGTTATTAACAGGATCAACATTCTGTTTCCCTTCTCGCCTTCCTCTTTTAAGGTCATTATAGATACAGGAAAGCAAAAATAAATCAACCCCTCTCTTTAATTATTTAATGGGATATAAGAAGTTCCATGAAGAGAAATAGGATAATAAGTGGGTTGAGGTGGAATAGGATTCATGACTTAGATAACAGTTTCTACTCACTGGAGTCATATCACACTCCATACTCCACCATACCCGGCAGGAAATTTAATCATAGAGATGAACCAGGAAGCAACTAGAGTACCTCCACACAACATAAAACATTCATGTATTATAAATAAATGATATATGGTATAAATATGATTGCTTAGTAACTAATGGCCTAAACCTGGGTTTAGTCTATGACCTGTGTAAAAGATTTTTGGCATTTAGTGTAAAACACACGCTAGAGTATTTCCTTGCTTTAAAACTTAACAGAATTGTATGCTCATTAAGCAGAAACATCAAAATCAAGTTCAGAAGGAAACCAAAAGAACATTATTCCACCTCAGATTTTATTAAAATGGTGCTGTTGCACTGCTAGACACTCAAATTATCCAAAACAAAGTAAGATAAGGAAAAAGAATGCTTAGGGAAAAGATAAAATGCCTTGTATAAATAAATAGATGGATAATCACACACACACACACACACACCCCACACACACATCAATGGTTATCTAATTTTAAAGTTCTGTCAGCTAACTGCCAGGGATAAACCACTGGCAAATTTTCTCCAAAACTAAGTAAAAAGAATTATACTTATTCGGTGAGAGATTAATGGCATACCGTTTATCATTAACTAATCTTAAATATATTATTCACCCTGCAAGTATTGTCACAAAGCTCCCTACACCATAAATATTAAAACTTAAAGTCATTTTATTGCTTGTATCTACCTACAGTTTATCCAATTCACTGAAATTACAGAAGATATACCTTTTCGAAAATAACTTTACATTTTTGTTTCATGGTAGCATTTGAACCACAAAGTTAATTCAGACTTGATCTTAACAATCTTATGTAGAATATCTAATTTCTTCTTATCCAAAGTCTTCAAGGATTTCTATGTGCCAAACCATAGACACCGAAGGAAGGCATTAGAACATTCATCCTCCGTGAGAACAGTCCAAATGAAGATTCATCAAGGACCCACCTCATTTGAAGTTCTGGTCTTAATGGTTGTGTATATGTGGTTAAAATAGAAACACCCACCTTAAGTGAATTATGATCCCCTGCAAATATTGTCCTCTTGAGTTTCAAAACTTACAAACTGAGAGAATAATGATTGCTTGATTTATCTCTCACCTTAGCTGTATTTTTCTTTCCTTTTAAAATTAAGTTGACACATGACATTCAAAAAAAGAATTGTGAAATTTTAGAAAATTTTAGAAAGTTTTACTTTCCCCCAAACATGTTTTTGAACACGATGAAAATCAGGATTACCTACACACTGTAATTTATAAGGTAAAAGGACTTAGTAAACTAAACTATTTCTTACCAAAGGACAGAGACCGTACTTCATTTTAGATTGAGATACTGTGAAGAATGTGTCTTCATTTTTTTTCAGTGTAAGCTACCTGCACTTACTGAAAGAAACATTTCAGGCTGAAATGCATCCTGGAAACTAGCATCAGAACTAGTATCTACCTTCCCCTGTGTTTTTACAAGATTCAGGAGTTCAGAAGGGAGTAAAACAATAATAAGAAAAGTAGATTCAAAGTACTTATAATTCATAATTTTTTTTTTTAAAGATTTTATTTATTTATTTGACAGAGAGAAATTACAAGTACACTGAGAGGCGGGCAGAGAGAGAGAGAGAAGGAAGCAGGCTCCCTGCTGAGCAGAGAGCCCGATGCAGGACTCGATCCCAGGACCCTGAGATCATGACCTGAGCTGAAGGCAGCGGCTTAACCCACTGAGCCACCCAGGCGCCCCTATAATTCATAATTAAAACTCCATAACAGTGCCTTGTTCTGTCTAACCGTTTGTTTGTTTGTTTGTTTGTTTGTTTGTTTTTATTCCCTCCATCTGCCCACCCACCTTCCTTTTGCTAAGTGCTATACAGTCATCTGCTTCAACTAGTGGCCCTAAACTTGGCTGCATGTTACAACTACCTAGAGAACTTAAAAAAATAAAATTTGGGGGGCGCCTGGGTGGCTCAGTGGGTTAAGCCTTTGCCATTGGCTCAGGTCATGATCTCAGGGTTCTGGGATTGAGCTCCATATCGGGCTCTTGGCTCAGCAGGAAGCCTGCTTCCCCCTCTCTCTCTGCCTGCCTCTCTGCCTACTTGTGAGCTGTGTCTGTCAAATAAATACATAAAATCTTTAAAAAAATAAATAAAATTAAAAAAAATTGGATGACTAGGGCAGAGCTTAGGTTTGGATAGTTTTAAAAGGGCCTCAGGTGATTCCAGTGTTCAGTCAGTGAGAACAGCTGTACTAAACCAAGGGTTTCCAGACCTTGCTAATAACCAGTAACACCTGGGAGATTTTAGAAGTATAGAGACCTTTGCTACTCTACCCTACACTCTTTCCTACCTATGAAATGGAATTGGAGCTTACAAAATATCTAGTGTTTGTGTTTATTAGCAGCTCCTCTATTATTTTCATGGGTGTACAGCTTTGAGAACCACTGAATGCACATTATAATTCAAACAAAAAGGAAAAAAAAGTTCTGATCAAACCTATTTACATTGCATCAGAATGAAGTCTCATTTTATCTGAATTTCATGGCGAAATCATCTATGTTCTTTTGTATCTATTCAATAAATGCAGGTATTTGGACCATGTGCTAAGCTTCCATGTAGACTTCAAGGGAACTATCCTCTGAGAACCTCACTCTAGCCTCTCCACACTGAGTTGGCTACTCTCATCTCTGTGTTTCATTGGTCTTACACCTACCTGTGGTAGACTTGATCACCATGGATGTTGGCATGTCCAATCTGTATACATTCCTGAAGAGGTACTATGCCTTATGTATGCTAGCAGTTTACTGTGTGCTGGACCCTGAGGTGAATGATCTACATGCATTATCTCTGTGAGCTTTCTCAGAGCCTTAATTTCCTCATCTATAAAGTGGGCAGTGTGACATCATTTTTTGCCAGTTTAAATAAGCTCATTCCAAACTGATGGGAGCCTTCTCTTTTAACACTAAAATGTTATCAATACAATGAAGCCCTGGGACCTCCAAGGTTGAGGGATGTGAGGACAAGAAGATGGAGGGTTAGATCACTCAAAGGTCTCTTGTCTGGGTATTTGGCAAAAGTCTAACTGCTGCACATCAAACAAAACAGTAAGGGAAGAATTTTACCCACTTAAAAAAGAAGGGTTCTCACTTTTTCTCAAACCCAGTGGGAACTTATAGTATGGTTATATGCCTTAGAACTTTGGCCCTATCTTGAGTAGTTCACAAGTTCTCAAGTGAGCCACTCGAGCTAACCAAGGAGCCAGTTCACTCAGGAGAAAAAGAGAGTTTATTCAGAGAATTGTTTTTCTATTGTGAGATCTACCTAATTTATTATTTGAGCATATTTATTTATAATTATATATATTTAATTTCCATGCACATTTAATAAAATCACCTTTTCTATCAAATACCCATTTAGAAATACTGCTTTTATCCCATGCTCACAAGTCTTGAAACAATTATATTCAGATTCCCTGTATGACATTTTTTAAAACAGGATTTTTTAAAAAGATTTATTTATTTATTTGGGAAAGAGAGAAAGTGAGAGAGAGAATGCGAGCAAGCAGGGGGAGGGCTAGAAGGAGAGGGAAGGAGAAACTTAAGCAGACTACTCGCTGGTCATGCCCAACAGGGAGCTTGAGGTGGGGTTCCATCTCACTATCTTGAGATCTCCTGACTTATTTCAAAACCAAGAGTCCAGCACTCAATCCACTGCGCCACCCACACATGTCTGGGTTCCCTGTATGATTTTTTTGACTGCAGTGTCTTCCTCTCAACTAGAACCACTTTTCGGAAAACTTAGAGCTTTCCAAAGTACTTCATCTCCACTTCCATCTAAGCAGCTTGAGATGCAGGACTTTTGATTCTATGTACAATACTGCTGCTGAGTATCTTCTACTGAGCCACAAGGATCCACTGGAGCGACAGTAGACCAGCTGCACACTTCATTTTCCCTGGGTGTGAGATCTTGTAAAAATATAAAAACCCAGGCCTTATTCTCGGGAATTCTGATGTTTCTCAGGTGAGGATGGCAAGTATGTAACTTGTCAAAGAAAGAGCGTAGCTCAGAGATAGAAAAACACTTAGTCACTGTGGAAAAACCACAAGCTAGATTTCTCTAGAAGTAAGATTTCCAGTCCCCTAAAACTTGAATAAAAATTGAGAAAACTCTTCTATACAACCCCAATTTAATAAAAAAAAAAAAAATTAAGAAAATACTGCTTATAGAGGCTTACAATTAATTCATTAATTATAGGGAACTACCTGGGCACTTGCCTTTCAAAATCACCTAATTTTAAAAGAATCCTCAAGTCTCTCTCTCTCTTTCATTCTCTCTCTCTCTCTCTCTCTCTCTTTTTTTTTTCCCACAACAAGCCCAGCACACTCCACACTCAGTTAACTGAGGGTTTGCTCTTGCTATAGGTGTACTCAGTATGCACGGCAACATCAGACTCCTTGTGCCTAATCTAACTCCTCTTTCTGGAAATTAAGCTTTCCTCTTTGTTTAGTTTGCAGTGGAAAGGAACAGCTGGTGAGTAAAATTAGTATGAAAAATCTTTATCTACTTAATGTCTATGATTTAAGTCTTTCCTGATTTTTTTTTTTTTTTTAGTTAGAAGAAAAAACAATGACAACAAAAAACACCTTTTCTTCTTCAGTGTCATGTGAACTATTATTCTACTATTTAAGCTAGGAAAATTTAAATTAATTATCTATTTTTAAAATCCATAATTCATTTCAAAAGACTAAAACCATTAAGCTTTGCTACACATGAAAAATGCTGCATGCTCAGGACATAAACAGAGGCAGAAGATTTCCAAGGGAACTCAGAAGACATCCAAAGTATGCCTGCTTTTCAAAAGTTCCTACTGTATAGTTAACATTATATCAAGATTAAAGTTTAACACATTCACATTTCAATTTTTATTTTTTCTGTATTTTGCTCATGTTTTGGAAAAAAAGAAGGAAAATGCTTATTCTTGGAATATTCTACTAGCACCCACTTCCCTCTGATGGTAAAGCACACAACTTTTTGTGTTATTACTACTTCACAGTTCTCATTCTTGTGCCTTAAGTGGTTCTCACCTCACCCTTATTCCAGGTGTGGATGTGTAATTCAGACCACCAATCAGGCTCTGCCTCCTCCCACCCATACTGTTTGGATCATAGATAAGCACTTCCTCCAATTCAGTCCAAAGAAAGATGCTAAGATTAAATTCCTTGCCTTTTCTGTTTGAAACTTAGAGGAAGGGACACGTTTTTAGCTGGAGTGGTTGAGAGAATGGACTATGAGTTTAAAGTCTAGATTTGGCCCCTCTAATTGGCGAGCCTACCAGCAATGGAAACAATAGAGAAGGAAAGCTAAGAGTTGGAAAGACTCTTAAGAAGGCCCGGGAATTTCACCTGGAGAAGTGATTAGGACTGAACTTCTCAGGTAAATGAGCCAATATTTTTGTTCTTTTCATTTTTTTAGGCAAATTTATTTTTTAATTATTTAAAAGATTTTTATTTATTTATTTGAGAGGGAGAGGGCATGACAGAGGGCATAAGCAGGGGGAGGAGTAGAGGGAGAGGGACTCCCCCTGAGCAGGGAGCCGGATGGGGGACTCAATACTCAATGCCAGGACCTTAAGACCATGACCCGAGACGAAGGCAGATGCTCAATGGACTGAGCCACCCCAGTGCCCCTTTTTAAAGCAAATTTATATTGTATTCTTAATCACTTGTATCCTAACGTGCAGGGCATTGTGACTAATTGTTTTATGAAAGAGAAAGGAGAAGAAATCAACAAGGACTCTAGGTTTTCAGCATGAGTAATGGGGTAGATGGTGGTTCTTTTCCCTGAGATTCTGACAAAACTAAACAGAAGGGCAGGTTTGGTGAATATTATATAGCAGTGGGTGGTATGGACAGAAATATGTTTGGCTTTGAAGGTTTTATTAGACTATATCTTTGAAACATTTACAAGGAAATGCCTTGTGGATCTTTGATTACGTAGGTCTATACTTCCTATAAGAGGCCTATGCTAAATGTGGTATTGGGGAGTCACTGAGATGTATATCGTAACTGAACTAAGAAAATGCCAGAGTGTAGAGGATGTCCAACATTTATTAAGTCATATTTTTGTCTCCGTAATATTGGATGTCTCAGGGAAAGTAAGATAATGACAGAAGACTTAGTCTCAGTTGACAGCTGGAACTCCTCAATGGAAGGCACTGGCAAAGCAAGGTTGCTGTAGGTAGCAAAGTGACAGATAAGGAAGCAAAGATGAACACAGTTCATTTTAAGAATCTTGGTTGTAATGGAAAAAATAGTACTCTTTATCTAAACATGTTTGCATAATTAACAATAGTATTGCTTTTTGACTCCTGATTCTTCATAGGGGTTCAAGGGTGCTATTACCATTTTTACTTTTGCTGCTAAAATAGTCTGTTGCCATTTTAATTTAACGTTACTTATTAAAATGTGGGAGTAGTGTCCAAGCAGATGGTTGTCAGTAAACTGATGACTACAGTTATGGATTAGTGTCCAAATACAATACTCAAAACTTGGTACACTACATAGTTTCCCGAATGTGACTGCCAAAATAAATCTGGCCTGGAAAATAATTTTGAGGATTTTCCCCTCTTGCTTAAATTTTCTTCAGTGTTTTAAACTAAAGATATCCTTAAAAGCCAGGGCTGTGTGCATATAGACAAACCACATTATTCATTTGATACATCTGTAGACTTTCTTAATAAGCCTATTTAGAAGAAAATATTTCAATGCAAGGCTCATGTAAACTCCAATCCCATCCAACATGTTTCTTTTCTTTCAGAAAAAAAAAAAATGAAACCACTGTCATGTATTTACTCACTGTATCATTGTTGATCAAGTCTTAAAGTGAATTCTTACTTGTATTCATTTTACCTTACTTGACAGTTCTTATATTCAATGATCAAACTAGGTACTAGAGTCTTTCTTGTCTCCCATCTCTAACCACAGCTACTCCTTTTTTAAGATTTTACTTACTCGAGAGAGAGGGAGAGAGAGAGAGAGAGAGAGAGAGAGAGAGAGAGAAAGGCAGAGATAGTGAGAGAGCCCACAGCAGGGAGGAGAGGGAGAAGCGCTCCCCACTGGGCAGGGAACCCAATATGGGACTCCATCCCAGGACCCCAGGATCATGACCCGAGCCAAGGCTGACGCCTAAGCATCTGAGCCACTCAGTCACCCCATCACTACTCCTTTGGTTCATCTCCTAGCAGAGAACAAGTTTTCTTTTATTTGGGAAAAATTGTCACTAGGTTCTCAGTTCCTACAAAGACCTACCTCCTATTCTTGCTACCTGGAAAAACAAGTGGAATTACAATACATTGGGTGAGCCCTGAGTATTTTCTAGCAAATACAATTTCTAATACACTGACGTTGCAAATCTATCAAATTCTTGATATTTATGAAGGCTTACCTGAGAGATAAGCAGTCCCCCTAAATCCTCTAAAATTTACTCAGGATTAAGTGAAACCAGCAGAGAGTTATATCCTTAAATATAGTTCTCCACCCATGCCTTTACCTAGTGGTATTTTCCTGGCATGGTGTCTCTGGCCAGTGTAGAGGGCACTGCAGGAAACAGCCTGATGTAGCTGAGGGCTCTCTCTGAGATAAAGGTGTCAGCAAGGATGATTTTCATCCTGTTACACAGTGTTCTTTTTATAAGGACTCCAGGGAGAAATTTTTTTCTGGCTTTAACACCAGCAAAAGTCATTCTCCTAAGCATTTGGCTTGTTTTTATCTTACGGACCGTCCCATTTTGGCTTTAAGCAGAACTAATATGTTGTTTAAGATACCTGGCGGCAAAGAGGTCAGGAGGAGGTCAGGCTGTCTTCTCTGTAGTGAATTAGCGACATTCATTCATTATCTTTCCAAGTCCTCATTAAAACTGCTTTAATGTGGTGACCATTTGATGGTAGACATACGCTTTAATCTTATGAATATCAAACCCACCTGGGTTACATTTCCTGTTAGGGACAGTTAGCAGAAGCAGGTTAATATGATATTTTAACTCCTTCATCTGCAGCATCTGTGCAGGAATCAAGCTTCCCTAGTCACATGAATTTGGCTCAAATGGTCCACACAGAGTCCTAATTTATTAGGTTCTGTCTTCAAATCTCTGCTTGCTTAAGACACTTTTAATCATCTATTTAATTTTGCACCTTATCTTTTTTTTGCTCTGATATATTATTTTTCAGGTTACTCTTTAGGCCTGGTATGCCCTATTTTTCTTCCTCATCTGACCTAGATTCAAATTTACACACTGTGAAATAGCTAATAAATTCCCATTAAGGTTGTAAAAGGTGAAGGTTCAACCAGTGTATAAGTCATCAAATTCTCATGTAAAACTGAATGATCCTTGATATTAATAGCTTGGCAAAAGTATGCTACAGGTCCTTAGGATTTTATGAAAAAAGATTTTAAGTCGTTTGGCTGAGGGCAACCCACCTACTCTAAAATGACTTGAACATGTCTACAATTTCCACATCACCTATATAGCAAGTCTCCCCTCTCCTAATTAATCTTAAAAATCTTTCCCTGGAAGTCTTCCCATGGTTCTGCCTTTACCTGTACTCATTGTATGATGTTTTCTTTGTATGCATTTGTCTTTGAGACTGGACATTAAAAGGGAAAGTTTCTGCTCATGTTTGGGCGGTTGGAGTCTAGGGAAAGTGGGACAAGAAGCCCCACTGGGAGCTTTTTTCCCCCCCCTCTCCACAAGCAATAGAGAATATTACAATGATTTACAGAGACACGTTGAAAGTAAATTATGTTGTAAACGCCTGTCCCTTGGGCCAGCTAAGAATCACAGGAAAAAAATGTAAAAAGTTTGAAATTCCCAACAGCCAAGGTTGACAGGAAAATATGGTTTTGTTTTTCTATGAGTAAAAGTAACTTTTATGTTGTGTTTTCCCATGAGAAATTATAAACTTTCAAAGGAATTTCAGCCTCTTGCATGCACATATAAGAGCAATTTATCTGGTACTGCCCCAGTGAAAACACTCTTAAGACTTTAAAGCTGTTAGAAGTGGGGCTGAATTTCTTCAAGACCGCTACTTCTTATTTGTCCTTACTGTCTCCTCTTGTCAAAACATTTACTCAGACTTCGAAGAGTTGCAAGTTGGCAACATGTTAATAATATGAAAATGCATTTGTGCAGCCCATGTGGCTGCAATTTTTGTATATATTCATCACTTATTTAATGAATAATGAATCCTTTACAGTAGCTAGGCGACGCAGAAGGAAATGCAGCAAATGAAACGAAAACTTGTCAATATAAGATACTGCAAGTGTTGCCAAGGTAGCTTTGCCCCTTTGCAGCCTCCTTGAGGCTCACACAGGGCCCTCTCAGAACCCTGCTTTCCTCTTCTTTCCTCCTAATGAGCAGCAGCTACAGAAACTCTACAGCAAGGTGGGGAGCTGAAATCACTCATGGCAATTCGGGGCTTACGAATGGTTTTTATTCCCGAGATATAAAGATCTACCTTTTATTTTAAGTCTCATTCTTCTTCAGTGTCTCAATTGAGAGATTATTCCAAATGATTTTTATTAGAAATTCAATTTTATTCTAAAGGAACGATAACAGAAGTAAGTGAAAGATGCCCTACACGTCTACTCGGCCTTCCCTGCAGTTCCAACTCTGATCGTTGGACTCTTCTGCCATGCGGCTTCCTTAGCCCTGGCTTCTTTTCATCCCAGACATTCTTGGTTTGACTCTTTGCCCCCCGCCTCTTCCATAATCCTTCCCTGGCCACGGGTCCAAGTTTTCTCTAGTGTTTATAAACTCTTCCTTGTCAAAATACCAGATAATTGTTTCTCCCCTGGTGGGGCGGGTGATCTCAGGCCTGTCATTTCAGGGACTAGGAGCAGACAACGGTGATCCTCCCTCTCCCTACCTACCATTCCAGCATTTGCGTCAAAACTCGGGTGTGCCTTTTGTAGCAGTATTTTGAGGGACGTCCTTCCCTTTAGACTTCAGAGTTGTTCTATAAATGTTTCCAAAAAACGTTGGTAAACCCACAAAGCTTATAAAGTGCATCTGCATTATACTGACGGAAAGGAATGATGGTATCTGTGCATAATATTAGCCTCACAACTTCAGTGACGAATAGAATGAAAGCTAAACCAGCATCATCCTCATTTTCTCATGCTCTGCTAGACACACACAGAAACCCTGCTGCTATGCATTGTTTCTCTCCCCACCTCTTCATTTTCTCTGCCTGTGATAGACATATCCTTATTTATGGATTAACAAGTACGAAGATCATGTCACAAAGTGACATGAACAATAATACACCTTTTCTCCTAGAGATCTATTTAGACCCAAAAAAGAATCCCCATGAAAAGCATCGGATTGAGTTGTTGGCTAAACAGAGCTACCTAATTAAAATATCATAGTAAAACGCTTTTTAGTAAAGAAAATGCTTAAAGCCACTGCTTCATCGGCAATAAAGTTGGGAAAGAAATTCCAGATTCCTTCCAGCCATGCAACTTAGATTCCTTCCAATGTGACCAGTCAGTCTCTAACTTAGGATAACAACTTCTACAGGATGCAAGGCAAAGAGAATCCTCAGAATACTCCCCAGCATGCCTAATCAACAAAAGCTATTCTTTAATTTCTTCATCGATGATCAGCAAAGGGGCATAATCTTTTAAAACTGGAATTTTCCTGCATTTGACAATAACTAATCTAAATCTAATATTTTTTTAAGATTTAAGTATGGTTCTATAAAAAGGACCAGCCATTTTTATAGTAAATGACATTAAATTGCTTAAATTATTGACAGACCCCTGTATGGATAGATAAGTAACTTGGAAAGAATAGATCATGTCTTTGTCTCTGGTCCCTGGAGCAAAGCTTCAAAAATCCTTGGAATTTCTTGAGTGATAGAAGTGTCTTTTGTTATGTTAATGTAGTGACCCCTGGGGCCTCAGGATAGTGTTAGGATGAGAGTCTTTCACCAATGGGATGCCTGTGTGGCTCAGTTGGTTAAGCAAGTTGCTGCCTTTGGCTCAGGTCAGGATCCCAGCATCCTGGGATCCAGTTCTACATCAGGTTTCTTGCTCGGCAGGGAGCCTGCTTCTCCCTCTGCCTCCGCCTGCCATTCTGTCTGCCTGTGCACCTGCTCGCTCTCTCTCTCTCTGACAGATAAATAAATCTATCTTTGAAAAAAAAAAAAAAGCCTTTCACCAAAAAAACCAGCCTTGTGCTTAGAAAGTTGCATTTTCAACCAGCCTTGCTTTCAGATGGAGAGAAGAGGAAGGTTGGAAATTGAGTTCAGTAACAGGCCTATGGTTTGATTATGCCTAAGTAAGAAAACCCCAGTGAAAACTCTGGGCCATGAACTTGGTGAAGCTTCCTGGTTGGTAAACATCTTGACAAGCCTGAGAATGTGATATGCCTGGATTTTACAAGAAGAGGGCATGGAAGCTCTGCTTTAGGAACTCCTCTGCCTAAGACCTTGCCCTGTGCATCTCTCCATTTGGTTGTCCCTATCTTTATCTTTTATAATAAACTGTAATCATAAGTACAATGCTTTCAGTGAGTTCTGTGAGTTCTAGAAAGTTATCTAACTGAAGGGGATTGTAGGAACACAATTTATAGCTTGTCGATCAGAAGTATAAGTCATACCTAAGAATTGCCATGGCATCTAAATTAAGGACAGTCTTGTAGAAAGCTTTGCCTTTACTTGTGGAATCAGGCACAAATGGTTATTGTCAGAACTGAGTTCAATTGCAGAACTCCTAATTGTGTCAGAATTTGTGTCAACAGTGATAAAATCTTTTTTTTAAAATTTAGTTTTGTTTACCTAATGGTTCAATTTTTTTAAACATTTTCTATTTATTTGAGAGAATGAGAGACCTCGGGGGTTGGGGGGAGGAGCAGAGGCAGAGGGACTAGAAGACTCCATACTGAGCATGGAGCCTGATGTGGGACTTGATCTTAAGAACTTGAGATCATGGGGGCACCTGGGTGGCTCAGTGGGTTAAGCCACTGCCTTCAGCTCAGGTCATGATCTCAGGATCCTGGGATCGAGTCCTGCATCGGGCTCCCTGCTCAGCAGGGAGCCTGTTTCCCTCTGTCTCTCTCTGCCTGCTTCTCTGTCTACTGTGATCTCTCTCTGTCAGATAAATAAATAAAATCTTTAAAAAAAAAAAAAAAAAAGAACTTGAGATCATGACGTGAGCTGAAACCAAGAGTTGGTTGCTTAACCAACGGAGCCACCCAGGTGCCCCCTAATGGAATTGTTAAAAAATTAATCAAAAGTTAAAAAACATGGAAACAATAATACCTAAGAAAGGATTCAGTTATTTCAGATAATGAAATAGGAAAACACTTATGAACGTGCTGAAATAGAGGTTTTCAAAACTTTATGGCCTATAAAATTGTTGGGTTGGGAACACAATTTAAATTTATAGTTGTCTATATTGTATGATGAAATGCCCAAATTCCGAGACCCCCCAAAGATGACCACCAGAGTTCAAAGTCAATGCCAAACAGCAAGGGTCATTTATTACGAGTTCGAACCCAAACCTCCGCGCACTCGTTACCGGTGACGCTAAGAGGTCCCGAGCTCGGGATCACAACACCTTTTATACACTATTTTTGGGGAGGCAGGGACTTAGCATACATCATAGTATTTTGTAACAAATCGCCATGTACCGTCAGGAAATCATAAAGCAACTCTATAATATGACTGGTGCGCTACAGAGCGGGAAAAGGCTGGGAATAGATTATTGGTTAGGTCAAAGGGCTGTCATTCTTCAAACTTCTTGGTTGGCGCTGCTAGGGTATGTGTCACCCCAGGATTGGCTGGGGTCTCCCTATCAAGCCGCGGGGCGCCAGATGGTTATTACCTCTTGCACCCAGAGCTGGGTGGGGGAGTCCGGGAGCGGTCATTCTGTCACGTCCAGTTCTGGGTGGGGGTTTCTCTGGTGCCAGATGGCTGTTATCTCTCGGCCCAGAGCCGGGTGGGGGGCCTGGGAGTGGCCGTTCTGTCAGGTTCAATTCTGGGCGGGGGATGTGTGGTTACAAAGTGTCTATAGAAAGTCTACTGGTATTTTTACATCTCCTCATGGGTTAGCAAGTGAAGGTACAGAAACAGAAATAGCAGTAATGGTCATAATTTTATTCCCTAAGCTTCTCAATATTACATAATACATTATATACATTACATTTATATGGTTCTATTACTATTGCTATAATTACACTAACAAAGGTAAACAAACTTCTTTAGCTTCAGTTGAATTTTGAGACCCAAGAGGCAGAGAGGGTAATAAGAGAACATCAGGGCAAGTAAACATAGGACCTAGGTGATGTTAGGGTTTCTCTTACATAATTGCATACTTTTACTAGTGCATCCTTAAATTCTTTCATAGCAAAAGAACTATTTTCTAGCTTATTACTCTGATAATTGAAATGGTCATTTTTCACTTCCCTCATCTGCAAAATGGGAAGAAAGGTCTAGTTCCTACGTTTTAAGATTGTTATGAAGATAAAAGAAAATTCTAGCTTGGGGATCCTTTAAATTCTACCTGTGGCACAGGGCAATACCCTGAGTTGTTCCACCCAAGAGACCCATCTGTTCCCTGATTCTGCCTCACCATCCAATCACCTCCTCTGGACTACTGCTTAAATATCCTACCAATGACTGAACCCAAAACTCTAGCTGTGTTCTGATCAATGCAGAGAACACAAAGTTGTCATTCCCATTCCCCGGGAACAATATATTTCTCCTAATTCTGCCTTGTTTTCATTAACAATTTCTGAACAATTATATTCACTGATGATCCACAGAAAGCTTGTGACAAGGAAATCCCCTCAATTCGGTACAATGTGGCTTTTATATTTATTTGTATTGCAGTTCATTTCCTTTCTTTCTGATTCGAGTTCAATACTTTTAAGGTAATTATAAATGTATCAAATGTTTTTAGTATTTGTTACATGTCACTTGGTAACCTGTTACCTCAAAAGGAAAGTTATCTCAAAAGGTGTTATCTCAAAAGGAATAAGGTGGTTAGGAAGAACCTTGCACTTACAGTTAGAAGCAAATCAAAAAACCAATAAACATTTGTGTTTAGATATACTAGTTATGCCAATTTGAAATAATTTTGTAATTAAAATCTTAGGTTTTTATCCAACAATTTGAGATTATAACATCACCCTTGGGGCACCTGGGTGCCTTAATCGGTTAAGCATCTGCCTTCAGCTCAGGTCGTGAATCTGGAGTCCTAGGATTAAGTCCTATGTTGGGCTCCATGCTCAGCAGGGAATCTGCTTCTCTCTCTCTCTTTCTCTTTCTCTCTGTCAAGTAAATAAAATCTTAAAAAAAAAAAAAAATCACCTTACTATATAATGATGTTTCTGTAGGGATCAGATCAAATAAGGGAACCTATTTTAAAATACTCTATAAATGCAAAACCAGTGATTCTATGTTATATTTGAATACAACTAATCATTTTTTTAAGGAGTAACTTGGGATGAAAGACCAAGATCTTTACTCACTAGAGACCTCTCTCCAAGTCCATTTCTCTCTTCTCTTTGATTTGCTTGTACTCCAAGATCAATGACCCATATTTCCCCTCCTCTACAAGAATAATGAGGCTGCTGGATTAATTATACCTAAGGTTCCATTCTACTGTAATAAGAATTTCATTTGATTTACTGTTACCATGTACTCCTTGCTGAGCTCTCTAGCTTCAGCCTTTGGAAGTTTGGAGGTGGAATATTATGAACATTGGTGAAAAAGCCAAATAATCTTGGATTGGAATCTTAAGTCACTCCCTGGCTAAATGACCTTGGACAAGTTACTTTAAACCTGCACATCTAGGGTTCTTTATCACTGAAATATTCTTCCCCTGTAAGGAAGTTACTTTCTTTATAAAATTGGCATCAAGTTTGTCAGAGATAACATATCTAAAGTCTTTAAACCAGTGCCAAGTACATATTAACTTAAAAAAAATTGTGATGAAAGCAGATTTAAAAAGAAAAAGGGAGGGAATGTATAGGGAATGTATAGGGGAAATGACTGAAATTAAATTCCAGCCTTACTTACTCTAAGCCTGTTCCAAATAAGTGTTATATTAATTTCAATTCTTAGAGATATGTGCAATGTCAGATAAAAAACAGAAGATTTCTGTGACATTTTCCTAACAATATCTCAAACTGCAAATGATGTGAATGGATCAAACTTAGTCAGTGAACACACAAGAGTGAATCTGCTCTTTCAACCCTCTTCTTGGAGAGCTACACTTGAGAGAGCAGTCACTACACAAAAAAGCCTGAGGAAACATCTCAACTCTGCACAAATTCTTACTCATGAACTGAAATCTTTGCTTTGGCAGTTGTGGAATTTTTGCCACTTTTTATCGTCATTTCCTTTGGTATGTTTGTATGGGTTACTAGAAATCCCTTACTTCACTTTGTTGGATCATCGTGCTTTGCATCCATATGTCCAACTGTGATGGTTAATTTATTGTCAACTTGACTGGACTGTGGGATACCCAGATACTTGGTTAAATATTTCTGCATCAGTAAAGGTATTCCAGGAAGAGATTAACATTTGAATTGGTGGACTGAGTAAAGCAGACGGTTCTCCCCAGCTAAAGAGATTATCTTGCAGTGTTAAGTGCTTGAATAGGACAGAAATGCAGGTGAAGTTTGAATTATCCCTGCTGGCCTAAAGAGCTGGGACACTGAACTTCCTTCTTGGTGTCCTTGGTGTTGGGCTTTCAGACCTGGACTGACCTCTGCACCCTCAGCTCTGTGGTTCTTGGGCCTTTGAACTATACCACCAGCTTTCCTGGGTTTTCAGTTTGTAGACATCAAGCAAGTCATGGGACTTCCTAGCCTCTATAATTGTGTGACCCGATGCCTTATAATAAAGTTCTTTATCTTAAATATATATAAAATCTATTGATTTGACTTTTCTGGAGACCCCTGACTAATACACCAACATAGGCTGGGAAACTTCTAGCTGCATGTCCTCCCATCTTTCAGCTGTCCATTCAGGAAAGAGTGGATAGTTCTATATCAATCATCACTATTTTTCCCAATAGTTTATAAACTATGATTTAATATGCTAAAAATGGACTTGAAGATTAGGATTTAAGTCATTTTAAGAATCACTCCTTACTTACTCTCCCAACCCGAAATATATTTTATATATATATTCTGCAGTCATAGTTAGAAGCTAGGACTATAATATACTTGTTCCCTCAGGAGAAACCTACACTAGTCTTAAAGATTTGAAATCAAATTAAACAGATGTTGGACTTTTCTCTCCTCCTGTGCACTGGAAGTTATCCTTAACCCTTTGTTGTTAATTATGTTCTCTCCTACTTGAATTCCCACTGATCCACTTGACCTTAGGACAAGAAAGAAAAGTGAATAGTGACTTGCAATGGCTAATTTTTGTTTACTTGAATGGGCCAAAGGATGCCCACATAGGTGGTAAAACATTATTTCTGGGTGTGTCTGTGTAGGTGTTTCTGGAAGAGACTGACATTTGATTCAGTAGACAGAGGAAAGTGATGTGCCCCACCTACATGGGCAGGCACATCTAATCGACTGAGGCTCAAGTAAAACAACAGAGTGAAAGGCAAACTTTCCCTGTCTTCAGCTAGGATGCCCATCTTTTTCTGACCTTGGATATGCTTCTATTTCTCAGGAATTTGGGATTTGGGCTTGGATTAAATTATACCAATAACATTATTTTGAGATTTTGAAACAAAATTGTATTTTTATGGAGAAAATGAACTATATAGCTAAAACAGAGAATCTCAAATATTTCCTAGCATGTTGTAATTCACTAATCATTTACACATATATTATGTCCTTAGATACACAGGATTTTGGAGACTCAGGTAGTTAAATTACTCAAAGTCACCAGATGATAGGGGACAGGTCAAAATGTTTTGATGTTTTTACATTTTCTCCAATAGAAAATTAGACCAGGGTGTGGTCTTAAAGTTTATTTTCTCAAGCCCCTCATTTTACAAATGAGAATGAAGAGACAGGCTTACAACTATAACAGAAATCCTGGTTTGTTAGTCTCTCCTTCCTTATCACTTTACATTCAGATTTAATGATCTATGTAGATCTTTTTAAACAGGACAGTACCTGTGCTCTGCAAAAGTCGTGCCTTCCAAAAAGTAACAGTAGGCATGAGAATTCTGACTCCCTAATCAACAACCATGAGTATTTCCAATTTCTCAAGAAAACTTGGAGTCTGACAAGTATTTCTACCCAAATGCTGATCACCCAAAGCCTTACCTGCTCCAGTGGCTCTTCAATAGTCCTCTGAAGCTTTCACTTAGGTGCATAAAAACAGTATCATTGTCACAATGAGAATACCATCTCCCTAGCAATCTTCAAAGATTCATATGTGACCCTAAAATGATAGTTCCATAGCTCTGTCACTATTCCATTTATAACTCTCAGATATTATGATTACTTCTTTTCAGAAATTGAGACTTTCCCTTCCTTTCATAATGCCACATACTGCCAGAAAGCACATTTGCATATTATGTTTCAGTGATGTACTCTCAGTTTTAGGTATTCCATGTGGTTAACTCGTAACACCATCTCCTCAAACTTTTGGTGCTTCCCCCTACCTAGGATGGCATCTAGCCATTACTCTTATGTGATTTAGAATTCATGCTCTTACCAGTTCCACAAAGCTGAAACAAAAATGCCAAGCCAGAATGACACAAATGGAGAAATAGACCATTCCCCACCTTCAGCATGATTTGTGATATTTACTGACTAACCAAACACTAGCATGGGATCAGACCCAAATAGCCTTTCAAGACTGGAGTGGTGACAATTGGCAATGGTTAGTGTGGTACCAAAGCATGTACAATATTTGCAGTGTCATAGAACAGGGCTGTTTCCAAAGGGGAAAAACAGCATTACTGCACAAAGGAGACTGGGAGATGGTGTGGCACCATCCACCCTCCTGGGTATAGGAGGGAACCCAGAAATGTCATAAAATCCCTCTTTGATCTGTTGTCGCTACTGTTGGTTGTATGGGAAATTAACATATTTAATTAACTGTCTGACCAAAGCAGCTGTTACCTTATATAAAACCTTGAACATTGGTGCCTGGCTCATCTCGCTAGGTGTTTGAATGTGCCAGTGGCATAAGACTGATGATATTTTTATTCTGCATGGCACAGCATGATTCCTCTTGCAATAGGCTCAAGTCAAGATCTTCTTTAAATTCTTCATGGAGAATAATGATGCTCCAGCCCAAATTGCTTAATAACACCCTATGTCAGGCCAGCCAACAGGAAGCTCCATGCACAGCAAAATGAACTCTGGCCAATCCAATCGTTTCCAACTTCCAAAAAGGCCCCTGCTGCATAGGCCCTGGCAAAGTCAAGCATGCATCTTTCCTCTTCATCATCAGGATGCAGTTTTAATTACAATTCACTTCTCTTATGACATTAGTGGCCTTCTGTATTTAAAAAAAAAAAAAAAAAAATCCTTGGCTGCAATATTTCCAAATGGAAAGAAATGCTTCTGAGTCAGAAGTTAACTTTCATTAGTTTGCTAAGTTGTTGGTCCAAGGCTATTATGGAGATGTGTAAAATAAATTTAATGCATCTCATTTCATATGGTATGTAGACTGGTTTGACGGATTTCTGTGAGGAAGGGGTGAGGGTAGAGGGTGGCTTTCTGGCCATTGAAAAAGCCTTCCTTTACTTGGTTTGTTATTTCACCCATTTGTGAGAGAGTAAGAATCAAGCATTTTCTATTTTGGATGACTTGAGCTGTGAAGTGATGAGTTTATCTCTAGCAAAGATGGAGGCCAGAATTTTCAATACCTTTCTCGGGGTAATGTGGTAACACTGGTTATCTTGATTGCCTGTGCTGCTCTTTTTCTGAACAAATTTACTCTGCCATTGAATGTGTCTTCCTCATCATACCTTTACTACTGGATACACTTAATATTTTCTTTTGTGCCATTTCTGAAATTCTTGGAAAGTCTTGCAAAGTCTGCAGTTTAGGCTAGGACCATATGTAACTTACAAACAGTTTGCTAGTTCAGCAATTGAAGGACTCAAAATCCTGATTGGAGAGGGGGTCTCCATAAAAACTATAGGGAAAAAGTTTGCCAGCTAGGACTTTACTGTTTGCATTATTACTTTTTAAATTTCTAGTAATAAAATATGCAATAATTAGATATACAAACTTGGAATATGTGATGCTAAAAAGTAACTAATATTTTCAAAAATATAAAACTAAAAAGTGGAATAAATAGAATAGACCATCTCATTCTGAATGTGCATACCCTATATTGTACTGCATTTGTTCACCCAAAGACCTAGTCTAGTTATCTGTTTCATGTATCACTTGAGGATCTCCCAGGGTTTAAGGAAAGCAAGATGGTGATTTTGGTGTATTTTTCTTTTTTTTTTTTTTTTTACTGACTCACTGTAAGATATATATCCTATATATTATATATTGCTATATATAAACATACACATATAATTATACATTTCTATCTATAATTATAAGAAGAAAATTGTTCTTCAAAAACAAATCATTAAAGCATATGGGATGATATCACACCTGAGCCCAGGAAGGGCCGCTTCAAGCTTATAGAATTCTACATGTTAGAGATCCTAGTGGCCTTATGTCATTGTTAAATTTAATTAGGAATAAATTGTTCAGGTAACTAGGTGATATTGTCCCTGCTATTATATAGTTGATATTTGGATGGTGACCGCTGGAATCCTGATTGCCACATCCAGATGTAATCCACCCAAAGCATTCATATTATTCAACAAATATGTGCCACACACTTTCCTTGGGTACTGAGGAGAAAGTGAGGAAAGAGTAAGTGAGGTATTCTGTCTGTCCTCATGCTGCTCATGGAATAGGTATCTAACAGTGACAATAACTGGAGAGTTTCTTTTATGAATATAAGAAAAGAGATTAAGATCTATAAGTTACTATATAGTTAATATAAATATAACTAGAATGAGCAAACTATAGATGATATAAAGTTCTAATAATAATTTCTAACCCATTTCTACTTTTCAATGAATAAAGTATTAAAGGTTTTATGCACATCCTGTCATGCATTCCTAATAATACACATAAGATAGCTACGAATATCTCAATATTAAATAGATCAGAATGTATGGAAAAAACTGAACTTCTAGGTAACTTACTGCAGATATGATGTGCGGACCTAATACAGAAATCTTTCTGTTAAATGAACAGGTAAAATCTCTAGAAGTCTATTCTAGTCTGCAGTTAGATAACGCTGCTTTCTTTCCCAGCTTCTGATCCTGAACTGACTTTAGCCTATGTTGCGCTATTCTTTATTTGTAGGAAGGTTAGTTGGTTGATTTTTACTATTTGCAGAAAGCACTTAAACTTCTGGTTTGCAATTGCTCACTCTGTTTTTAACTATATATATATATATATTTTTTAATTTATTTTTTATTTTCAGCATAAGAGTATTCATTATTTTTGCACCACACCCAGTGCTCCATGCAATCCGTGCCCTCTCTAATACCCACCACCTGGTACCCCGACCTCCCACCCCCGGCCCCTTCAAAACCCTCAGATTGTTTTTCAGAGTCCATAGTCTCTCATGGTTCACCTCCCCTTCCAATTTCTCCCAACTCCCTTCTCCTCTCTAACTCCCCATGTCCTCCATGCTATTTGTTATGCTCCACAAATAAGTGAAACCATATGATAATTGACTCTCTCTGCTTGACTTATTTCACTCAGCATAATCTCTTCCAGTTCTGTCCATGTTGCTACAAAAGTTGGGTAGGGACTATTTTCTAATATATATATATATTCTGATAATGATATCCTTATCATTTCCTATTTTGTACGTTTGGTCTTGTCCCTATTTTCTTTTCTTTTCTTTTTTTTTTTTCTTAAATTTTTTTTTTATTTTTAATTTTTAATTTTTTATAAACATATATTTTTATCCCCAGGGGTACAGGTCTGTAAATCACCAGGTTTACACACTTCACAGCACTCACCAAAGCACATACCCTCCCCAATGTCCATAATCCCACCCCCTTCTCCCAAACCCCCTCCCCCCAGCAACACTCAGTTTGTTTTGTGATATTAAGAGTCACTTATGGTCTGTCTCCCTCCCAATCCCATCTTGTTTCATTTAATCTTCTCCTACCCACTTAAGGCCCCATGTTGCATCACCACTTCCTCATATCAGGGAGATCATATGATAGTTGTCTTTCTCTGCTTGACTTATTTCGCTAAGCATGATACGCTCTAGTTCCATCCATGTTGTCGCAAATGGCAAGATTTCATTTCTTTTGATGGCTGCATAGTATTCCATTGTGTATATATACCACATCTTCTTGATCCATTCATCTGTTGATGGACATCTAGGTTCTTTCCATAGTTTGGCTATTGTGGACATTGCTGCTATAAACATTCGGGTGCACGTGCCCCTTTGGATCTATATTTAATGGAGCTTGCTTTACTCCAGACTTCTATGCTGAATGCCTGCTAGCCGGTATTCATCACCCCTGCAACACTGCCTCTGTTTTTGTGGCCTTGCAACTTTTCCTCCAAGTTTTACCAGTATGTGTTGGCTTATGCTGTGAAGTAATTTTGTTAATTTGGGCAGGTCCTAACACTTAGAGAAGAACCCATAGGAGTATTCAAATTATGCCTTTGATATGCATTTCCCCTACTGTACTTCCTAAGAAGAATGGTTACCTGCCTTTCCACCAGTGTCTTCTTAAACCTGATCTCCCTCCTGTCATGGATGGAGTAGGCAATCAATAAATATTGAATGTTAATTGGAATAAATATATTGTTTAAATAAAAATACATTCAGCTTGGGGATTCATTCCTCTTTTCATAATATCCCAAACATTTTTTTGGAGAAATTATCTCTGTCCATTGGGCATGGAGTCTTCAAAACAAAGTAGTGTGCCATCTCCTAAGCAAATGCAGCACATCAGGAATATAAATGTCTGTCCCTGTCTCTGTGCACGTGTGTCTGTGAGCATGTGTGTCTGTGCATGTGTCTTTCTTTGTGCATCTTGTGTGTATATTTCGCCATCTCTCCCTCTATCCTCCATTATCCATCCCCCATTACCTCCTCCTTCCTTCTCTCCCTCCCTAATCTCTATGCTGTCCTTCCTTCCTATCCCCCTCAACCCCTGTCCTATGCCTTTGAGTCCCCATTCCCTGTTCCCCACCTACCTTTCTCTGTCTCTGACCATCTCTGTCCCTGTCCCTCTGTCTCCCTGTCCCTCTATCTCCTTGTCCCTCCGTCTCCCTGTCCTCCATCCGTATGTCTGTCCATCCGTGTGTCTGTGTGTGTCTGTCTGTCTCTGTGTCTCTCTATCTCTCTGTCTGTCTCTCTGTGTCCCTCTGCCTCTGTGTCCCTCTGTGTCTCTGTGTGTGTCTCTCTGTGTGTGTCTCTCTATGTCTGCATTTCTGATTCTTTTTGTCTATCCTCTTCTCTTTTTCTCTGTGTGCCTCTGT
This sequence comes from Mustela erminea, assembly GCF_009829155.1. Lineage (NCBI taxonomy): Eukaryota > Metazoa > Chordata > Mammalia > Carnivora > Mustelidae > Mustela > Mustela erminea. The sequence continues at coordinate 85,020,800 of NC_045621.1, forward strand.
GTGTGTGTGTCTGTCTTTCTGTGGCCCTATCTCTTTCTGTCCATGTCTGTCCACCTCTCCCTGCCTGTGTACATGTGTCTTACAGTCTTGTTCTGTGTGTTTCTCTTTCTCTCTGTGCATGTATGTGTCTGTAGCTATGTGTCTGTCTTTCTTAGAATCTGAGTCTGAAGAAAAAGGACAAAGATAGGGGAGAAGGAATGGTTGAAGTTCGTCCACTGTAGTAGACTTCCAAGTATATGTGTTTTAAGTGAGCATTCTGCTGAGTCTGATTAGTTCTATTTCCTTTTTTTAAGCAGCATTATTGAGATATAATGGACATACAATGAAGTATACACATATATATATAATGCATAATTTAAAATATTTGAGCATATATATCCATGAACCCGTCATTGCAATCAGGAAAATGAGTGGATTCCATTACCCAGAACATTTTCATTTTAGCCCTTCTTAATTTCTCCCTCTTATTCCTCAGCACCCCACCCCCTACCAAATTTAACAAATACTGGTCTACTGCCATCCATAGGCATTAAGATTGCATTTCCTAAAAAAAATTACATGGTACTATAAATTAGGTAGTCTTTCTTTGGTTTGGGTTTTTTCACATGTCATAATTATTTTGAGATCCATCCATGTTGTACCATATTCCAATAGTTTACTTTGCTGTTGCTGAATATTTTTCTATTATGCATTCACCTGTTGATGGATTTTGGGGGTTGTTTTCAGGTTTTGGTTACTAGAAACAAAGCAGATATAAACATTCTTATAAAACTTTTTGTAAACATATGCTTGCTTTCTCTTGAGTGAACAGTTGAAGTGGAATGGTTAGATAATATGGTGGATGTGTGTTTGACTGTTTAAGAAGCTGCCAAACTGGGTGAGGGAGGGGTAGAAACTGCCAAACTATTTTCTGAAACAATTGTATCCTTTCAATTTTCTATTAAAATGTTTACTTCATTTTGAGTTAATTTATCATATACCATGAAAGGTATGCATTGCAGTTGATTTTTTTTAATCATATGGATTAAAGTTCAGGCATCATTTTTCATAAAATATTTTCTCCATTTAATTACGTTTGTTCCATTGAAAATCAGTTGCCCCTATATGTGTATATTTCTCTCTGGGCTTTCTACTCTCTCCATGAATCTATTTTTTAATTTTATGCCAATATCACAACTTAGTGTAGCTTTATAATGTCTTGAAATCTGGTGGTCTTACTCCTCCGAATTTGTCCTGCCTTTTAAAAGTTATTTTTACTATTCCAAGTCCTTTTTATTTCCATGTAAATTTCAGAATCAATTTGTCAATTTTTGCTTAAAAAGTCTACCAGGATTTTGCTTTTAGCTGTATTCTATCTGTACATCAATTTTAAGAGAATTAACATTTTATTTTTTGAGAATTAATATTCTTATTATTGGGAATTTTAACACATGTTTGTGATTGCTCTATTTTATTGAGCACTATTTTATAGAATTCAATATGCAGATGTTTCACACTTGTCAAATTTATCCCCAGTATTTCATATATTCTATTATAAAGTTGTTTTCCACCTGTCTTATTGTGCTAGATAGACCCTTCAGTACAATGCAGAATGGAAGTGGTAAGAATGGACATCCTTGTCTTATTTTCTGATCTCACAGTAGAAAGCATTTCACAATTAACTTTGATGTTAACTGTAGGTTTTCTATTGATTTCTTTAATAATGTTGAGGAAGTTCCCTCTATTCCTTGTCTGCTTACAAAATAGAAGTCATAATTTGTCAACTCTTTTATTTTTTGCATCATTTGAAGTGATGGTACATGTTCCTTTTAGTTTGTTAATATGATGAATTACATTGATTTGCATTTTCAATATTAAACCAGTTTTATAGTTGAGACAAAATCAAACTGGGTATTATGCATTCTGCTATTTATATATTATAGAATTCTATTTGGTAAAATGTTCAGAGCTTTTGCATCTACTTTCATGAGAGATAGTGGTTTCTAGGTTTTTTTTCTTTGCTTTTATTGCTGATGCATTTGTTGATGTAGTTTCAGAATGTTGACCTCAAATGAGCTGAAGTATTTATTCCTTTTTAATTAAATTGAAAAATTTATGTAAATTTGGTGGTTTTCTTTTTGAAATGTTTTGAAGAATTTCCTAGTGAAGACATGTAGGCCAGAAATTTTCTTTATGAGAGTTATTTAACTAAAAATTCTTTTTTTTTTTAAATTCTGTTTTTTTAAGAGATATGGTATAGTTTGTCCATTTCTTCTTAAGTAGGCTTTGGTAGTTATTACCATTTAAGAAATTGTGCATTTCATCTAATCTGAATTTGTTGGCATAAAGTTTTCCATAGTGTTAGAGTATATGTCACTAACTCATTCCTGATATTGTAAGTTGTATCTGCTTTCTCTGCTTCTTGTCCATTTGACTAAAGTTTTATAAATTGTAGTGATTTTATTTTTATATAGGAACCAGCTTTTGGTTCCACTGAATTAATCTATTTTTTTTCTCTTTCACTGATTTCTGTGTCTAGCCTTTATTATTTCCTTTTTTTAATTTATGTTAGGTTTAATCTGGTTTCTTAATGTGAAACCTAAGGTCATTTATTGAAGAACGTTCCTTTTCCTAGTGCTATAAATTTTCTTAGTAGTGCTTTTGTGGTATACCACAAATTTGAATATGTTGCATATCAATTTTTGTATAGGTCAAATACTTTGTAATTTCTTTTGATTTCCTCTATGACTCATGGGCTATTTAATTATGTGTCCTTTTGTTTATAAATATTGGGAATTTTTGAGGCATCTTTCTGTTAATGATTTCTTATTTAAGTTCACTGAGGTGAGAGAGCATGCTTTGCATGACACATTCTTTAAAAGTTATTGAAACTTGACCTATAGTGCAGAAAATGATCTATTTGTAAATGTTCTGTGTGCATTTGGGAAACAGTTTGTATTTTGTTGTTGTTGGGTGAAGTATTCTCTAAATGGCAATTAGGTCCAGTTGATTCATAGGGTTGTTTGAATGTTTTCATTCCCTCCTGATTTTCTCGGTATATGTTGTACTGATTGAGTGAAGGCTAACGAAATGTCTGACTGTAACTATGGCTTTATTCATATTTCCTTTAATTTTCATTTTTTCCTTCATATATTTTGAAAAAATTTTATTAGATGCATAAATGTTAAGTTTGTTACATCTCTTAACAAATTGACCCATTTATTATTAAATGATATTCTTTATACCTCTGCTTTTAAATTGACTTTGTTGACATTTAATAGGTACATGAGCTGTCTTACTAGCATAGCATAACTTTATTTTCTTAGTGGGATTAACTGCTATAATTGTACTATCGTAATGGTTTAAGGTTTAATAATACATGTTTGCTAAGATACCATTCTTGGTGTTTTTTAGTCATTTTTGTAGATGCAGATTTCATCTCTGCATTTTCTTTCTGTCAAATGAATGTGCTTTAATATTATTTATATTGTCAGTCTTTTTTGTGATAAAAATTTTATGTCTTAAAATATCTTCATTTACCTTTGTTTTTCAAAAGATATTTTTGCTGGATGTAGAATTCTAGGTTGATCCTCTATATTTTTTTCTTTAAGTACTATAAATATGTTGCTCCACTATTTTCTCATTTACCTTGCTTGTAATAAGAACTCTGCCATCCTTAGATTTCTTCATATTTTTTTCTTTCTATTTTTTAAAAATTTTCTTTATCTTTGAACCATTAGTTTTGACATATTTTATAGTTTTATTTTTTAAGTGTCTGTGGGTGGGTGACTGGGTGTATAGGTTTCAGGAACTCCCAATTAAATACATGTTATTAGCAACTTTGGGAATACTATAGATACCTGACCCTCTCTCTATGTTTAAAATTATCTTTCCCTGTATTTTGGATTGTTTCTATTATTTTGGATTATTGCTATTGTGTCTTCAAGTTCATACTTTTTTCTTCAATAAATGTCATTAATCCCATCTGTCTCACACATTGTAGTTCTTATCTATGAGTCCCAATTTGGATCATCTATATAGTTTCCATTCTTTCATGTCTCAGTTCAACTTTTTAAGTATTTGGAATGCAGTTTTAATATCCTTGTCTGATAGGGGCGCCTGGGTGGCTCAGTTGGTTGGATGACTGCCTTCGGCTTGGGTCATGATCCTGGAGTCCCAGGATCGAGTCCCGCATCGGGCTCCCAGCTCCATGGGGAGTCTGCTTCTCCCTCTGACCTTCTCCTCGCTCATGCTCTCTCTCACTGTTTCTTTCTCAAATAAATAAATAAAATCTTAAAAAAAAAAAATCCTTGTCTGATAATTTAATATCTGTGCCCATTTTAAGTCACTTCCAACTCATCAGTTTATTACCATGTAAGTTATATATTCCTGATTCTTTGCATGCCTGGTCATTTTTATTGGATGGCCTATACTCTGACTCTTAATTTGATGGGTGCTGGATATTTTTTGTATTCCCATAAACTTTATCAAGCTATATTTTGAAACACAGTCATATTTCTTAGAGAAAGTCTGATACTTTCGGTTCTTACTTTTAAGGTTTATTAAACAGGACAAAAGCAGTACCCAATCTAGGACTAATTATTTTCCACTACTGAGAAAGACTTTTCTTAGAACTCTCCCAGTGTTCTATGAATAACATCTCTTTGAATAAAATAAAGAGATTTATGACATTGGTTACAGAGCTTGAAGCAGCAAGAGGAGTCACAGATGACTAAGTTTTCAAGTCTAGCAGAATATAAATGTACCACTGATAAAACAGAAAAGTCACTAGTTGGAGTCAGAGTAAAATGTGGGGTGGGGGGAGAGAAACTAAAAATGAGTAAAATTCTATGTGTGTAGCTTTTTAAACCTTACAAATAAAAACTGCAAATATGTGTCTTCATCCATCACACCGAGGAATATTTTTCTTTATTTTTTAAATTGCAAAAGCTTTTTGTCAAACATTTATTTAGCATGTATCTTTCTGCCAAATACTATTTCCACAGACATGTTAATGTGTATATACCCTTTTAATTTTAGTAGTTCACACATTTAACCATGGTTGAAATGAGAGAGACTTAAATGAATTTCTCCAAATTCAGAGGCACGTGCTCAAAATGTGAAAAATATACTGAGTTCTGAAACTAATGAAAACATGCAAGATAAATTTTAAAGTACATTCCCCTTATAAATTAAACTCTACCTAAGAGATATCCAGCATATGAAAAGTTTTGAAGAAAAACATCCAGCAAAATGTTTGTGCATAATTCCTATAAAATATGGAGCATTGTGCATGGTTGTAAGTTATGTTTCTAACGTAAGCCGATATACTTTCTTTAATTTGCTTGACTAAGACCTAATAATTCAGTGATAATATAACATATTCAAATGGATAGAGAAAGCATACTCCCCATCATGCACCACTGCTATGCAATAAAATTCCAACTTTTTTTTTTTAAGAAGAAAAAATATATCATCAAACATAAAAACCTGGGATAAAACCCACAATATGAAAGTTACTGCCTTAATGAAATATTAAAATTGCATCAGGAATACTGTTCTGGCATTAAAAATAAACAATAACATTTTTTCTAGTTATGGTTCACTTCAATTCTTTAAAAATTAATTATTACCTCTTTAAATATTTGATTAAATTAGATTTCAGTGGGCTATCACTACCCACAAAACACATGCTATGGTGTATAAATTCTCATAGCTCAATTTCTGATGTACTTTGTCATATTACTTAATTCTGTGATGACTTATTTTTTTGCTTTTGTTGTTTTAGAAAATGGGCACAACTAATGCTCTCTTATTTTGAATGTAAGTATAGTATATTGTTGAGCTCCATAAAAACTAAAAAGTGTGACAATAATATTTGATACTTTCCTACCCTGTATTGTCTAATAATCGCATTGCAATTGCACTTATGAATCTTACCCTTTAAATCCCATAAAATTGTAAGGAGTCGTACAGCTCAGCTTGTCAGAGTATATACAATTTTACAGCTAAGTCAAACGTTTTTTGTATTTATAATTAACAATTAAAAGCACTTTTTAAATTTTATTTATTTTATTTTTTTAAAGATTTTATTTATTTGACAGAAAGAGAGAGATCACAAGTAGGCAGAGAGGCAGGCAGAGAGAGAGGGGGAAGCAGGCTCCCTGTTGAGCAGAGAGCCTGATGTGGGGCTGGATTCTAGGACCCTGAGATCATGACCTGAGCCAAAGGCAGAGGCTTAACCTACTGAGCCACCCAGGTGCCCCTTAAAAACACTTTTAAAGGAAAATAAGCATGATTCTACTGTGTTTCAGTTTCTCTAGATTCAGAGTAAAATTTTGAGCCCATTTTAAGTTTAGAGATGTGGCTCAAAGATACAACCTTGTCATTAGTATAAGTATACTAAACCACCATGCTTCATTTCAGGTAATTTCCTTAATGTTTGTGTGGTGCTTAAATTTGCACAACCATATCTGTTGTTTAATTTTAAATGTCTATCAGTAAGCTTTGGAAATTATGTCTAAGAGTACAGACAGAGGAAAATGTTTGTCAGGTTTGTCTATATAAGTTTTGGGGGGAAAAAGTTAGGTTAGATTGAAGAATGAAGCTATGAGGGGGCTTTTACTTAGACAAAGCTTTAACTGGGTTATTTTCTCACATATCAAGAGAAAACTTTATGACCCAGTGATAAATGACTCCATTTTTTCCAAACTGAACTCAAAATGTCTAACAAACATTAGACAGAGAACTAAACATTAGAAGGTAACTAAAAAGTTCTCTTCTCCAAACTAGTTCTTACATTTAACTTCCTAGCTCTGCCACCAGCACTGTAATTTTTCTTAATCATTCAACCTGTCGATGTTAGACTTGCCACCCACCCCACATCTCTAGCATCCCCCATGTACATTTCTGTTGCCAAGCATAGGAAAGCAGATTCCTTGGTGTTAGTTGCCCAATCCACAACTCTATAACGATTCCATAATCTATTCTGGAAGGAGAAGAAACAGTCAGCCATGTTGCTGATTTTAGCTCTCCGGCATAGCTTATGGATCAGGTATAGACACCCTACTTAAATTACACAATAATATTTTCTCAATAATGTGAGAAGTAGTTTTATTAGTCACTGTAGTACATTGGAAAATGATATGTTACATCGTTCCAAACATCCAAAAGGAATTTGGGCCAGAGAAAGTCAGTCTTTTTAAAAAGGAAAATAAAATAGAGACAAAAATTTCTGAAATGATGTGGGCCCCAAAAGATAGATCAGTCTCAATTTCTTATTTTCTAGTCCCTGGTTTTTATTCCCAAGGTATTCTTCCTGCCTTTGGTTTCCAAGGGATGCTGTTGTACACTTGTATTTAGTTCCCCTCTAACCTTATTGATTAAGCTGGTTTATCTTTGTGAAATACTATTTCTCACAATTTAAGGTTTTGACTAAAAACATTAGGAGAAAATCTCTCCTTACATTTTCATGGCTATACTCTTTTGTGTTTACTAGTGCCTTCACAACTTTCAATAATCACTTCTATTCACTGGGCGTTCATTCAACAGTATTTGAGGCACTTCTAGGAGGCAAGCATTCTTCTAAATGTAAGGTGGCAATTTTGAGCAAATATATAGTCCCATATCTCCTGAATTTGGGATTTAGTTAGGAAATATCAATTCTATTAGATTATTATAGAAAAATGAATAGTGAGAAGGGCAACAAAATAAAGGAGCATCTTCCAGTGAGTATTTATACAAAAAAAAAAAAAAAATCAATTTAGTTTCAGGATGAAAGGCTTCTGTGAGTACCTGACATTTCAGCTGGTATCTGAAGAAACAGTAGGGATGGATTTAGACAGAAAGGGGAGGAACTTGGAAGCATTTTAATAAAAGGGGGGAAGAACCTCATAAATGATTCCCTGTTGTAGAGAAACAACCCAAATGATATGGGAACTAAAGTTAGAGAAATAAGGCTGGAGTGAAATAGTGAGCAGGAGATGACATAAGATGTTATTGGGGAGATATCCAGGGCCAAATCACACATTTAAGGGCATTAAATAATTTGGAACTTATTTAAGTATAATGGGATGCAATAGAGGAATTAGAAGCAATGACTTGGTGTCAATTACTTTAGTATTTTGAAAATATTATTCTGGCTGCTGTGTTGAAATGGCGTTGGTAAGAGATCAGATTAGATGTATTGGACAAAGTAGTTGCGAATTATAGTACTCCTAGCCAAGAAAGGCCACTAGTTTTGATTGTGGTCTTGTAGTTTGATAGTGGAAATGGAGAAATATTTGGAAGTCCAGTTAACAGGATATAGTGATGATTTATATACAAGAATAAAAGAAAGGTTGGCATTGTAGATGACTGAGATTTATGGCTGATATAACTAAACAGAATTTACCAGGTTTGGAATAAATGCATAGTAAAAGGTAGGTGGAGAAACATTCATGAAGTAGCAGTTAGATATACTGAATTTTCAATAGTTTTACATTTTGTATCAGCAGCTAGTTGAATTAGCAGAATCTCCTCATAGGAGAGGTCTGGCTGGAGAGAGAGGTTAAGAAGCATTGGTATACAGAGATAGTCATTAAAACTATGGGCATTTAAAAAAAAAAAGAGAGAAAAAAATGGGCATTGATAAGATTACAAAGAAATACAATAAAAAGTGAGAGGATAAGGAGATCTGGGACTAAATCAAGATGAATTCCCAAATTTTATGGCTGGATAGGTGAAGGTGATGCTGAACTATAGCATGCTCAGAGAATCTCTCAGAACAACTGGGTCACAAAGTCAAAGCAAGAAGGTGTTTACAGAAACAAGGTTGTCAAAGAAGAGGCATGCTAAAAAAGCGTGCACTGAATTGAATGATGGTGAAATTACTGTTGACCTTACTAAGAGCTGTTTCATGTAGTGATAAGGACAGAACCTGAGTTGGAAGGGGTAGTAGTGAGAACAAGAGGTGCAAAAAGGAGGTAGTAAATGTTGAGCCTTCCTTCATTGCATTGAATTGGTAAGAGGGAAATGGAGCTCATTTTCCTCTGACTGAATACATATACTTGGGTGTTGATTTTTATTTTTAAATACTCTGAGTACATGACATTTTAATATAGCATTTTCATTAAACTTGTTGGTTGTGACTATTCAAATGTTTCCAAAAGGCCCTCTTTGTAGGTAATGTACCCATCAGGGAGTCCAACCACATTATTCCTCCTATCTTTGAAACTAAGCCTGTCCCTGGGTCTCACTCCACTTTCAATTCTATTCCCTCTCTTACTGAATTCTCAGAGCATTGTTCATGCCATTTCAAACCTTAACCCATGATGGCACTTTGGAATAAAGTGGGGCTACTCTTAAACATGATTAGCATAATGCTGTAATAAGTGCTCAAAAAAAATTTTGCTAACTTTAATTGCCTAATTAAATAGGCAAAATAAATATATTAATTTTCACACATCACCTGGAAGGGATTCTTGCATATAAGGTGGTATCAGTGTTAAGAATCAATAGAATTGCTGAAGGTCCAAATTTAATGGGTAGTCTGGCTGGGTTATCTAAAATGTTTCCTTCCACCCTTCCTTATCTGTGTGTATAAGGAATACATACTACTAATAATTGCTTATAAAGAATAAGGACACATTTTAGTTTTGTCAAATAATATATTATTGTCCAATAATATATTATGTAGGATCCCAGGAAAAACTAAAAACCAGATGTCCAGGTAAGAAATATGAGCATATTTAAAATAAAGAAAATATATGGATTAAAATAAATATGAGAGGCCTCAGCCATTGGAGTTGCTAGATCTAGTAGGCCCCCAATTAGTCCAAGTTCTTCAATTACTATTTGTGTGTTGGTGTGTCTGCTCGTCAACTCATTCTTATTTTAGTTATTTTCTTACCCAGTCCTTAATCAACGTTTACTGTGTATGTGAGTGTTTGTGTGTGTGTGTATTTTCTCCTCTAGCTCAAAGCAATTTTGAATTTAACTATAGTTCGTCTCTCTCCTGAATTCTGACTGCATTACTCCAATCAGATCCTTCCCAATGTCTCTGTTATGACTTCTCATTTTTAGTGCATGTGGATATCCCCATTGTTCTTTTGACATTTGATAATCCAAATGCCAGAGTGAGAGAATCTAACTGGTCTAATCAGATGTTTTGAGCTAAATCACAATATAGGATTTCTGCCATTCTGTTGTTCATTGCCCATGTGTCCTATGGCACATTCTTCATTAGCAGACCAGTTGACTGGAAACTTTTTGTAGAAGCATCTATGTAGTTAGAAGAAAATGTAGTTAGTATTGACAGTAGGCACAATACTCAATAAATACTTGTTAATACCTTAGGTACTATAAGCCTAGAACATACTCAATTCCTGGCTGCATATCAAAATTACTTGGTGAACATTTTGGGAACACTAATTCTGAGGTCTTAGTCTACTTGTTCTAAACTTAGAATCTCTACCAATTCAGTGTTGTAATCTGGTATGTTTAAAAAGCTTCTGAGTTCATCCTGTTCTGGTTTGTTGTGTAGGTTATTCTTTTTTTTTTTTTAAGATTTTATTTATTAATTTGACAGAGAGAAATCAGAAGTAGGCAGAGTAGCAGGCAGAGAGAGAGAGGGAAGCGGGCTCCCCGCCAAGCAGAGAGCCCGATGCGGGGCTCGATCCCAGGGCCCTGGGATCATGACCTGAGACGAAGGCAGAGGCTTTAACCCACTGAGCCACCCAGGTGCCTCGGTTATTATTCTTGATGTAAACAGTACTTGAAGTTTTGTCAGCCATCATTCATTTTCCAGTTTATTTTCTTTTCCAAGAGTTTACCATATTTGTTAGATATTGACTCCCTTTCATTACTGATTGTATATTACAAAGCTTTTATAGATGTATCCATTTACTCAGGGGTTCTAAACTAGGACATGCAAATTGGTAAGCCTTATAGGTCAAATATGTAATAGGAAAAAAGTCCTCCTAGAATACCAGGAATGGTGAAGGCTTTGGAAAATCACAGAAGGTATGCTCCATTTAACAGGGCCACTCATTATTTAGGATAAAATAATTGTTCTCATGCATATATGGGAGATTGGTGTTGTCAGAACATCTGTTTTTCAAAGCAGAAAATAAAGAATTTTTATGAAAACTTCCACAGCTTATATATTGACAGTTTATTAAATTCACACACACATTCCTTCTGTCTCTCTGTCCCTCCATCCCCCTTTCCTCTGATCAAATGAAAATACATCATTGTACCATAGTTGCTCTTAGAAGAACAATTCACTTTTACCTTGGGTACAGATGGTGAGATCTACAAGTCATGGTTTGTGAGAAGAAAGCCACAGATACATCACTTTGCATTAGAAAAGAGATATTTGGGATGGAGTACAGCAGGAAAATTGGGAACAGGAAGATAACAATAATGTTGTAATCTTTCTAAAGTTTATAAAGAAATATAGCCAATGGTGTTGAGGTGAGGTCAAATGAATTTTAAGAATCATTTATTTAATGATTTTTGCATTTTTGTGACTTAATTATCCATTATCTCCCAAACCTTTAATAAATACTTCTCCATGTATGAATGATCTCTGTAAATTCTGCAAAGGAAAATCAAGCAAAAGCAGCTAATCCCATGTCTAGTTTTCAGCATCTAGTAGAGAATGGAAATAAGCCATGGGAATTGACATGTGTGTGGAAACAAGAGTTTATAGTTTCAACAGCTGGAATCAATCCAAAGGGGATCATAAGAACCAAAGGGCCTGGGAATTTTCAGAACTTGGGGGGATGCCATTGAACTCTTCAGAATTTGGCATAGATACCAAAATCCTATTCACCTCTCAATGCTAAGTCACCCTAGGTACTCTATGGGCTATGATAATAAATTTCACGTGACAGTGTTCTTGGCTCTAAATAGCTTATATATCTTATTCAAGACAGAGTTTGGTTATCCTTATCCTCTTCTCTTTAAAATCTGGTACCAAGAACTAAATATGCACAATAGTGATTCAAATTTGAAGGATGCTGTGTAGAGAGTGAAGGCCTTCCCCTTACCATGAAAGGTTTTAAAGTGGCAAATAACAGGACTGAGAATAACTGAAGTCTCCTCTGTTGTGACAACTCAAACTAGGACTTTAATGGTATGATCTTAAACTAATGATCATGTAGAGTAGGGACCAGGAGAAGCAACAAGAGGACAGTGATCTAAATATGAGGTGGCCCATTAAGATCAATGCAGCAATTTTTACTTCATTTTTTTGTAAGGGAAGATTCTGAAAGAGATTGAATTAAAAAAAAAAAAAAGAAGAAGAAGAAGAATGTCTCTGATATCCAAGGACTTATGATAGCAAATGCTGTGAAAGGTGGAAATGGAGAATGAAAGAAAGGTGTTACCACCACACTTGATGTTGAAGTGAACACAAGAATGTGAGTATTTGACTTCGCTGTTTGCAGTCTGTCAACTATGGGAAAATAATTTAATTCTTCATTGTCCTCTCTGTAAAATGATAATATTTGTTGTAGTCCCCAATGGCTGTTATAAAGATAACATGCAAGAATTTCTTTAATTTTCACAACTGTTAGTTAATAGTTGAATGAATTAATGGGAACCATTTTTGAGGACTATAAGTTAAAGAGAATATGAAGAAATATTTTTGTAACTTACTTAATGACCATTCATACTGAAGGTAATTATTCCAACTCCTGACACACTACCTCAACTTACGAAAGAGTTGAAGCCTCTTTTATAAACTATTAGCCAAAAAATTTGAGTTTCTGCATCAGTCTTCTTTTACTCTGCAGTTAATATACACCTTATTCTCATGCAATATTTTGAATCAACAAATATTTTTTAATAAAAAATTACACTATTGAGTTTACATAATGCAGTGTGAGCAATTCTCATTTTTCCCCCTAGGCAACTCATTTACCTTTAAGGCATCCCACAAGAATCAAAGATCATGTCCCTGTATCCCTATTCTTGGCAGTATCATTAGAATACCACAACCTCTTGCTAATGATCTGAATAATTTTCTATACTTATTACATTATATTTTGGATATTGTTGTTTTAAAATATACATATGAATGGAATATAAATGTCCTATGTGAAACTGTGACCTACCTAATTCTGACTCAGCCTCTGATATGGGAAACCTGCTGAAATTTAGGTTGTCTATTGTTTTTGGTCACTGAGGTCACTTAGGTACGGTAGAAATTCCAACTGTGGAGTTTTTCCCAGTCATGGAAATTGGTTTCATAAATATTTTAAAAGAATTTTCAATTCTGTCACTGATTTCACAGAATAATTGATAAAACTGCTTTTCCCATGGAGACCTCTCCTCTTTGGTTTGGACTTCCCAGGTATTATACTTTAAGCAAAGATTTGAGTAAAATTCATGAACAACCTCAATTGAGAATCTATCCAATAGCTAACATCTTTTATAAACTGATATTTTAACACAACCTCTTGATAAATTATATAAATGAGAATAACTATGTTATCTCTTATTTCTTCATACTACAGTATGATTTCATCTCAATACTTTTTAAAGTATTTATCTTCAAAATTTTTTAAAGATTTAATTATTTACTTGAGAGAGAGAAAGAAATAGAGAGCAGGGGAAGGGGCAGATGCAAAGGGAGAGAGAGAATCTCAAGCGGACTCCTGGATGAATACAGAGCCTGACGCAGGGCTTGATCTCATGACCCCTGAAACCATGACCTGAGCTGAAACCAAGAGTCAGCTGCTCAACCAGCCAAGCCAACTAGGCAACCCCAGTTCAATATTTTTCTGAATGAAGGGTAAATTAAAGGAGTTTTTAAATATAAATTATAGCAAATTATATGAGATTGACAGTTTAGAAGGACAAAAAATTTGCCTCAGTAATTACATATGGTTCAATCTAATATACCCAAATACTTCAAAATATTTTTTCTGTTCCTTTGCCTTGTAAAACTCTCAATATGCATCTCAAAGCTCAAGCACTTTTACCAGAAGCTCCATCTGATTGACAAAGTGCCTCATGAAACTTGAATGACTTCTAAAAATTAGACAGAATATCCGTATTAAATAATGAAAAATTCTAAACATTTCCCCATTCTGACTTCTTTATCGTAAAGTTTTACTTTTTTATTAATAGCACAGATCCATTTGAATACCTTCTATCATATAACATTTGAGATGCAATAAATTATAATTTCTTGAATTTATATTATGCTTTCTTAGAGGAGTTCATCTTCTAGACATTGTCTTATTAATGTTCAAAATTCTCCTGAAAACTAGATAGAGATTATTATGTTGAACAGTGATGGAACTGCAAAGAGGAAAGGTGCACTCTAGCTGACTCTGCTCCTCCATTAAATGTTGACTTGAAAAAGCACAAAGAACAGCTAATAACTGAAAGTGAAGCTGATAGAATAGAGAGCTTAATAGATTTTTTCCCAATATTAATATAAGATCCATGAGTCAGAGATCCTGTGTAGCACTACTATATTTCTAGTTTTTAAGAAGAATGAATTATAAGCAAAAATACCTCATTAAATAGTCTTTGAATGGATACTTGGGCCATTTTTTTGTCCTACTTCTATGTCACACATATTCTCTCATCACACTTGGGTAAAATAACCCACAGCCATAGGAAAATAGATCTACCAATTATAGAGCAACTTTTCTGCACTTAAAATTTTGTATATTTAAAAAAATACATATCAATTTGTTATTAAATATAGTTTTTGTTTTTGTTTTGTTTTTATTTTTTTTTAATTTATTTTTTTGTTTTACAGATGAGTAAACTGAAGTTTAGGAAGAAAGTTGGGGTAATTGCCCAAAGCTTGAGAACTAGCAATTGACAGAGACTGGATTCAATCTTTGGTCTATATAGCTTCTAAACCCTATTTCTTTTCTCAGTAGTATACTATGTTCTCACTTAATTATTGTGATCTCTTTTTGGTTTTAAGTGTGTTTTTTAAATGTTAATTTATTTAGTTGAATGAATATTTTCATTCAATTGAGTTAACATAATAGCAAGCATTTCTGTATTCTTCTAATAGAGCTCTTACTAACAACTGACATAAAGGAAAAAGAGAGGAACTGTAAAAACTTTAAAACATTTAAAAAAACAACCATTGGTCAAGACAGTTCTCTGGAATTTGGCAGAAATTTGCATCAAGTCTTAAGAAATGGAAAGATGGTGCCTATTATTTTTATAATTACTATCATCCTTCAGTCCTACCCCATGCAGAGAATTCACATGACTGAAAGAAACAAGAAATGGCTTAAAGGAATGAATGAGACATGGTTTTGAATGGAAGCAAGGCCTGAGAATTGTTCAGTTGGATAAAATTATGAGCAAATGATGTGGAAGGTTAAAGAATACTTCCTTGTTTTGCACAGTGCTGCTTTCTATAAGGGCCCCCAAAATGATGGCAAAGAATTCCATTGGTAATGTTTGCAAATATGTTATAACTTTAAATCTTCAGGAAACCCAAGGGTAGTCCTGAGGGTTTGAAGCAGAGTCTTAGAATATACCTCTCACTAACACATACTTAAGTCAAATTTACACAGACCAAAATCTTGTAAGGATCTACTACTTTTGCTATGCATCTGAGATCTGTTTAGAAAGTAACAGAGTTATAAGCAAATTGAATCCGTACAGCTTTGAGTTCCTCGTATTTGAGTGGAAATTAGCACAAAATAGTATAAGGGTTCTGGCTGATTAGCAAACACCAAAAGTGGATTCAACAGTTTTTCTCCATATTCTCAGAAGCACAATTTCTGTGTAGGAGAGTATAGCTATTTTTTCCTCCTATAACTAACAATTGTTCTCAGTAACTTATTTGTAACCTCCATTATAGTTTAAATAAGGGAAAAAAATCACAAGAGCAGACTGACAAATCTTAACAGACATTATTTTATGATTATGTGTAAAGTAACAGCACTTAAAAAGATAATATACTTCATAGAAATATGGCAAAAGCACATGTAAGCAGAAAAATAAATCTGAGCATCACTGGTTTAGAAGACAAAACATAAAAACAAGGCCTTTTCAAAGTGAAGTCAATGGAAATAATGATAACTGAAGTGGTTTTGCATATACAAGTCAGACATTTTATGGATCTGGGAGCCACTATGTTCTGTTATCCCAGGTAGGAAATAAATAGTAGTTCTAGTTTGTCTGTCCTGAAAAGGTCTTCCTTTCCATTACCTAATGTACTAACGGTGCATGATAGTTGTGTCTATCTCTCACTGTCTCTTTCTGTCTCTCTCTCTCTGTCCCTCCGTCTCTCCCTCCGTCTCTCTCTCCCTCTGTCTCTGATCCTCTCCATCTCCATCTGTGTCTGTCTGTCACTGTGTCTCTGTGTCTCTCTGTGTCTGTGTCTCTGTCTCTATATCTGTGTCTCTGCTTCTTTTTCTGTCTCTGTCTCCGTCCTTCTCTGCCTCTGCACTTCATTCTTTTTGTCTATCCTCTTCCCTTTCTCTCTGTGTGCCTCTGTGTGTGTGTGTCTTTCTGTGGTCCTATCTCTGTCTGTCTGTCCAACTGTCCCTGTCTGTGTACTGTCTGTGTCTGTACATTCTCTCTGTGTGTGTTTCTCTTTCTCTCTGTGCATGCATGTGTCTGAATCTATGGGTCTGTCTTTCTTAGAATCTGAATCCGAAGAAAAAGATAGGGGAGGAGGAATGGTTGAAGTTCCTCCATTGTAGTGCAGACTTCCAAGTATGTGTTTTAAATGAGTATTCTGCTGAGTCTGATTAGTTCTATTTCCTTTGATTAAGCAGCATTATTGAGATATAATGGACATACAGTAAAGTACACACACATATATAAAATGCATAATTTTAAAAATTTGGACTTGTCTATTATATATCTCCATGAAGCCATCGTTGCAATCAGGATAATGAAAAGATTTCAATTCCCAGAACATTTTCATTTTAGCCCATCTTAATCCCTCCCTCTTATTCCTCAGCACCCTACTCCCTACCAAATTTAACAAATACTCGTCCGTTTAAGGCATATTTAAGACAGACCTAAGTAGACTCAAGCGGTAAGTTTCTATTATTTAATAAGCATATATTGGATATCTAATTTGTGTGGGCAGTGTCCTGGCACTAGCTACCCAGTGAAGTGTGAGGTAGATAAGGTCTCTACTGTAATGGAAAAGAGACTACCCTGCCACATACCGAAGTACTTCAGAGGGACACACACATAAAAATTAGTGTGCAGTCAGAATATCAACTCTAAATTAACGACTCTGGCCAGTCTTCCTGTAGGGATGACCTTAAGTTGGAGAAACAGGGGTGAAGAGAGTATTCTAGGCAGAGGGAATATGTATGAAAAAGACCAAGAATGGCAAAGAGATTTTGAGGTTGAGGAACTGAAAGAAGGTCATTGTGGTTGGACTGTAATGAATGAAGGGCAGACTTAGCCTTAGCTGAAACTGGTGAGTTATGTTCGCTCTGGATCCTGAGAATGGGGATCCTTTATATTTGAAAGGTTTAACCTCCTGCGTAATGTCAATTCTGTCCAATTTTCCTATTCTCTCTATTCATTTTTTTTCCCTCTGTCACCAGCCTAGGCAAGGCCCCTACATCTCTTTCCTTATTACTCCTACTTATCTCCTTATGGAAACAAGCATAATCCCTTAAAGGTGAATAAAATCTGATTATGTCATGCTATTGCTTAAAACCTTACAATAGTTTTCATTGACCAGGAAAATGTCCCTAACTCTCATGTACTCTCCTGAGCACTCTCTCTTCTCTCAGATCATGCAGTCTCTGTCACTCTCCCCTCTTCTCTACCCATATTGAATTTCTTTTATTTGTTCCAATTTGCCAGATTGTCTCACAGACATTTCCTCCTTTACCTGGTCATCTGAGAATGTACATACATAATTGTTTTTGTTTTTGTTTTTGTTTTATCCCCAATTAGACTATAAACCAACATGTAAGCCTCTAACATACCACCTGGCCTTTATTTATTGAATTAACCTATAAGAGAAAAGATAATTGCACTGAGATTCTTTACCAAAAAGTCCCACACTGGTCAAATACCTGAACCCCTCCTTGAATAATTTCCATCAGAAAACTCTAGTTTTTAATAGAAATACATGGTAATTTTTATTCTACATATAATAGTACTTTTTAAAATAAAAATCTTGTGATATTTAAAACTGAGAGATTTTTCTAAGCTTTGGAAGAGATGAGTAAAGAGCAAAGCACCCTTCATACAACTCTGTGAGCGCAGAACTAGTCATTTACTACATACAACACTTGGCCACTTCCACAACTCACTCTGACAAATCTTACCACAAAACCACATACTCTTCCAATTGCTTGACAGAAGTTCAACTTGAAAAGGTTTCCTTCAGTGTCGATTTTCTACATGTTTCCAGTTAGTGATACAAGTGAAGCCTGTCACAGCTTGTGTGGGCTTGGAACTCTTGAGGTACTTGAGACCCAAATAAGGAACCATGGGAGGCATGTATGATGAGAATAAAAAAGAAACCAACAGAAACCTTAAAATAAGACAACCCACATGGCTGTTTCCTGTGATGCAGGTTAGCTCTCCTTGGAGAACCTGGGTAACATTTTATGTGGTCCCTTTTCCAAAGAGAATGACCTAGTAGGTAAGAAAAGACAATATTTGCCAAGCAGTAGAAATACTCAAAACAGGCATGAAGTGAACTACATTTTGATGTGCTTAGTTTGGAAGAAGATTGGACTCCTGGTAGCTGCTAAACTGTGGGAAGAGGTGAGATGGCAGAAAGAGGTTGTGTGACTCTTTGAAAGACCTCTGGACCAGTTAAAGGATGAAATGTTCAAAGCAATGATTCATTTCCCCAGGGATGGGTTGACTTCAATGAAGTTGGTTATCAGGCAAACACAATCATAAAGAATGTGTAATCCTAGTGAGGGAGAGTGGTGTTAGGTGAAGATCCAGTTACATGGGCTGGCAGTTTCCTTATGTTCCCCACAGATACAGCTAATGTTCTAAGGGCTGAAAACTTAATTCTACCCTCAGTTGGCAATAGGGATTAAGCTGCAGCTGACTTCCATGCTAGCTGAGGATCGTGGCTCAGGTCTTTAGAAAGCCAAATTTTGTTGCCTGAAAGGATTTCAATAGATGTTAAGGCCAATCATGGAAGTAATTATGGGATAGGGGAAATTGCCTTGATCAGTTCTCCTCATTTGATTTTGCTGCCTTGATGTGTCATTCTGGCAGCCCAAGTTGGCTTTTCCCACATTAGTTCTCTTCTATAACATCGCATACTTCTCAGACATCCTTCTCTCTTTTCATCTTATTTTATTTTTATTTTTTTTAAGATTTTATTTATTTATTTGACAGACAGAGATCACAAGCAGGCAGAGAGGCAGGCAAAGAGAGAGGAGGGGGCAGGCTCCCTGCTGAGCTGAGAGCCCAATATGGGGCTTAATCCCAGGACCCTGGGATCATGACCTGAGCCAAAGGCAGATGTTTAACCAACTAAGCCACCCTGGCATCCCTCTCTTCATTTTTTATAGATTATTTATTTATTTGAGAGCATGCATAAGCAGGGGGAGTGGCAGGCAGGAAGAGAAGGAGAAGCAGGCTCCCCACTGAGTAGAGAGCCTGACGTGGGGCTCAATCCCGGACCCTTGGATCATGACCTGGGCCAAAGGCAGACGTTTAACTGACTAAGCCACCCAGGTGCCCCTCAGGCATCCTTCTCTTTAGTGAAGTATTAGCATTCAACAGATGTCTCTTTGCCATATTTTTAAAGCACTGACACTGAAAAATGCAGTCCCTTAGGCAAGAAACAGAGAAGGAAAAGCTTGGGGAAAAAAGATGGCATAATGTTACAATTACAACTTCTGGAACAAAATTGCCTTGGGTGTACATATTAACCATAGGATCATGTTAACCTACATGTGGCCTCAATTTCCTTATCTGTAAAATGAGAACAATAACAGCAGCATTTACCTTGTTGGGTTGTTGCAAAGATTGAATGAGAGAATATAAGCAATGTGCTAGGAATAGTACTCAGTACAAACTAGTTTTCAAGAAATCTTGGTGATTATTGCTTTTTGGAATTACTCAGATCATAGCATTACAGTAGTTTCCTACTCACCCAGTGTGGGATGAGAAGTCAGACCTAAAAGCTGTAAACACAACTGAACCACCTAAACCCAGGTAACTTTACCTTTAAAATGTCTTTCAGTGGAAGTATAGTTGAAACACAAGGTTAACATTAGTATCAGATTTATAACATGATAATTTGACAAGTCTGTATTTTACCCTATCCTTACCACAAGTATAGCTACCATCTGTCACCAAGCAACACTGTTAGAATATCATCCTCTATGTTCCCTATGCTGTACTTTTACTCATAGTGACTTATTCATTCCATAACTGGAAGCTTATATGTACTACTCCCCTTCCCCATTTTGCCCACCCTCTGGCAACCATCAGTTTCCTCTCTGTATTTACAGGTCTGACTATATTCCACTAATTGGTTTGCTTTCCTTGTGGTTTCTTTTTTTAGATGTAGGTGAAATTGTAGGTGAAATTGTATGGTGTTTAGCTTTCCTGTCTGACTTATTTCACTTGATAACATCTGGGTCCATCCATGTTGTTGCAAATGGCAAAGTTTTATTCTTTCTTTATGGTTGAGTAATATTCCCATGTGTGTGTGTCCATCATCTCTTTTATCCATTCATTTATAGATGGAAATGTTGGCTGCTCCCATATCTGGGCTATTGTAAATAATGCTGCAATAAATAGGAGTACATTTATCTTTTTAAAGTCATGTTTTTGTTTTCTTTGGGTAAATACCCAGTAGTGGAATTACTGTATCATATGGCACTTCTATTTTTTAATTATTTGAGAATACTCTATATTGTTTTCCACAGTGGCTTCACCAATATTACATTCCCACCAACAGTGCACAAAGATTCATTTTTCCCCATGTAACTCACCAACATCTTTATTTCATGTCTTCTTAATTCTAGAGATTCTAAAAAGTGAAAAGTGAAATCTCACTGCGGTTTTGATTTGCATTTCCCTGATGATTGGTGATAGTGAGTTATCTTGTCATGTGACTGTTGGCCACCTGTCTGTCTTCTTTGGAAGTGTGTCTATTTTGGTTCTCTGTCCATTTTTTATTTTTTTTTTAATTTTCAGCATTTCAGCATAACAGAATTTATTGGTTTATGCACCACACCCAGTGCTCCATGCAATACGTGTCCTCCCTAATACCCACCACCTGGCTCCCCCAACCTCCCCCTCTCTGCCCTTTCAAAACCCTCAGATTGTTTTTCAGAGTCCATAGTCTCTCATGGTTCATCTTCCCTTCCAGTTTCCCTCAAATCCCTTCTCCTCTCCATCTCCCTATGTCCCCCATGTTATTTGTTATGCTCTCAAATAAGTGAAACCATATGATAATTGACTTATTTCACTCAGCATAATCTCTGCCAGTCCTGTCCATGTTGATTAAAAAGTTGGGTATTCATCCTTTCTGATGGAGGCATAATACTCCATAGTGTATATGGACCACATCTTATTCATTTGTCCGTTGAAGGGCATCTTGGTTCTTTCCACAGTTTGGTGACCGTGGCCATTGCTGCTATAAACATTGGGGTACAGATGGCCCTTCTTTTCACTCCATCTGTATCTTTGGGGTAAATACCCAGTAGTGCAATTGCAGGGTCATAGGGACGCTCTATTTTTAATTTCTTAAGGAATCTCCACACTGTTTTCCAAAGTGGCTGCACCAACTTGCATTCCCACCAACAGTGTAAGAGGGTTCCCCTTTCTCCACATTCTCTCCAACACATGTTGTTTCCTGTCTTGCTAATTTTGGCCATTCTAACTGGTTTAAAATGGTATCTCAATGTGGTTTTAATTTGAATCTCCCTGATGGCTAGTGATGATGAACATTTTTTCATGTGTCTGATAGCCATTTATATGTCTTGATTGGAGAAGTGTCTGTTCATATCTTCTGCCCATTTTTTGACATGATTATCTGTTTTGTGTGTGTTGAGTTTGAGAAGTTCTTTATAGATCCTGGATATCAACCTTTTGTCTGTACTATCATTTGCAAATATCTTCTCCCATTCCATGGGTTGACTTTTTGTTTTGTTGACTATTTCCTTTGCTGTGCAGAAGCTTTTGATCTTGATGAAGTCTGAAAAGTTCATTTTCGCTTTTGTTTCCTTTGCCTTTGGAGACATATCTTTTTTTTTTTTTTTAAGATTTTATTTATTTGACAGAGAGAGATCACAAGTAGGCAGAGAGGCAGGCAGAGAGAGAGGAAGGGAAGCAGGCTCCCTGCTGAGCAGAGAGCCCGATGCGGGACTCGATCCCAGGACCCTGAGATCATGACCTGAGCCGAAGGCAGCGGCTTAACACACTGAGCCACCCAGGCACCCTTGGAGACATATCTTGAAAGAAGTTGCTGTGGCTGATATCTAAGATGTTAATGCCTATGTTCTCCTCTAGGATTCTGATGGATTCCTGTCTCAAGTTGAGGTCTTTTATCCATTTTGAGTTTATCTTTGTGTACGGTGTAAGAGAATGGTCGACTTTCATTCTTCTACATATAGCTGTCCAATTTTCCCAGCACCATTTATTGAAGAGACTATCTTTTTTCCACTGTATATTTTTTCCTGCTTTGTCAAAGATTATTTGACCATAGAATTGAGGGTCCATATCTGGGCTCTCTACTCTGTTCCACTGGTCTATGTGTCTGTTTTTATGCCAATACCATGCTGTCCTGGTGATCACAGCTTTGTAGTAAAGCTTGAAATCAAGTAACGTGATGCCCCCAGTTTTGTTTTTCAACATTTCCTTAGCAATTCGAGATCTCTTCTGATTCCATACAAATTTTAGGATTATTTGCTCCAGCTCTTTGAAAAATACCAGTGGAATTTTGATCGGAATGGCATTAAAAGTATAGATTGCTCTAGGCAGTAGAGACATTTTAACAATGTTTATTCTTCCGATCCAAGAGCATGGAATGGTCTTCCATCTTTTTGTGTCTTCTTCAATTTCTTTCAGGAGTGTTGTGTAGTTTCTTGAGTACAGATCCTTTACCTCTTTGGTTAGGTTTATTCCCATGTATCTTATGGTTCTTGCTGCGATAGTAAATGGAATCAATTCTCTAATTTCCCTTTCTGTATTTTCATTGTTAGTGTATAAGAAAGCAACTGATTTCTGTACATTGACTTTGTATCCTGCCACATTACTGAATTGCTGTATGAGTTCTAGTACTTTGGGGGTGGAGTGTTTAGGGTTTTCCATATAAAGTATCATGTAATCTGCAAAGAGAGAGAGTTTGACTTCTTCATTGCCAATTTGGATACCTTTTATTTCTCTTTGTTGTCTGATTACTGTTGCTAGGACTTCTAATACTATGTTGAATAAAAGTGGTGAAAGTGGGCATTCTTATTGTGTTCCTGATCTCAACTGGAAGTCTGTGAGCTTTTTCCCATTGAGGATGATATTTGCTGTGGGTTTTTCATAGATAGATTTTATGAAGTTGAGGAATGTTCCCTCTATCCCTATACTTTGAAGCATTTTAATCAGGAACGGATGCTGGATTTTGTCAAATGCTTTTTCTGCATCAATTGAGAGGACTATGTGGTTCTCCTCTCTTCTCTTATTGATTTGTTCTATCACATTGTTTGATTTGCAAATGTTGAACTATTCTTGTAACCCAGGGATGAATCCCATCTGGTCAGGGTGGGTAATCTTTTTAATGTGCTGTTGGATTCTATTTGCTAGGATCTTGTTGAGGATCTTAGCACCCATATTCATCAGTGATATTGGTCTGAAATTCTCCTTTTGGGTGGGGTCTTTGCCTGGTTTGGGGATCAGGGTAATGCTGGCTTCATAAAAAGAGTCTGGAAGTTTTCCTTCTGCTTCAATTTTTGAAACAGTTTCAGGAGAATAGGTGTTATTTCTTCTTTGAAAGTTTGGTAGAATTCCCCAGGGAATCCTCAGATCCTGGGCTCTTGTTTTTTGGGAGGTTTTTGGTCACTGCTTCAATCTCGTTACTAGATATCAGTCTATTCAGGTTGTCAGTTTTTTCCTAGTTCAATTTTGGGAGTTTATAGTTTTCCAGAAATGTATCCATTTCATCTATGTTGCTTAACTTATTGGCATATAACTGTTGATAATAACTTTTGATGATTGTTTCTATTTCCTTGGTGTTAGTTGTGATCTCTCCCTTTTCATTTATAATTTTATTAATTTGAGCTTTCTCTCTTTTCTTTTGGATTGGTGTGGCCAATAGTTTATTGATCTTATTGATTCTTTCAAAAAACCAGCTTCTAGTTTCATTGATACGTTCTACTGTACCTCTAGTTTCTAGCTCATTGATCTCTGCTCTAATCTTGGTTATTTCCCTTCTTGTGTGTGGAGTTGGCTTAATTTGTTCTTGATTTTCCAGTTTCTTAAGGTGTAGAGACAGCTGGTGTATTCTGGATTTTTCAGTTTTTTGAGGGAGGCTTGGATGGCTATGTATTTCCCCCTTAGGACCGCCTTTGCTGTATCCCATAGGTTTTGGGCCGAAGTGTCTTCATCCTCATTGGTTTCCATGAATTGTTTCAGTTCTTCTTTGATCTCCTGGTTGATCCAAGCGTTCTTAAGCAAGGTGGTCTTTAGCTTCCAGATGTTTGAGTTCCTTCCAAACTTTTCCTTGTGATTGAGCTCCAGTTTCAAAGCATTGTGATCTGAGAATATGCAGGGAATAATCTGATTTTTGGTATCGGTTGAACCAAATTTGTGATCCAGTATGTGGTCTATTCTGGAGAAGGTTCCATGCACATTTGAGAAGAGTGAGTATTCTCTTGTTTTAGGGTAGAATGTTCTGTATATATCTATGAGATCCATCTGGTCCAATGTGTCATTCAATTCTCTTGTTTCTTTATTGATTTTCTGCTTGGATGATCTATTACTGAGAGAGGCATGTTAAGATCTCCTACTATTAATGTATTCATATCAATATGACTCTTTATCTTGATTAATAGTTTTCTTATGTAATTGGCTGCTCCCATATTGGGGGCATAGATATTTACAATTGTTAGACCATCTTGGTGGATAGTCCCTTTAAGAATTATGTAGTGTCCTTCCGTATCTCTGACTACAGTCTTTAGTTTAAGATCTAATTTATCTGATATGATAATCACTACCCCAGCCTTCTTTTGAGGCCTATTGGCATGAAAGATGCTCCTCCATCCCTTCACTTTCAGTCTGGGTGTATCCTTAGGTTCGAAATGGGTCTCTTGTAGACAACATATAGATGGGTCCTGTCATTTTATCCAATCTGCAACCCTGTGTCATTTTGTGGGTGCATTTAGGCTATTCACATTGAGAGTGATTATTGATAGATATAATTTTATTGACATCGTGTTACCTTTGCAGTCTTTCTTTTTGTAGATTGTCTCCCTATATTTCTGTTCAATGATATTCTTAGGATTTTTCCTCTTTTATAGAATACCCCTTAATATTCCCTGCAGTGTCGGCTTGGTGGTTGCATACTCTTTAAGCCTTGCCGGTCTTGGAAACTCTTTATCTCTCCATCCATTTTGAATGTCAGTCTTGCTGGATAAAGTGTTCTTGGCTGCATGTTCTTCTCATTTTAGTGCCCTGAATATATCTTGCCAGCCCTTTCTGTCTTGTGTCCAGTGTCCATTTTTTTAAAAAAAGATTTTGTTTATTTGCCAGACATAGAGCAAGAAAGAGCATGAGGCAGGCAGAGGGAGAAGCAGGCTCCCTACTGAGCAAGGAGCCAGAGGTGGGACTTGATCCCAGGACTCTGGGATCATGACCCAAGTTGAAGGCAGATGTTTAACTGATTGAGCCACCCAGACATTCCCCTCTGATGGTTTTTTAATGAGGTTATTTGTTTGGTTCTTGATATTGGGCTGTATAAGTTTTTATTGTTTTATTTTGTTTGTTTGTTTTTGGTTGTATAAGTTTTTTCATATATGTTGATACTAACCCTTTATTTTATATATCCTTTGCAAATAACTTCTCTTATTTGGTGGGTTGACTTTTTGTTTTTTTAATAGTTTCCTTCACTGTGCAAAACTTTTTATTTTGACATAGTCCTAATAGAATATTATTGCTTCTGTTTCCCCTTGTCTGAGGAGATTTATCCATGAAAGAATTGCCATGGCCAGTGTTAATAAAATCACTATATTCTCTCCTAAGAATTTTATGGTTTCAGTTCTCACATTTAGATATGTAATCCATTTTGAGTCTATTTCATGTATGGTATAAGAAAGTGATTCAGTTTCATTCTTTTGCATGTAGCCATCCAATTTTCCCAGCATCATTTGTTGAAGGGACTGTCTTCTCCCCATGGTATATTCATGCTTCCTTTGTCATGGATAAATTAACCATGAGTGTGGGTTTATATCTGGTCTCTCTGTTCTGTTCCATTGGTCTATGGGTTTATTTTTGTGCAATTGTCATGTAGTTTTAATTATTACATCTCTGTAGTGTATCTTTAAATTTGGGATTGATACCTCCAGCTTTGTTTTTGTTTCTCAAGATTCCTTTGGCTATTTGGAGTCTTTCATGTTCCATGTAACTTTTAGTAGCTTTATTGCAGTTCTGTGAAAAATGCTATTGGTGTTTTGATAATTTGCATTGAGTCTGTAGATTAATTTAGGTAGCATGGGTATTTTAACAGTATTAATTTTTATAATCTGTGAGCGTGGGATGCTTTTCCTTTGTTTGTGTGTACTTCAATTTCTTTCATCATTGTTTTATGATATTTTAGATATTTTACCTCTTATTTTATTCCTAGGTATTTTACTTTTTGGTGTGATTGTAAATGGAATCATTTTCTTAATTTTTCTTCCTGCTACTTCATTTTTAGTGTATAGAAACACAACTAGTTTTGTATCCTGTAACTTACCTAATTTATTTTTTACTTCTAATAGTTTTTTGGTGGAATCTTTAGAGTTTTCTACCTATAGCATCATGTTATCTGCAAATGTTTGATATCTACAGTTTAATGTCTTCCTTTCTAATTTGGATGCTTTTATTTCTTGTCTAATTGTTGTGCCTAGGACTTCCAGGATTATGATAAGTTAAAGTGGTGAGAGTAGACATTGTTTTCTTCTTTCTAATCTTAGAGGAAATGCTGTCCATTTTTCACCATTGAGTATCATGTTTGCTGAGGGTTTCTCATATTTGTGGAAGGTTTTTTATCATGAATCGATGTTAAATCTTGTCAAATACTTTTTATGCATTTATTGAGACCACCATATGATTTGTATCCTCCATTTTCTGAATGTGATGTATCATATTGGTTGATTTGTGAATACTGAACCATCCTTGCATCCCCAAAATAAATATAATTTGATTGTGGTGAATGATTTTTTTAATATTTTGTTGAATGTGATTTGCTTATATTCTTTGATGATTTTTGCATCTACTTTCATCAGGGATATTTACTGAACTTTTCTTTTTCCATAATGTTTTTGTCTCATTTTGGCATCAAGATAATGTTGTCCTGTGGAATCAGTTTCGAAGTTTTCCTTTCCCTTCTATTTTCTTTTCTCTTTCTTTCTTTCTTTCTTTCTTTTTTTTTTTTTTTTATAGTTTGGGGAGAATAAGTATTGACTCTTTAAATATTTGGCAGAATTCATATGGGGATTTTTCTGGTTCTGCACATTTGTCAGTATTTTTTATTACTAATTCAAGTTTATTTCTAGTAATAGTCTCTTTAGATTTTTCATATCTTCCTGATTCATTTTTTTAAATTATATGTTTCTAGGAATTTATCCATTTCTTCTAAGTTGTCCAGTTTTGACATGTAGTTTTTGTATTCTCCAATAATCCCCAGTATTTCTGTACTGTAAATTGTTACTTCTCTTTCCTTTCTGAAGTTTTTTGGGGGTCCTCTTTTTTATTTGATGAATCTGGCCAAAATTTTGTAAATTTTATCTCCTCAAAGAATAGCTTTTGGTTTTATTGATCTTTTCTAATTTTTTTTTAAGATTTTATTTATTTATTTGACAGGCAGAGATTACAAGCAAGCAGAAAGACAAGCAGAGAGGGAGAGGGAAGCAGGCTTCCTGGTGAGCAGAGAGCTCGAAGAAGGGCTCGATCCCAGGACTCTGGGATCATGACCTGAGCCAAAGGCAGAGGTTTTAACCCACTGAGACACCCAGGGGCCCCGATCTTTTCTAATTTTTAAAAGTCTCTTTCATTTATTTCTGCTCTGATCTTTATTAGACTTTGTTCGTCTTTTTCTACTTTCTTGAGGTGTATGGTTAGATTAATATTTTTCTTATTTCTTGAGTTATTGCTATAAATTTCCCTTTAAAACTGTATAAACTGTATCCCACAGATTTTGGATTGTTGTGTTTTCATTTTCATTTGTCTCCATGTATTTTCTGATTTCCTCTGATTTTCATTGACCTTTTGGCCATTTAGTTCCAGGCTGTTTAGACTTCATGTTTTTATTTCTTTTCATTTTTTTTTCTTGTGATTGATTTCTAGTTGTATATGGTTGTAGTCAGAAAAGATGCATGATACATTTGCAATCTTCTTAAATTTATGAAGACTTGTTTTTGGGGTTATCATGTGATCTGTCTTGGAAAATATTTCATATGAACTTGAAAATAATGTATATTCTATTGTTTTTGGATGGAATGTTTTCTATATATCCGTTAAGTTCATCTGGTCTAATATGTCATTCAAAAACACTGTTTCCTTGTTGATATTCTGCCTGGATGATCTATCCATTAATGTAAGTGGGGTGTTAGATTTCCCTACTATTATTGTAGTATTGTCAATCTCTCCCTTTATGTCTATTATTACTTACTTTATGTATTTAAGTGCTCCCATAGTAAATGTATAGATATCTGCATTTCTTATATCCTCTTGTTGGATTGAC
Organism: Mustela erminea; assembly: GCF_009829155.1. Taxonomy (NCBI): domain Eukaryota; kingdom Metazoa; phylum Chordata; class Mammalia; order Carnivora; family Mustelidae; genus Mustela; species Mustela erminea. The sequence goes on from NC_045621.1 coordinate 85,049,649, forward strand.
CTTTTTATTATTATGTAATGAGGTAATGTGCTTCTTTTTTTCTTGTTTCAACCTGTTTTAAAATCATTTTGTGTGGGGCGCCTGAGTGGCTCAGTGGGTTAAAGCCTCTGTCTTCGGCTCAGGTCATGATCCCAGGGTCCTGGGATCAAGTCCCGCATCGTGCTCTCTGCTCAGCAGGGAGCCTGCTTCCTCCTCTCTCTCTGCCTGCCTCTCTGTCTACTTGTGATTTCTGAGTGTCAAATAAATAAATAAAATCTTAAAAAAAAAAGTCATTTTGTGTGACCTCAGTATTGCTACCATTTTATTGTTTTTGCTTCTATTTGTGTGATACATGTTTTTGCATCCTTTCCCTATCATTCTATATGTGTCTCTAGGTCTGAAATGAGTCTTTTGTAGCAGCATATAGATAAATTTTGCTTTTTATCTATTCTGCCATTCTGATATTTTGGTTAATGATTTAGAGCAGTTCTATTTAAAGTAGCTATTAATAGATACACATTTATTGCCATATTGTTTTCTGATTATTTTTGTAGTTATTCTCTTTTTTCTTTTGTTCTCTTTCCTTGTGGTTTGATGGCTTTCTTTGTTGTTATGCCTGAATTTCTATTTTTTTATGTATCTGTTATAGATTTTGGTTTTATAATTGTCATAAGGTTCCTATATAGAATCATAAGTATATAACAGTCTATATTAAGTTGATGGTCATTTAAGTTTGAACACATTTAAAAGTTTTATGCACGTCATATTTTTTCTAGTTATAATTATCTTCTAATTATGGTCTTTTCTTTTCCACTTAAAGTCCCTTTAACATTTCTTGTAAGTCTGATTTTTTGATGATGAATTCTTTAATTTTTGTTTGAGAAACACTTTTTCCCTTCTCAATTCAGAATGATAATCATCCTGAGCAGAAAATGTTGTTGTTCTTTTTTTTTTTTTTTTTTTTTTTCCCTTCTGGTTTTAGAGTATAGCATACCATTCTCTTCTGGTCTGCAAAGTTTCTGCTGAAAATTATCTGATAGCCTTATGGGATTTCCCTTAAAATAACTTCTACTTCTCTCTTGCTGATTTTTAAAAAATTCTCTTTACCTTTAACCTTTGACATTTTAATCATTATGTATCTCGATGTGGACTTCCTTGGGCTCATCTTTTTTGGAAGTTTCTTAGCTTCTTGGACTAGAGGTCTATTTCCTTTCCCAGTTAGGGAATTTTTCAGCTATTATTTCCTCATATAAACATTCTACCCCTTTTTTTCCTTCTGGAACCCCTATAATGTAAATGTTTTTTGCTTGATGTTGTTCAAGAAATCCTTTACCCTATCTTTATTTCTTTTTTTAATTCTTTTTTTCATTTCAGTGTTCAGCTTGGGTGCTTTCCATCACCCTGTCTTCCAGATCACTGATCTATTCTTCTGCATCTACTAATCTATTGTAGATGTAGATGATACCTTCTAGTATATATATATATATATATATTTTTAATTTTAGTTATGGTATTCTTCTTCAACTTTGATTGGTTCATTTTTTTATTTGCAATTTCATTGTTGAATTTCTGAGATCCTCACTCTTCTTCCCAGTCTGGTGGTTATTTTTATGATCATTACTTGAAACACTTTATCAAACCTAATGCTTATCTTCATTTTATTTATTTTTCTGAGGTTTTGTGTTGTTCTTTTGTTTGTTGCATATTCTTAGGTATTCCCATTTTGCTTGACTTTCTGTAATTGTGAATTAGGTAGAATAAATATTTTTCCTAAATGTGAAAGAATGGTCTCATGTGCAGTCAATCCTTGTAATAGAATGTGCATGCCAGGTAGGTTTGGCTGGCTGGCTAGAGCTGTGGCTGGGGTGGGCTAGTTCTGGGGCACTTTGTGTTGGGGCTTCTTTGATGGGATAGCCAGAGCTGAAGGGGGCATGGGCCTGGGCAATCAGGGTTCCCTGAACAGAGGATAGGTGAAGGTGACTTTGGTATAAGCCTAGGGGTCCAGGGTTCTCAACATAGAGTGTGCCTGGCAAGACGGTGAAGATAAAGTGTACCTGGTTTCTCCACACATAGGGCACCCTACCAACATAGCTGAAGTTGAAGTGGATGCAACCCAGGATATCCCATTGCTCTCCATACAAAGGACACACTGGTAAGGTAGCTGGAGCTGAAGCAGGGCATGAGCCAGGGGGTACCAAATGCTCTCCACAGGAGGTAACTTGGTAGGGAAGGTGGAGCCAAGGCAGGCTATTCCATGCAGATGTCACTCTGGCTGGCCAGTTGTAGCTGAAATGGGCACTTTCTGTGGCAGGACAATATTCTCGACACAGAGGGTACGCTAGGAGGACAGCTGAAGCTGAAGTGGGTGCAAGCCAGGGTACTCTGGGGTCCTTAGTGCAGCATCCTTAGTGCCATGGCAGTGTGATTGGAGGCAAGGGCAGCATGGGGTGGGGTGTCCTAGACACTCTGCACAGGGCACCTTGGTAGATTAGCTGGGTCCAAAGTGTGGTACAGGATGGGGGTCCTGGGGTGCTCCCAGAAGAGGGATCTTTGCCAGGTAGCTGGAGCCAAAGCAGTTAGGGTCAGGAGGTTCCAGAATGCTGTGTGCCAGAGGTGTCCTAGCAAGCTGTCTGGAGCCAAAGTGGTATGGGCCAGGAGTGTTCTGGGGTGTTTTGTATCTCTTTGACCTTGACACAATGACTGGAGATGTAATGTGTAATGAGCAATGACAAGGGGTGTTCTGGTGTGTGCCACCCTGTGGCTGCCTTTCTGTTATGGTGGGGGCTGGTGTGGGCTAGGGGTCTGGTGCTGGTGAGGTGGCAGGCCAGCTATGGCACCTGGAACACTGCTCTTCTCTGTTCTATCAAGAGCAGGGGTCAAACATAAAATGTGGTGTTTGGCCCTCTGACCCAGATAGATTTCCAGTAGTTCCCCCACTATTTGGTGTTCTAAGGCTGGATCTTTTATATACTGATTACTATTTGAAATAGCAGCTTTTTTTTTTTTTTTCTGTGCCCCAAGGTGGATGAATCTGCTCATAGTCCCTCAAAACTGTCCTTCCCCATAGCAGCCAGAAGCATCCAGACTGAGGATGTCTCTCATTACTATAACTGTCTCTTTTTCTGTTCTCTGTGTGGTCTATCTTTGGCTGTGCAGAAATTGCTCAGTCAGTTCTCAGTCTTCCTTCAGGAGGAATTGGTCTATAAATCAGAGTTGGTTTGGTATATCCATGGAGAAAGTGAGTAAAGGGTATTCCTACATTGCTGTCTTGGTTCAGAACTCTTATTTAATCCCTGTGGCTTTATCTTTGTATTCCACACCATGTGTAAAGTACTTAACCTATCAGAAATACTGAATGTTCAACTACCTATAAATAAGTTTCTTACATATGCACTTGCACTCTTTAGATAGAGTTAGGTCTCCAGTAATGACGTAAGATAATAGTGGTTATTGCTAAAGCCTGGCTGAATTTATCTTGCTGTCTTTTATCTTTGCTTTGACTTTATAGTACTTGAAAAAATTGATCTGTATAACAAATAACTACTGTGTAATTTGTCTGTCTTAATTTGGGCAACACTTTTTTTCTCTTTGCTTTTCTTTTTTTTTTTAATTACTCTTTTAAAAAAAAAAGATTTTATTTATTTGACAGAGAGGGAAATCACAAGCAGGCAGAGAGGCAGGCAGAGAGAGGGGAGAAAGCAGGTTCCCTGCAGAGCAGAGAGCCCGACGTGGGGCTCAATCCCAGGACCCTGGGATCATGACCTGAGCTGAAGGAAGAGGCTTTAACCCACTGAGCCACCCAGGTGCCCCTCTCTTTGCTTTTCCTCTCCACTCTTGAAACCTCAACTGAGGCTTTCTTTACATGTGTGATGAATTCAAATTACAGTTAGTTAAATAAGTTGTGTACAGAAAAAGGTAAATGGTTTTCATAATTAGACTTAAATAAGACAGAGAAATCAATGAGTAGATGGTCAAAAGAATCCTAGCCTTTGAACTGTTTTGTTTTTACTAAGTTATATACACAGTGTGATCTAAAATCATCATTCTTAGATAAATAACATTTGAAACACAGCAACCTGATTTTTACATTGATTTCATATGAATAAGCCTTTCAGTTTTTTGAACATGTATTCTGGAAACAAATCTTCTATCATTTACTGTGTGATGTTGAGAAATGCACTTAAGTTCTTTGTGTTGTATTTACACCATTAGTTCTATGAGGATAATAAAATTACTTCCCTTATAGGGTTATGTTGAAAATAATGTGAATTAATAATAAAATGCTTAGAACAATGGCTCACATATGGCAAGAGCTATATAAATGTTTTCCATTTTCAAAGACAAGAATCACATAGCAAGAGTAAATTCTAATAAGGTACCCTTCATATAGTACAAAAAGATAAACTGATAGAATTGCGAATTTGTCTTTTGAATTTTCATAGAATTATAAGAGAGCCAGAAGATTGTGTGTCCGTGTGTGTGTGTGTGTGTGTGTGTGTGTGTTTATTATGCACATGTGTGTATGCATGCATGTGGATGTTTGTCTGCTTTGGCTCCCTCTTTAATATAGCGACTCTAGTTCACACTCCATTTAGCTAAATGAAAGATGTTTACATTTCCTTTAAGGTTGTTGCTCTTCCAGTCCCTCTGGCAGCAGATAGAAGAGAATAACATCCTGCTTTGCATGGCTAAAGGTACCTCAGCCGCAAAAACGTTGTATCGAATCTGTTTGAGGAAATAAATGATAGGCTGTTCTTACAAAGACTGTATCATGTTTAAGAGAAGTTTAGTCTTTACCTTTCAGTTTTCCATGTGGTTAGTTATTATCCTAAAACATTCCTGGACTCTCAGAGTGCAATCAGCAGCTTCAGGAACTGACACTATTTATAAGCTCCAACTGAGCGGTTTCACTCGGTTGATCCCCAGTTCCAAAGGATATATGTGGGTTTTGGTCAAAAATGGAAAAAAATTTTGATTTTGTGTTTCAAGTGGAAACCTCTTTAGCCATTTTAATGTATATATTGACTGGAACAGTTTCACAGAAAGGGTATTTAAGAGGTTTTTATACAAATTAAAGATTCCATAGGTGACTTACCCCAACTTTTTCCCATTCTTCAGTGATTTAGCTTAAAACAACAAAATATGTAGGTTTTTTTTTTAATTAAACCATGGTTGACATATAATATTTAGTATCAGGTGTACAACATAGTGATTTGACAATTCTATACATTACTCCATCCTTACCGCAAAAAGTGTAGTCACCATACAGTATTACATTACAGATTTTATTTTATGCATATTTTATGCAACATTACATATTTTATGCAATATTACAGATTGCATAAGTTGTACTTCTCATCTTCAAGACTTACCTATTTTAGAACTGGAAGTTTCTATCTCTTAATCTCTTTCACCTATTCTGCCCATCCCCCCACTCCCCATTCCTCTGGCAACCACCCATTTGTTCTCCATATTTATGAGTCTATTTGTTTTGTTTATTAGATTCCACATATAAGTGAAGTCATATGGTATTTGTTTTTCTCTGAATTATATCTCTTAGCATAATACCCTGTACTCCCATCCATGTTGTGGTAAATGGCAAGATCTCATTCCTTTTTGTGGCTGAGTACTATTCCATCATATGTATATGTATGTGTGTATATATATATATATATATAGAGAGAGAGAGAGAGAGAGAGAAAGGTGCATATCTTTTCAAATTAACATTTTTGTTTTGAGTACAAAAACAATAGTGGAATTACTGGGTTATATGGCATTTCTACTGTAATATTTTAACACATTTAAAAAATTTATTTTACATATATATCTTAATTTGATTATAGTTGACACACAATTTATGTAAGTTTCAGGTATACAACATAGTGGTTCAATAACTATACATTATGCTTTGCTCACAAATGTAGCTACCATCTTTCACCATACAATGGTATTAAAATATCATGGGCTATGTTCCCTATGCTATACCTTTTATACCTATAATTTATTCATTCCATAATTGAAAGCATGTATATCCTCCTCCCCTTTCCCCAACCTCTGGAAACCATCAGTTTGTTTTCTATAGGTCTGATGCTGCTTTTTGATTATTTGTTTTGTTTTTTAGATTTCACATATGAATGAAATCATATGATATTTGTCTTTATTTGACTTATTTCATCTAGCATAATACCTCTAGGTCCATCACTGTTGTCACAAATGGCAAGATTCCATCCTTTTTTATAGCTGAGTAATATTTGTGTGTGTGTGTGTGTGTGTGTGTGTGTATGTGTGTACACATGTATCCCTGCATGTGTATAAATATATATATTTTTTCATTTGTCCATCAGTGGACACTAGTGTGGCTTTCATATCTTGACTATTGTAAACAATGTTGCAATAAACAGAGATATGGATATATCTTTTTGAATTAGTGTTTTTGTTTTGTTTACCAAGCAGTGGAATTACTGGGCCATATGGCAATTTTATTTCTAATTTTTGAATGGATATCTTTTATGTTTTCCATAGAGGGTTCACCAAACTACATTCCTCCCCAACAGTGCACAAAAGTTCCTTTTGCTCCACATTCTTGCCAACACTTGTTTTTTTCTTGTCTTTTTTATTCTAGCCATCGTGAAAGGTGTAGGGTGATATCTCATGGTTTTGATTTGCATTTCCCTGTGATTAGTGGTGTTGATCATCCTTTCAAGTCTGTTGGTTACTTGTATGTCTTTGGAAACCTGTCTATTCAGGTTTTATGTCCATTTTTAATCAGATCACTTTTTTATTGATTTATATGAATTTTTGTATATTTTGAATATTAACCCCTATCAGATATATTATTTGCAAATATCTTCTTTCATTTAGTGGGTTGCCTTCTTGTTTTGTTGATGATTTCCTTCACTATGCAAAAACTTTTTGATATAGTCTTAGTACTTTATTTTTGCTTTTGCTTCCCTTGCCTGAGGAGATCTATCTGTAAAAACATTACATTAGCCATAGTCAATGAAATTACTGTTCTCCTCTAGGAGTTTTATGGTTTCAGGTCTCACATTTAGATCTTTAATTCACTTTGAGTTTATTTTGTATATAATATAAGAAAGAACCAATATCTTGCTTTTGCATATAGTTGTCCCATTTTCCCAGCACCATTTATTGAAGGGACTATCTTTTCCCCATGTATATTCTTTTCTCCTTTATACAGACTAACTGACCGTACAAAGGTGGGTTTGTTTCTGAACTCTCCATTCTGTTCCATTAGTCTGCATGTTATTTTTGTGCAGGTGCCATATTGTATTGATTACTGTATCTTTGTTGTATATCTTGTAATTGGGGATTATGACATCTCCAGCTTTATTCTTTTTTCTCAATATTGTTTTGACTATTCAGGCCATTTTCTGATTCCATAAAAATGTTAGGATTATTTGTGTTCTGTGAAAAATACTATTGGTTTTTTGATAGAAATTACATTGGTATCTGTAGATTGCTTTACATAGTATGGGTACTTTAACAATACTAATTCTTCCAGTCCTGATGATGGAATTTTTTTTCCATTTGTTTGTGTTATCTTCAGTTTTTTCATCAGTGTTTTATAGTTTTCAGAGTACAAGTCTTTCACTTCCTTAGTTAAGTTTATTCCTAGGAATTTTATTCTTTTAAGTCTGATGGGAAATGGAATTGTTTTCTTAATTTCTCTTCTTGCTATTTTATTATTAGTGTATAGAAATACAACCAGTTTTTCTCTATTTTGTGTCCTGCAAATTATTGAATTCACTTTTTATTTCTAATAAGATTTTTTGGAAAGTCTTAGGGTTTTCTATGTATTATATTGTGTTATGTGGAAATATTAACAATTTACCTTTCTAATTTGGAAGTCATGTATGTATGTATGTATGTTGCTGGATTGATTTGGATAGGATATTTAGTACTATGTTGATAAATGTGGTGAGAGGGGACATCCTTGTCTTGTTCCTGACCTTAGAGGAGAAACTCAGTTTTTCACAATTGAGTATGAGGTTAAAACTGCATTTCTCCTATTTGTGGAGGGTTTATATCATGAAAGGATGTTGAATTTTGTCAATTATTTTCCATCTATTAAGATGATCATAAAATTTTTATTGTTCCTCTTGTTAATGTGATGTTTCCTGTTGATTGTTTTGTGAGTATTGAACCATCCTTGCATTCTTAGAATAAACTCCACTTCATTATGGTGAATGATCCTTTTAATGTACTGATAAATGCAGTTTGCTAATATTTTGTTGAGGTTTTTTGCATCGATTTTCATTAGGATATTTACCATCATTTTTTATTTGTACTCTGTCTCATTTGAGTATCAGAACTTGTAGAATGTATTTGGAAGCTTTCATCTTTTATTTGTTTGAATAGTTGGAGAATACGTTTCAGTTTTTCTTTAAATACTTGGTAGAATTCACCTGTGAAGCTGTCTGGGTCTGGAATTTTCCTTGTTAGGTTTTGTTTTGAAATTTTTTTTTAAATTTAATTTTACCACTAGTAATGGTCTTTTTGGATAGTCTACCTGTTTCTAAAAATTTACCTTTTTCTAAGTTGTCCAATTGTTTGGAATATAATTGTACACAGTAGTTTCTTATAATCCTCTGTTTTGCATTGGTATTGGATATTACTTGTCTTTTGTTACTGATTTTTATTTAGGTTTTTTTTTTTTTTTTTTGATGAGTCTGGCTAAAGGTTTATATATTTTGTTTATCTTTTCAAAGAACTATCTCATGGTTTCATTATCTTTTTTTCCTATTGTGTTTTAGCTGACACTTATTTCTGTTGTGACATATTATTTTATTCCTTCTACTGATGTTGGGCTTTGTTCTTTTTCCATTTCCTTTAGGTGTAATGTTCGATTGTTTGAGATTTTATTGTTTCTTGAATTAGGCGTAGAGAGCTAAAATTTACCACCTGTAAGTGCTTTGGCTATATATATCGAAGATTTCAGGGGCGCCTGAGTGGCTCAGTGGGTTAAAGCCTCTGTCTTTGGCTCAGGCCATAATCCCAGGGTCCTGGGATCGAGCCCTCCTCTGCTCAGCAGGGAGCCTGCTTCCTCCTCTGTCTCTGCCTGCCTCTCTGCCTATTTGTGATCTCTGTCTGTCAAATAAATAAATAAAATCTTAAAAAAAAAATTCAGATACTTTCCTTTTTCATATATCTCCACTACTTTTTGATTTTCTGCTTGATTTCTTTATTCGCCCATTGGCTATAACAGTATGTTGTTTAGCTTGAATGGGTCTATGTGTCTGTGTTTCTTGTGATTGATTTCTAGTTTTACACGGTCATGTTCACAAAAGATGCATGACAAATTTCAATCTTAAGTGTACTGACTTGTTTATGAACTAATATAAGATCTATCCTGGAAAATGTTCCATGTGTTCCTCAATATAATCTCTATTCTGTTTTTAGATGGAACTTCAGTGTGTATCTATTAAGTTCATTTGGTCTAATGTGTTGTTCAAATACATCATTTTTTTAAATTGATTTTTGTCTGGATTATCCACTACTGTAAGTAGGGTGTTTAAGTCTCCTACTATTATTGCACTTCTGTCAATTTCTCTCTTTGTGCCCATTAAATATTGCTTTATTTATATAAATACTTAATCTTTTTCTATTGCTTTTATTTGTGATTTTTTTTCCTTTTATAATTTTCTTTCAGCTATGGACTTTTCTACGTAAAGAATTTTTTTTCAGATTTTATTTATATGACGGAAAGAACAAGCAGGGGGAGCTGCAGGCAGAGGGAGAAGGAGAAGCAGGCTCTCTGCTGAGCAAGGAGCCTCACATGGGGCTCGATCCCAGGATCCTGAGATCATGACCTGAGCCAAAGGCAGGCACTTAACTGCCTGCCAGTTAATCACCCAGATTACACTAAAAGAATTATTTTTAACATTTTTTAAGGCTGATATAGTTGTGATTGATTCCTTGAACTCTTGTTTCAATTCTGAATGATAACCCTGTCAAGTGTAGTATTCTTGGTTGTAGGTTTTTGTTTTTGTTTTCATTTTCTTTCCTTTCAGCACTGAATATTTCAACCTATTCCCTTCTAAACTGCATTTTCTCCTCAAAATTAGGTGATACCGCATGGGGTTTCCCTTGTACATTACCTATTGCTTTTCTCTTGCTGCTTTTAAGATTCTCTATGATTACTGGCATTTTAATTGTTATGTGTTTTGGTGCCAACCTTCTTGGCTTCAACGTTTTAGGGGCTCTCTGATTCCTAGACCTAGATGTCTGTTTTTTTGCCCTGATAAGTGAATTTTCCAGCTATTTTTTCTTCAAATAAGTTTTTGGCCTCTTCTCTTTCTTCTCCTTCTGGGATTCCTATAATATGAAGTTCATTATGCTTGATGATTTCTCTGAGTTCCTTTAACTTATTTGCATTTGTTATATTTGCTGCCCAGCTTGGCTGCTTTCTATTACACTATCTTCCACATCACTTATCTGTTCTGCATCATCTCACTTGCTTAGGATTCCCTCTAGCATATTTTTCATTTGTTATTGAGTTCTTCAGCTCTTGATTTTTTTTTATATTTTTTAAATATCTTTGCTGAAATTCCGAGTTCACCCACTCTTCTCAAATCAGTATCAATTGTGATCATTGTTTAGACTCTTTCAGTCTTTTCACTTTTTAGTTTTTTTTTTCCCTGTGATTTTTTTTTTTTCTTCTTTCATTTGGGACATATTCCTCTGTCTCCTCATTTTGTCTAACTCTCTATATTTGTTTCTATATCTTAGGTCCACTATGTCCTCCTGGTCTTGAGAGTAGTGGCTTTGTGTAGTAGAGCTTCTGTGATACCTTATAATTCAATCCCCCAGTATCAAAAATGAGGAGATCCAGGGATGTCCCTTTTGTGGGCTGCATATAACACCCTGTTGTTGCTAACCTATGATTGATTGCTGTGGGAAAATTGGTGTTTGGGGCTGGGAATTGGCCAAGCTGGCTGCAGTGAACTTTCTCACCTGCTGTGGGCACACTGGTCAGAGTTTACTCCTTGCATTGCTGAAACCCAGAGACAGGTACCATGAGCTTGCTAGTGTGCAAGGCTGACCCAAATCCTGGCTGATTGTATTCAACATCTCTGACAGTTATTGGTGCACTGAAGGGTAGGGCTTGCTCCTTATTCAGCCAGCTAAGAGACTTGGCTGTAGGAAATGTGTGCATGCTGGCATATTGGGTTATCTTCCAACTCCCAGGGCAGGAATCATTTTGGAGGGGCACCAGTACCAGCTGGGGCTGCTCCTGGTGTGGTGAGGCAGGAACCACTTTGAAGGGTGACTTGCCAAGGCAGGCAGGTTGAGTGGGACAGAGCTGGAGGATAAATCAATGTAAACTGAAAATGTTAGAACTGCCTCCCACAAGCATCCAGCTATCTAGGCTGGGGGAGCACAGGAAAATAGCATACCTACTATTTTTCCCCCCAGGGTAATGTGCAGATCCCTGCCCCTTTGTCACTGTCCTAAAATTAGTCAGTAAATCTTCGCATGTATTCCAGGTACTTTCTCAGTTATTTATCATACTGGGGAGTCAGTTTCTTATTCCCCCCAGTTTCCTGAAGTTTAACCTTGCAGATTTTCAAGGCCTGATGTTATGGACTCACCTTCTCAGTGTTTGTCCCCAGGACATCTAGTATGGAATCTGATCCTTTCACTTCTTGGTGCTTGTGATAGATCTCCCATTTTTGGTCAATCATGCCAGGGTTTGGTTCCTGACCACATCTCTGCTCCTTTTATCCTTTTTGATGTGGTCTCTCTGTGAATAGTTGTAGAAGATCTGTTCTTCCAGTATTTGGGTCATTTTCAGAGGTAGTTGTAACACAGCAGTTGTTGTCTTGTTGTGTCCCTAGGACAAGGTAAGCTCAGGATCCTCCTACTCTGCCATCTTCCCTGCCCTCCTCTAAAATTTCTAGTATTTTCATCAGGGAGGTAGAAGTAAAACTTCTTCCTCAATCTGAAAATAAAATATTTAATTTTTTTTTTGAAATAAAGGAATAAAAAAAAAAGATAGTTCTCATCAGCTAGTTCTTTTCACAATAATTATACTTAAAACCCATTTCCAAATGAAGTGACTTATTTCTCAGTCACAATCTGTGGGTCTCCCAAGTTAGGCTAATCTAGGCAAGGCTTAATTGGACTTTGCTTCAGTATGGGGTTGGATTCAAATCTGTTCTACATCTCTCTCTTCTTTGGACCAGTAATAAATATATATTTAAGGCATGTTCTTTTCATACTGAAATACAGGAGTGTAAGTTCGCAAGTCAGACAACGTAAGCATAGTCCAAACATCATACCATGTCTGTCATAATCTAATAGCCAAGTTGTCAAAACAAGTCAAGAAGTAGGAAAGTACGTTGAACTAAGTTTGGGATTAGGAGAATATGTAAATTACTATATGAACAAACCTGTGGATAACCAACCCTGTTTTCAAGGAAAGAAGAGCAAGAGGGATTGTTTCCAGGGATTTGATATTGGTTAAACTTGTATTTAAGAGGCTTAGACACATATAATTAAGGTGTTTTCTGTTTTCAGACAGAAAATGAGAATATCTTCTCCCTTCAAGGCTCTTGGCTCACATTCTCTTTGCTCCACTATAAATATTTGGGGCCATAAAATCATCCTTGATTCATACTTCAGGCCCTATAAGCTTGAATGGAACAGCTTCTATTCTTTTGTAAAAAGTACTCTTCAATATTCTGGCTTCTTCCTATCATTCCTCACACCATGAAACTAAACCATATAATTACCAGAAATCTCTAAATTGCCATATTCAAAGCAGTAGTATTGCTTTAAATCTGTGTACTCAAAGTTTAATGAGTTATTATTTTATATACCATAAACTGGTAAAAGGGAGAGATAAAAGATTGAACAATACTCATGATCCCTGCTCTTATGGAAAGTAAATATATTGGGGAATAGGTATAGACAGGCTATTATATAAAAATTTGTGTGATGGATAAGCACAGCATGATAGGTAATGGAAGAAAGGCATAAAAAAAATTAACTCCTGGCTTTTAGAAGTGATATTAAATTGATACCCCAAAAGTCGGAGAAAGATAGGATGTGTAAATGTGTGTGGGTTAGGATTCTCTAAGCCAAAGAACCTGTATGTACTGAACTCAATGAACATTGAAAGTTTGAGTAGATTAAAACTGTAATAAATTTGTTGAATCAATTCATTCTTCCACTTAAAAAATATTTACTGATTTCCTACAATGTTCTAGGTATATTTCTAGTTGTGAGAATTCAAATGAACAGAAAGAAGAGATAAAATATTGTGTGAGACAATTCAAAAATTCAAACAGGAAAAACAATGTAAGATATCAGTAAGAGACAGTTTTCATTTTAGTTAACTTGGCCAAGGAAAGGCTAAGAGGGTGACAAAATAGATGAAGAAGCAGGCATACAAAAAACTAGTTCTCTAGGAATAGGGAAGAATGAGTAAAAAGCCTTGAAGTGGAATAGTAGTTGGTACATTCCAGGAAAAGTTAAGAAGACTATATAACTAAAGTATATGAGCAGAAGAGTGAGGTACTTTGATCTATGTTTTAACAAGATCACTCAGAGAGCCTGGTGGAGAATAGGCTGTAAGGAAGTGTGTCAGGTATATGTTGTAACAATCTGAAAATATCAGAGGCTTTTACAATTATGTATTACCCGATGTAAATGTTCCTGGATGTTTTCTTAGATCACTGTCTTATGATTCGTGACATATGGATCCATATTCCTTCCATCTTGTGATACCATGGTCTTCCACAATAGATCTCCATGGCTTCAGGGGAAGGGAACATGAAAAATGAGTAATGCATAATCAATAACCTCAGTTCAAAAATAGGACCCAATCAGTTGCCTTCCATTGGCTAGAATTATCCACATAGTTCCAGCTATGTCCTAGAAGTCTGGGAATTTTAGTCCTTGATCTCGCACCTATGCTCAAGTCAAATATAAGCCTAGTAATTTCTGCTAAAGGAACCGAGAACAAAGGCCGAAAAAACAGTTTTGAAGCTACTATAATAATAGATGTGATGTTAGGTAGGGATTAGGCTAGAAGCCTAAGAATGGAAGCAACTATAATCTAGATACATTTTGAATATAGCACTGATAGAATATGTTAATGGATTAGATGTGGAGTAAAAAATAATTTAAAGATGGGGTAGAGAGGAATAAATGAGGAAAAGTACAGAAGTAACTAGGAGATAAGGAATTCCAATTTGGCATGCTAAATCTGATTTGCCCAGATGATATTTCAGGACAGATAAACACCATGAAGTTGGTCTGAGTTTGCAGTACATGGGGCAGGTCTTGGATGGATATAAATATTTAGCCATGTTTATTCATAGTATTAGAAGCCATGTATCTTGAGAAAGTCACTGAAGAAAGTATAGTGGGAGACAAATAAGTGTTCAAAAAGGATCTGGGAAAAGGAAGAATCAACATAGTAAACAGGAGAAAACTATTGAGGTGAGAAAAAATAGGAGATGTGATATTCTAGAAGTCAAATGAAAGTATTCCAAAGAAAATAGACAAATCATGTTCATTGCTGCTGATAGGTTCAATAAAAGGAGGCCTAGGAATTAGCTGCCAGATTTAGCTAGATGGAGGTCATTGATATTTTATTCTGGCAGAATGGTGGGTATAACTGCCTGATTAGAGTGAGTTTAAAAGAGGAGAAACACTGGAGATAGTGAATGAGGACATCTCTTTTGGTGAGTTTTGTTATAAAGAGAAAATAGAGAAAGAGCCAAGTAGTTCGAAGGCAAAGTAAAAAGAAGTATTTATTTTTAAGTAAACTATGGGGCAAATAAGCCCATGTTTGTTATTGCTAGAAATTGTCCAGAATGAAGAGAAAATGTTTATCATTGAGAAGAGTGAGGAGAGAATGTTGGAGACACTTCATTACACCAGAGGGTATGAGATCTAATGAACAAGCAAAGGGTTTGGCCTTAGTTAAAGCATCACTCATAGAAAGGTAGTGGGTAGGTAAATAAATATGGCAGTGGGAGTCTCTGGAAGTGCTCTTCTGTTATATGTGAGCATGAGTTGTTGGAAGTTAGGCAAACAGGAGTAGGCAAGAAATAGTCATTTAGGAATGTGAGAGAATGAAAGTACTAGGCGAAAGTGGTAGGACTGCCTGACAGTATTAAGGGCCTACTAGATTTTACTAAGGTTGTGGCTTTGCCAGTTAAGTGCCACAAGGAGAGAAATGTCAAGAGAAATGAGGGTGAAGGGAGTAATTATAATAATAAGCCATGGAATTAAGCTGGATAAGATAAATTAGGGCTGAAGGGTGTGAAGAAAAGTAAAATCTGGTGGGATGTTTGAACTTGTCTGAAGAACTGTTGGAATTGAGGAACTAGCTGTAAAGGTGGGCCATGGTGGATGCAAGAGTAAAAGGCTTCAAACTGATATTATGGGAGGAGTTGGGTTATTGGTAATGACATGATCTAGCATAGGACCTTGAGAGTGGGTGACTGAGGAAGACTGAGACCAAAATCATTGAAAGGGTAGAGGCTGAGGAAAGGAGAGGCCAGGGTATTGGAAGAATCCTCTCAGACTACACGACCGTGAAATCCTCAAGAATTATACTGGAAGAATTGAAGAAATGAGACCAAGCTTACAAATTAATCCTTTCATCAGAGAGGGAGAGAGACCCACACCATCTGTAAAGGACTGCAACTTGAAGGGTCCTGAGTGAGATAGATGAGCAGATACTCAAAACTGGGTGTTTTCTGAGAAGTGGGAGTGAAAACAGTCTGGTAGCAGAGCAAGGAAAAGATGCAACACAACTTCATGCCCAGTGATAAAATGAGTATGGGAAAGAAGTGAGGTATCACTATTCGGGATGAACAATTTACCGTCTCTTACTCAGTCCAACTTTTAAGTAAAACTGAGGTAGTAGGAGAGAGTTCAGGAGTTGTTGTCAAGATTTACTTAGCATTTGTTTAAGTGGTTTCAAATAATTAAGATGAAGTTCTCAGACACTTTAATAGTGATTGTTGTGTATTATCTGAAAAAGAAAAGAAATTTAAATTCTACCTCAGCTTCTTCCCATTTATGCAATATTAGGCAAGTTATTAAATCTTAAAAATAGATGCATTTATAATATCTATTTTACAGAGCAGATAAGGGAAATAAGTTCTTATTTCATATGTGATTTGGATTATTAGTAAATTTTGTCACTTAATATATATAACAAATAAAGCATGTGTTTTAATTAGATACCATAATACAGTTTATTAAAATCTAGCAGCTTACATGGAACTCTCAGTGGGGGGCATCCATGGCAATTTGGAATATAAGAATATTCAAAACAGTAATGTTGAAACTATCACAAAAGCATTTCTGGCTGAAATCATTCTTGTCTAAATTAGATGAGCTATAAGTCAAATCATTTTCTACTCGGGGTCTTACTTCAGTGAAACTTTTTTGCACCCCCTGATCCATGTGCCTAAACAGTAACTGACATAATAAAGAACATTTTAAGTGATGTAAATTCATTTTTCATCTGGATTAAATCCTTTTGAGTTCCAGAATAAACAACTACTTTCTTCTAACAAGAAATTACACCTTAAAAATGTCCTTCAGGCTGTTTGCCCTACAGTCAGTTCTCCTATGTCCTCTAGATGTCCTTTTGCTCTATATGCTTAAATGCTTATGACACCAACACTGTGAAAACCCTTTCTTATTCAGGAATCAAATGTTAAGGATATGAAGACTCAAGAGTTCAGGGGAGGTTTTTGAGGAGATATTTGACAGCACATCAACACTGGCCTGCAGTGCAACAGAGCAATATAGGGTCTGTCCTTGTTTTTGGACTGAAACTTCAACATTGTACATTTGAGGAAGACTGAGACCTCTTTGAATTTTGAAGTAACAAAAATAACTGTTATGACAAAAATATAATGGCTAAATAAAATAACAAAGCTATTCTGAAGAAATAGCTTTCATTTCTCAAAGTAATCCTGTGAAAATTAGAGGTGAATTCCTTAAGACCACAGATATTTCTCTCATTATTGCTTTGTAATTTAGCTATCCTGCCTGGAATTCATACACAAGGATGTGAGATATGGATAATGTTGATCTTTAGCATTCAATAATCACATTTATTATCAGATAACATTATTTGTGCCTTATATTTTAAAGTGGCACAGAAAGTACTGAGTAAAATAATTCATCAGAAGTGTTGACAAGATTTTTAATTCCTTCTGTTTCCTTTGATATTTTTCTTAAATAGAATATGTAAGCAATGCAACCCATAAGTAAAACACATCTCAGTTTGTTTATTCTGCTTTTTATTGCACATTTGAAAATTAATAATTCAATGTTCTAATATTAGCTGTCATCTTAGCTGTGATAAAATTAATAATTCATCAAAATATCAAACAAATGGTGCTTTTTTTGTTCTAGATAAGAAATAGTTCTTTCAGCTTTGAGGAAACCATGTTTGATTTTTTTTTTTAATTTTGGGTCCTATAATAGTTAAGCATTTAAGTTATAATTGTAATGTGTTCATCTTAAATATAGAAATTAGCATATATCACAATCGGTGATTAAAAAAAAACAAAACACTTCATTTTATACTTGGTTATTCCTACCCTAGCTTATTTCTTAGCAGATGATCATTCCAGTAATTCCAGTACAGAATTCACACTGTAAAATAAAGACCCCAAATAATAATTCCAATACAAGAGGTGCTTTCAGGGTAATGATGTATCCTGGCTAAGTAGACAGTCCCACTATTACTCTTAGTACAAACAGTAAACATTATTAAGAGTACCCCCTTTAGCTATTGTGTATTTAGGTTTTGATGACAGTGTGGTTACCCTACCTATAGACCACACTTTGGGAAATGCATACTCTTTGCCTCTTGGTGATTGTCAGATTAGCAATAAACTTATATACCTTGAAAGTGTTGTCTTTTTCCAGGGATCCTCCCTTCTTTCTGGTTACACTTGCTCCCATCCAGGTTGCTGTGTTCCTTCTCTTTAAAACATTCAAACCTCTTTGGTTGTGTTTGGGTTATTCAAATAAACATGTCCTGCATGCACTGTGAAGTCACTAGCATCCACACTAAAACATGGATTTTTTGCAGCCTGTAAACCTAGAATTTTTCATACTTTTAATCTGCTATGTGCAAAAGATCCTTATAAATCTGTCAATAGAAACAAAATAAGATGACATGTTTAAAAGCCTATCTTTTCCTCCTACTTTTCACAAAGTAAATGGGTATCTTTACAGTGAAGAGAAGCAGTGCTAAAAGTTTTCCCTCATTTGATAAAATTTATTATAAGAATTCATTTATCACAAGTTTTTATGTAAGGATTTTATTTCAAAAAAGACTGAGCAAAAATAATGAATACTGTTATGCTGGAAATAAAAATAAATAAATAAATTAAAAAAATAAATAAATAAATAAATAAATATGGATTTTAAATAAAGATACAAATTAGATACAAAAAAAAAAAAAAAAAAAAAAAAAAAAAAAAAGACTGAGTCCCCAACTTACAGAAGGTAAGGTGTTAGGCCCCATTGGTGCCATAAAAGGAAAATGTAGTCCAATCTCTTAACATAATCTAGTATAGCAAATAAACAAATATTTGTTTAAATTGTGGTATACTATGGAATCATGTGGAAAATGCTATGGGAACACATAAGATGGTTAACTCATTTAATTTTTATTCCATCTAGATAATGGAAAATTATGTCAGGGGATCCACTAACAACCAATTCCAGTTGAGGAGAGTAGTGCTATATTACAATAAAATTTCTCATGAAGTTTTATTCAACCCACATTTGTTGAATAAGGACCTATAATGTGCAAAGTACTTGGTTCTGAAGATGATAGTATAATATTGCATCCTCTGCCCATAAAAGAAAGCTTAGAGGTGGCATATAATATACAAAGTAGAAGGTAGTTTGTATAAAAAGAAGAGCTTTGTTAACAAGTAAGATTTGAGACAAATTTCTTGTGGGCTAGGGAAAAAAAGTAACTTTCTAGAATAATGGCCATTATAGTCTAGCTTAAAAGTTCAATTAACTAAGATGTTAATAAAGAAAAATATGCTCAGACAAGTATAATTTTCTCTTCAAAATATCTCATAAATGTTCTGACAAAGATAGGATTTGTTCATTTCTTCTGGTATCTTGGTTTTTATTTATTTGATACAGATTAGAATATGGTTCTACTCCCAATTCATTTTATTTAGGACCCCCAAAATCTGCCCCTCTGGGTCTCATGCACATATTTTATAATGTGACAATTCCTATTTAACTACATAACCCTTCAGAAACAGTCTTCATTGTCTGATATGCTCTGTCATCTCACATTAGATGGCAAGAACCTAGACAGCAGAGACCTCCGTATTTCTTTACCCATAGGTAGTCTTCAATGGATTAAACCGACTTTCTATTGCCTAGAACTGATTGGAAAAATTGAAGGGTTTCAATCTGAAGTCAGAAACTATAGAAAAATAATAAATAGGTGTACTAATCAAAGATTTTTGTGTTACAGTATGGCAGTGCTAAGATCTGAATTTTTATGTCCCCCTCCAAATCATATTAAAATCCAAACCCAGTGTGAGAGAGCTTTGGGAGGTGATTAGGTCATGGAAGCAGAGGCCTCGTGAATGAAATTAGTGTCCTTATAAAAGAGATCACAGAGGTCTACCGCTTTCCAGCAGGATAGAGCTATATAGCCTGGAAGAAGGTCCTCACCTGATCATGCTGGCATCCTGATCTCAGACTTCCAGCCTCCAGAACTGTGAGAAATAGGTTTCTGCTTTCTAGAAGCTACCCACTCTGTGACATTTTGTTACAGAAGTCTGAACACACTAAGACAGGTACCTTGGAGCACACATGAGCTACAGAGATGAATTAAGATGTAAGTAAACCAAACAATTATAGTTCATTCTAAGAACCGCATTTCAAGTTACATTAGGTTAAAAATTGAACAAAATCCCACTTTACATTCTTAATCCCGTGAAACATCCTCATAGGTATCTTTCTCTTCTGATGCAAAAAAAAAAAAAAAAAAAAAATAGAAGCTAAAACGAGGAAAGAACTTAATAACTAATACAGCATGATTGAAAAACATTTGTCTTAGGGAGACAAGAACATTGCACATGTTTGTTACGTAGCTTAAGTTCTCAGGACTACTAGTCAGAATTATTCTCTCCTGTATATCTTCAGGGCATATGCTAAACCATAATATTTGAAACTGGCAAATCACATTTGCTCAGGAAATTTTAAAATTGCAAACTTTTTGATCCACTTTTTCTTCTATCAACCATATATATTTGAGCTTCATTTTTTTGTTAGTATCAAAATCTATCGATTCACAAGATAAATATTGACCTGACCTTGCCTTCACCTCAGTTTATATCTACTTCTTAAGTCAATAAATCTAGAAACTGATCTGACAGCAGTCAATATTAGTTTAAAATTCTTAAAATAGCAGCTTTGCTATAAGGTAATAATTCAGTATTTTATAGATTCTGCTCAAAGAAGTGAAAAGGCAATGTAACTTACCAGTGTGCTACATAAAGCTATTTCTGTGTCATTTGGTTTCAAATGCAAGAACCTCATTCATGCCAAAGAACATCTCTACTTTAATGCCTATATAACTTGTAATCTCTGACCCAAAGTATTTAAAATACTTTATCCCACTTGCTAGTGGCAATTGAATATTAGTGTCTTGCTTTGATTCTAATTATAATTAAGCTTTGTAATTATTCTTCAAATGACTGATGCTTTCTGTTGGGCTCAGTTCCCTCTGGACTGAATTTTACCTGGAGGTGTAATAAATATAGTCAACAGCCATACTGGAGTTTGGAAGTTAAAGGCAATAATACATTTGTTACCTCATTAATCAGCTTGTTTTTATCTTTTCAAAGTCTAGGAGAAATAAAACCATGGGTCAAGATTTGCATATATTTATACTATAGATAAAGGAGGTAAGCTTAGGGGCCTGGTTGTAACCAAAGCAATGTATTCTACAATTTATTACCTTTTTTTTTCCTTTTCTTTTTTTTGAAGGCCACGACACTCATCTTTTACTTATGCTATTTCCCAGTGCTTTGGGGGATGGATAACATACTCATATTTCAGAATTCCATAATGAAATCTCCCAAAATGCATTTAAAGAAAAGTTAAATTTAATTTTCCATGAAAGTAACAAATAAGGAAATTTCATTTTGGAAATAGCCTATACCCAGTTATGTTCTAAGAAAGAAGTTGAACTGATATGAAAATGTTCTTAATCAGACAATCATTTAGAGCTTGCATTTAAATGCATAGGAATAAATGACGGGATTAAAGCAAAAAACGTGTTCTCCTTTGTAGAACTTTCCAAAGTGTAATGTGAAACAAAAGTTAACCTTATTCTTTGTGAATGGCCATCTAACTAGAGGAAAATCATGCACATTGGCCAAAGCATACAGGGAGATGCAGGGGAGATACAAATGCTTCAGGAGATACTGACATCACAGTATTGAAATCACATCAGAAAACCTTGTGAGTGCAGACTTAACAGACCCTCCAGTAAGTTAGTTTGAGGGTAGTATCCTATCTTGTTTATATTACGATTTTACATGTATGTAACATACTTTGTATATATGTAGTTCTGAAATTCAGTTACTGTGACAAACTCATGCAAATGATTTTTATTCCATGCAAATTTAGAAGAGACTTAGTAAATACAGCAACCAACTATATGTCTTGATCATGACATGACATGATTTGCCACATAATATGATTAGAGCCAGGGTCATCAAGAAAAGCCTCGTGGATAATTAGAATGATAAGGTTAGTATTATTATTTCATTTATTAACTTTTAATTCCATTGTTCGTACAAGTTGCTATTTCATTTTATCCTGTACTGTTTCTTATAATCTTTTCCAGCTCTGTAATTGTGTGTTTATCCTGAATTTAGCATTATAAAAATATTAATACCTAATTGAAAAGAGAATTTCAACAAGGTGTTTTGAAATTATCAGTTACATAACTGTTTTGAATTGCATTTTGGTAAGTTTTGACAGTAATACGAAAAGTAAGAAAAAAATCCTAATCCCTATCCAAAGGATCTTTTAAAAAAGTTCAAGGGACCTCTTCATGTAATTATTCAGCTCCCTCTCCTCTCATATCTAAGAAACTGAAAATGGTTAGAGAGAGACCATTATTTCCAGAGAACTGGCATTTGAAATTCAACAAAATGTATTCTCCCCTTACCTAGAATTCTTTATATTTTTTGTACTTAGTTTTGGTTAACAGAGTGCTGCTTACAGTATCTCTCATTTGTGTAAGTGAAAAATAACTATGTTTTTATTACTTAAAATATTACAAAAAGGGACAATATGCTAAAAATATGCAGTGAACAAATATCATCTGTACAGACTGGAAGAGAACCTTCATAAATTAACCTTATTAGTGCATTACTGTAAGCGAATGCCAAAAAAGCTCCTAATTTGCATTAAGATAGATTTTTCAGGTTGGCTGCATGATTTAATTAAAGAAAAGATTAAGAATCATTAAACAAGCTGCTCTACCTTGCAATAACAGAATTCATATCTGATTCAGGTTAACGAAAACACAGATGGTGATTCAGTAACTGTTGAGTTGCTGTAACAGAATGAAAATGATCCCATTAGTTCTCTGGAAATGTGAGGGAATTTGGAAATTAGTATGCAGATACATTGTATGGTGCTAGACAGCTTGGTCTGCTCGGATCATCGCTGATTATACTTTGTTTGGGTTGGCAACACTGAACTTAATAAATGAAAAAATGTTCCAGTATACCACAGTTGGAAACTGTTCAAGGTTGAAATAGGTGTGCAGGCTTTCAAAAGGAGAGAGTTAAGTAAACAAATGTCAATCAAGTCAGAGCTGGCAACTTTTTTTTTTTTTCCTTAAAAGAATATGTCTGTTCTTGAGAAGCAAGTGTCATAAAAATGGAAACCCTTTACTGGATACATATGTCTGTGTGGTATTTATTATTACAAAAGTATTTTAAATGCATAGTATCACTTTTGGAGAGATGTGCAAGCGTTTTAATAGCTTTTTTTCTGGCAGAAATAGAAAAATTCAGTCACTATGAGGATTATTTTTCACAAAAAGAAATCAATATAATTCTGATGGAAAATGTTATGACAGGATAAAAAAAAAAGTGTAAGTATAATGGCTATTGAAAGTTTAAAGGTGTCAATAAGGACCACAAAGTAATCCTCAAGGAGCCTTCTGGGAAAGAACAACTTAAACAAGTAGCATAGTCAATCACAGCAGCTGACAGCAATAGCCATTGCCTCCAAGAGCTCAACTACACACACAGCTTCCATTTTTAACACCTGGTTCATGCGATCAGTCTGGGTGCTCTGTGTCTGACCCTTTGAAACAAATCTCAGTGACAGTGCAAAAGCCCATTTGGACACAGCGTTCAAGTCGAAATATCCTATTCTGCAAACTTGTTACAATAAAAATGGAGGTGCAGGGTTCTAGATTAAAATCTTCCCAGAGTATTGAACTGCACCCAAAACTTTGCATATGCAAATCATCTTAAAACATTAAAAAATGACATCAAATAGTAAGGGACATCCCACACTTTTAATGTGATAATACCAATCTTACAGACATGACCCCCTTTTCAGAATTAGCACAGGGCTTTTCTTTGTCCATTACTATTTATTTCATTAAACTTCTAAAGAGATTTATATTACTACTTTTTTTTCTAAAAATTAAAGCTTGTACTGTGATAGACTGTAAACTATAACACTTGCCAGTATTCGAAGTATGCATATTATAAACATGAGTGTCTTAGTTACACGTGACATCCCCTCTTGTCCCCTCCCAGTTATAAGCCCTTTTTATGGCTTTCAAACTAGAGCTATAAAGAAATCATACTAAGAAGAAACGCTACAAAATACTCCTTACACAATGCAGATACAAAATCAGTATCTGTGCTTATAAAGGCCTTGTTACACCTCCATTCCTTTCAATGGCAACTTTATCTGCTTGGTATTAAAAAAAAAAAAGAATCCTGTAATTTATAATTTCCCCACAGAATCTATACATACTTAATATGCAATGCATCAAGAAAGATACTGGGTATATGAATTGTACATGCAATGTACAGTACTATTAAGTTGAGATGCTTAGGAAAAAAACTGATCAAGTAGCTATTTGCCTCTACATTATAGTATTGTCATTGTTACAGATCTAACGTACAGTGATCTTTTTAGAAACGTTTACACATGATTATCTGAAGATTGGCATTCAGTCTCCTCCTACAATGTTCAATAAGAATTTCAAGTAGACTTTTTTTCTCCCCTTGTATAATGCCAGTTTTATTTCCCTGTCTGAATATTCTGTAGAAAGATTAGATTTTTGAAAAGCTGATACATGGCAATTTCTAAAATGCTAAAATGACTTAACTCGTTTCCTTTAAAACAAGAACCTATGCTGTTGCAAATTGGCAGTTAAATTGTTAATCTGTTTATAGGTGTTGCAGTATTAGCACTATAGTAACTTGGGGGAAAGTTGATCTACATATATAAAATAAGAACTAAGCTGGCTTATTTTCTAAAAAGCTTCATCATATGGGCGCCTGGGTGGCTCAGTCAGCTAAGCATTTGCATTCAGCTCATATCATGGTCGTGGGGTCCTGGAATCTAGTCCCATGTCGGGCTTCCTGCTCTGGGGTGGTAGTCCGCTACTCTGCCCCTTGCCTGACTCATGCACATTCTCTCTCTCTATTTAAATAAATAAAATCTTTAAACAAGTATAAAAAGTTTTATCCTAGGATTCTTTCTAATAAAAAAGTTAATTCCTGGTGGCTATAATTTATTTACTTTATAGAAGTAATTAATTTCTGGTGGCTGTAATTTATTTACTTTACAGAATATTTTACAGAATAATTTTACAGAATATTTTACAGAATAATTTTACAGAATACTTTATAGAATAATTTTACAGAATATTTTACAGAATAATTTACAGCAAATATTTACAAACATTTTAGGTAAACTTTCCCATATGACAAAGTTGAGTAAATATATAGTATAAATCAAATTTTACATATCATTTTTCTTAAAAGGCCAATAAAATTAAAATTTAAATATCAAATCTGTGAAAAAGAGTGAGACTCAAATTTGCCTTTACTTGCTGTGCATTTACTCACCATTTAAGTCAACATTTTAAAATTCTTTCCTTTATTCCACAAGGTACATTAGCAAACTTTAGTGGTGCTTCTGTTACTGCTTTCATTTCACCAATTATCAACCTGAAATTTAATCAAAAGTTTTCATGCTAAGCAAGATTTGAACATGGGTCTTCTGCTACCAAATTCTGTTATGTTCCCTTCAGTAAATGTTAACCTAACTAATGTAGTAATTGTAACCTTTGTTCTACTCTTGACTCGCTGGAGCCATTTAGTTGTTAATGATGCAGGTAAGGGGCATTTCTGTATTCAATTTGTACTGTGCCAAATTGATTTCAACTTGTTGACATATTGCCTTGGAAAGTGTCCTGTAACTGGTTTATGCCGCGTGTGGTCTATTTTCCCAACAAGGTACAATAGATCTAAGTACTGATCTTGGTCACCACTGTGTTCAAGATGAAGAGTAAATGCCTCTGGCACAAGCATCAAAATCCATATATAATAGGAATCAAAGTTTCCCTTGGAGAGAGCCCTTATTCACAACCAATAAAATAAGGAATATATTCACTTATCAGTTCCTAATGGAACCAGTTGTTTCCATTAGCTGGTGTGAAGAATTTCTGGAGAGAAAGCAAGACTGTTCCGAGGAAAGA
Source organism: Mustela erminea (assembly GCF_009829155.1). NCBI lineage: Eukaryota > Metazoa > Chordata > Mammalia > Carnivora > Mustelidae > Mustela > Mustela erminea. The sequence goes on from NC_045621.1 coordinate 85,075,435, forward strand.
AGGCCCTGAGCTACTAATTATTTGGCAGCTAAGTTAATCTGCCTATCTGCCCTGGAAGAAACTCTGTTCTTGTTCTGTCCAGAGTAGAGCCACTGTTCTATATGTTCTACTTAAGACTGTTCTGTTCTTAAATAGAAGGAATTTCATCTACCACAGAGGCAAAGTCTAAAAAAATTAGTGGATGGAGGAGAAAGTGTCAAATTACAAACTGCACTATCCACATGAGAAATAAAAGCAGAGGAAGGGAAGGAGCTTAATGGAGGAGGAGGAGGAATGAGAAAGAAGGGATAGGGAGGGGAGGGAAAGGAGAAAAGGGGGAGAGGAGGGAAGGAGGAGGAGGAGGAAGGGGAGGAGGGGAGAAATCACAGCGCAAACAAAAAGTGATTAGAAAAAAAGCCTCCGAAAGAGGAAGTGGGAACAGGTTGTGAAAAGACAAATGGGAAAACCCTGGTGATCCGTACACCAAACCCAACTTGTCACGAATGCAGAATTTATTCTTCCCCTTTCCCCAGTCAATATCCTACCCCATTCCTCTATCTTCCCATGGAAACACATGGGCTTAAATATCGATACTCCTTCCCTGATGGGGTTCTCATTTACTCCCCAGCCCACAGCTCCACCTTTGGAGACAAGATGTGAGAGCATGGTGATGAGGTCAGCACCATCACCTGACTACCAAGGTCAATGAAATAAACTGCAGTAATCCCTACAGGCAGACTAGAAGTATATCAGAGATCTCGGCGAAACCCGTGCATGTCTATTACCAAAATTAACAAATCCACTACTTTGGTTGTATAGGTCATCTTATATTAAACTATAATTTCCTCAGAGGTCAAGAAAGGATATTGATCTGTAAAAAAACAAATCTAGCAAATGTAAATTCTTGTCTTCATGCATATATTTAGGTTACTTCTGTAGGTAGCACCCCAAAGGACCAGAGGTTCAGCAGTTCTTATCCCTGATGCTTTATACATTATTCTACACACTTACTGATCAATAGCCCCTGGCCACCATACTCCCTTCAAAATAGACAACCCCACAGAATCCACAGAAGTGATTCCTCAGTGAAGTCTCCCAGCCTAATGTTGTGCTTCCTGCATTGTCATATATGATGGTTAGGTTACGTAAATGTGACCTCAAAATGAAAGCAAATGAATATTAAAGACTATGGAATTTGGCATGCTATCTATAAGATACTGGTGTAATAAAATACATAAAATATTAAGCATTCAATACATATTAGCTATCATTACAGTTTTTATTATTTAGGAAATGTGTAGGAGGAATGATGTAGAATGATATGAGGAATCTTATGGATCAATATGTGAAAGTTAGCATTTTAGACATGAAAACTCTCCTTTTCCTCCCCCAAGGGCAGCCCATCTTTTTCTGTACTCTCCCAGAAGTACATCTGAATGGCAAGTCAAGAGTTTTTACAATGTCAAAATGGGAAAATGATCATATTCTCTTTAGCCTGCTTTGCATCTGGAGAAATAAGAAGTGGATTTTAGTGGTACACAACTATTTTGAAAGATTCAGATATCTGCATCAGTCATTTTCTGGGATGGAATTGGATTCATTTTTCATGAACACTGAGTAATTCCATACAAGCCATTAGTTTCATTATTTGGTTCTCCTTACTACACATCATGGCACTAAATACTATGGAACATAAAAATAAAATTGGAGAAATTAGAAAAATACTTTCCAGAGACATTGTTTGAACTGGGGAATAACTGTTGTTAACTGTTTACATCTAAGTAAAGAACTAGCAACTTCCAGTGACAGCTCTACTTAATATAGAATACAACTTTATGTCCTAAAGATTTACAGCACCTTTGGCAATATGATCATTGTACTTTCACATAAGATGTCTCCCTACCATTGTAAAGTGCTTTAAGGGTAGGTTAATTTATCCTAATACATAATGGAGAATGTTATAGAAATTGATAGATTTAGAAAAAGATTGAAAGAATTAAGCTGTACAGCACCGTTTCACATACTCTAAAGCACAGCTCTTGGTCCATAGCAGGTACTCACTAAAAATGTATTGATTATTAAACTACTGCTTATGCTTTAAAACTCCTAAATGTGACTAATATTAAAAAAATATGTAGGGGAGCCTGGGTGGCTCAGTGGGTGAAAGCCTCTGCCTTTGGCTCAGGTCATGATCCCAGGGTCCTGGGATTGAACCCCACATCGGGCTCTCTGCTCAGCAAGAAGCTTGCTTCTACCTCTCTTTCTACCTGCCTCTCTGCCTACTTGTGATCTCTGTCAAATAAATAAATAAAATCTTTAAATAAAAATCTAATAAAAATAGATTAATGAAAACTAAGGAAAGCAATTTTTTCATACAGGTTTGTTTTGAAATTTGCAGCATATACTCAGAATTTCAAATCTTCTATGAATTTGAATATCATTTGGTGCAATCCATTTTATAGATGACTACATAGAAATCTGGACAGATTTTGGTGGATTTTTGAAAAAACATATAATTATTAAGATGAAAACTAAAGTTACAGGAACTTACATAGCCAGATCAAAGGTCAAAATAACAGTTTGATGTAGGCAGAGACATCATCATGTTTGGAATGGTTTCCAGGACCCAGTTACCAGATTCTGGAGACTCACCTCTTCTTTGGGATTCAAAACAGAGTCAAGAGTTCACAATGAAGATAGTATTTTATAGTGCATCTTAAAGCTCTGCTAAACTCCCATTAAACACTTCCGGGAATTGGGTTGGGTATATTGCCTAAGGCCTAGTAAGACCTTATTTACATAGGGGTCCTTCTTCAAGAGAGCCAGAATACTGATGCTTGTAGCTGTTTAATAACTGTATTCACCTTTGCAGTCAAGGTTTGTGACTCTGCATGGGTTGGGGCTGTGCTTCCACTGTGTTCCTGGGCCAGAGAATGGGGGTATTCCAATGTACCCAGTGGGGTCCACATGAAGAAGAGGACCCACACATGGCCCTTGGGATTTCTGTTGAAGATCAGGGCAAGTCATGGCAGGGCATTGACTCCAGTCTGGGGAGTTTGGGAGCAGTGGACTTTGGAAGACTAGGAGGGGAGAAGTAGTGTCAGTCAGAGGAATAAAGATACACTATCCATGCCACGAAATATTGTCGGGAAACACTGCAGGGCAGGAAGAACTAATAAATGTGCCCATAAAATGACCATCAGCTTTAAAAATCTGCCCACCAGAGGGTCTCAATGTTGATAGACAATGGCACCTGCCACATGGGACTACACTGTTCCCCAGAATATCTTGCATCTCATTTTGACCTATGAGGGGTCAGAAGTAACAGAATGCTAGTAGAGAAGGAGAAATGGATGGCAGGGGAAAACCAACAAGAAGCCCATGCTGCCCTACTTTTTTCCTTTTGCCACAAGTAAACCCTGGCCTGGGGAAGAGAAGATTTAGTGCTAGATCAATTTAAGAATCAGAATTATTACAAAGAATGAGTGTTCTATTTTCTGATTTGAGAGTGGGTTTGTGACTTAAAGCACCCAGAGGACTTTTATTATCAGTGAATACCCAGAGGAGAAATGGACTTGCTGAAACTTCTCTAGTGATGGGGAAAGGCTTTCTCAGACTAAATAAATTTTAAAGTGATAGTGGCAGCCAAAAATAAAGTATTTTTCTTATGTTTCAAAGATTCTGCATGAGCTTAGAGAACTGTTTACTAATGTAATTACTAAGTGTATAGAAAAATACACATCACATTTATTGATACAGTATTAAGCCATAAAACATTTTCAAAATAATTCAATAAGTTTTGCCATAAGACTAGAAACTATTTTCAGGTTCTTCTATCCCTTTAGCTTGTAGGAATCAATACAACTACATATTAAATTTTTTTAGAGCAGTGATTCTCAGTTGGGGGGGATTTTATCTTCAGGAAATATTTTGCAATGTCTGGAGGCATTTTGGGTTGTCTCAGCTAGGGGTTGCTGCTTAGATCTAGTGAACCGAGACCAGGGATGCTATAAAACATCCTATAATGTATGAGGCAGCCCCTTTGACAAAGAATTATTCAACCCCAAATGTCAATAGTTTCATGATTGACTTTGAACATAATTAGATAGGTATTGTAAGTTAGCCAGCAAGGCTGAGAAAAGACACCTAGCATAGCTCAGATATTTAACAGATGAAATCCAAATAACCAATACACTGTCTCCCCACATTCTCACTAACTACTTGTTGTCAGTTCCATCTTGTAGCACTTTCTTTGATCTATTCTTCTACCTTAGCACTCACTGAAGACTTCCCTATTCCTGGGTCCCTAGTTGGTGTCACCTCTTAACCAATTAGTTAACTAGAGTAGATGAAATGATCATTTGGGTTCCTTCCATCTCTGACATCACAAGATCATGTATTTGCCAATTTCTTTTTTGACAGAAATCCACATGGGGGGAACTGAATACAAGATCTATTACACACATGTGCACACACGCATGCACAGTGTACACACACACACACACCCATTCATGATAAAACCTCAACCAAGGGGGTTTAGGAAGAACATATCTCAACATAATAAAAAACCATATGAAAAATAAACAGCTAACATCATACTCAGTCGTGGAAAAAATGATAGTTTTTCTGCTAAGTTCAAGAACAAGACAAAGCTGTCCACTTTCACCATTTTTATTCAAAATAGAAATGGAATTTTTAGCCACAAAAATCAGACAAGGCATCCAGATTCATAAAGAAGAAGTAAAACTGTCACTATTTCATATGGCATGATACCATATATGGAAAGCTCTAAAGACTCCACCAAAAAACTATTAAAAGTAATTTCTGAATTTATGTAATTTCTGAATTCATGTAAGTCACAGAAAACAAAATCAACACACATAAATTGTTTTTATACACTAATAATGAAGTGGTAGTGAGAAATTAAGAAAATAATTCCATCTACAATTGCACTAAAAAAAATGAAAGGAAAAAACTTAACCAAGCAGTTAAAAGATCTATACTCTGAAAACCATAAGATGATGAAAAAAATTGAAATTTATACAAACAAATGGAAAGTGACCATGCTCAGGATTGGAAGAATTAACACTTAAGATATTCATATTGCCTAAAGCAATCTGCAGATTCAATACAATGACTATCAAAATACTAATGGCTTTTCACAGAACTAGAACAAATAATCTTAAAATTTCTATGGAATTACAAATTACCCCAAATAGCCAAGGCAGTCTTGAGAAAGAAACATAAAGCTGGAGGTAGCACAATCCCAGGTTTCAAGATTTACTACAAAAAGGCACCTACTGAATGGAAGAAGATATTTGCATCTAATATAGTCAATAAGGAGTTAATATGTAAAATATATAAAGAGCTCTTAAAACTTAACAACAAAAGACCCCAATCAATCAGTTAAAAAATGGGCAGAGGACCTGACAGAATAGAAATTTTTCCAAAGAAGTTGTAAAGATGACCAACAAACACAAGATGCTCAACATCACTAATCATCAGGAAAATGCAAATCAAAGTCACAACAAGCTATTACCTGACTTCTGTTGGAATGATCAGTTTCAAAAAAGAGAACAGGGTTGACAAGAGTGGAGAAAAGAGAATTCTTGTACAGCATTGGTAGGAATGTAAATTGGTATATCCATTATGGAAAACAATATGAAGGTTCTTCAAAAAATTAAAAATAAGTAACATATAAATCTTTATTCAAATAACAGTTCAAAAACTATAGCATTGCTTACATTAGCCAAGACAGGGAAACAATCCAAGTGTCCACAGTTAAATGGATAAAGATGGGGTGTGTGTGTGTGTGTGTGTGTGTGTGTGTGTGTGTGTAATGGTGGAATATTACTCAGCCATAACAAATGATATCTTTTGACTGTGACAATATGAATGGACCTACAGATTATTATGTATACTAAGTGAAATAAGAGAAAGACAAATGCCATATGATTTCACTTGTATGTGGAATATAAAAAACAAAACAAACTAACGAATGGATTCTTAAATACAGAGAATGAACTGGTAGTTTCCAGAGGGGAGGTGGGGGGGGAGGATGGGTGAAATAGATGAAGGGGATTAAAAAGTACAAACTTCCAGTTATAAAATAAGCCAATGAGATGAAAAGTACAGTGTAGGTAATATTGTTATTGTTTGGTGGCAGTATTTATAATGGCAAGCATGTGTAGAGTTGTCAAATTACTATGTTGTACACCTAAAACTAATGCAACATTGTGTCAATTATACTTTGGTTAAAAAACAATGTACACAAATAATTTGGTACACAAAACAATTGATAAAAGTACAATGGTATAAGATTTTGGTCCCAATACAATTTCTAATTTGATTATTTAATTATATGGAAAATGTAATAGTTCTGCCTTTTATTCTAATATACTGATTTAAAGATGATGCAAAGAATGAGCTTATTCCTGATATGGTTTCCAGAAGCTAAAATGTATTCATTAAATGTTTGGTTTTTTTTAACATGAAATAAAATATTTCCCATTACCATTGGTTTATTACCTTTTGTGATCCTTTCTAGATGAAGAAAGGTCCCTCCCTTCACTCTGGACACATTCCTGAGCAAGTAGAGTTATTTTCCTATAAGTTGAACTCTGAAATATTAGTAATCAAGACAGAGTGATAAGTGAAATCAGGTTACTCAAATAATTATTACACAAGAGTAGCCACTATCTACTTGATAAGACAACCTTAGCTAAATTGATTACATGGTCTGTAAATAGATAATTTCTCTCCCATTTAGGGAAGAACAGAATTGGAAGTTTAGCACAGAGGGAAAACTGAAATTAATTCTAAACATACTTCAACTTTACATAAAATCTATTAAAATTTTGTTTAAAAAATTTAATAAATTTGTTAAAAATTCCCACATTTTGCCTGCTTTAGTAGATACATAGGGAGATTTGTGATTCTTCTACATGAAACATAGAATTGTATTAGGAAGTTTACCACATGAAAAGAGATCCAAACCATTTGTGTCTAAAGATGCATTTCAACAAAATGGAGATGTATCTTTAATTTGAAATAATCTTGAGAGAGAATGGTGTCATCAAAATTCCCTTCTAATTCTAAATTTTAAAATTCAGTGTTTATACTGGACCAGATGGACTTCACAGATATATTCAGAACATTCTATCCCAAAGCAACAGAATACACATTCTTCTCTAGTGCACATGAACATTCTCCAGAATAGATCACATCATGGATCACAAATCAGATCTCAACCAGTACCAAAAAACTGGGATCATTCCCTGCATATTTTGAGACCATGATGCTTTGAAATTTGAACTCAATCACAAGAGGAAAGTTGGAAAGAACTTAAATGCATGGAGGCTAAAGAGCACCCTACCAAAGAATGAATGAGTCATTGAGGAAATTAAAGAAAAATTTAAAAATTCATGGAAACAAATGAAAATAAAAACACAACTATTCAAAATCTTTGGGATGCAGCAAAGGCAGTCATAAGAGCAAAGTATATAGCAATACAGGCCTTTCTCAAAAGACAAGATAGGTCTCAAAGCTACAGCCTAATCCTACACCTAAAGGAGCTGGAGAAAGAACAGCAAATAAAGCCTACACCCAGTAGAAGAGAAATAAGATCAGAGCAGAAATCAATGAAATAGAAACCAAAAGAACAGTAGAACAAATCAACAAAACTAGGAGCTGGTTCTTTGAAAGAATAAAATTGATAAACCCCTGGCCAGACTTACCAAAAAGAAAAGAGAAATGACCCAAATTTAAAAAATCATGAATGAAAGAGATCACAACCAACACCAAAGAAATACATACAATTATAAGAACATATTATGAGCAACTATATGTCAGCAAATTAGACAATCTGGAAGCCATGGATGCATTCCTAGAGATGTATAAACTACCAAAACTGAACCAAGAAGAAATAGAAAACATGAACAGACCCATAACCAGTAAGGAGATTGAAGCAGTCATCAAAAATCTCCCAAAAAGCAAGATCCCAGGGCCAGATGGCTTTCCAGGGGAATTCTACCAAATGTTTAAAGAAGAATTAATATCTACTCTCCTGAAACTGTTTAAAAAAAAAGATAGAAATGAAAGGAAAACTTCCAAACTCATTTTATGAGGCCAGCATTACCTTGATCCCAAAACCAGACAAAGATGCCATCAAAAAGGAGAATTATAGACCAATATCCCTGAGGAGCATTGATGAAAAAATTTTCACCAAAATACCAACCAATAGTATCCAACAGTACATTAAAAGGATTATTCACCACGACCAAGTGAGATTTATCCCTGGGCTGCAAGTTTGGTTCAACATCTGCAAAAATCAATCAATGTGATTCAATACATTAATAAAAGAGAACAAGAACCATATGATTTTTCAATAGATGCTGAAAAAGCATTTGACAAAGTACAGCATCCTTTCTTGATCAAAACTCTTCATAGTGTAGGGATACTTGGTACATACTTCAATATCATAAAAGCCATCTGTGAGAAGTCCATGCCAAGTATCATTCTCAGTGGGGAAAAACAGTTTTTCCCCTAAGGTCAGGAAAACAGCAGGGATGTCCACTATCACCACACCATTGCTATTCAACATAGTACTAGAAGTTCTAGCCTCAGCAGTCAGGCAACAAAAAGAAATAAAGGGCAAAGAAGTCAAATTGGCAAAGAAGTCAAACTCTCACTTTTTGCAGATTATATGATTCTTTATGTGGAAAACCCAGAAGACTCCACTCCCAAACTGCTAGAACTCATACAGGAATTCAGTAAAGTGTCAGGATATAAAAATCAATGCATAGAAATCAGCTGCTTTTCTATACAGCAACAAGAGATAAGAAAGAAATTAAGGAGTCAATCCCATTTACAATTGCACCCAAAACCGTAAGATACCTAGGAATAAATCTTACCAAAGAGGGAAAGAATCTGTACTCAGAAAACTATAAAGTACTCATGAAAGAAATTGAGGAAGACACGAAGAAATGGAAAAATGTTCCATGCTCATGGATTGGAAGAACAAATATTGTGAAAATGTCTATGCTACCTAGAGCAATCTACACATTTAATGCAATCCCTATCAAAATATCATCATTTTTTTTTTCAAAGAACTGGAACAAATAATCCTAAAATACGTAGGGAACCAGAAAAGACCCCAAATAGCCAAAGGAGTGTTGAAGAAGAAAACCAAAGCTGGTGGCATCACAATTCTGGACTTCAAGCTGTATTAAAAATCTGTAATTATCAAGACAGTATAGCAGTGGCACAAAAACAGACACACAGATCAATGGAATAGAATAGAAACACCTCCCCTCCCCTCCAAAAAAGAATAGAAGACCCAGAAATGGATCCTCAACTGTATGGTCAACTAATCTTCAACAAAGCAGAAAAGAATGCCCAATGGAAAACAGATAGTCTCTTCAACAAGTGGTTTTGGGAAAACTGGACAGCCACATGCAGAAGAATGAAACTGTACCATTTCCTTATACCACACATAAAATAGACTCAAAATGGATGAAAGACCTCAATGTGAGACAGGAATCCATCAAAATCCTAGAGGAGAACACAGGCTGCAACCTCTTTGACCTCAGCCACAACAACTTCTTCCTAGAAACATCACCAAAAGCAAGGGAAACAAGGGCAAAAATGAACTATTGGTATTTCATCAAGATCAAAAGCTTTTGCATAGCAAAGGAAACAGTCAACAAAACCAAAAGACAACTGACAGAATGGGAGAAGATATTTTCAAATGACATATCAGATAAAGGGCTGGTATCCAAAATCTATAAAGCACTTACCAAACTCAACACCCAAAGAACAAAGAATCCAATCAAGAAATGGGCAGAGGACATGAACAGATGTTTCCGCAAAGAAGACATCTAAATAGCCAACAGCCACATGAAAAAGTGCCCAATATCACTCAGTATCAGAGAAATACAAATCAAAACCACAGTGAGATACCACCACACACCAGTCAGAATGGCTAAAATTAACAAGTCAGGAAATGACAGGTCTTGGCAAGGGTGTGGAGAAAAGAGAGCCCTTCTACATGGTTGGGAATGCAAGCCAGTGTAGCTACTCTGGAAAATAATATGGAGGTTCCTCAAAAAGTTGAAAATAGAGCTACTCTACAATCCAGCAATTACACTACTGGGTATTTACCCCAAAGATACAAATGCAGTGATCCAAAGGGGCATGTGCATCCTAATGTTTATAGCTGCAATGTCCACAATAGCCAAACTATGGAAAGAGCCAAGATGTCCAACAACAGATGAATAGATAAAGATGATGTGGTATGTACACACACACACACACACACACACACACACACACACACACACAGGAATATTATGCAGCCATCAAAAATGAAATCTTGCTATCTGCAATGATGTAGATGGAACTAGAGGGTATTATGCTATGCAAAATTAAGTCAATCAGAGAAAAACAATTATCATATGATCTATCTGATATGAGGAATTTGATATGAGGATGGGGGTTTGTGGGAAAAAGAGAAGGAAAAAAATGAAACAAGATGGGATCAGGATGGGGATAAACCATAAGAAACTCTTACTCTAATGAAACAAATTGAGGGTTGCTGGAGTGGAGGTGGGTGGGAGTGATGGGGCAGCTAGGTAATGGACACTGGGGAGGGTATGTGCTATGATGAATGTTGTGAATTATATAAAACTGATGAATCACAGACCTGTGCCCCTGAAACAAATAATATATTATATGTTAATAAAAAATAAAATAAAATAAAATTCAGTGTTTATGAAAAGATATCAACATCACTAATGATTAGAAAAATTCAAGTGAGGTATTTTGTACCAGTTAGATCACTAATATCAAATGAACAAGTGTTGGCTAGGATGTGGAAAAAAAGGGAATCCTTGTATACTGTTGGTAGGATGTATGATTGGTATAAGTACAGTGTAAAACAGTATGGAGAGTCCTCCAAAATTTAAAAGTAGAGATATCATGTGATCCAATAATTCCACTACTGGGTATTTACCCAAAGAAAATGAAAACATAAATTTAAAAAGATATATGTAACCCTTATGTTTATTGCAGATTTATAATAACCAAGATAAAGAAGCAACCTAAGAGTCTATTGAAGGATGAATGGATGAAGAAGTTGCGGTAATATACAAAATGGAATATTACTCAGCCACAAAAAAAAACATGAGATCCTGTCATTTGAAACAACCTGGATAGACCTAGAAGGTTTGTGCTAAATGAAGTAAGTCTGGCAGACAAAGACACCATACAACTTCACTTACATGTGGAATCTAAAAAACAAATAACAACAGCAATAAATACATTCATAGAGAATAGAGTGGTAGATACCAGAGACAGGAGGATTAGGGATGGGCAAAATGGTGAAGATGAAGAGATACAGGCTTCTAGTTATAAAATAAGTGACAGAGATGAAGAGGACAGCATAGAGAATATAATCAATAATATTGTAATGACATTGCATGGTGACAGATTGTGACTACACTTATCATGGTGACTGTTGCATGATGTATAGAATTTTTAAATCACTAAGCTGTACATCTCAAACTAATATACCATTGCATATCAACTTATTTTTTAAAAAATTCAATGTTTAATAAATTGAGCTTAATCCAGAAAAGTACCAGTGTAAAAATAATTTATGATTTCAGTGTGCAAATTTTACATAAGTATCTGTACTCTCAAGTAGACAGTGCTCAATCAAATAAGGAAGATCAGCATTTTCAAAGCTTATCTCTTCCTGTCCCCTCTTCTTTTCCCCTTTCCTTTTCATTCACCCTTTTTTTCCTGACATTACTTACTTTATATTTTGGAATTAGTTGTTTTCTTAACCAGCTAACTAAGAACATGAAATCCATGAGCTGCTTAATGTTATCCTGAATTGCTGCAATTCCATGTATATGCTAGGTCTCTTGTGTACAGCCCCTGGGTATTTTTTTCTCTAAACGACATTAATTTTTTGTTTGTCCTTTTGTTTTCTGTTACTCTGCATTAGATATATTGTGCTACATTACTGATTTGCACCATTCCAGTCAGATCACACATAATACAGCACAATTCACCAGGAGTGATCATAAAAAAAAGAATTATATTTCACCCTAGGAGGTTTGCCCTTCCCGGTAAAGGTTGAAAGAAATGTATGGAAGCTCATACTAATACTGCTTACAGTTCACCAGTTTGCGATACAATACAACTTTAGTAAGGGCAGCTCACTGGGCATTTTTGAGTAGGCTAAAAGGAGTATAGTATATAAGTATAAAGTAAAGGAGTATAGTATATAAGTAAAAAGTACCTGCCAGCAAAGCCCATAGTAATGGAGTGCCATCAATACATAAGTCTTAAAAATACCAGCATTATCCAATTGCCAAAGAATTATCAAGAAAAACACTTAGATTTCCATTTTACAATGCACTTTTTTTTTTTTGCTTTTATTTCAGTGTTCCTTGGGAAGAAGACAACACTTATAAACATTTACCTTAATAATATTGTGCTTCCATAAAAAATCATTAATTCTAAAATGAGTTTAGATGGGACCTAAGGGTAAAGATAGAGTAAAACTAAAACATAGTGTCTCTTTCCTACGATATCTCCTTTCTACTCCTAAGAAGAGAGGAAAACTTCCACCACCATGACCACCTCAACAATAATATAAAAAGGATAAATGTGAGATGGAAGCCAAAGATAGAAAATGCAAGATTCGGTCGGGATGCCTGGGTGGCTCAGTCAGCTCAGGTCATGATCCCAGGGTCCTGGCATTGAGTCCCGCATCAGACTCCCTGCTTGGTCGGGAGCCTACTTCTCCCTCTTCTGTCTGCTGCTCTGCCTACTTGTGCTATCGCTCTGTCAGATAAATAAATAATGATTAAAAAAAAAAAAAGAAAGAAAATGCAAGATTCTTGTGTTGGCTTGTAGTTTTGCTGGGCTGCTATGTCTTCTTTCTCATTACCCAGAGATAGTGGTGGACAGACAATGTGAATGTGCAGATTTATTTATTTATTTATTTATTTATTATAGATTTTTATTTGTCAGAGAGAGAGCATACACACAAGTAAGGGGAACAGCAGGCAGAGAAAGAAGCAGGCTCCCTTCTGAGCAAGGAGCTTGATGTGTAACTTGATCTCAGGGCCTGGGATCATGACCTGAGCCAAAGGCAGGCATTTAACCAACCGAACCACTCAGGCACCCCAAATGTGCAGAATTTAAATAAATTTTCCAACTTAGATTGAAGGTGTGAATAGCTGCCTGGGCCAGAAGGGATCACAGAAAAGCTACTGGGAGAAGTTTCCAACTACAATGACAAGATCGCAGGGGACAAAGTGGAACCACCTGGGCTTCCCCACCATATGAAATTTTATTTTGGGGGAAGAGTGAAATCATAAAGGCAACAGCTAATAATCAAAATCAAAAAAAGCTAGAGGTGCCTGGCTGGCTTAGTCAGTACAACGTGGGACTCTTGGTCTTGGAGTTGTGAGTTTGAGCCCCATGTTGGGTGTAAAGATTACCTAAAAATAAAATTTTAAAATAAGAATCAAATGAAACTAAATATCTCAGGTAGTAAAATGGAACTTACTACAGTGGAATATAAAGGAAAATAGGATAATATCCTTGGAGGTGGAAAAAAGTGGGAGGGCACTAAAAAGCCCCAGATGCTATGTGACCTCCTCTCCCCCAGCTGTCAACGCTGGTGCCATAGGCATCCTAATATATTCCCTATTAGATGCAGATTCTGGTTCAGGAAATCCAGGGTGAGGTCTGGGATGCTACATTTCTAACAGGCTCCTATATGATGCTTGTGTTGCTAACCCATAAATACTTTCAACTAGCAAAGATAAAAAAAGAAATTAGCAAGTAGACCTGGATCCATAATAGAAGCATGTTTTAAGTTCAACCAGAAAAACAAAGAGGAGCAACAGGGGAAAGGGGGAGAGAGTGATTGGTTCAGTGTCCTAGATCATTGTTCCCATGTTCCCTACTATTGCTGTGTTCGAAATCAGAGTATAATCTACAACCTCCAGCAACACACACATACTCCAAAAGAGCCAGAGCTCTCTCCCCTCTCCTTGCTGCTTCAGTCCTTATCTTTCTCTCTCTCCCTCTCTCTCTCTCTCTCTCACACACATGCACGCACACACACACACACACACACACACAAACACACAGCTACTCTTGACACTTCTGGCTACAGAAAATGCACATTGTATTATGCTAAGCAAAATACATCAATCCGAGAAAGACAATTGTCACATGATCTCACTGATATGAGGAATTTGAGAAACAAGACAGAGGATCTTAACCTCAGGAAACAAACTGAGGGTTGCTGGAGTGGAGGGGAGTGGGAGGGATGGGGTGGCTGGGTGATGGACACTAAGGAGGTTATGTGCTTGTTGAACACTGAATTATGTAAAACTGATCAATCACAGACCTATACCCCTGAAACAAATAACACATTAATGTTAATAATAAAAAGAAAAGAAACGAAAAGTAAAGAAAAGAAAAAGTACACTGTAGTTCTGAGGTGAAGACAACCTATCCTTAAATAAGATGACAAAAGGTACAGGAGAATTTATCCATATTATATTAGAACAATGTAAAATCTTGAAATAAAGGCTGTTAGGCCAAAGCAAGGAAAATGAAAAGAAAGGCAAAGAGAAGTATGCAAAAATACTTTAAAGTGAAAAATAAAGGAATAGAAATGGAAAAAAAAAAACAGATGAAGACTTTAGTCTAGATGAAAATATAAATATCAAAATGGTATTTCCTATGAGTGATTCACACTACAGAGGAATTTAAACTGGAGCAATTCAGAGTTGACTTAAAAAAAAAAGAGCTAGCTGAAATTTTGCATAGCTAAGAGTAGATCGCTACAAATATATGTAAACAAAATAAAGAATGCATACATGCACCATACTACTAATAGTGAGGATGAATCTATAAAGTCTTTGTGATTACAGAGAAGAGATGAGGCTATTGAAGAAAGAAGAAAATTAATAAAGCCAGGAACATATACATAATACAAGAATATTCAGAGTTACCAAATTAGAGATGTGAACATATAGAAGTGCTCCATGAGTTAAAAGATTCTAGTTCATGATGTTTGGTTATATATACAAATTATGTCACACTTTATCAAGTGTATAAAAAGATAAACTGAGGCAAGTTAAGTGCATATAATGGATATAGCTAGACTACACTGTACATAAAATATAACTGAAGAAAACTACAACTGAACAACCTACAGGCATTAAACATTAAGGACGACTAGCAAACAAAGTGAACAGGTCATTTAAGTACATCCTTCTCAGGAAGTTACTGAAAGATGGGCAAACAAGAAGGTAATCCAAGAAAGACACAGACATAAAATCTAAGAGAAGGCAGCAAACTGAATCTTCAAATTGTGATTGGGACCTATGATGATAGCTGTGTAGCAAGCATGAAGTCCAGATTAGTGGGCTCAGGGAGGGATGTTCCAAAGATCATGCAACTGATAGACAATTGATGTGTTTGGACATATTGAAATGAAGTTTCTATTTTGGGGAAGAATTAGTAATTAATACAAGAAAAACCAAGCAAAGAAAAAGTAAGATAATGATTAGCCCCAGGGAAAACCATAAGTTGTTCAAGACATAAAACAAACAAACAAAAAACTAAGTATAGTTTCCTAAGGGGATCTTTTGTAAATATCATTAACATAGTGAAAATATGAAGTCTGAGATAGAATTATATGGATAGTATGTATCAGATCAAATAACTACAACCATCACAGCATAGATACTATTTTCCATTTTTTATACAGGAATTTCTCTAACTTTATATTTTTTAAACAGTAAACAAGAATATTTTCTTGAAATATAAGAAAGGCCCATTTTTGTTGCAATAATAAATATATAATGAAAGTCAATGCTAAAATACATTCTGGGTAAGCTATTAAAATTTGAGAATTATGAAATGATATTTTAGGCACCTAAATAGGAATAAAATCCAGGCTACTATCAGCTAGTATTCATTTGTTCATTCCTCAAATGCTTTTGGAGCACTGCCCTGAGTAAGACTTTGTTCAAGCCACAAGGAAAAAAAAAAAAGACAAAACCATCTTCCTAATAGAATTTATCTTCTCACTAATTTAATGCCAGAAGACAGTGGAACAATGTGTAAAAGTTCTGAAAATATTAAACACAGATCCAATACTATTTAATTGTAACAGGAAAGGAAAAAAAAAATAGTCTCAAACATTAAAATACTCAGAAAATTTAGCACCAATGAGCTTTTTTGGTTCAATCCAACCAAGAGTTAGTTCCAAGTAAATAACTCAAAAATAGCCTGTGGTAAAAGAACCAGGAATAAGCATTTCAATAATTTAAATATAAAACTTATTTTGAAATAACTGAAAATTTTATTATGAAATATAATGAAGTTCATTTGAACATACATGATTATAATTTAAAAATCATTAAGAGCCAAAGTAGATAGGTAGAAGTACATCTTCATTTTTCTTTATAGTGTATCTAAAAATATATTGACCTTAGTTTCTTAATTTTTGTAATAATCTTTGAGAGAGAGTTTTAGTAATTTGTATGTCTAAGATTGACTTAAAATACATTCAGAGGTAGTCAGGAAAAGATGGAAGAATGGAATCCAGAGGTCATCTTGTCCCACAGATATACTGATATAACAGCTCTATCTATAAAATTAACTCTAAAAATGACCTGAAGACTAACAGAGCAGATGTTCCCCCAATTAATCATAGAGAGGCACCACATCCAAAACAGTAGGAAGGGTGAGACATGGTTGAGAACCAAATCCCCCACAGGACTATCCAAAAATGGGAGGGACATCACAAGCATGGAGAAGTGGAGAGGATCAGATCCCACATCAGTCATTCTTGGCAATGGGGACTCACACAAGGAATATAAGTACCAATAATATCTGCTTTGAAAACCAGTAAGGTTTAACTTTGGGAAAATTTTTTTTTTAAGATTTTATTTATTTATTTGACAGAGAAAGAGAGAGATCACAAACAGGCTGAGAGGCAGGCAGAGGGAGAAGGGGAAGCAGGCTCCCTGCTGAGCTGAGAACCCTATATGGGGCTTGATCCCAGGACCCTGAGATCATGACCCCAGCTGAAGGCAGAGGCCCAACCCACTGAGCCATCCAGGTACTTCAATCTCTGGAACTTTAAAATTCAGTAGGTTTAATGCCCAGAGAGCCATAGGACAATGGGAAACTCAGCTCATGCCCTTAAAGAATCAGCATAATAAATAAGTTCACCTGAAAAGCACCTGCAGTAGACATGAAGGAAATTTATTGACTAATCTTAGAATGTGTGTAGGAGGGGCAGAGATCTGCAGGAACAGAAGTCCTGGCACACCTCTAGCTAGATAGCCTAACTCTTGCTGGAGCCAGTTCAAACCCTCTATGCCTTGTTAGCATCACTTGCCCTATTGGGCTCTGCCCTGGCCTTCCTTTGTGGACCAGCCCCATCTAACCTACTTATGTAGGTAGGCATCCCTTCAGAGCTGGTCCTGCCTGAAGGCAGTCCTGGAAGGGACCCATGCCACACCAAAATGGCTTTTCCCTTTTTCCTACACCCTACTGTACCCATAATTCCTGTATCCCAGACTCCAGCTGGCTGTGCAGGGAACAATCCCTACCCCATGGTATACTTGCGGTTATGGCAAGAAGGCTAATTGCAGATACCTAATCAGATTTATGGCCCCTCCAACTAACGAGCTTCCAGACAGAAGCTCATCCCTCAATGGTACAGGGGCCAAACCCTGCCAAGTGCACCACAGGCAAAATGGTCATCACAGCCAGCTGGGCTGAAGGCAATCATGTCTCAGCCACAACAATAGGACACACACACTCCACACAAGGGATACCACCAGAGCACCTAATTCTGGAGATAGGGGATTGAGCTACAGAGCATTACAGAACTTCCTCCCCACTAAGCCACTATTTTCAAAAGCAGGAGATGTAGCTGACCTACCTAATACACAGAAACAAACACAGAGTTAGACAAAATGAGGAGAAAGAGCAACATGTCTCAGATGGAAGAATAGAACAAAATCACTGTAGAGAAGCTAAATGAATTGGAGATAAGCATATACATGATAAAGGATTCAAAGTAATGGTCATAGGGATGCCTATTGGATTTGAGAAAAGAGTGATCTCAGTGAGAACTTCAGCAAAGAGATAGAAAATAGAAGAAAGAACCAATCAGATGTATAATTCAGTAACTGAAATTAAAAAAAAAATGCACTAAAGGGAATCAGCAGATTAGAAGATGCAGAGAGCACATCAGCAATCTGGAAGGCAGCAGAATGGAAAGCAACCAAGCTGAAAAGCAAAAAATGAGAATAGGTTAAGACAAGTGTGATAACATTCACATTATTGGGATACCAGAAGGAGAAGAGAGAGAAGGGGGCAGAAAATCTATTTGAAAAATTAACAGGAATTTCCTTAATCTGGGGAAGGAAACAGAAATCCAGATCTAGGAGTCCCAGGGAGCCCCCAGTAAGATGAACACAAAGAGGTCCACATTAAGACACACAATAATTAAAAGGACAAAAATTAATGATAGAGAATTTTTAAAATATCAAGAGAAAAAGAATATTTATGACAAGAGAAACCCTATAAGGCTATCAGCTGATTTTCAGCAGAAACTTTGCAGGCCAGAAGAGAGTGGGATGGTATATTCAAAGTTTTTTTTTTTTTTTTTAAAGATTTTATTTTATTTGACAGACAGAGATCACAAGTAGGCAGAGAGGCAGGCAGAGAGAGAGGAAGAAGCAGGCTCTCCGCTGAGCAGAGAGTCCGATGCGGGGCTCGATCCCAGCACCCTGGGATCATGACCTGAGCCGATGGCAGAGGCTTTAACCCACTGAGCCACCCAGGCACCCCAAGGTATATTCAAAGTTTTATGAGGAAAAAAAACTTAAAAGAATATCCACCAAGGTTATTATACAGAACTGAAGGAAAGATAAAGAATTTCCCTGACAAACAAATGTTAGAGGAGTTTATCATCACTAAACCAATCTTACAAGAAATGTTACAGGGAATTCTTTAAGTGAAAAGAAAAGGCCATAACTAGAAGAAAATTATGAAAGAAAACGATTATTATAAAAGCAAGCATATAAAGGTAATCACTTATAAAACCAGTATGCAAGTTTAAACAAAAAGGGAGACCCCCCAAAAAAATCAATTATATCTACAAAAATTAGCCAATGGACATACAAAATAAAAAGGTGTAAAATATGACATCATATACATAGATCTATACTCCCAACACTGGAACTCTTAAATATATAAATCAATTTATTAATAGAAATAAAGGGAGAAATTGACAGCAATAGAATGATAGAAGGGGCTTTAATATCCCTCTTACATCAATGGATCAATTATCCAGACAGAAAATATCAACAAGGAAATAGTGGCTTTGAATGAGGCATTGGACCACATGGACCTAACAGAGAACATTCTATCCAAAAAGAGTAAACTACACATTATTTTCAACTGTACATGAAACAGTCTCCAGGATAGATCACATGGTAGGCAACAAAACAGTCTCAATGAATTTAAGAAGATTAAAATCCTTTCAAGTATCTTTTCTGACCACGTGTTATGAAACTAGAAATTACAAGAAAAAAATCTGTAAAGAACACAAACACATGGAAGCTTAACAACCTGCTACTAAATAATGAGTGGGTTAACCCCAAAAAATCAAATATATTAAAAAACACATGAAGATGAAAGAAAATAAAATCACAATAGTACAATAACTTTACAATGCAGCAAAAGTAGTTATAAGAGGGAAGTTTATTTATAATGATACAGGCTTACCTCAAGAAACAAAAATTTCAAATGAATAACTTAACCTTACACCAAAGGGAGCTAGAAAAAAGAACCACCAAAACTAGTAGAAGCAAGGAAATAATAAAGATCAGAGCAGAAATAAATGAAATAGGGAAAAAAAAAGAGAAGATCTAGAGCTATTTCTTTGAAAATATAAACAAAATAAATAAACAAAATTGATAACCCTTTAGCCAAACTTGTCAGGAAAAAAAAAAAAAAAAAGCCCTCAAATACTCAAATTAAGGCAGGAAGAGAAATAACAACTGATATCACAGACATATATAAAGGATTATAGGGGCGCCTGGGTAGCTCAGTGGGGTAAGCCGCTGCCTTCAGCTCAGGTCATGATCTCGGGGTCCAGGATCGAGTCCTGAATCGAGTTCTCTGCTCAGTGGGGAGCCTGCTTCCCTCTCTCTCTCTCTGCCTGCCTCTCTGCCTACTTGTGATCTCTACATGTCAAATAAATAAATAAATAAAATCTTTTAAAAAACAAAGGATTATAAAAGAATATTATGAAAAATTATATGCCAACAAATGGGACAACCTAGAGGAAATGGATAAATTCCTAGAAACACAAAATCTCCCAAAACTGAATCAGGAGGAAATAGAAAATTTGAACAGATTGCTTGTAATGAAATTGAATCACAATTAATTATTTCCCAACAAACAAAAGTCCAGATCCAGATGTCTTCACAGTTGAATTCCACCGAACATTTAAAAAGTTAATACCTGTTCTCAAACTATTCTAAAAATAGAAGAGGAAGAAAAACTTCCAACTCTGTATGAGGCCATCATTACTCTAATACCTAAATCAGACAAAGACAGAATAAAAGAGAGAAAAAGAAAAACAAAACAGACCAATATTTCTGATGAACACAAATGCAAAAAAGATGCAAAAAATATTGTCAAAATGAATTCAACAATATTTAAAAAAAATATTCACCACAATGTTTATACTAAAAAAACAGTCATTGTCCTTCCACCAAATGGGATTGATTTCAGGGAGGCAATGGTTGTTCAATATTTGCAAATCAATAGGAAACATCATATTAACAATAAGAAATTATAAAACCATATGATCATTTCTATAGATGCAGAAAAAGCTTTTGATAAACTACAACATCTTTTTCATGGCAAAACTAAAAAGTGCTTAGAAGGAACATGCCTCAACACAATAAAGATCATATGAAAAACCTGCAGCTAGCGTCATATTCAAATGGTGAAAAGCTAAAAGATTTTCCTCTAAGATTTTGCCCACCCTAACCACTGTTGCCAACATAATACTAGAAGTTCTAGATGAAGCAATCAGATAAGAAAGAAAAGGCATCCAAATTATTAATGAAGAAGTACAGGGCACCTGGGTGGCTCCATTGTTAAGTGTCTGCCTTTGGATCAGGTCATGATCCCAGTGTCCTGGGATGGAGCCCCACATCTGGCTCCCTTCTCCTCAGAAAGCCTGCTTCTCCCTCTCCCACTTCCCCTGTGTTCCCTCTCTCACTTTCTCTCTCTGTCAAATAAATAAATAAAATCTTAAAAAAAAAAATGAAGAAGTACAACTATCATTATTTGCAGATGACATGATACTACACATAGAAAATCCTAAAGATTTAACCAAAAAACTATTATAATAAGTTTAGTAAAGTGGTAGGATAAAAAATTAATATATAGAAATCAGTTGTATTTCTATACACTAATAAATAGTTGAAAAAGAAATTAAGAAACCCATCTCATTTATAATCACACCAAAATTCCTTACTCCATACACAAATATAAACTCAAAAGGAATTAAAAACCTAAATGTGAAATCTGGAAATATAAAACTTTTAGAAGAAAACAGATAGTATTCTCTTTGACATTGGCATATTATGGCTAGGTCTTCTCAAGCAAGGAAAACAAAAGCAAAAATAAGCTAATGAGATTATACTAAAAACTTTTACATAGGAAAAAAAAATCATCAAAATGAAAAAGCTATCTAGTGAAATGGAGAAGATATTTGCAAATGATATATCTGATAAATGATAAATATTTAAATATATATAAGAAATTTCTAAAACTCAAGACAAAAAATTATCTGATTAAAAAATTATCAGAGGTTCTGAATAGACCCAAAGAGGACATACAGATGGCCAACAAATACATGAAAAGATGCTCAACATCATTAATCACCAAGAAAAATGCAAATCAAAACCACAATGAGATATCACCTCACACCAGTCAAAATGGCTAGTATCAAAAAGACAAGAAATAACAATTCTTAGGGAAAATATGGAGAAGAAGAAACACTCAGGCATTGTTGATAGGAATATAAGTTGGTGTGACTGCTCTGGACACAGTACAGAAGTTCTTGGAAAAAAAAAATAGAAATACCATATGAGGGGTGCCTGGGTGGCTCAGTGGGTTATGCCTCTGCCTTCGGCTCAGGTCATGATCTCAGGTTCCTGGGATGGAGCCCCATATCAGGCTCTCTGCTCAACGGGGAGTCTGTTTCCCCCTCTCTCTCTGCCTGCCTCTCTGCCTACTTGTGATCTCTCTGTCAAATAAATAAATAAAATCTTAAAAAAAAAAATAAAAGAAAGAAAGAAATATCATATGATCCAATAATTCCTCTATGGGATATTTACACAAAGAAAATGAGAAGATGGCGGAGAAGTAGCAGGCTGAGACTACTTCAGCTAGCCGGAGATCAGCTAGATAGCTTATCTAAAGATTGCAAACACCTGAAAATCCACCGGCAGATCGAAGAGAAGAAGAACAGCAATTCTGGAAACAGAAAAACAACCACTTTCTGAAAGGTAGGACCGGTGGAGAAGTGAATCCAAAGCGACGGGAAGATAGACCCCGGGAGAAGGGGCCGGCTCCCAGCAAGCGGCAGAGCAACGGCGCACAAAATCAGGACTTTTAAAAGTCTGTTCCGCTGAGGGACATCACTCCAGAGGCGAAACTGGAGCGAAGCCCACGCGGGGTCAGCGTGGCCTCAGGTCCCTCAGGGTCACAGAAGGATCGGGGGTGTCTGAGTGTCACAGAGCTTGCGGGTTTGGAACGGGAAAGCCGGCTACAGAGACAGAGCCGACAGTAAGCTCACAGTTCGGTGTAACCTTGAACCGGTCGCAGGCTCGGTGAGCTCGGAGCACGGCCGGAGGTCAGGCAGACGGGAGTAACTGGGCGCTGTTCTCTGAGGGTGCACTGAGGAGTGGGACCCCGGGCTCTCGGCTCCTCCAGGCCAGAGACCGGGAGGCCGCCATTTGTATTCCCATCGTCCAGAACTCTACGGAAAGCGCTCAGGGAACAAAAGCTCCTGAAAGCAAACCCAAGTGGATTAATCACCCAGGCCCCTGCTAAGGGCGGTGCAATTCTACCTGGGGCAAAGACACTTGAGAATCACTACAACAGGCCCCTCCCCCAGAAGATCAACAAGAAATCCAGCCGATACCAAGTTCACCTACCAAGGAATGCGGTTTCAATACCAAGGAGAGCAGCAGATTTCCAGAGGAGGATAAAGCAAAGCACGGAACTCATGGCTTTTTCCCTGTGATTTTTTTTAGTCTTGCAGTTAATTTAATTTTCTTTTTCATTTTTTGTTTTTTTTCTCGCCTTCTGGTAAAATTTTTTTTTAACTTTTACCTTTTTCTTTTTTAACGTTTTTTAACCAGTTTATCTAATATATATATTTTTTCTTTTTTATATTTTTCTTATTTGTTTTCCTTTTTTTAAATTCTTTTCTTTTTTTTTCTAATTTTTTTTCTTTTTTTTTCTTTCTTCCTTTTTGAACCTCTTTTTATCCCCTTTCTCCCCCCTCACGATTTGGGATCTTCTAATTTGGTTAAAGCATATTTTCCTGGGGTTGTTGCCACCCTTTTAGTATTTTACTTGCTCCTTCATATACTCTTATTTGGACAAAATGACAAGACGGAAAAATTCAACACAAAAAAAAGAACAAGAGGCAGTACCGAAGGCTAGGGACCTAATCAATACAGACATTGGTAATATGTCAGATCTAGAGTTCAGGATGACATTTCTCAAGGTTCTAGCCGGGCTCGAAAAAGGCATGGAAGATATTAGAGAAACCCTCTCGAGAGATATAAAAGCCCTTTCTGGAGAAATAAAAGAACTAAAATCTAACCAAGTTGAAATCAAAAAAGCTATTAATGAGGTGCAATCAAAAATGGAGGCTCTCACTGCTAGGATAATTGAGGCAGAAGAAAGAATTAGTGATATAGAAGACAAAATGACAGAGAATAAAGAAGCTGAGCAAAAGAGGGACAAACAGCTACTGGACCACGAGGGGAGAATTCGAGAGATAAGTGACACCATAAGACGAAACAACATTAGAATAATTGGGATTCCAGAAGAAGAAGAAAGAGAGAGGGGAGCAGAAGGTATACTGGAGAGAATTATTGGGGAGAATTTCCCCAGTATGGCAAAGGGAACGAGCATCAAAATTCAGGAGGTTCAGAGAACGCCCCTCAAAATCAATAAGAATAGGCCCACACCCCGTCACCTAATAGTAAAATTTACAAGTCTCAGTGACAAAGAGAAAATCCTGAAAGCAGCCCGGGAAAAGAAGTCTGTAACATACAATGGTAAAAATATTAGATTGGCAGCTGACTTATCCACAGAGACCTGGCAGGCCAGAAAGAGCTGGCATGATATTTTCAGAGCACTAAACGAGAAAAACATGCAGCCAAGAATACTATATCCAGCTAGGCTATCACTGAAAATAGAAGGAGAGATTAAAAGCCTCCAGGACAAACAAAAACTGAAAGAATTTGCAAACACCAAACCAGCTCTACAGGAAATATTGAAAGGGGTCCTCTAAGCAAAGAGAGAGCCTACAAGTGGTAGATCAGAAAGGAACAGAGACCATATACAGTAACAGTCACCTTACAGGTAATACAATGGCACTAAATTCATCTCTCTCAATAGTTACCTTGAATGTTAATGGGCTAAATGCCCCTGTCAAAAGACACAGGGTATCAGAATGGATAAAAAAACAAAACCCATCTATATGTTGCCTCCAAGAAACTCATTTTAAGCCCGAAGACACCTCCAGATTAAAGTGAGGGGGTGGAAAAGAATTTACCATGCTAATGGACATCAGAAGAAAGCAGGAGTGGCAATCCTTATATCAGATCAATTAGACTTTAAGCCAAAGACTATAATAAGAGATGAGGAAGGACACTATATCATACTCAAAGGGTCTGTCCAACAAGAAGATCTAACAATTTTAAATATCTATGCCCCCAACGTGGGAGCAGCCAACTATATAAACCAATTAATAACAAAATCAAAGAAACACATCAACAATAATACAATAATAGTAGGGGACTTTAACACTCCCCTCACTGAAATGGACAGATCATCCAAGCAAAAGATGAGCAAGGAAATAAAGGCCTTAAATGACACACTGGACCAGATGGACATCACAGATATATTCAGAACATTTCATCCCAAAGCAAGAGAATACACATTCTTCTCTAGTGCACATGGAACATTCTCCAGAATAGATCACATCCTCGGCCCTAATTCAGGACTCAACCAGTATCAAAAGATTGGGATCATTCCCTGCATATTTTCAGACCACAATGCTCTAAAGCTAGAACTCAACCACAAAAGGAAGTTTGAAAAGAACCCAAATACATGGAGACTAAACAGCATCTTTCTAAAGAATGAATGGGTCAACCGGGAAATTAAAGAAGAATTGAAAAAAATCATGGAAACAAATGATAATGAAAATACAATGGTTCAAAATCTGTGGGACACAACAAAGGCAGTCCTGAGAGGAAAATATATAGCGGTTCAAACCTTTCTCAAGAAACAAGAAAGGTCTCAGGTACACAACCTAACCCTACACCTAAAGGAGCTGGAGAAAGAACAAGAAAGAAACCCTAAGCCCAGCAGGAGAAATCATAAAGATCAGAGCAGAAATCAATGAAATAGAAACCAAAAAAACAATAGAACAAATCAACGAAACTAGGAGCTGGTTCTTTGAAAGAATTAATAAAATTGATAAACCCCTGGCCCGACTTATCAAAAAGAAAAGAGAAAGGACCCAAATAAATAAAATCATGAATGAAAGAGGAGAGATCACAACTAACACCAAAGATATACAAACTATTATAAGAACATACTATGAGCAACTCTATGCCAATAAATTTGACAATCTGGAAGAAATGGATGCATTCCTAGAAACATATAAACTACCACAACTGAACCAGGAAGAAATAGAAAGCCTGAACAGACCCATAACCAGTAAGGAGATTGAAACAGTCATTAAAAATCTCCAAACAAACAAAAGCCCAGGGCCAGACGGCTTCCCGGGGGAATTCTACCAAACATTTAAAGAAGAACTAATTCCTATTCTCCTGAAACTGTTCCAAAAAATAGCAATGGAAGGAAAACTTCCAAACTCATTTTATGAGGCCAGCATCACCTTGATCCCAAAACCAGACAAGGATCCCATCAAAAAAGAGAGCTATAGACCAATATCTTTGATGAATACAGATGCGAAAATACTCAACAAAATACTAGCCAATAGGATTCAATAGTACATTAAAAGGATTATTCACCACGACCAAGTGGGATTTATTCCAGGGCTGCAAGGTTGGTTCAACATCTGCAAATCAGTCAATGTAATACAACACATCAATGAAAGAAAGAACAAGAACCATATGATATTCTCAATAGATGCTGAAAAAGCATTTGACAAAGTACAGCATCCCTTCCTGATCAAAACTCTTCAAAGTGTAGGGATAGAGGGCACATACCTCAATATCATCAAAGCCATCTATGAAAAACCCACCGCAAATATCATTCTCAATGGAGAAAAACTGAAAGCTTTTCCGCTAAGGTCAGGAACATGGCAGGGATGTCCATTATCACCACTGCTATTCAACATAGTACTAGAGGTCCTAGCCTCAGCAATCAGACAACAAAAGGAAATTAAAGGCATCCAAATCAGCAAAGAAGAAGTCAAATTATCACTCTTCGCAGATGATATGATACTATATGTGGTAAACCCAAAAGACTCCACTCCCAAACTGCTAGAACTTATACAGGAATTCAGTAAAGTGTCAGGATATAAAATCAATGCACAGAAATCAGTTGCATTTCTCTACACCAACAGCAAGACAGAAGAAAGAGAAATTAAGGAGTCAATCTCATTTACAATTGCACCCAAAACCATAAGATACCTAGGAATAAACCTAACCAAAGAGGTACAGAATCTATACTCAGAAAACCATAAAGTACTCATGAAAGAAATTGAGGAAGACACAAAGAAATGGAAAAATGTTCCATGCTCCTGGATTGGAAGAATAAATATTGTGAAAATGTCTATGCTACCTAAAGCAATCTACACATTTAATGCAATTCCTATCAAAGTACTATCCATCTTTTTCAAAGAAATGGAACAAATAATTCTAAAATTTATATGGAACCAGAAAAGACCTCGAATAGCCAAAGGGATATTGAAAAAGAAAGCCAACGTTGGTGGCATCACAATTCCGGACTTCAAGCTCTATTACAAAGCTGTCATCATCAAGACAGCATGGTACTGGCACAAAAACAGACACATAGATCAATGGAACAGAATAGAGAGCCCAGAAATAGACCCTCAACTCTACAGTCAACTAATCTTCGACAAAGCAGGAAAGAATGTCCAATGGAAAAAAGACAGCCTCTTCAATAAATGGTGCTGGGAAAATTGGACAGCCACATGCAGAAAAATGAAATTGGACCATTTCCTTACACCACACACAAAAATAGACTCAAAATGGATGAAGGACCTCAATGTGCGAAAGGAATCCATCAAAATCCTTGAGGAGAACACAGGCAGCAACCTCTTCTACCTCAGCCGCAGCAACATCTTCCTAGGAACAACGCCAAAGGCAAGGGAAGCAAGGGCAAAAATGAACTATTGGGATTTCATCAAGATCAAAAGCTTTTGCACAGCAAAGGAAACAGTTAACAAAATCAAAAGACAACTGACAGAATGGGAGAAGATATTTGCAAACGACATATCAGATAAAGGACTAGTGTCCAGAATCTATAAAGAACTTAGCAAACTCAACACCCAAAGAACAAATAATCCAATCAAGAAATGGGCAGAGGACATGAACAGACATTTCTGCAAAGAAGACATCCAGATGGCCAACAGACACATGAAAAAGTGCTCCATATCACTCGGCATCAGGGAAATACAAATCAAAACCACAATGAGATATCACCTCACACCAGTCAGAATGGCTAAAATAAACAAGTCAGGAAATGACAGATGCTGGCGAGGATGCGGAGAAAGGGGAACCCTCCTACACTGTTGGTGGAATGCAAGCTGGTGCAGCCACTCTGGAAAACAGCATGGAGGTTCCTCAAAATGTTGAAAATAGAACTGCCCTATGACCCAGCAATTGCACTATTGGGTATTTACCCTAAGGATACAAACGTAGTGATCCAAAGGGGCACGTGCGCCCGAATGTTTATAGCAGCAATGTCCACAATAGCCAAACTATGGAAAGAACCTAGATGTCCATCAACAGATGAATGGATCAAGAAGATGTGGTATATATACACAATGGAATACTATGCAGCCATCAAAAGAAATGAAATCTTGCCATTTGCGACAACATGGATGGAACTAGAGCGTATCATGCTTAGCGAAATAAGTCAAGCAGAGAAAGACAACTATCATATGATCTCCCTGATATGAGGAAGTGGTGATGCAACTTGGGGGCTTAAGTGGGTAGGAGAAGAATAAATGAAACAAGATGGGATTGGGAGGGAGACAAACCATAAGTGACTCTTAATCTCACAAAACAAACTAAGGGTTGCTGGGGGGAGGGGGTTTGGGAGAAGGGGGTGGGATTATGGACATTGGGGAGGGTATGTGCTTTGGTGAGTGCTGTGAAGTGTGTAAACCTGGAGATTCACAGACCTGTACCCCTGGGGATAAAAATATATGTTTATAAAAAATAAAAAATTAAAAAAAAAAAGGAAATGAAAACATTTTTTTTTTAAAGATTTTATTTATTTATTTGACAGAGAGAGATCACAAGTAGATGGAGAGGCAGGTAGAGCGAGAGAGAGAGAGGGAAGCAGGCTCCTTGCTGAGCAGAGAGCCCGATGCGGGACTCGATCCCAGGACCCTGAGATCATGACCTGAGCCGAAGGCAGCGGCTTAACCCACTGAGCCACCCAGGCGCCCCATGAAAACATTTTTTTAAAAAGACATATTCTATCTTTATGGGAGGTGGTTTTTTTTTTTTTTTTAAACAATATCTAAGATATGGAAGCAACCCAAGTGTTCATGAATAGATGAATGGATAAAGAAAATGTGAGTTTGCCTCAGCTCAATTTATTGATTTGGTACAGTTAAAGAACTTTCCTACCTTGGGGAGTTTAGAACCCAGTGGAGAAGAGGGTCAAACAGGACAGTCCGATGCAGAGGGCTCCCTCTTACTTTTGCAGTCAAAATGTTGGCCTTCTCCTTAGCAAAACTGGAAAAAAAAAAAAAGGTTTCCAGAGTGCTGTCTTTCACAAGGCTCATTTACAGGCAGGTGTTCTAGATGTTACTTATACACCTTAGTTCTTTACCACCAAAAGAAGATGCCTCTCATCTCACCTGTCCACCTAATCTCACCTAGTTCTTTGTGTTTAGAACACCTTTTCTGTACATAACTGATGAAGATTAAGGTTTAGTACATATTAAGAGACCTAAGCTCAAATTTCATATTTAGCTTCAATTACATTAGCTATCACCTTTAACCACCTAGAAAAGTACAGAGAAAAAATCCATGTATCATAACGTGGTACCAACCCATCTTTTTAACCCTTGGCCATGCATTTCACAGATGTTTCTTGAATCCTCCTAGGTGGTAGGCACTGTCACCTGTGTGAACCCTTTAACCATAGGTGGTCCCTCAGTTCTCCCATGCTCACCCTTCAAACTTCTCTACTCTGAAATTTTGTTCTTGTTTCCCCCTTACCTGGAATGTCCTTTGCTCTGCTTCTGAAATACCACATTCCTGCACACTCTTCACAGCCCAGTTTAGGTTTCAGACTTTGAAAGCATCCTCTCACTATTTCAAGCCATCTTACTTTCTAATCTTTTATAGAAATAGTTTCCTCTAGGACTAACTTGATACTTTGCATGTCATGTTCAGTATTTCCAGTAATCTTTCATTACTATGGCTTTTCTCAAACTGGAATTCTGAAAATCGGGGGCTTTGTTTTATATTTGGTATCCTTGCATTTTCTGTCTCAAACACTACTGCTGGTATGCATTTAATAAAGCTCAGTGAGCCTTTTGCTTGACTGTCACTTTCTCATTCCCCATGTTCTCTTCTGGTAGTGCTCCATTTTGTATGGTGAAAGCCACTAGGACCTCCCAGAATTCTGTATTCAGGTACAGAGGGGCTGAATAAAGCTGATTGTCCTAGGTACACATTTCTGCCTCCATAGGTAGCCCCAATTGTGGTAGATTGAGAAAAATCGAACTGCAGGAATCACCATCGTGCCCTGGCATACAGCATTGGTAATTGCATCTCAGGAGATGACAGACTAACAAAATGAGAGAGGAAAACTTGAATGGAACATTTAGACCAGAAAAATAAAACCTATCTCAAGATTTTTCACATTTTGGGTTTCGTATTTCCCAAACACATGTGCCAAGTTCTGCCTACATTCCCACTGGCACTCCATTTCTTAAAAGTAGTTTTGTTAAAACACTTAGTGGGCTTCAATGAGAAATATAAGCATATAAAAATGCAGGGGTGTGAAAAGGTAGGCTGACTGTAGAAGAGGGGAACAGGGGCATAAAAACAGCCCTAACACAGTTGAGCTTCCACACCGCGTGTCACAATGAGAGACTCCCTTTCCCACTCTTTAGGGGTATGTAGCCATTTGAGAACACCCAAGACCGAATCATGACTATCAAAGACCCATGCTGCATCATCATATTGCTGGTGGCCAGGAGCCAGCGCTGTCATCACTTGGTTTTGTGCTGCTTAGGGCAGAAAATCTGATTGTTCAGCAACATGTAATCAGCTTAAAACAAATCTGGAAGATGTTACTCAAAGACGAGATGATATCCAGGCCCTGGAATTTTGTGCAGACAAAGAAAATGAAGGATTTGCCTTAAGATAAAAACTGTATCTGAAGCAAGAAATTTGAGGCCTTGGGACAAGATTCAAGTCAATAAGTTTAATAGTAAGGCTTTAAGAAACTGGGATCACAACCCAAACAAGCCGGGCAAGTCCTGCAGAGCAGTGAGAGAAGCCAGGCTCCAATTTCTAGAACTAAAATCCTCTCTGTCTTCTATGACTAGATACTACTTATATTCTTCAGAGAAGGTACACTCCCAAGAGAAGTGGAATTACATTTAAACACCAAGATGATAGAAGTCTTAAGAACTGAACTGAGTCATGGTTTAACTACTTATGTAGCCTATAAATTTGAATATATCATTCTGTCTCTACTAACCTTCCCCCCACCTTTTTATTGGAAAAAATAGGAATAGCAGTACTAGCTTTAGTAGTATTTGGGTACAAATCTCCTTTTCTTCCTTCCACATTCACTCCCCCACCACTCCTGGTGTGCTAATGTAGCAGAAGTGGGACTTAAACTATTATGTGTGGTTCAGAAGGAAACAGACTCTTAACACAAAAAGCTGCAGCAAATACATTATTAAAAGGTTACTCTGCAGAAATGTAAAGGCCTGCTCCAAGAAGGTTCACCCTAAGCCCTTTGTAGTCAATGCCCTGATCCTTTTTTCTCTACCTTCAGAGGCTATTGTATGGCATCCAGCCTTAATGACTACCAGGGGCAGAAGAATGGGAGTAATAGCAGGGTGAGCATGAGGGAGTCTTGAAAGGTGAGTGGAAACAGCTAATGCTTATTGAGTGCTTACTATTCACTACATACCATTTTAAGTACTACATATATTTTATTATTTTTTAATATTTTATTTATTTATTTGACAGAGATCATAAGTAGGCAGAGAGGCAGGCAGAGAGAGAGAGAGAAGAGGAAGCAAGCTCCCTGTGGAGCAGATAGCCCTATGTGCGGCTCGATCCCAGGACCCTGGGATCATGACCTGAGCTGAAGGCAGAGGCTTTAACCCACTGAGCCACCCAGGTGCCCCAAGTACTGCATATATTTTATTTAATCCTCATAACAAACCCTTGATAAAGGCACTCTTAATACCCATTTTTCAGATGAAGAAATTCAGGTAGGGGAGGTTAAGTAATTTGTCTATCACTTCACCTGGAGTAAGTGTCAAAACTGAAACTCCAAGGTCTGAACTGAGATCATTCTCTTTTCCACTAAAATCTACTGTGTAAGAGTGGAATTGTCCAGACAGAGAGAGAGGAAGGTTGTTTGGGATAGGAGTCACATGAGTAAAGGTGCAAACACATGAAATAAGATTGGTGCTGAGAGCTCTAGAAATTTTAGAAAGCATATAAGAGAGACTGTGGAGAAGTCAGTTATAGCCAAGTCCAGAAATGTTAGTATTTGCTGATTTACCGATAGATGGAGAAGCTTGTAATATTAACGGATGTGTTTCCCCCGGTATGGTTATCTCCTGGAATCAGTGACCTTTCCCTTGTCTGCTGGGCTATGAGGCATCAGTTGTGTTAAGAGAGGGTTGGTAAAGCAGAAGAGAAAATATCAGCTTTGTAAAGGTCTTTGGAATACCAGAGAATATCAGATTATTGTGTTTGTGAACAGTAAAGTATTATGTAATAATATTTTGACCAGAAAAGACTTGGACTGACTTCTAATATGTAAAAGAAGTTCTCCTCTGATTTAAAAAAAAAAAAAAAATTCTCCAGGGTGAGGAAGGGCAGAGAGGAAGGTAGGGATAATATAATTTGCACTAGGGTTAGAATGTCAGAGAAAGGTAAATATGCCTCAAAATTGAAACAGTCCAGGGAGCCAGCAAGATCCAGAATTCCCCATTACCCAGTATTGTAAAGGGGGCATTAGCGTAGAAATGGCTTCATGAAACATCTAGATAGAAAGACCTTGGCTGCAGCAAATTTACAGGAATGCCATAGAGGAAGCAGGTAAAGGTTGTCTATAAGCCAGAGAAAAGTTCAATATCTCTTGCTAGAGAGCTTGCCTGGAGAGGTCTCTGTTTGCAAACGAGGGGAAAAGAGCAACATACAGGTGCTGAGGAGCAGAGGTCACATTAGTGATCTAGGTCTCAAATGATGTCACTGTGGTTGTAGACAACCTGGACCAGCTTCCTTTTGCCCCATATGTCTCTTCACCATATCGTCTTAACACTAGGTATTCCTTTCTCAAGAACCAAGTTTAGAGGGGCCCCTGGGTGGCTTAGTTGGTCAAGCATGTGACTTGATTTCAGCTCAGGTCATGATCTCAGGGTCCTGGGACAGAGCCTGGTGTGGAGGTCCACACCAAGGATGGAGTCTTGAGATCCTCTCTCCCTCTGTTCTCTCCTCCCCTGCCCCCAAACACATGTGTACACACACTCTCACTCACTTGCTAATAAAATAAATAAAACCCTAAAAAGAAAAAAAAAATTAGTTTGGAGATGGGCAACTTTATTCCGTAAGAATTTAATTTGCAAGAAGACATCCAGATGGCCAACAGACACATGAGAAAGTGCTCCATATTACTCGGCATCAGGGAAATACAAATCAAAACCACAATGAGATATCACCTCACACCAGTCAGAATGGCTAAAATTAACAAGTCAGGAAATGACAGATGCTGGTGAGGATGCGGACAAAGGGGAACCCTCCTACACTGTTGGTGGGAATGCAAGCTGGTGCAACCACTCTGGAAAACAGCATGGAGGTTCCTCAAAATGTTGAAAATAGAACTACCCTAAGACCCAGCAATGTACTACTGGGTATTTACCCTAAAGATACAAACGTAGTGATCCGAAGGGGCACGTGCACCCGAATGTTTATAGCAGCAATGTCCATAATAGCCAAACTATGGAAAGAACCTAGATGTCCATCAACAGATGAATGGATAAAGAAGATGTGGTATATATACACAATGGAATACTATGCAGCCATCAAAAGAAATGAAATCTTGCCATTTGTGACGACGTGGATGGAACTAGAGGGTATCATGCTCAGCAAAATAAGTCGATCGGAGAAAGACAACTATCATATGATCTCCCTGATATGAGGAAGTGGAGATGCAACGTGGGGGGTTAAGGGGGTAGGAGAATAAATGAAACAAGGTGGGATTGGGAGGGAGACAAACCATAAGTGACTCTTAATCTCACAAAACAAATTGAGGGTTGATGGGGGGAGGGGGATTGGGAGAAGGGGGGTGGGGTTATGGACATTGGGGAGGGTATGTGCTATGGTGAGTGTTGTGAAGTGTGTAAACCTGGCGATTCACAGACCTGTACCCTGGAGATAAAATATATTATATGTTTATAAAAAATAAAAAAATTTTAAAAATATGAAAAAGGAAAAAAAAAGAATTTAATTTGCAAAATTAAATTCCTTATACACCTTAATTTGTGACTTGGCATTTGTGCCTATTATACACCGAAGTTTTACTTTTCATAGTTATAGATACATACATAATCTGTAATGTATAAACAAATGGAAGGAAGTAGAGACAGAGATGGATTTCAAAGAAAGAAATCAACTGGGGAAGGACAGATGAATTGAGAATTGAAGGAAGCAGTGAGCCAGATTGGAGTGGGGAGTGGGACCAACTCCAACTTAATGAAGAGGCATTTTTCATAGATGGACTAGGATGTCAATTTACATTTATTTAAATAATTTTAAACAAATGTGCTTATTTCTTTGTCACCGTCTCTGGGTAGGACATCTAAAGGACACTCTTTTCTTTCCATTTGTAGATGCCTCATCCCATGTATGAATTTGCTCCAATTATTCTACCTTTTTCTTGAACTGGTCCTGTCCATCCTACCCTTAGGATGACTTAAATATTTATATCCTCATTCCTCAACTGACCCCTAACAATTCAGGATGGGGCATTTTATTTTTATTTTTTCAAGATTTATTTATTTGAGACAGAGAGAAAGAGAGGAAGAGAGACCATGCATGTGTGAGAACTTGGACAGGAAGAGGGGGAAGGGGAAGAACAGGGGGAGAGGAAAAGAAGGTCAAGCAGACTCTGCACTGAGCATGGAGTCTGACCATGGCTTGATCTCATGACTGAGATCATGACCTTAGCTGAAATCAAGAGTCGGTCACTCAACTGACTGAGCAACCAGGTGCCCGGAGGATGAGCATTTTATTTTTGCACTTCTTCTAAATTCTTTGCAAAACTACCTCACCAAGTAATGTAAAAATTTGCTGCCATAATTCCATTTTATAACACTTCTCTGAAGTTTTCAATTGTATTGACTTCATTTAAGTTTTTCCAAACTTAAAAATATGAAGCCTGTATTTGGATTTTCTTCTAAATTGTAATAATGGTACCAAGGAATCCAGTTTAATTTGAAACATTTTAAACAACCATAACTTTGCGCAGCTCTAAACTTTATCTTACTTTTTCACGTTAATGCATACCAACATATCATAGCATTTTCCAATGATTTTTTTTTTTTAAGATTTTATCTATAGAGAGAGAGCATGAGCAAGGGAAGGGGGAGAGAGAGAATCTCAAGCAGACTCTGCTGAGCAGAGCCAGATCCTGAGCTCAATCTCAAAATTCTGACCTCAATCTCAAAATCCTCAGATCACAGCCCGAGCTAAAATCAAGAGTCAGACACTTAAGTGACTGAGCCACCCAGGCACACCACTTTCCCATGATCTTAAACACTTTTATATAGTCCTTAATTTCTCACCTCAAACATCATTTTTATTATATCCAAATATCTTTTAGGAGTATTTGAATAATTATTTCTTTTTTCTGTAGTATGTGCCCTGTTCTGACCTTGTTATGAAGGGCCTTTAAGCTACTTTCTAAACTCAATTTTCTCATCTCCAAATACAAATATTAAGAAAAATTATTTAGCTAATACTTGCATGGCACTTCCAGTGTGCTGGTTCTGTTCTAAGCACTTTGCAAATATTTGTTTGGTCCATCTTCATAAGATCTCGAGTAGATGGCTATTTCTCATATCCCTACTGTATGAAGAAACTATGGCACAAAGAGGTTAATTTGTCTGAGGACCCACAGCTACTAAATTGTGAACCAGGAGTTGAGTCTCTGACACTTGACCATTACACAATGCTGCCTCTCCATTTTAAAAAGTTTAGACTCTATCTGCATTTATACATTAAACAGAGTTTCTACTCTTAAGGCACTGACAATGTCAGTACTACTGTACTAACAGTTAAAGTGCTGACAATTTAGTACAGATGCTTACAATGAAATGATCAATAATTTTCACCTGCTTCAACTGACCATTGAGGATCTGTCTTCAAAGCATTGACCATATATGTGGCAGAGCTTGAGCCTTATTAAATGTGGATTATAATTATACACTAAAGACACTAATAGGTTTGCTAACCATGTTTGTCCACTGGAAACTTATCACTGGTCATATCAGCTCACAGGCACACATGTCTCAAAGGAGTCTGGCACTGAAGAAAACTAAGATATGAATTTGTCTTTGCCAACTGTTCCATCTTTCAATATCTCTCCCTTGCATCTACCCTTCGGACACCTCAGACAAGCACAAAGAATCACCTTAAACTTGTGCTTTAAGTGAAATTTGCCACTTAAAATAATAATTTACATTTGCATTGCACTCAACTACTCTCCAGTCCAGGCTTTCTGACACCTAAGGTGAATTTTTCTGGTTAAAACCAGCAGTTAGGAGGGTATGTGCTTTGGTGAGTGCTGTGAAGTGTGTAAACCTGGTGATTCACAGACCTGTACCCCTGGGGATAAAAATATATGTTTATAAAAAATTAAAAATTAAAAAAAATAATAATAAAATAAAATAAAATTAAAAAAAAAAAAAAACCAGCAGTTAGAGAGCAGAAGGTAAGAGCCTGGGATTACCTTAAGGAGTTTTGCATCTCTGTAGAGAGTGGCTTGGACTTTCCCAGTTAAGATTTTTCCACCCAAGTACTAAACTAGGCCTGACCCACTTAAGAAATGGGCAGAAGACATGAATAGACACTTTTCCAAAAAAGAGATCCAGATGGCTAATGGATCATAAAAAGATGCTCAACATCACTATCAGGGAAATACAAATCAAAACCTTGATGAGATACCATCTCACACCTGTCAGGATGGCTAAAACTAACAACGCAAGAAACAACAGGTGTTGGTGAGGATGCACAGAAGGGGAACCCGCTTGCACTTATTTGTGGGAATGCAAACTGGTGCAGCCACTCTGGCTAACAGTATGGAGGTTCCTCAAAATGTTAAAAATAGAACAACCCTGCAATCCAGCAATTACACTACTAGATTTTTACCCAAAGGATACAAAAGTACATATTCAAAGGGATATATGCACCCCAGTGTTGACAGTAGTCTTGTCAATAATAGCCAAACTATGGAGAAAATCCTAATCTCCACTGAGTGATGAATGGATTAAAAAATAGTACACAAAAAATAAGAAATTTTTTAAAAAGTACACACACACACACACACACACACACATTGGAATATTACTCAGCCATCAGCAAGAATGAAATCTTGCTATTTGCAACAAATGGATGAAGCCGGAGTGTATCATTATGCCATGTGAAATAAGTCAGAGAAAGACACCATACGATCTCACTCATATGTGGAATTTAAGAAAGAAAACAGATGAACGCAGGGGATGGGGAAAAGATAAAAAAGGAGAGAGGGAAACAAGCCTTAAGAAACTCTTAATGACAAAGAACAAACTGAGGGTTGTGGAAGGGAGGTGGACAAGGGAGGGGCTAGAGGGGTAATGGGTACTAAGGAGAACACTTGTGATGAGCACTGGGTGTTGTAAGTGATGAATCACTGAATTCTACTCCAGAAACCAAAACCGCACTGTACGTTAATGACCTAAAATTTTAAGTTAAATAAAAAAAAAGTTAAAATAAATAACATAACATCAGTTGTCAAAACAACAACAAAAAAAGACTCTTCCTATGCATTTTGTTTCTTTGTAAAGCCCTGGATAATAAATAATTACAATGGCTTACAAATTTAGGGGGCTGATATGTATTAGGCACAGTTTTGTAAACGTCACATTTTCTTTCTTAAAACAATCCTTGGAAGCAGGTGATACCAGTACTCTATTTTTGAGTTGTGAAATTGAGGCTGGGAAGTTAAATAATTTTCTCAAAATCCATATAACTGCTCAGGACTGAATGTGTATGCTTTCATGAAGCAAGTTTGGTTTTCTATTGCTTCACAGCAAATTTCCACACAACTTAGAGACTTAAAATAATCATTTTATTTTACTCACAAATCGATGGGTCTGGAACATGGGAAGGGCTTGGCAGGGCTCTTCCCTGATCCATGTGGCGTCATACGGAACAGCCCAGGCTAATGAGTCTGCTTTCAGGGTGGCGTCTTCCTTCATATATCCGTTGCCTCAGTGCTCCTTGCTGTTTCTCCTCCTCCAGAGCTTCCCAATGGAACTTGGGCTTCTCACCACACAGTGGGTTAAAGAGTCTCATTTCTTACGTTGAAGCTGACTTTTAAAAGCAAGTTTTCCCAGAGAAAAGGAGCAGAAACTAGCATTCCTCTTTAATGTAGGCTGGAAATTTTACCTTATCTTAATGGTCAAAGCAGTCCAAGGCTGCCTATATTTATAGAGGGGAAATGGGCCCCACCTTTCAATGGGAGGAGTGTCAAAGCATTTGCAGCTGTAGTCAATCAATAGTGCCTGCAGCCTCTTCAATCAATCAAGCATTTGCATTCAGGTGGTGGCTTAGGCTGGAGGCCTTTGAAGGCTCTTTTGCATGGGACAGCCCAGTTGGCTTCCCTGTGTGACTGCAAACTGATGTTGGCAACTGGCCGGGAGCGCGGATAAGGCTGTTGACTAGGGTGCCTACGCTATACACAATCTCACTGTGTAGATTCTCAAGCATGGTGGCTGGATTCTTAGAGTCCTAAGAGTTATCATTCCTGGAGGCAGAGCAGAAGTTGCAAAATTCTGCCTCAGTCTATTGGTCAGGAGATCATCAAGAGGCTCTGATTCCCAAGTAGAGTAGACTCCACCTCTTGGTATGAGGAACCAACTTCTATCAGTTGCAAGGTCTTTTCATAAGGTGCTTGCCTTCTATCAGAGTGCACACTTTTGTTTTTTATTTACCAGTTACATATTTCATGCAGTGAAAGTTATGGTTTAATGTATTCATGAAGGAATGCCACTGAGTAAGGGACCCTCAGCCCAGATAGACTGAACCATAGGAAATGTCTAACACTCAACCAGCTTTGACCAACAAAAATTGCAATTTTATGATTCAACTTAAAATTTTAGGTGTCTGTCAGCATTGAGATGTGTAGTAAAATAAAAACACTTTATATGAATATTTAGCAGAATCAGAAAGAAAGATTTGCTATCTTAACTTTTAGAGAAAAAAAAAAAAAAGGTCATTTTATGCTAGCTCAGAATTGCCAGACCAACATTTCTATCTTCTGCTTACTTATATCCCTTAGTCCAGATCCTTGAAGCCCTTCCTGGCATTGACTCTCTAAGTTTATGAGGCCAATGCTTATATTTGGTGAATACTTGTAAAGGCCTGCTCTCCAACCTTATCCCCATGGGAGTGAATAAGGTCAATTCACTGTGTCAATAGAAATGAAAGTGTTCTCCTTCATACCACATCTTCTACTTTTCTTTGTGACCTTCCCAGTGTTGCTCCCCACATGAAGGACCTGTCTTACAATTTACTTCTAACAGAAAACCTTTTCAATAATAGATTCCCCTGTGAAGCTCCCCACAGCTCTTAAAATGAGGGAAGGGAGCCAAACCTCCAAGCTCAAAGTCGACAACTTGCTGGTATATTTTAGGAAGGAATTATTATGTGTCAATAACTCTCTTATACTATGGTTTATATGGTATGAAACACTCAACAAATGTAAATTACTAACAGCGATATGATTATGACTATAATACTGTCTCCTTTGCCTTGCCACTACTTAGACAGTATAAATTGAAGCAACTATGTTTTCTATCTCTCACACCTCCAAAATTTTAAATATTTAATGATATATGGTTGAGACACCATAGTGTCTTCGGTCTCTAAGAGAGCAATTCTCCTATCTTCTCAGTGAGGTTCTAAATCTTAACGTTGGGAGTTTAGGGATTTTACTTGCTCTTTGAAACAC
Source organism: Mustela erminea (assembly GCF_009829155.1). Classification (NCBI taxonomy): domain Eukaryota; kingdom Metazoa; phylum Chordata; class Mammalia; order Carnivora; family Mustelidae; genus Mustela; species Mustela erminea. The sequence goes on from NC_045621.1 coordinate 85,115,509, forward strand.
AACAATCTGATAATAACACTCCTGACTCCAGAAGACCAGGGTAGACAAAACTTGAAGTGGGAATTGGAGCAAAAGATATTGTCTCTTTCAGTGTATCCTACAGCGTATTACAGGAGGGTGTGAACTCATGAAATGTAAGTAGAAAAGAATGGATGCTAACAACGGTTCTATCTCTAAGGAAGTCTGGGCTCTGCTTGGTGTTTGGGCTGAGATACAAAACAATTTCTCTATTTTCCCAAATAGTTCACCCCTCCTTAATTATAGCTCTCAGACGAATGTTTTGTTACCATCAGAAAGCAGGCAAAGCAGGAAGGAAATAATCAGGCATTTTCACTTAAAACATTGAATTTTAATACCGTTTTTCCTCTTGCTAACAGACCTTTCAATTTTACTTCTTACATGTTTTAAGTATGATCAATTTTACCTTTCAAGATATTATTCCTCATCCATAAAATTACACAAAAATTGCCATAAACAAGCTGACTGAAAAGGAACAATCGTTGTACATTAAAAAAAAATAACCTTCATGTTTATAGAAATAATAAAGCCCATGCAGTACTTCTTTTAAAGATCTTGCTCTAAACAAACTGAATTATTCATGCATAGAATTGTACAGCATTAGAACACCTGTTTTCAATCATGCATAATGTAAAATCACTCATTACCTCACAAGAGCCTCTACATCTCCAGCAATCAAATGGCATTGAAACAGCAAAACAGGTGCCTGGCAGGTGGATCCAAGCAGATGTTTTTGGCTTGCGTGCCTTTTCTTGTACAGGTGTGATGATCTTGTTTTCAACTGCATAATTGCTATTTAAATAGGTAATATTTGATTCTTATGTACTTTAATATTTATTTTTGCTTCTTCAATTCCTCCCTCTTTGCCATTGCCTGGGCTTGAGGTGGATTTGAAAGCTTTGGGGATCCTGTGAGGTGGAGAGATGCCAGCTGAAGTTGCCGCTCCACATGGTCTTTCACGGACTTACACGGCGATGGGACCTCCTGTTAGAAGTACGGTTTCTGGGTGAGCCCATGGAGTTTCAGCAGCCTGGCTAACTACTGAGCAGGAAAGAAAAAGTTACTTTCCCTTGTTAGGTATCATCCCAAAGTCATATTTAACCATTTCCACTATGCATTCCATGAATTTTAAAAGAAGTCAATGCAAATCTATGCGTGCAAATCAGAACGAGAACATCTCTCTTCAGCTGCCGATACACAATTTATTGAACTTCTACAAAGATAGCTCTGTGTGTATCTTCCTTGTGAGGCATCAAATGCATTTGCTTAAGCATGTTTTAGTAAAACATCTTTAAATCTCAGCTGGAAATGGGGTTTTCACTTTGTACTAGATTTATCCAATATAAATTCACTCAAGCAGAATAAGTAATGCAGCTTTCAACAGGGGAAGTTGCAGGCACCTTACTTCCCTGTTTGTTTAGTTCTTCCCTTAAAAACAAAAAAGATCAACAGATTTATCAGTGAAAGGTGCCGTATTGAAAGATGCAAAGACGGGCAACTTTATTTCTGAGGACAGGTGCAGCATGAATTTGTGTGGTGTTCAATCCACGCTGTCATTCTCTGAAAATTTTGTCCCTGTTTTTCATGTGTTTGCAAAGAGTTAGGTTGCCAGAGTGGAATTACAAGTCCCCTCTGCTCACATAGGTGGAGGTTTGAGCACACATCTATCTCAGAAACTAAAGTTACCGTCACGCCAGGCAAGTGAACACATGGACCATACCAAGGGCAAAATATATCTCTGACACATTACATTACACCACTGGTATTTTGGATAAGCTATGAAAAATATCCAAATATTTCTATGTAAAGAGAGCAACGTTTGCAGTTGTCCAAATATTGAATCAATCCCATTACAATTTCTAAGTATCTGGATACATGCGATCATTCATGAAGACCAAAAAGCCAGAGATGGTTACCTTTCCTTTTCCTTTTCCCCAGATAGTTTGGCTCTGTGTAGATGTGGCTATGATATTAGTTATCTATGTAATGCCCTTTCAAATAAAAATACGCTAAGATGGATGAAGAGATAAATAAGATTGTGGCTATTTTACCACCTGAAGTGTTAGAATTATTTCTACTAATTTAATGGATTTTTCAAAGTCATATCAGAAATTTAAACCACAGGCCTTACATTTTCACCTAAGAATTGGTATCTTGCTATATGAATGATCAATCATAACTTTCTTTTAAGCTTGATCTCCAGCATCAATAAAATGAAAATAAAATGTCTGTTGCAGCATATTATAAGCCTGTAGATCCAAGCCTTTCTTATCTATTACATTTATTCTACTTATATACAAGTCATTGATATGTTATTACTATAAATTATTTTAACACTTCCTCATGATTAAAATCTGATTCCAAGAACTAATCATCATCATAATCATTCACAATAACTATTAACACACCATTACCACCATTTATTGGAAGCCTACAGTGGGCCAAACATGATGATAAAAACTTTACGTGCATTATTTAAGTACTATGCTGTATTATACATACTATGTACACTATGTTATCTTTACAATTTTTATTATTTGAGTGTATTAAAAAATCCAACCTGCCAAAGTCAGAGAATATGAAATCCATTGTTAAATTTTGGTTTCAAGTTCTTTCTCAGTATAACTAATTTGGGCTTGTCAGGTAGAGTTCTGAATTTTAATAATACCGGAAGAGCTGGTTATAAATTTGATACAACACTCCATCATATCCAGTATGTGGCACTGACAGAATGAAGACAAACTAGTTCTAAAGAAGATATTTTCAAAACATTTCCAAAAGGTTTCTCAAATATAAATGTTATCCTAGATATGGACCTACTCTATTTTGAAGAGAGAGAGAGAGAGAGAGAGAGAGAGTGTGTGTGTGTGTGTGTGTATCTCACATACTTGCTGTTAGTAATCCATTTTTGTTTTTAAAAATACAATACATAATTAGGAATTGACTCTCTCTATGCAAGCGTGTGCTTTTCCTTGGACTAACTTGTACTTTTTAATACAAATACAAACAACATTCTATATCATCTATAATTAGGTAGCAATAGCAACTGAGAGAACACTAAATGAAGGCATTAATTACAATATAACTGAACAAAATATCTACAATGAAGACGTAGAAGGTAAGGATATTTTTAACTTGAAAAATACCAAAATTTATTTAGAGGTAAATTAGAATAGGTAGGAAAATAGAATAGATAAAACATGTCAAGGAAGCTCTCAGGAATGTGGAGCTTCAGTAAAATCGAAATTTGGGACAACAGGTCATCAAAAACCAAATAGCGGGGAGCTATTTTTTTTTTTTTTCAGAGGACTATTTATTAAAAAGGATGCAAGGTCAAGATACAGGAACAAGTGTGGAAAAGAAGACCAGAGGTACAGATGCCAAAATGTTAACAGTGATTATATCTCAGAAACTGGATTACGGGTAATGTTTATGTCCTTCTTTGGGTTTTTACTATTCAACAGAGTGTATACAGAAGGCTATAAAAGGGAAAAATGAAACAGAAAAAAATCAGTCCGACTTCTCTCCCTGGTGTCTTCAATGCCCCACCAACGAGGCAGAGCTGCCCATATGGACACACTGGCCCTTCAAAGGCGCCTTTGCCCTCTGACTTATCATGGGCTCCTCCCTGCCCACCTTCTGATGAGTCAAATGTGCCTAAGGGCTCTGGAGGGTTAAAGCCTCTGCTTTCGGCTCATTTCATAACCCCAGGCTCCTGGGATCGAGCCCCACATGGGGCTCTCTGCTCTGCGGAGAGCCTGCTTCCTCCTCTCTCTCCCTGCCTGCCTCTCTTGCCTCCTTTAACCTCTGTCTGTCAAATAAATAAATAAAATCTTAAAAAAACAAAAACAAACAACAACAACAAAAAAACACAAATAGTTACATGGTGACTTTAACAATAACTCATTACTGGTATTTTTTTTGAAACTTTTGAAGTGTCTCTTAAGTGCATTCCCTGAATTCGTCCTGACTTTTTCCACTAGACACAATTTTATCATGCTATCATTTACATTCTTCTACATGTGTAGAAGATGTGTAGAAGTGTCAGGGCCAGCTGACACTGAAATGAATTGGTGCAAGCATATGAGGTTGGATGCCTCACAGGAGGGGTGACCAAGTTATTACAGAATTCTGCCAAGTAGAAGGAAATGAAACCACACTGAAAAGCAAAGTAAAAAATTAAGAGTTCAGGGATGAAATATTTTACATTAGACATTAAATTGTATTTCCTGGAAACAGATAAACAAATTAAACGAATAAAACATTTAAAGAAATACTAATGAATTGTTTCCTTTCCAAAGAAATTTGGGCTCTGGAGTCTATTTGGAGATAGTAAGGATTGTGGTCAGTAGCTCCCACAAAATACCTAGTCTTTGAGGTAATTTCCATGCTCCACTAATCACTCTTTTCACCAGAGATTACAAAAATAACTTGTAGAATAACTGCCTGCTTGCTATGTTCCTTTCCTCCTAGCCTGCTTTAAAGAGTCTCAAGGACACCCTTTTTCCACTGAGGTAGAGACTAGCAGGAGAAAGAAATAACCAAGTACATACTAAGAAGGTGTCAAAAATGGACATCAACCTCATTTACTTAGAAGGAAACCAATGTCCAAAAGCAAGTCATAGCTAAGAAAACTAGATGAATTTATTTTTCTAGAAAATACTACACACAGAACATTGAGGAGAATAAGATAAAGAGACAAGGAGGGGCGCCTGGGTGGCTCAGTGGGTTAAAGCCTCTGCCTTCGGCTCAGGTCATGATCTTAGGGTCCTGGGATCGAGCCCCACGTCGGGCTCTCTGCTCAGCAGGGAGCTTGCTCCCTCCTCTCTCTGCCTGCCTCTCTGCCTACTTGTGATCTCTCTCTGTCAAATAAATAAATAAAATATTTAAAAAAAAAAGAAAAGAAAAGATAAAGAGACAAGGAAATATTCAAAGAAAACAATCTCAGTCAACTCAATCTCAATCTCAATCTCTTCAACTCACACACTACAAAGCTAAAATATTCCAGGATTTTGCATCAAAACAGTTTTGAGGATCCATCCACCAAGAGCCCCAGATCCAAAGAAGACCTTTATTAACAGTACAATCTTAATTTTAATAGAAGTGCTACCAAGCAAAATGTCCTTACCAATCTATTATAAAAGGCACAAAAAATTTAAAGAATAAAACTATTAAAGATAGGCGCGCCTGGGTGGCTCAGTGGGTTAAAGCCTCTGCCTTTGGCTCAGGTCATGATCTCAGGGTCCTGGGATCGAGCCCCGCATGGGGCTCTCTGCTCGACAGGGAAGACTGCTTCCTCCTATCTCTCTCTGCCTGCCTCTGCCTACTTGTGACCTCTGTCTGTCAAATAAATAAATCAAATCTTAAAAAAAAAACTATTAAAGATAGTTGTTTTTAGATATTAAAAATATTTTAAATTTTAAAAATATTAAAATATTTTATGGTTGAGTACATTTTGAAGAAGTTGAAGTTGCTGGTAGCCACTGGATCGATACATATATGACCTGGTTACCCAAGTGTCACAGGCCTCTGTCTGTCATAGAGAATCTCTTTATTTTGTGATAACTGCAGAACTGGGTCAGTTTTCTGGTTCTTCCCCTTGTAACTCTGTGTAGATGTCCTGAGCTTTCCAAAGTTGGGACACTTCTCCATGTATAAGGCTTTGAAGATAAGTGTCCACAGGGTCTCCTGTTTCATTCATTCTTTCATGCCACAGTTTGCATTTCCCATTATCTATTCTATGACTCAGTTTCCCCAAACCAGTGCAGTGTTCAGTGTTTCTCTCTCTTGGTCAATAATGAGTATTCATGAAGTTGTACTACTAGAACTGAGTAATTTTCCGTATGTGTGTAGTGCTATAGTTTTTTTTACTATATCCTACAGATATAAGGTCATGTGCTTCTCTACATTACCCATTTAAAAATGCTTTTTGGGTGCCTGGGTGGCTCAGTGGGTTAAGCTGCTGCCTTCGGCTCAGGTCATGATCTCGGGGTCCCGGGATCGGGTCCCACATCGGGCTCTCTGCTCAGCGGGGAGCCTGCTTCCTCCTCTCTCTCTCTGCCTGCCTCTCTGCCTACTTGTGATCTCTCTCTGTCAAATAAATAAATAAAATCTTAAAAAAAAATGCCTTTTGAACCACTGAAGAAGATCAACATTTTTCTTTACTTATTTTCATAAGAATTGTTTCTCAACATCTATTCTCTTGAAACCAGCCTTTAGAATCTTTATGTCCTGAGTAAATGAGTTTTCCAACTTTTGGAAGATGTTTGCTTTCTTCAAAGCTAGGGGACTTGCAAAAACCTGTTCATAAACTGAATTGAACTCCAGGTCACAGATTTTCAGCATCACCTAGAAAGCCAATGATTTGGAACAGCATATCATGTCAACTCAAATTATGGAGTAAAATGCACACTACAGTATTGAGCTATCTGGGTCCATTTCTTCAAGATTCCAATAACTGTCCAGTTTACCAGCTGTGTTGCTCTCCTCCCCTAGTCCCCATTTTTATCACACCTGGATATGAGGTCCCAATCAATTGTTTGAAAGAAACTTGATCATTCATAGTGGACCATTTGAGTGGCAGCAGGAATAGATTTTTACCAATCCATGAACAAGTGGTAAATGTTTGATAAGTTCAGTGTAATATGATCATATCTTCTATCATGCTCTTATTAGTAGACATTCTGTCTAAAACACTTTTATTTATTCTGAAGTAATGGCTAACTTTCAAATGAAAGAAAGAAAATTGACTAAGGTAATAAAAATAGTGTAATGAGATGATTCAAATGGTCTTGTAGGATTTTAAAGTTTCTCAGTTATCATTTTGAATATCAAGTCTTACTCTATTACATATGGGCAGACAGGAGGTTAAAGTAGCTTTATACTTGGTAGAATGCCATAGTTATATTTTTTGCTTTTAACATTTTGGAAAATGATTAAATTAATATATTGTGTTTTCTGTCTAAGGATTCTTTGTTGAAAGAAATTGTTCATGTTCTTACATAAAACATGTTTCTGTGTGCAATTCTCAGTCATTTTTACTATTGGCACATGTAAATTTTCGTTCATTTTGGACTGTGTAAGGAAGCATTCAATAAAATTAGTCAGCTGAATTAAATTTACAGGAAAAAGCTAAGATTTTCACTTAAAATCTTATTTCATGTTGTACTGAGTTAATTTTTCTTAATTCAAACCAAAATAAAATTTAAAAGCTTTATGAAGGCAATGAAGGAAATGTTATTTTGAAAAAAACTTTCTTTTTCCCTAAGTACTTTATAAAGTTTATTTAAAATCAATCATACATTATTTAGCCATTATTTATCATTTTAAAAATTGTTAATATATCTATAATATCTAATATCTTTAATACTACTCAAAAATATAAATAATTTGTGTTAATGTTATTCTTTATGAATAGTTATATAAGACAATAAGATGATTTTATTTCTTACAATAAAAGACATCAAAGTAACTGTATATGCAACTCAAACTATACAAGCATTAATTATTTATTAATTAATTATTAAATATTCCCATACTTAAGAATTTAAAGTTGTTCCATTGTGTTTTGGAGTAAAGCAAGAGAAAGATGAGTTTCTTCTTGGTAAAGTGAGAGTAGTAAAGGGTAAAAGGTAAAGGGTAGTGTTTAATACTAGTATAATCAATTTACTTAGTTAACTGCATAACTATGTACATTTTCCTGTGCGTGTAATGAACCAAAAGAAAATTCAGACTCAGAATAGCAGCTCTAGTGAGGTACTAGAGGTCAGATATTAAAATACTTTGTTTAGTAAGAGGTAATATAGTATCATATTCAACAGTCAAGGAAAACCTACTGAGTGCAATTGCTTTTGCCTCAATACTTCAGGAACTTGCGATATATCACTGGACAAAACGATTATCTCTGCCTTCCTGAGACTTAGAGTCTAGCAAGAAGAGACAGAAAATAAAAACCCAAACATAAGTAAGCAGATTACATGGCCTGTTAGAAGGTAGCCTGTGGTACAAAAGAGAAAAGCAGAGCAAGGTAGGGAGGAATGAAGCTACAAAGTGTGGGATGTACAGTACAATATCAAATGGGGTCCTCAGTGCAGGTCACCCCATTCAGCAGGAGATGTCTGAAAGAGGTCAAAGAAATTGACAAAGGATAAATCTAGAATGATTTTCCAGGAAGAAGAAACAGTTAGCGCCAAAGCCACTGGGGAGAAGCAGGAATGCCAGCACGCTAAAGCACAGTGAGTAGAGAAGAGGACGGCATGCGGTTACAGAGGTAACAGGAGTCAGATTTTTTTTAGGTCGGTGTCAGCAAATTTTACTGCACAGAGCCCAATAGTAAGTATTTTAGGCTTTGCAACCCACGTGGTCTTTGTTGCAACTGCTCAATCCTACCTTTAGAGTGCTAAATCAGTCACCAGCAAAGCATAAATGAATGTGAGCGGCTATAACCCAATTAACTTTATTTATAGAAACTGAAAGTTAAATTTCACATAATTTTCACATATTATATAGTATAAAAAATATTTTAATTGTTTAAAAATATAATACTAGGAGCACCTGGGTGACTCTGTTGGTTGGACAGCAGACTCTTGGTTCCAGCTCAGGTCATGATCATAGGGTCCTGGGATTGAGCTCTGCATCAGTCTCCATGATCAGTGGGAAGTCCACTTTAGGATTCTCTCTCTTCCTCTGCCCCTCCCCCACCTCTAAAATAATACATAAGTGTGTGTGTGTGTGTGTGTGTGTGTATCTGTGTGTGTGTCTGTGAGTGAGTGTGTGGGTGTGTGTGTGTAATTCTTACCTTGTAGGCTACTACCTATTACCCTGTGGGCAATTAAATTGTGGTGGGCAGGTCTGGCATACAGACCAGAGTCGCAAACACATAATGTAACATCTTTGGTCATTGTAAGGGCATTGGTTCTTACTGAGTAAAATGGGTGAAATCAAGCTTTAGTGTGGAATTTTCAGCAGAACAACAGCATGATAGGACTTAGAGCTTTCAAAGATTACTTGGGTGGCTGTGTTAAGACAAAGTAAGGGGCAAGGATAGAACTAGGGAGACTTGTCAGGAGGCCAATAGAAAATCCCAATCAAGAGATGATGGAGGCTGACACCAAGGCAGTAGTAGTGGAGGAAGGTGGAGACAGGTGGTCAGATTCTAGACCCATTTTGAAGGAAGAATCAGTAGCCATCCTAACTATTTATGTATAAGGAGTATAAACTAAAAAAGAGGCATGGAGGTTTCCTCCTGAGCAACTTGCAGAAAATATAAAGACATTAGGGTCACATTAAACTTGACCTAAACCCCCACTGCACCATTAATGTGATATCAGGAAAATTACTTAACTGTCTCATGAATTAGTTTTCTAAGATAAAAATGAGGACAATAGTACCTAACTTACAGAGCAAGTCAAAGTGTAAATACCATGTAATGGTAATACTGAACTATGTAGGCATGTGCTTCAACACTTGTCACAACGAATTCTCCTACCACCCAAAAAGGCAGGTCATTTCATGTTTATTGTGGACTACATAAGCACACACTGTGGTGCCAACTGTTTGTTACAGGGCTGTTTGAAATTCATTCCACCCAACTCCAAAAGACATGCTTTTAACCCTTTATGCTATTCTGCCTCCCTGGAAAAAAAAAATATATGTATATCATAATAATAGGCAAATAACTTATTTAACAGGCAGAAGCTATCTTAAAACCAGATATAGTAAGTAAGAAGCTAGGAAAGGGGAGCAAAAATAATAACTAAGCACAACACGGTATTTACATGGAATAAAAGGATTATAATAAGGGGTAAAGGAAAGAAATTAGGAAAGAGAAATTTTAGAGAAAATAGAAGTTCAAACTGGATCTTGTCTCACATAGAGACAAATTCTCCTCCACAGTAAAACCAGAAAATACAAACACATTAATTCACCCAATACATATTTTGCGATGTCCAGGATGATGGCTAAGGGAAGCCTTGGTGGCTCAGTCAGCTGAGCGTCTGCCTTCAGCTCGGGTCATGATCCCAATGTCCTAGGATTGAATCCCACATTGGGCTCCTTGCTTGGCGGGGAGCCTGCCTCTCCCTGTGCCTGCTATTCCTTCTGCTTGTGCTCTCTCTCTCTGACAAATAAATAAATAAAATTATAAAAAAAATACATAAAAGAATGATGGCTAAAACTTAGGCATGTAAGCAAACAAGCTAGATGTGGCATTTGCCCTCTTGTAGAACCCATCATTAGGGATTAACCAGGACTAATTTCAGTGGGGTGAAGACAACCTCAGTACACTTCTCCCAAAAATTCAGAATCATAGCCATGTAATTCAAGACTAACAGAGAAAGAGCACAGTTGATTAAAGTTGCAGCAGAAATTCTGTTTTCTACTTTCTTAAAAAAGTGTTCAAGAAAGGAAAGAAGGAAACACTAAATATTAAATTGATTGCATTCTTATTAGTCACTTATCAAACTGAAATGGCTCTCTGTAAAAGGTGCTTCTTTCTCCCAAATTGTTACAGCCATGGACATTAACCAACACTGAGGGGGTAAGGAGGCAGAGGAGAAAATAAACTAGCAAGCGCAGTTATGGTAAAGAAACCATTCTCTCAGAATACATGTATTGATGGAAACTGAATTTGCTTAAAAATCAAAAATATGAAGGGGTACTTGGGTGGCACAGTCGGTTAAGCCACCTCTCTGTTTTCGGCTCAGGTCATGATCTCAGGGTCCTGATCTCCATGTTCTGAGATCCAGCTGCATGAGGGGCTCCATGCTGAGTGCCTGGAGTCCACTTAAGACTCTCTTTCCATCTCCCTCTGTCCCTCCCCTCTCCGCATGTGCATGCTCTCGCTCTCTCTCTCTTAAAAAAAAAACAAAAAACAAAAAAAAAAACTTTAAAAAATAGTAAGAGAAAATATGAATATCAATTAGTATATGGCAAAAAAAGAAACCCTTGAAAACGATATGAAGGATGAAGAAATACACTTGTGAAAATTCTATATTTTGATTTATTTATAGTCAAAATATATTGATCTGTACGGGAACATTGACAAGAAAAAAGAAAATATCTTGAAGGAAAGAATACCCCATCAGACCCAGCTCTATAGTAGAAATATACCCAGTTTCGGCTAAATTCTTTGTTTTACCCTTGCAATTTCACATCCTGAGCCAGGCGTGTCTCCGGCTTTCAGTGGTGCTGTCATCCCTGTGCACCTAGGATTGCCTGCTGCCTAGTGACAGTACCTCCTTGATGAGCAGGCCGGGGCCAGTCCCAGGCAGCTCCCCTTTCAGCCTGACAGCTGCATATCCCAGGTGGTCTGACATTTGAGATGGAGGCTGTGGATAAGATTGAAGGTGTTTTAGGGGAGAAGTAGGCTGTGAATAACACCAAGACTTCATCCAGATGGAATCACTCATGAGACAACCTGAGATACTCTATTACTGTCCATATGTCTTCTAGGTCTCCAAAGGCCAGCCTCCATTGATTTATTAGAAACCCACTATTTATGTTTTTGGCTCATCTCACAACAGACTATGGTGAAGGATTTATCAGAGATGCTGCTGTTTCTAGTGGTTATTGGGATTTTATAAGTTCTTTTAAATAAAACAGCCTCCATAAATATCCTAGTAAACATCAGACAGTAAAGTAAATATTTGGGGGTGGGATTCAGTCGATTTCCTCTTAATATACAGCACCTTTTTACAAGTTTCCTTCTGAGTGCAGCCCCACGGTAAAACCTTTTACAGAGCATACCTATTTTAGGTAAATAAATAAATATGAGACTCCAAAGAAATCAGAATTACTAGACACTGCTAACAGTACTGCTTAACCACTACTTTCCCTTGCAGATAAACCTTGGAAGAATTATTTCATTGTTTTACCAGCACAAACAGCTGTTATTAGTGTATCTTATTTATAGATGGTTCTTTGAGGGACTATAGTAATACAGCAAAATATCAGTTATTTCATCACACTGGTGAATTTAATGAACCTGAAGGTGTGTGTTATTTTAGCACTTGCTATAGCTCCTGTGAAAACCCAGTGGTGCTAAAATCTGTAAACCTGTCATTGCTTAAGTAATAACCTTGTTAAAAGCATCTTCATTTAACTTACTTTAGCTCCTGCAGGATGTAGGCTTTATTTTATCAGTGCAGAGAGTAGGTGTTTCAAACCCAAACCACTTATTGTAAATATAATTAATTGTAGTTCATTAATTTATTCTCAGTGTTATTGCTTTTATTTTAATACTTAGGTTAAATTAAATATTGTCTGGAATCTCAGTACCCATTTTCAGTTTTTTGCAAACTCTTAGTTTATATCGAATTTCTGTAGATACAGAAGTAAATTTTAGTCTGCACTAACGAAAATGTTCATTTTAATCTCTAATACTTCTTTATGCAAGGCACAACACTCTCGTTCCCCTCCTATATCCACTGTAGATTTTTTAAAAGCGTGTTTTTGTTAATCTGCTTGGAATGGATTTGAGTTTATTCTTGCCTTTTAAAAATATGAAGAAAATTGGATATTGATGGTAGGTGTTCAGAATTATCAATCGATTTCTACATGAGCACATCTACAATTATTGAAATGCTGGCAATAAAAATGGGAACTCCCTCCTATTTAGAACTACTCACGGAAAGAGAGAGAGCAGGGAAAAGGGAGAGGGAGAATCAGAGACAGAGGCAGAGACAGAGAGAAGATGAAAGAGGATAAAAACTGTAATTTGTATGATTATAGCCTTAAGGCCAAAACAAACTTTCTATAATTACCTAGGACAGGCCAACAGCGAGGTGTATGATAAAAGCTATATGTTAGCAACCACTTTGAAATTCTTGGCTAATTGCAATAATGCAGTCAGTAAATACTGACACACATTACATAACCACATAGAGAAGAACATTATAAAAGGTATTGGTGGCCAACCACCGTTTTATTGTTGAGTGAAATTAGTTCAACAGCTACTAGCCTGATAGGTAGATGAAGATTCGTATCAAATTGTCTGGCCCCAAAAGGTATCAATAGAATTATAGGATAGAAATGGTATAGTAAGTTCGTGTGGCAATAAGTTGAACCTGTCAAAGTAGTTTTATTTATGAGTCTATTATTTTTTTTTTTTTTTTTTTTTTTTTTTTTTTTTTTTTTTTTTTTATTTTTTTTTATTTATTTTTTTTTTATTTCCAGCATAACAGTATTCATTATTTTTGCACCACACCCCGTGCTCCATGCAATCCGTGCCCTCTATAATACCCACCACCTGGTACCCCAACCTCCCACCCCCCGTCCCTTCAAAACCCTCAGATTGTTTTTCAGAGTCCATAGTCTCTCATGGTTCACCTCCCCTTCCAATTTCCCCCAACTCCCTTCTCCACTCTAAGTCCCCATGTCCTCCATGCTATTTGTTATGCTCCACAAATAAGTGAAACCATATGATAATTGACTCTCTCTGCTTGACTTATTTCACTCAGCATAATCTCTTCCAGTCCCGTCCATGTTGCTACAAAAGTTGGGTATTCATCCTTTCTGATGGAGGCATAATACTCTATCCCCAGGGGTACAGGTCTGTGAATCACCAGGTTTACACACTTCATAGCACTCACCAAAGCACATACCCTCCCCAATGTCCATAATCCCACCCCCTTCTCCCAAACCCCCTCCCCCCAGCAACCCTCAGTTTGTTTTGTGAGATTAAAAGTCACTTATGGTTTGTCTCCCTCCCAATCCCATCTTGTTTCCTTTATTCTTCTCCTACCCACTTAAGCCCCCATGTTGCATCACCACTTCCTCATATCAAGGAGATCATATGATAGTTGTCTTTCTCTGCTTGACTTATTTCGCTAAGCATGATACGCTCTAGTTCCATCCATGTTGTCGCAAATGGCAAGATTTCATTTCTTTTGATGGCTGCATAGTATTCCATTGTGTATATATACCACATCTTCTTGATCCATTCATCTGTTGATGGACATCTAGGTTCTTTCCATAGTTTGGCTATTGTGGACATTGCTGCTATAAACATTCGGGTGCACGTGCCCCTTTGGATCACTACGTTTGTATCCTTAGGGTAAATACCCAATAGTGCAATTGCTGGGTCATAGGGCAGTTCTATTTTCAACATTTTGAGGAACCTCCATGCTGTTTTCCAGAGTGGCTGCACCAGCTTGCATTCCCACCAACAGTGTAGGAGGGTTCCCCTTTCTCCGCATCCTCGCCAGCATCTGTCATTTCCTGACTTGTTTATTTTAGCCATTCTGACTGGTGTGAGGTGATATCTCATTGTGGTTTTGATTTGTATTTCCCTGATGCCGAGTGATATGGAGCACTTTTTCATGTGTCTGTTGGCCATCTGGATGTCTTCTTTGCAGAAATGTCTGTTCATGTCCTCTGCCCATTTCTTGATTGGATTATTTGTTCTTTGGGTGTTGAGTTTGCTAAGTTCTTTATAGATTCTGGACACTAGTCCTTTATCTGATATGTCATTTGCAAATATCTTCTCCCATTCTGTCAGTTGTCTTTTGATTTTGTTAACCGTTTCCTTTGCTGTGCAAAAGCTTTTGATCTTGATGAAATCCCAGTAGTTCATTTTTGCCCTTGCTTCCCTTGCCTTTTGCGTTGTTCCTAGGAAGATGTTGCTGCGGTTGAGGTCAAAGAGGTTGCTGCCTGTGTTCTCCTCAAGGATTTTGATGGATTCCTTTCGCACATTGAGGTCCTTCATCCATTTTGAGTCTATTTTTGTGTGTGGTGTAAGGAAATGGTCCAATTTCATTTTTCTGCATGTGGCTGTCCAATTTTCCCAGCACCATTTATTGAAGAGGCTGTCTTTTTGCCATTGGACATTCTTTCCTGCTTTGTCGAAGATTAGTTGACCATAGAGTTGAGGGTCTATTTCTGGGCTCTCTATTCTGTTCCATTGATCTATGTGTCTGTTTTTGTGCCAGTACCATGCTGTCTTGATGACGACAGCTTTGTAATAGAGCTTGAAGTCCGGAATTGTGATGCCACCAACGTTGGCTTTCTTTTTCAATATCCCTTTGGCTATTCGAGGTCTTTTCTGGTTCCATATAAATTTTAGCATTATTTGTTCCATTTCTTTGAAAAAGATGGATGGTACTTTGATAGGAATTGCATTAAATGTGTAGATTGCTTTAGGTAGCATAGACATTTTCACAATATTTATTCTTCCAATCCAGGAGCATGGAACATTTTTCCATTTCTTTGTGTCTTCCTCAATTTCTTTCATGAGTACTTTATAGTTTTCTGAGTATAGATTCTGTGTCTCTTTGGTTAGGTTTATTCCTAGGTCTCTTATGGTTTTGGGTGCAATTGTAAATGGGATTGACTCCTTAATTTCTCTTTCTTCTGTCTTGCTGTTGGTGTAGAGAAATGCAACTGATTTCTGTGCATTGATTTTATATCCTGACACTTTACTGAATTCCTGTATAAGTTCTAGCAGTTTTGGAGTGGAGTCTTTTGGGTTTTCCACATATAGTATCATATCATCTGCGAAGAGTGATAATTTGACTTCTTCTTTGCCGATTTGGATGCCTTTAATTTCCTTTTGTTGTCTGATTGCTGAGGCTAGGACCTCTAGTACTATGTTGAATAGCAGTGGTGATAATGGACATCCCTGCCGTGTTCCTGACCTTAGCGGAAAAGCTTTCAGTTTTTCTCCATTGAGAATGATATTTGCGGTGGGTTTTTCATAGATGGCTTTGATGATATTGAGGTATGTGCCCTCTATCCCTACACTTTGAAGAGTTTTGATCAGGAAGGGATGCTGTACTTTGTCAAATGCTTTTTCAGCATCTATTGAGAGTATCATATGGTTCTTGTTCTTTCTTTTATTGATGTGTTGTATCACATTGACTGATTTGCGGATGTTGAACCAACCTTGCAGCCCTGGAATAAATCCCACTTGGTCGTGGTGAATAATCTTTTTAATGTACTGTTGAATCCTATTGGCTAGTATTTTGTTGAGTATTTTCGCATCTGTGTTCATCAAGGATATCGGTCTATAGCTCTCTTTTTTGGTGGGATCCTTGTCTGGTTTTGGGATCAAGGTGATGCTGGCCTCATAAAATGAGTTTGGAAGTTTTCCTTCCATTTCTATTTTTTGGAACAGTTTCAGGAGAATAGGAATTAGTTCTTCTTTAAATGTTTGGTAGAATTCCCCCGGGAAGCCGTCTGGCCCTGGGCTTTTGTTTGTTTGGAGATTTTTAATGACTGTTTCAATCTCCTTACTGGTTATGGGTCTGTTCAGGCTTTCTATTTCTTCCTGGTTCAGTTGTGGTAGTTTATATGTTTCTAGGAATGCATCCATTTCTTCCAGATTGTCAAATTTTTTGGCGTAGAGTTGCTCATAGTATGTTCTTATAATAGTTTGTATTTCTTTGGTGTTAGTTGTGATCTCTCCTCTTTCATTCATGATTTTATTTATTTGGGTCCTTTCTCTTTTCTTTTTGATAAGTCGGGCCAGGGGTTTATCAATTTTATTAATTCTTTCAAAGAACCAGCTCCTAGTTTCGTTGATTTGTTCTATTGTTTTTTTGGTTTCTATTTCATTGATTTCTGCTCTGATCTTTATGATTTCTCTTCTCCTGCTGGGCTTAGGGTTTCTTTCTTGTTCTTTCTCTAGCTCCTTTAAGTGTAGGGTTAGGTTGTGTACCTGAGATCTTTCTTGTTTCTTGAGAAAGGCTTGTACCGCTATATATTTTCCTCTCAGGACTGCCTTTGTTGTGTCCCACAGATTTTGAACCGTTGTATTTTCATTATCATTTGTTTCCATGATTTTTTTCAATTCTTCTTTAATTTCCCGGTTGACCCATTCATTCTTTAGAAGGATGCTGTTTAGTCTCCATGTATTTGGGTTCTTTCCAAACTTCCTTTTGTGGTTGAGTTCTAGCTTTAGAGCATTGTGGTCTGAAAATATGCAGGGAATGATCCCAATCTTTTGATACCGGTTGAGTCCTGATTTAGGACCGAGGATGTGATCTATTCTGGAGAATGTTCCATGTGCACTAGAGAAGAATGTGTATTCTGTTGCTTTGGGATGAAATATTCTGAATATATCTGTGATGTCCATCTGGTCCAGTGTGTCGTTTAAGGCCTTTATTTCCTTGCTGATCTTTTGCTTGGATGATCTGTCCATTTCAGTGAGGGGAGTGTTAAAGTCCCCTACTATTATTGTATTATTGTTGATGTGTTTCTTTGATTTTGTTATTAATTGGTTTATATAGTTGGCTGCTCCCACGTTGGGGGCATAGATATTTAAAATTGTTAGATCTTCTTGTTGGACAGACCCTTTGAGTATGATATAGTGTCCATCCTCATCTCTTATTATAGTCTTTGGCTTAAAATCTAATTGATCTGATATAAGGATTGCCACTCCTGCTTTCTTCTGATGTCCATTAGCATGGTAAATTCTTTTCCACCCCCTCACTTTAAATCTGGAGGTGTCTTCGGGCTTAAAATGAGTTTCTTGGAGGCAACATATAGATGGGTTTTGTTTTTTTATCCATTCTGATACCCTGTGTCTTTTGACAGGGGCATTTAGCCCATTAACATTCAGGGTAACTATTGAGAGATATGAATTTAGTGCCATTGTATTGCCTGTAAGGTGACTGTTACTGTATATGGTCTCTGTTCCTTTCTGATCTACCACTTGTAGGCTCTCTCTTTGCTTAGAGGACCCCTTTCAATATTTCCTGTAGAGCTGGTTTGGTATTTGCAAATTCTTTCAGTTTTTGTTTGTCCTGGAAGCTTTTAATCTCTCCTTCCATTTTCAATGATAGCCTAGCTGGATATAGTATTCTTGGCTGCATGTTTTTCTCGTTTAGTGCTCTGAAAATATCATGCCAGCTCTTTCTGGCCTGCCAGGTCTCTGTGGATAAGTCAGCTGCCAATCTAATATTTTTACCATTGTATGTTACAGACTTCTTTTCCCGGGCTGCTTTCAGGATTTTCTCTTTGTCACTGAGACTTGTAAATTTTACTATTAGGTGACGGGGTGTGGGCCTATTCCTATTGATTTTGAGGGGCGTTCTCTGAACCTCCTGAATTTTGATGTTCGTTCCCTTTGCCATATTGGGGAAATTCTCCCCAATAATTCTCTCCAGTATACCTTCTGCTCCCCTCTCTCTTTCTTCTTCTTCTGGAATCCCAATTATTCTAATGTTGTTTCGTCTTATGGTGTCACTTATCTCTCGAATTCTCCCCTCGTGGTCCAGTAGCTGTTTGTCCCTCTTTTGCTCAGCTTCTTTATTCTCTGTCATTTGGTCTTCTATATCACTAATTCTTTCTTCTGCCTCATTTATCCTAGCAGTGAGAGCCTCCATTTTTGATTGCACTTCATTAATAGCTTTTTTTATTTCAACTTGGTTAGATTTTAGTTCTTTTATTTCTCCAGAAAGGGCTTTTATATCTCTCGAGAGGGTTTCTCTAATATCTTCCATGCCTTTTTCGAGCCCGGCTAGAACCTTGAGAATTGTCATTCTGAACTCTAGATCTGACATATTACCAATGTCTGTATTGATTAGGTCCCTAGCCTTCGGTACTGCCTCTTGTTCTTTTTTTTGTGTTGAATTTTTCCGTCTTGTCATTTTGTCCAGATAAGAGTATATGAAGGGGCAAGTAAAATACTAAAAGGGTGGCAACAACCCCAGGAAAAAATGCTTTAACCAAATTAGAAGAGATCCAAAATCGTGAGGGGGGAGAAAGGGGATAAAAAGAGGTTCAAAAAGGAAGAAAGAAAAAAAAAAAAAAAAAAGAAAGAAAAAAGAATAGAAAAGAATTAAAAAATAAAAAAAAAAAGGAAAACACCTAAGAAAAATGTAAAAAAGAAAAAATATATATATTAGATAAACTAGTAAAAAATCGTTAAAAAAGAAAAAGGTAACAGTTAAAAAAAAAAAAATTTTACCCGAAGGCGAGAAAAAAAAAAAAAAATGAAAAAGAAAAAAAATTAAATTAACTGCAAGACTAAAAAAAAATCACAGGGAAAAAGCCATGAGTTCCGTGCTTGGCTTTCTCTTCCTCCGAATTCTGCTGCTCTCCTTGGTATTGAAACCGCACTCCTTGGTAGGTGAACTTGGTCTCGGCTGGATTTCTTGTTGATCTTCTGGGGGAGGGGCCTGTTGTAGTGATTCTCAAGTGTCTTTGCCCCAGGCGGAATTACACCGCCCTTACCCGGGGCCGGGGTGAGTAATCCGCTCGGGTTTGCTTTCAGGAGCTTTTGTTCCCTGAGCGCTTTCCGTAGAGTTCCGGAGGACGGGAATACAAATGGCGGCCTCCTGGTCTCCGGCCCGGAGGAGCCGAGAGCCCAGGGCCGCACTCCTCAGTGCGCCCTCCGAGAACAGCGCCCAGTTACTCCCGTCTGCCTGACCTCCGGCCGCGTTCCGAGCTCTCCGAGCCTGCGACCAGTTCAAGGTAACACCGAGCTGTGAGCTTACTGTCGGCTCTGTCTCTGTAGCCGGCTTTCCCGTTCCAATACCCGCAAGCTCTGCGACACTCAGACACCCCTGCTCCTTTTGTGACCCTGCGGGACCTGAGGCCACGCTGAACCCGCGTGGGCTTCGCCCCGGTTTAGCCTCTGGAGCGATGTCCCTCAGCGGAACAGACTTTTAAAAGTCCTGATTTTGTGCACCGTTGCTCCGCCGCTTGCCGGGAGCCGGCCCCTCCCCCCGGGGTCTATCTTCCCGTCGCTTTGGATTCACTTCTCCGCCGGTCCTACCTTTCAGAAAGTGGTTGTTTTTCTGTTTCCAGAATTGCTGTTCTTCTTCTCTTCGATCTGCCGATGGATTTTCAGGTGTTTGCAATCTTTAGATAAGCTAACTAGCTGATCTCCGGCTAGCTGAAGCAGTCTCAGCCTGCTACTTCTCCGCCATCTTGACTCCTCCTTCCGAGTCTATTATTTTTAATACAGTTTTTATAAGGTCATGTAATTCTTTTTTTGATTTATGTTAAAGTCTTAGAAAATTGATAGTTGATGTTCACCTCTACAAAAAAAAATCCCCAACTGAACTTGAATTATAGTGCTTTAAAATATAATATCAAACTGATTATTATAATCATCAAAATATTTTTGTAAAATCCAAAAAAAATTGTATCCTGTTATTGAGCATTCTTTTCCACTCCTTTAATTATAAATGTTACTTTTAAATTTGGGGCTAAAAGAGTGAAGAGCAGAAATACATCGAGAACTACAACAATTTCTTGGGTTGTTTCTAGTGTTAAAAATAATACTAAATTTAAACCCTGTTTTCTATTTAATGATGTTTGTCTTTTATTTATTTATTTTTAAATGATGTTTGTCTTTTAAATGAAGATTTTTAGAGTTATCGATGTTCAGATTTTTTGAAGTATGCATCATTCAAATGATATTTAAATATGTAGTAAGAAAACTAGCTTTAAACTTGCATACATACCATTGCTGATATTCTGTCTCTTTTTGTAATGTATCTATTTCTAAGAACTTTTTAAGCAATTCAGTTAATGTTTATATGCCTTGTATATGTGACATTTTAAATCAGAATATTAAACAAATATGTTAATTTTTGTTTGGTCTGACAGTTAGTATAGTTTCTAAATAATAACCAGACAAGAGATTATACAATTGTGTCTTTCAATAAGATACACTTTAAATGTACATTAAAGTTAGAAAAATTAAATGAAATTCACACTTATATCAAGGATTTTTTTAATTAAATCTATTGGTTGTTGGTATCTGTGAACTCTTAAGAATAAACACCTGCAGTGTTTTATTATGTAAAAAGGTGGTTTAATTGCATCATATTTATCACAGACAAATCAAGCCCTATTCAGAAGATAATAATGACACAGTAATTGGATCAGTAATTGGTTCAGGATGATTCAATATTGTACTAATAATCATAAATACTGCTGTCTTCTGCTTTGATACAGGGCTGACGTGCTAATATAGATTGGATTTAGAGCAATAAATATTAGTGAACTGGATGTAGTAATAATGTCTAGACCTTTAGTTTGGCTATGCTGGCCAGAAACAGGTAAAAAACAGAGGCAAAACTTGGAAATATATGAATCTTAAATTGTGATATGAATTCAATCAATGTACTTTATTTGCTTTTCTTATCCATTCATCTCTGAAACTAGTATCTTTAATACAGAAATGGAGGGGAGTAGAAATGAAGACATTTCTTTATTTTTCTTGAAAAAGTGATCATTTTGTGGGAGCAGTGTAGTTTTTACATTTGATCAAGCCTGGTTACCATGGATGATGTGACATGATGACCTGGTGGGCGAAATTATTCACGTGCCAGTCATGTAATGATGGATAAGAAAATCATTCCCATTACCACACTGTGTTCAGCAGACACTTGGCGGTTAAACAGGACTATTTCTTAGCCAGTGTGGTGGCAGCCTTTCACTGAGAGCCAAAGGAGAGGGAGGCTCATTATGTAGGAAACAATGATCCTTATTCACTCAACATGGAAACTTGCCTTACAAGAGCACATTGGACAGCTCTGGGCTGGAACAAAAATGCCATATCCCCTTTTATCAATGGAACAGAAACCCAGGATCAACATGCCTGGCTTGGAATGCTGCCTACTGGTGATAGAAATGGATATATTCAGGCATTTGTTTATTTATGATAATTTCCATGGATGGTGTGGTGTGAGGGGGTGGGGGTTGCTTACTATCTACCCCTGCTGGAACAGGTCTGTTTTGTGGGAGGAGGAGGGGACAGCTCACAGGTGCCAATAAAGAACGTAACTATGCAGTGTTAACTCTGAAGTTAATATGAAGTCATATGTCCACTGGAGACAACTAATTAGATACATAATGTTGATAATGGGAGAATGTTTTTTCTATTATTTTTAACCTAAACATAGGATAATAGCATGCAGAATATCTATGCCCAGGACCAAAAGAATGTCATGAGCTACGTATGGAAGCAATGTGTCCTGGTAAAAAGCTCGAACATTATGAAGCATTTCCTAAGAATAATAGAGGATGACGGGACCAATGAATCTATAGAAGATTTTGACTATCCTGTTACTCATCTCTTGCCTCTGGATTTTGTTATTTACACAATGGGAATCTGAAACGGAATTTACTCTCCAATACTCATTATGAGAAAAATGAATATAAAGCTTATCAAGTCTATTATTTGTACGAATGCTCCAGGATGAGTATTGAGATTCTTGCACATATTTTATCTCTCTTCTAATTATTTAGAGAATCTTTGAAGGCAGGCACAGAGTGGAGTGATTATTTCCTCATTGCCAAAGTCAGGCAGGAAACACAAGTGGATGAACAGCATGTTGGAAGAAAAAAAGAGCCAGAAAATACCATATCCGTGTCCTCGAAGAGATTTTATATAACTCAATAATTCTCATTCAAGGGAACTGGCTTCAAGTTATACTGGTGTTCCCAGTCCTCCCTCTTCATGCAAGGTACGGATGACACGATTTTCTCAGCATATACTCAGTTGAGTATTTCTAATGGCATCCATGTTGGCGCTATTTTCCACGTAGGCATGGAGGGATGTCTTCATCATTTGCAGGAGTCTGGGGTTACTGCCAAAGGCAATGATCCAGCTCCACAGGCAAGGGAAATAGATAATTCTGGTTCCCGAAGCAGCATTGTGTCCAGTAACACCTGAGCAGTGAAAATCCTGTGGTGTCTTCATTTAAGAGCCAGGAAATTCCATGTGTTTATGGAATCAAGTTCTCTCCTACGTGGAGTGACTGTTTATTGTTAAGTACCCATGAAAGGAAATCTGTAGTCAACCAGCAGCCAGACAGTCACACGTTCACCATGCATCTATGCCCCAGTGGCTCCAGTTCCGAACCAACTGCTCAGGAGTTATAGGATAACTAATTCACTCGGTCCTATGTCTTCCGGAAACTATGTGTGTAGTTGTGGTTCACTGGTTTAGTGACGTGAATGAGGGGAATGCACTGCACTTCAAATCTCTCATTACACCTTAATTAGGACCCCAGCTAGAAATATCAATGTTTTAACAACTTAGCAGACAAGGTTTCTTTTTTTTCTTTAATCACTTTTTGCAAAGCAGATTGACGTTGTTATTGTTGTTGTTGTTGCTGTTTCTTTTTCCTCCAGATTGAGGATCCATAGCTAAGTACCTTAACAGGAGAACTAAGGCTGTGGTCTTTCAGTTTGCATCTTCAGATTAGTCAGAGAAAATGTGATGCATGTAACACTAAACATAGAACATATATTATTAAGGAGTAACAAATTTATAATTATGAAGTTTTTGTTGTTCTTCAATATTGTTTTCAGTGTTTGTGGATTTTTTTTTTTTTAAAGCAGGAATTTTGCCCGGAAGCAAGTCATACTTTTTTGTTTTGATTTGTTTTGTTTTGTTTGTTTGTTACTTAGCAAATTCTCAAGCAATTTAAAAAATTTCACATTAGTTTTTACCTTAGAAACTTGCCTTGGGACCACCAGTTACCAGTGTTCTTAACTTACCTGAGTAACTTCCTCTGTTAGGTACAAATTTGTTGCAGAAAACTCATCTGAGTGTTTGTAACATCTGTATCATAAATAATAAAAAACTAGTTTTTAGGTGCCAGTATAGTAAAAGTCTTTACAGCAAAATAGGAATAACATCTTGTTTTACTTATTTATAATTATTTAAATATTTACCTTTCACCAAAACAAGGTTATAATAAATTTCCAATTAACAGCAAAATACAATTAAATCATTACTTCAAAAATCCACCTTTAAATCAAAGAAAGAAGACAAACATACTAAAATTTAATCTCTCCTTTGGGGCAAGAGACAGCTTACAGGTTCTAGTCAGCCAGCTAAATGACAGTCAGAAAAGATCATGTGACTGGGGTCTAAAAACTAATTAATCTCCATAAAGCTGTAAGTGAGGTAGGTAAGATGACTTGAAATCTGATTACATTATTGCATTTAAGGGGAGAAAATGCAGCATGTATTTTTCATGTTGATTTTAACCACCTGAGCCCTTAATGACGTTTTGTACCTTGGAAGAAACCTCATATTTCATCCATATTTAAAAAGAACTATAAAGATGCTACCATCATTAGTATATGATTTACACATTTGGTGTAAATAATATGAAAATAAATCATGTAGGATGCCTTTGTAAAGTTTTCAAAGAATAAGTAATTCTTTGAAAAGTAGATTCATTGTAAAAAGAGCAGCCATAAATCCTAAGAGTAAAAGAAATTGACAAAGATATGTAAAGGAAATAATAATTTTACTATTCCTACCCCTATTTCCATAAAAAGCAAATGATTAGGTAGTATATTTTAGCTATTGGACATTTATGTGCTACATTTTTATTAGTTCTAAAGTTAAAATCCTATTCAAAATTATTCTGAAAATTGATTAAAATATGGTATTCTCTACTGCTTCCATTATTCTAGTCACACACAACATATATAAATACTTTGAATGTTAGAAGGATTCATTCAGAAGCCCATGGAACCTTCTTGTCTATTTCACAGCTAATTTTTTTTTTTTTTTTTTTTTTTTACTGTTTTAACATTTGAGTAAAAGAAACTTCCAAGCAATGGTTCTTTAAACACACCCTCCTTTTATCTGCAAAAGAACAAGGATTATAGAATAATAATTTGGAACATTGTCTGGAATGCCCTGAAAATAATCCTTATTAGATTGGAATGAGCCCTGGAAAGTGGGCCTGCAGGGGCAGGGTGTGAGTATATGTGTGTAAGAGAGAGCAAGAAAGAGACAGTGATTTGTCGTTTTATTAATTAGCATTATCAATCATAGATTATACAAATCATAAACAGTCTGCAAAAATTTTATTTAAAAAATTGTAAGTGCTGCATTTGGCTAAAAATATAAGCCAGGGAATTTATTACTCTGAGGTAATCTATTGCATACTGAACACAGAGAGAGTTGACAGGCAGAATATGTCCTATACTTTGTTTTATTAAAATTATAATTATTTTTAAAATAATATTAATGAATGTATAAAGAGACTGAATCATGAAAATTGAGTACCTCTCATTGAGAATCTGAAAACACTTTATAGATGAAAGACTCCTTCTGTCCTATATTTTACATGAACAAGTTTTTGTGAGTTAAGGTATATTCACTATTTGAGGACAAAACTATCATTTTTCATCTTGTCAAAAAGACTAAGAGCTACTCAAGTTCTTCCCAGTATGCAAACTTCAGAGGAGCCATAAAGAGTGGGTATAATTTAAGATTCAGAAGATAAGAAATATCTTTTGCTCCTTCAGTTGTCTTGTCTCTAATCTCTTTAAGGTGAATGTGCTTGTATACAGACTGCAGCACAGGCAGAGATGCACTTGTGCACCCGGTGAGAGGAGGAGCCCTGAGGAAACTCTAGAGGTGTCTGGAGAGACAGAGTGACGGCCAATCACAGGATCCCATGCCTGGAAGGAGAGCCACTCCATCTTTTCCAGCCTCTGCCTTCATACCCTTCTAATCTGCTCTGTGTCCTTTCCTATTATTCTCTATCTTTCCACTTTGCCTTTAGATACAGAACATGGAAAACCTTTTCCCTGACCTGAATAAGCATTTATGAGCAGTTACTTCCCGAGTTCGATGAATATTTTTAGACCTTAGAAAGCACTGTGGTTGTAACTTTCTATGAATGATGATGTCAGTTAAAATCTTATTACAAATATTTAAAATGATCACTGCTTAAACATCCCAGGTCTGGATTTCAGGATTCCTGAAGATTTGCAGCATTAAGGGAACTCTTGCTAATGGGTTAACTAGTCATTAAAGCTGAAAGGAGGCCAAGATGAAAACTGGAAAACTCTGGGGGTGCCTGGGGGGCTCAGTGGGTTAAAGCCTCTGTCTTCAGCTCAGGTCATGATCCCGGGGTCCTGGGATGGAGTCCTGCGTCGAGCTCTCTGCTCAGCGAGGAGCCTGCTTCCCTTCCTCTCTCTCTGCCTGCCTCTCTGCCTACTTGTGATCTCTGTCTGTCAAATAAATAAATAAAATCTTAAAGAAAGAAAGAAAGAAAGAAAGAAAGAAAGAAAGAAAGAAAGAAAGAAAGAAAGAAAGGAAGGAAGGAAGGAAGGAAGAAAGAAAGAAAGAAAGAAAGGAAGGAAGAAAAAGAAAACTGGAAAATTCTGAAAGTTTATGTCAAGAATTTCTAAAATGTTTTAAATGCAAAATAATTCACAAAAATATTATTTTAAATTGTTTTGAAGAATGTTTAATGGGATCTAAGGGCATAAGCTATGGTACTGTCTGAGAAACTCTAAATTCTAATCAGAATTTTGTTCGATCTGGTGATGATGCAAGATTGCCTGGCCATTCTCACCAACTGCACCACAGAAAAAGCGCATGAGCCTATGCACAGTCAGTTCTGCCCTTACATAATCGAATACACAAAGCTTGACACCCAGGGTTAAGAAAAAAGGGATGGCAAGGAATGAAAAAGTTGAAAAGGACAATTCAAAGAAAAAGTGGATGTGATCCTCTATCCTGATATTCTTCCCCTCAACTATTTTTTATGCTCAACATTCCAGAATGGTTCAGCAATTCAAAAAAATCCTGAGAACAAAAAATGTGTCAACAGTACAACACATTGAATGTTTTTGCTGCTTCAAAGTGTACCCTCAAAGTCTTGCGTTTTTAAGCATTAATTTGTATAAATGGCGTAAATTGTCAACTCCTCTGCAATGGTGACCTGAGTTTTGTTTGGGTTCTGCACTGAGGTTTCTTCTTCCACTTCCTTTCTGTCTGTCAAGGTATTTCCTAACACATTCTGAAATTTGGGCTTAAATTGAGACCTAGTTTGACAATTGAGGTCCAGATTTATGAAGACCAAGACTCCTCCTGCTTAGTTTGATTTGAGAGAGAGAATGTGTGTGTCTGTGACTGATTCTGTACTTACTTATTTTTTTCATCTTATCTACTTATTTACAGACAAAACATTAGACAAAAATCTATTTTGAAAACACTTTAATAGAAAGATAGTAGACAAATTCTCATTTTATATAAAAGCTACTTCAACTATTAATCATGATTACAGAAAATTCCCATTGGGACAGGATATCATTTAACTTCCAAAAACTAGAGGCAGTGACAGCATTTTTTTTTAAAAGCTCTCCAATGTAATAATTTTGTGTAAAGAAAGATTGTACAACCTAATCTTTGAAAGAGCTAAAATTACCAATCAAATATACATAACCTATTTCATTTGTGAAGGTCTTGATTTTATGTATTATTTTGGCTTCGTTTTAACAAATATACTTGGCCATAATGAAAATAAACGTGCTGAAGTCTCGGAGGTCTGAGACAAGCTATAACACATTTCTGCACCACAGGGTGGGCTCGTGGGATACCTACTGAGAAAATGCATGCCCACTGAGCATGCCCAGACTATTAAAATGAATTGACATGTTAATGCTGACAGGAAAAGAGCACAAGAGAGCTTGCTAAATTACTGCTCAGTCAGGCACTAGGAATTCCTGAGTGGCTAACTCCTGAGCAAAACCCACTGCAAGCACAACAACAACAACAAAACTTTATTGTCAAATGCACCCAAACAAACAAACACGAACAGGGTTGTCATGTTAGTCATCCACCTACCCATAAATCATATGGATTTTAATCATACCTGCCACCTTCGCTGCTTATCCCCAGAGAAATTGTTTTCTTTTTGCTCCCTCCTTCATTCACTTTCAATTATCTGGAAGCTGTTTCGCGTGTTTATTTATTTATCTAAAGTTCACATACAGTATGCATGCACAAATTTTCTCCAGGGGTCTGGACCAGGCAGATCATACAAGGACGCAGTGGAGCGTAGCAGCTAACAGCTCAGATGAATGTACTCAGTCTCAAAAACCTGCTTTGGACCATGATGACAAGGAAAGGGGAGGACAGAAAGTAATTAGTGTGTGTACAATGATTGATTATGGCTTAATATTCAGGCATTTCACCTTTAGACCACTCTAGGTAGATGTAGAGAATGATGAAACAGGAAATCCTTGTGGTTTTTGATAAGTGCGGGGAAAAAAGTTAAAAAAAAAATTAAAAACCCTGCCTTTCCACATTTAAGTCATTAGCTGTCTCTTCGGTGGAGGTGGAATAAAGTTTATTCACTTTTAAACAAATGTGTTTGATCAGTCCAGTTCACTGCATTTAAGAATTGTTCAAAATCTCACATATTAAGACGAGCGTAAATAAGTGACTTGTAGCCTTGGGCAGGCAGAGAGGAGACGAAAGGAAGCTGCACATTTCAGAGGAAATTACCCCGTCTCGCCGCCATGTTGTCTTACTCTCATGAACAACTTCAGAAAATGATACCAATTTGGCTACTCAAGGAATAAGTAGTGAACTCTTTCTGACCTTTTCTCAGCTCTAGGAGGTGAAAGAGTAGCACAGACCCATTGTGGAGCCTGTACTCTTGAGACACAAAAAATCATTTTCATGAGACAAAATTGGGCATAAGGTAGATATGCTAGTTCTGGGAAACTCAAAAGAAAGAAAACTTTCACTTTATTATAGCTGTCAAATTCAAGGGTTTTTTGATGCTGTGGAGTAAGTCATGATGGCTTTTTATGCACATTCTGATCTATACTGGCCAAGCTGTGTATCAGCTCCATCTCTAGCTAGAATCTGTTTAGAACACCCATAGAAATTAAAAGGATCACATGGAGTTTGACATTTTGCAAAATGAAAGAATAATGGATGTATTATGTTGTGAGAGTTTTTTTCTTTTAATAAAAATGTCTAACTGACCCTTGGGAAGCTTGGCTGGAAGTTGAGAAGTCTGAATCATTTTTCTTTCTCTTTATGCTCAAAAAATATAAGAATGTAATTTTTTTCAGCTCATATTTCTTTTGATATTTCAGTAAATTTAAGTTAACTTTCTTGTACATAAAGCATAAATTAAATAGTCTAAGTTTACCCTAAAATAATTTGGTGTCTTATATTAACTTAGCAGTTTATATCCAAATGCCCAATAATCAAATATTCCTGCTCTATTTCCTTTTATGTTTTACCTCTTATCACTGTGGCCAAGAACATGCCACAAAACACAAGAAGAGTTGGATCTTTAATCTCAAGTCTAAATAGAATAATAATCCATATCATATTGCATATAAAATCTTGGTCTTCCTAAAGTGCTAGAATATTTATGCAAAGTAGGCCCTTAAGAAAATATTTGGGGATGGAAAACATCATTGAGTCACACTTCACAGATATTTTGCTATCATACATACATATTTTAAAGTTTGTGATCATGATTTCATGTTTTCTATAATCTCCCTTAAAAAATTCTAATCACTAATTTATTCAAGATATTTATTTAGTACCTAATGTATGTTGGGTAGGTATCAATCACAGTGTCTTGACTGAAGTAGTCCTTAATTGTTGCATAGATATAGATACAGATATATAAATTGATATATAGATATTCCAGACTCTTCCTGTCTAGCCACCTCATTTCAAAAATATCAACTGCAAAGTTCAAGATTAGATTAAACTGAACATGAGTTAGCTGCCCTGAAATAACCAAAATATGTCAGTTATTTTTAATGTAGAAAAGAAAAAGGTCAACAGTCTGTATTGCTCTATGTGCATTACAGAAGTGAGAAGACAAGGGAGCCCAGAGCAGAACATAGAGCATCACAGAATTGCAGAAATCCCCAGAAAGACTGAGAAGGAAGAGTCAAAGAGATTGAGGGAGCTAAGGAGAATGTGAAATGGGAAGAGAATATTTCAAGACAGAGAAGTTAATATTGCCCAAAGGTCAAACAACATGGGGACTGAAAAGGATCTTTTGATTTAGTAAGACGACATTGTTGCTGATCTTGCCAGAGTGGTGGAGTAAAAGCCAAATGGCAGTGGTTTTAGAAATAAATAGAAGAAAATGAAGATATGACTAGAACTGAAAAAGTATCTTTAAGAGTTTTTCACTGAGAGGGGAAAGCGAAAGATAAGACCATAGCTAGAGCAGGGATCTGAGTTGGAAGGAAGATATTGGGGACACCATACCACAATCACCTACGCTGTAGTCTGTGTCTGGCTCCTGGAATGGTGCAGCACAGACCGAGCAGCCCTATCCAGTGTCACTGTTACTGTTTCTGTGTTTGGTCAGTCATTTTTTAAATAGGAGAGTCTTTAGCAAGTTGAAGTGTTCATGCAAAGTGGCCAATAGTGAAGAATAGTTTAGAGATACTAAGGAAAGAGAGAGATGTTCAAAACAAGTGTGATTAAGGATTGGCTACAGGGGTACAGTGGGGCATCTCTTCTTCTCTAAACAAGTATGAATTCAGGTCAGCTTATATCCTATCACTCGCAGTTCTTCCATAGATGTACACATGGCCAACCTACATAAAAAAGCCCATTTGTGCCCTGGCCAAACCATTTATAAATTTTATCTTTTATATCAGGAACATGTGACATTATTTATGTGAAGTAGAAGAAATTTTAGCTGTTTTTTCATTGTCCTATCCCTAACTTCTAGAGCACAGCCAATGAGAGGCGCTTAATTAATATTTGTAGCTATTTTAGTAATTTGTAAAATCGTATTATTTCCTTGAAGAAGATACTGTTTGTCCAGACAACAGAGAATTCACATTTTTCTCATGTTGGCAGATTTTGATTTTGTTCTCACATATCCTCCATCTCTTCCCCAGCAACTCAAGAGAATTGGAATTAATTGGTCTTAGCAAGTTGCAGTTAACCTATCAGTCTGTTTACCAAGGAATTGTTTTATGGTAGGCATGTATGTGTTCCAGGACTGGCCAAAGAAATACTTGGAGCCATTACCTTAAGGGATTCTGGAAAATGTTTCCTTGCTAATAAAAAGAAACTTAGAGAAGAAATACATTGTATCTTCCACTCTATATCAATTTGTCTCCATTTCACACCTGGAAATAGGACACCCATTTTATAAGCATGTAAAGAACAAACTTGCTGAGATTACTAGGGAAGAAAAACTTCTGCCGTTGAACAAGTTAACTCTGACTTTGTTTACTCACTCAACTCTATTCCACTGACACCCTACCAAGTGCCAGGGGATAGTAGAAACAATAGCCATAATCCCTAATTTGAAAAGTTTATAATCTCCTTGTTTTGAAGACAATGTGTCTACAAATAGGTTAGAAGACACAAAAGAAGCTTTACAAATACGAGTTTCCTATCTGAAGGCTTGCCTGGGGACAGGCAAATTGACTTGGGCTATTACAAATTGACTTGGGCTATTGACATATTTAGCAAGATAGTTCTAATATAATGTAATATAGTCTTAGGAGTGACATTCCATCACCTTCTGCATATTCTATTGGTCAGAAGCAAATTACAGATCCCACCCAAATTCACGGGGAGGGCATTATACCCACCCTTGAATGTGGGAGTTTTCAGTCATCTTAGCTTATCTACCACAGTCCACCATTTGGCTATCAATAATAAACATCCTTCCAACATGTAAAATAAATTCACCCCCTCCACAGTTTCCAAGAGTCTTATGCCAGTGTAGCATCAGCTCAAAATTTAAAAGCTTATCATTTAAATTAAGTCCAGGTAACAATGAGGTTTCTGGACATAATTGTTAAGAACAGATAGCTTTGAGACATTTCTCTCCTGTAACGCTAAGAACACGATTATTTGCCTCTAACAAACTCAATATAAAGTGGTGGGACAGACAGAAATAACATTTATAGACATCCCAGTTCAAAAGGGGGGAAACATGGAAGATAAAAACAAGTCAACATTCCATGTCAGTTCTGAAACCAGCCAAGCAAATGTTTGGCTTTTTTTTTAATTAGATTTCAATGACTGGGAATAATTCTCTGCAGTTTTAGGCTTCACTGTATGGCTCTCAGTTTTGTTTTTTGAGTCACTCTTCCTTCTTCATGAAAGGTGCACCAGTTGACTATGTCTATCAGTAAGTACCTCCTGCCAGTAGAATTGTGGAGGTCTGACATCTTCATTTCATATGGTACTCTGTTTTTTGTTGGTTTTGTTGGCCTTGTTTTTTGTTTGTTTGTTGTCGAAGCTGATAGTGACTTTTTAAAAAACTTTTATTTAAATTCCAGTTACTTAACATACCATGTAATATTAGTTTCAGGTATATAACATAGTGATTCAACACTTCCATCTACAATAGCCAAATTATGGAAACAGTCTATGTACTAATTGACTGATGAATGGATAAAGAAGATGTGATACACACACACACACACAGGACTATTACTCACTCTTAGAAAAAGATGAAGTCTTGATATTTACAATGACGTGGATGGAGTTAGAGTGTATCATGTTAAGCAAAATAAATCAAAGACAAAAACCATATGATTTCACTCATACATGGAATTTAAGAAATAAAACAAATGAACAAAGCGGGGGAGGGGGAGGAGAGAGACAATCAAGAAACAGACCTTTAACTATAGTGACAGTGACTTCTGTATCAAAACAATTATCTCAAGTATTTTCTAGATCTCCTATGGATTTTTTTTTTAAAGATTTTATTTATTTATTTGACAGAGAGAGATCACAAGTAGGCAGAGAGAGAGGAGGAAGCAGGCTCCCCGCTGAGCAGAGAGCCCGATGCGGGACTCGATCCCAGGCGCCTGAGATCATGACCTGAGCCGAAGGCAGCAGCTCAACCCACTGAGCCACCCAGGCGCCCTCTCCTATGGATTTTAATGAGGTTCACATCATTAAACAAAACCCCGCTCCATGATCTTTTTGAGACAATCTCTCTACCCTGGTGTCCTGCTAAAATGGCTAAGGGATACTATGCTTAATTTAGTAGAATATTTATGATTTGGTTGGGAAAATCTGTGAGGTATATTATTAATCTCCTGATAGGTCCCTTTTTGTGACTTAATAGCCTAAATTTTTCATCTTTCTGAAGCTTTAGTAAAAGGTTAAACAGTCACACCCTCAACTTTTTTTTTCCTGAGCAAGCATTCCTGACAGTGAATCTCTTAATGTTGATTCCAACACCCCTCTCCCAGTTTGGAGAGACTGAGAATTTTCAAAATCATCAAATCTTGGTTCTTTTTCAGTAGTTCTTCTCTTATTTTTTGCCTTCTCACATTTTACTACAGTCAGGAAACATAAATAGGACAATACCTTCACCACTCTGCTCAGAAATCAGCTATATAATGAAATTTATCACCTACATTTCTGCTTTTCGTATAACTGCAGGAGACAATTTTGCTGAGCTTTCTGCTACTGTATAACAAGAATCCCTCCAGTTTTCAACAGCACACTCTTCATTGTGGGCCCTCAGTGATAGCATCCTTAGTGTCTAGATATCTGCCCTAACTAGGCATTTTCTATCCTGCTTATCAAAATTCCTCCTGCCTCTGCCCATAGTGTGGTTCAAAGCCACTCATGGATTTTTAGTTATTAGTTTTCTATACCATGTAACAAATTACCACAACCTTAGTGCCTTAAAACAACATGTATTTATTACTTCACTGTTTCTGTGTGTCAGGAGTTCAGGTGTGTCTTGGCTGAGTCCTCTGTAAGGACACACAATCAAAGTGTGAGTAAAGGCTGCAAATGTCATTTGAAGGCTTAAATTCACTTCCAGGTTCATTCAGGTTGATGGCAGAATTCATATTTATTTTGACTAAAAAAATGAGAGAGCTAACTTCTTGCTGGCTATTGGTGGGAGGCTTTCCTTAGCTCCTTGCCATTTGGGCCTCCTAAGATGATGGCCTCTTACTATTTCAAAGCCAAAAAGAGAGGGAAGTCTCTAAAGCAAGTCTGCTAGCAAAGACAGGTGGGTTATTATAAAATGTTACATATACATGGGAGTGACTCCTATCACCTCTGCCACATTCCATCGGTTAGAATCAAGTCAAAGTTCTCACCTATTCTCAAAGAGAAGATTATAACAAAAGTGTGAGCACGGGTGTGTGTTATGGATTGAACTGTGTTTCTCCAAAACTCATTCATTAAAGTCTGACCCCAAGTACCTTAGAATGTGACTTAATTTGGATACAGAGCCTTTAAAGTTATAAGTTAAAATGATGGTATTAGTTGTGCTTTAACCTGATGTGACTGTTGTCTCTAGAAGAAGAGATTAAGAGAAAGGTACAGAGGAAAGACCATATGAAGACACAAAGAGAAGATGGCTATCTCAAGCCCAAGAGAGAGGTTTCAGAAGAAACCAACCCCAATGACGCCTTGATCTTTAGACTTTAATTCTAGAGTTGTAAAAAATAAATTTATGTTGTTAAAACCACCCAGGCTACTGTATTTTGTTACAAGGAAGCCTTAGCAAACTAATTTAGTGTGCTCGCTCACTGGGGATAACCATTGTGTCTGTCCTCCACAATTCCAGAAATTTGTGATGGTTCCAAGACATGGTCTTAAGGAACTCTTGGTGTTCTTCTGAGGTGCCTTCCTCAGAAAGTGGGGGTGAATAGGGCAAACATAAAGGAGTCTAGGGCTCTAACTCCTTTTCAGTGAGAGACTTATGCTTTAATCTGTTCTAAATATGTGAATTCTACCTTATGAGAGATCCTTCCAAATTCAAAGAATTTCTGTAGT
Source organism: Mustela erminea (assembly GCF_009829155.1). Classification (NCBI taxonomy): domain Eukaryota; kingdom Metazoa; phylum Chordata; class Mammalia; order Carnivora; family Mustelidae; genus Mustela; species Mustela erminea. Next base: position 85,150,019 of record NC_045621.1, read on the forward strand.
CTTATTTGATATGTCCTATCCCAGAAAAACATCCTTCCTATAGAAATTGTACTGATCATCAAAATAGCAGTGGGCTAGTTAAATTTAAGAGATTTATTAAACTCTAATAGCCACTCTGATACATGCCAGTTTGGCAATTTTGAACAAGTCCCCTAAGCATTGTGGCCTTTTAGTTTCTTCACCCATAAAAATAGGAGTTTGGACAAAATGTTTCTAGATTCCTTTCTATCTCTCAGTAATGTAAATCATAGCTGTCTACACATTTTGTTGTTTATCACTTTGCTTCTGTTTCTGTACTTATAGGGGAGAGATAATAAGATAATGCTCTATTATACAAAGTTTATTTCGCCTAATCAGTGACGAAGATTTCTCATCATTAAAAGCTAAACATAGATTTGTACAGAAAAGGAACTTGACAGTATTTCCCCGGCATTAGAAGGATGCATAAGAGCTGTATGTTGAACACTGACAGCAGGTTTTTTTTTTTTTTTATTTCTGTTACTTGTCTGTGAGAAAGAAAATGAGATTAGACATAATAGATTGGAACTTATTTTTATAAGTTCTGTCAGTGCAGAAGAGTCTTCCCCAGTCAATCTGAAGAGACAACATTTTTGTATAAATCATAAATCACAGTTTTTAACCTTTCTGTTTTCAGACTTTATAGAGCTGAGATGTCCCTTTGGTGTCTGTGTAAAACCAGCGACAAATTAGAAAGTGAAAATCAACTTCTTTTGTTCCCATGCCAGGGACCTCATTTGTTTTTGTATTGCTTTGAGCTTCTTTACTCACTGATATGGGAGTCTCAGTCCATGAGGAATTCTTTATTCTCACACCTGTAGTCTGAACTTGCTGCCATAGTTAAAACTTTATAATTTTGCTGGGTGCTGTCAGAACTCAGCCCGGAGACTACAGACAAATTTACCTTCATTCACCAAATATTCATTTCCTTTAGGCAGCGGTTCCAAATGTGCGGTCAGCCTGACTTTAAAAAAGAAAAAAAAAATAAAGAAAGAAAAAAATAAAAACTTTCAATGTTCCTTTAATTCTTGGTTGTCACCTATCCTGTCCTCAGAATTCCAACCCCTTCTGTCTCCAGTTTCCACAATGAAGGTCCCTGAACAAAACTCTTTGAATACTTAAAAGGCCAAGTTTCTAGAACTATGTCAAGATAGCATGAGCTCTCTGATGTATGGGTGACAGGCAAGGACTAAATTGGGCCACGTTAGCTGAATTATCCAAACCTATAGGGGGCAGGATTCCACCTGGTTGGGATCTTCTACTGGAGTAAACTCAGGAACCAGCGTTTATGAAATGAAATGGGCTGTAAGGGAACAGCCAAAGTGACGGCAGATTTTGTGTTCAATGACCGTATGGTTTTCATTATCTTGTGCTCAACGAAGAATTCATCCAAAGAACAACCAAATGAAAGCAATGTGTAAACCATGTCAACCCATCCTTGGATGAATGTGTCACATTGGCTCTGTTGTCTAATGGTGATTGTGCAAAGGTGGGGAAAGGAGAGGGGAAGAATTAGGAAAAGTAAAGGTAGTGTGAAAAGAAGGTACAGTAGGAGCAAGAAAAAAGAAATGTGTCAGCCATTCAGCTGTCTCATTATGTAGCTTCCCACACTCACCAAAGATGTAATTCATCCTGCAGGTGCAAACATTGTTGGCTTTCTCATAGACTCTTGACGGATGGACCGGATGTATGTTTCCTTACCCCAGATGCTCCTTAAGAATACCGACAATGAGATAGGGGATTGTGTGCACCTGAATCAGCACATTCACTGAGTCTTATTTGTCTCATTTCTTGTTTAAAGAATCGGTGGTGCTGTGCACAGAGCAACAAAACTAGGCAGAGGGCTTTTTTTTTTTTCTTTCAATACAGAAAGATGGCCAATCTAAACACCATTTTGAATCACTTCTTATAACTGCCTCTGAGATAAATATGACACTACTGCCTTGATTACTTATCACCAAGAGACACATTAGTGGACAATGATCAGAACACATGACAATATTGCATCCTGAAATAAAATTCATCCTTATGTTTTCTACAAGGTTTTCAAGAATTTAAGATGGGTTTTTCCACTATCAGTTAAGGGGGAAAAGAGATTTTTTCCAAGTCACTTGAAAAGATAATACAGTAGAAATAGGAATGTCCATTCTATCTGAATCAGTGACCCCCTCCCTGCTCATTAGCTCCCACCAACTTTGAGGATCCAAAATCCCAAACAAAACTAACTCTTTTCTGGTTGAAGTTCCATTGACTCTTGGCAAAAAGCAACTTCCTGGTTCAAAGAAAAAAGGCTTATAAAAAAGCTCACAAGGCTTCTTAGACATCAAATGAGTCTTACGAAACCACATTTTGATGAGCTAAGTGTAAATGAATCAGAAACACATGGATTAAATTTCCCTTGAAATACACATGGGTTTGAAAATCAAGGAAAAAGTGTTTAGCCAAATGTGTTTTGGGTTTTCTTGAACTGAAAACATTTGAAAAAAGTTGAGGCATTTGCTAAACCCTAATACACTGTTGTGTTTGCTCAACCCTCCTCTAAATCAATTAAATTTCCACGAGGCTTCCTCTGTTCCCTTGTGGTTTGTCTTGTCCCCTCTGTCTTGACACTTTATAGACCAAACCAAGTTCCCATTGAAAAAATAGAGTGTTGTTCTAGATCCACTCAAATATGAGGGAGCTATTAAAAAACACAGTGAATCAGACACATTAAGGAATGGAAAAGCACCCATTAGGTCATGTATTCTATCCCGAGGGTTGGAGCACATGCACTCACCACTCTCTAGTGCTTTATCCAGTATAGTTTTAAATGTCTCAAGTGACAGGATTTCCACCACCTCCCTTGGGAGAATATTGTGCATTCTAATAGATTTTGCCATTAGGAACCTTGTCTAAATGTGTAACAGGGCAAAATGGGATGTCTGAGGGGGGAGAAAAAGGTAGTATGGATAATTAACTCTTTCGCTACTCTGTATCAGTCACCTGTGGCTTGTTCAGTTAACTTTGACATTTCAATACTATGGAATGTGCTATCTGTACACCTTACTACATTAGTTTTCACACACACAAAAAAACAACATTTTGTTAAGCGTATAAAATAATGCTTATTTTAATGTAAGACAAAGCTCCACAATGAACAGATCCATCAAAATAAAACTATGGAAAGTCATAAATATATTTTCTTACCTGATAATATTGTTTTAATATTCCTTAAATATATAGGACTTTGAATGGCAAGACTTTTACTGCCCAGAAATGACGTGTAAGTGGCCCCAACCAGAACCTAACCACGGATACTACCTATATATGTATCATATTACCTACCTACTCTCCAGACTGACTTCCTTCTGCTGCTAATACCTTTTCTTTAAGTCTCTTCACAGCAAATTGAACTTATTTCCCATTTCTTCTACTCCTCGGCAGGCAATGTGTCCGTCAGGCGTTGTCTTTCTGTTTTTCTAGATAGAAAGGAAAACCTGGCTTTCAATATTACTAACATGTTTTCAGAGGTCTTATGGCAGGGTTTACATTAATTTGCTCTAGTTCTCATTCTACTTACAAATGAGTTATAAGTCACATAATGACTTACGTGGCCTGTCACAGTGCTACTGTGCTGACCTTTTCAAGATTCTGCATTGTGAACAGCTGACAGGCAAACCTCTTCCATGCCAGCAATTGCAACCTATAAAACTTAACCAGTGAAGTGGCAAGAAGAATCAGGTAAGAGGAATGGAAAGCCCCATTGATATTCCTGACTTCTCTTTCTAATTTCCCTCAGATATGAAGGGGCTTTTCACGTTTCACACAATCTTTTCTTTTCCTTTGAAAATGAGCAGTTTCCTTTCCCTCAACCCTGTTCTCCATATTATCTTGCCTCTCTGTGCGCATTTCTGGGTCAGTCTTATAGAATGAGTCCCTTCTTGGGGTATAGAGTTGAGACATTTGTATCTAAGTTGCTCTTTTGCTGCTGTTTGAATATTTGGTGAGAGATTTGGTAGGGATCGAGATAAATAGTTTTCAAAATTCTAGATTCATTTGATTATTACCACCCTTTTTCACTTTAAATTGTGTTTCTCAAAAATATTTTAAATAATACTTCAAGCCAAGTACTTGATTTTCACCTACCACACTCTGCACTTAGTAATACTTAACCTTAGCAAAAAGAACCGGGCCATCTTGCTCCCTGTGTTACTATGTTACAACAACTGTTTATATTACTGCTACAGCTTTCCTTATCTGCTATTTTCCCACAACAGATCCAGTTCTCCTTTTTACATTTTTTCTTTAATCTTCTAAGTCAACCCTCATAGCCCTTTAATAAGAGTGTTACTTTTCTCTGAATTTCTTCTAATGGTTCCCCTTTCTCTCTTGCTTAAGAGGATTGCTGTTAATATTTAACAATTTCAAATTTCTGTTTTCAGAAGAGGATATTGGATTTTGGGTATCTAGGCTGCTTTAAGTTTTAGTCAAATTTTCATAACAAAGACTGAAAAACACATATGCAGTTTTCATTTGGTAGCAAACAGGACCAAAAATAGGGAGGAATGCTGTTTTTCTTTCTTCTTTAAAAATTTTTTTTTTATATTCAAATGATTACAAACAGAATAAGAACAATATTCTGAATCAGGTTACTTAAATTTATATTCTAATCCAAATTAGGTGAGTTTCTGAGTAAAGGAGTATTTATTTTGCCATTTAGAAAATGCTTTAAAACATGTCTCATATTCAAAAAAACTGAGGAATAAAGGGTTTAATTCTTCTTACAGAATTAAACTGTGAGATTATGTTAAGCATATGCTTCATGCTGCCATGTTATGACCACTAGCTTGTTTTTTTCATTAATGGCAAAAGTGAAACCAGATTCTGTTACATACACAATGTGATGTCTTCAGCTTACACAAAGTTGGTACAGTCAAAAACTCTATCAGGAGGAGCTGAGGGTGAGGCTGTGTTCAACTAAGTTCAAATATACATATTTTACCTTCCACTTGTTTTACAATGGACACCTTTAAATAAATGTCACTGTCAGTTCATGTTAATAAGCACGTCAGAAAGGGAATTCAAGTTCAATATTTGTTTCTTTAAAATGCTTTTATTCTGTCTTACAAATACATGCTATTTCAAAAGAAGATATTAGTAAGTTCTTGAAAGCCAATATTTTCTATGCTACAATCATTTCATAGACATTGAGAAAGAGAGAAAATATTTATAAAGCACTTAGTGATGAGTCATTCACAAGGAAATAATTATAAATACAAGACAAACAAATTGGCAATTGTTTGCATTTCAAATTAGAAATCACGTAAAATGAAGCATTGCTCTGATTTGCTTCATGAGCATTTTTAGGGAATGCTATTTCTACCTACACTTGTGAGGCTCACATGGAGGTCTAGCTGATAGAACATTAGCCCGAGAGTCTGGATTTCATAAAGTTTCTCCTGGCTCTATCAGACCTCACTGTGTGGCCTGGTGGAATCTGCTCTGGATTTTCTGTATTTCAGTTTCCTCATCAGTGCAACTGGTGATAAGAAGATAAAAAGAAACTTTTAAAAATATGTTAAAGGTATTAATGGTCAAGCATGCTCATAATTTATTAGGACCGAAGCATGTTTTTCACAACAAACATGTTTTCTCTAAAGTCACTGATACTCCTAATAGACTGGACTCCACCTAGACTTTTTAAATAATCATGAATGTCTCTTTAAGTGATGAAGAAGAATGCATAGCTATTTAAGAGATGAGGAAATTCCACTGAGGAGATAACAAGACTGACCCACGGCCACTACGAGTATCAGAAAAATTAGCTAATGCCTTTTTTCTAGAACAAATATCACTTAATATGATCTTATAACATTAAAGCTAAATTAGCCACAAACAGACTTTCTCTGGTTATTAACTCTTTAATTGATGATATCAGCACAATCTCCTTGTTCTTATCCAATATGAGTACCAAACAGCAAAAAAAGTACAGGTCTTTTCCTGTCTCTTTTCAACAAGCATCCTTACAAAGCACAAAACACTCCAACTTATTTGCATCCTCAGCCAATGGCATGGATAAGAGTGAGAGACCAGGGAGGAAGATCGGTTAGCATATGCAGACAAAGTCACGCCAGCCCTTGAGTGATTCAGAATGTGATGTTTCTCACCACACAGACAATCCAATATTAAAATACAAGGTATGTGAAAATACACACATGACTAATTACATCTGTGATCCTGCTTTTGTTTGAGCCATGTATGACTCGGGATCCCTGCAGGGACGATGCTAACATTGACTCATGGGAGGGAGATCATGTTCCCAGGTTTATTTGGAGAGTTCAAACCCACATTTGTTGTCCTTGCTTCCTGTTAGCATCATCCTAGATTTTCTCACCCATTATTAGTAGTAGTTGTGTTCAAATAAGTTAGGATGATTTGGTAGAACTCCACCTTTCAGCCATTTAGCCACTGAATATATATATTTCCTTTAAAGTCTTCTGGCCTTATTATTATTATTATTATTGGCCTTTTGCAATAAATATAAATATAAATAAACTGAATAGGAAGTTAATTCCTGAATTTCTTCTTGCCAAGAAAGAGGATGAACTTTTAACTTGCACAAAATGCATCTTCACAGTTATTATCCACTATAGGAAGTGTAATAATATCAGTAAACACATGAAAAACTGAGTTACAACTCTTTCCAAGAAGCATTAGCATTTACTTCAAAAGTTAGTAGCTATTTATAGATGACTATGCCAAAGATGATTACTTAACAAATGTAGCTAAAGAAGGTAGGTTTTCATATTTTTTTTAAAAGCAAGGCTTTTCCTTTAGAACGAATTAATGTTCATTAATCATTAATTTTGCTCATGCTAAAGTCAAAATTTTTTTGTGCACATTAAAAAAAAAAAGAAAAGAATAGCTGCTAATGTATTAACTTTATTGGCAGAAGTTTGCATATGGTTAAGTGATATTAATTTTAGACTCTTATTATTAAATGTTTTCAAAACACAATTCTAACAGTAGTGTAATTTTTCTTTTACATTTACAAAATCAAAAGAATAGAGTAGTTCATTTTGCTGAAGTAAAATATCTGGAATTTTAAATTTATTTATTTGTTTTTGTACTGATAAAATAAATATAAATATTGGTGAAGAAAAGTGTCAGTGTCATGTTAAAAAAAAAAAAAACCTTACTAATTAAGGAAGCCTATGGAACAGAGCCTATGGTGTACACATAGTTTATGTTTTTGCTTTCAAACAATTGTGAAAATCTCCAATTAAAGTAGAAGCAGCTGTTGGCAGACTTTAGGTTGGTTCTTTCTTCTGCACAGTAGGACTGACTAAAATGCAGAAATGTTTGTGCTGTGTTATGATGAATTAAACAACATGGTCGTACAGGCATCCCCTCTTCATTGTCCATCAACAAACAGATTCAGATGTTAGAAATGTTTTATTTTTTATCCTATGAAGAGCTGCTTCCTAAGTAAACCTAAGTATTCTAACATGGTATTATAACTCTCTTATAATTCATATATCACTGTTAAAAATGAGAAACGTAACAGGAAATCTTAAAATTTGTATACAACCATAAACGACCTCAAATAGCCAAAGTAATCTCTTTTAAAAAATTATTTATTTATTCGAGAGAGAGAGATGGGGGATAGGAGCAGAGGGAAATAGACAAGCAGACTCCACACTGAGCGTGGAGTCCAACACAGGGCTCCTTCCCACGACCCCTACATGACCTGAGCCGAAATCAGAAGCTCAGATGCCTAGTCAACTGAACTACCCAGGCACCCCAGATAAACAAAGTAATCTTAAGAAAGAAGAACAAAGCCGGAGGCACCACACTTTGTAAGTTCAAAGTATATTACAAAGCTATGGTGATCAAAACAGGGTGGTATTGGCATAAAAACGGACACAAAGACTGATGGAACAGAACAAAGAGCCCAGAAATGAACCCACACATATATGGTCAATTAATTCACAACAAAGGGGCCAAGACATACAATATGAAAAGAATGTACAATGTTCTTTCTACACATTGAAAAGTGTGTGAAAACTGTGTCCATGAGCATCTGTGCTTGATCTCAACAGCTTCTCTCGGACTTTTCTAATACCCTTAGACACATCTTGTTAAAGGTGTACAAAATAAGTTATTTTTAGTCTAGAAATGTTTAGAAATGTTTCCATATGAATTAATGGTATTTTCTTCTTTGCTTTATGTCATTTCCGCTTATTAAAGGTTTCACAGAAACACTCTACTTTCAGATAGTGGGGGAAACCTGTATAGGCAGATCTGACTTAAACATTTCTAATTTGAAATCACACCGTAAATAAATAAATAAATAAATGAACGGATAAGTAAATAAATAAATAAATAAAATTGCACTGTTTATCATAACTTCAATATTCCAAATCATTATAAGGTTATGAAATCTCATAAAGCTAAGACAATACCTAAATAAGAAGCAGTGTTAAATGTTTATACAGTTCTTTTTGGTTATGAATATACTACTTTGCCTTCCTGTACTAAGTCAATAGGAAATAGAGTAGAATGTATCCCTCCTAGTACAGGCTCAAGGAATAGTGGATAGAAAGCATTTTCAGCATCCATCTTTATGTCTTCCAATTACATCAGCATAAATCCTCCCTTCCACCCAGTCTACCCAATATGGTCCCCAAGGACAGCTTGGTCAGGTCTATCCTCCATATTTTCCAAAAAGGCACATAGCTCTATTTTGCACTATCTTGGTTTAGTTATGGTAGGAATGTCCAATCATTATTCCTATACTCACCCTTCTGTTCAAATTCTACTCCCTTTCAAAGATCTAGTTATAGTCCTACCTCCTCAGTGGAGCTATTTCAGTGCACCTAGTTCAATAACACATATTGTCTGTCTTATACGAGAGAGCACTCAATTTACATGTATATATATTGACACCCAGATATGTACATCTATATATATATTCTTTTTAACATCATGTTATTCTTTTCTCCCTAGTAAATTATGAACTTTCATGGGAAGAATTGATTCTTAGATGTGTCTACCTCTCCATTTACATGTATAATCTGGTTGATAGGCACTTGTATTCACTTGATTAAAGGTTTTATTTCCTTTTGTTTTAAGGCATTCATTTATAACAAAGGGTCTTAGCATTATACCCTTTACCCCTATCTATTTGCAATATAGAATACAGAATAGGTTCTTCTTATATTGAAGTAGCTCTGTAAGTCCTGTAAAAGAGCTATTGCATGAGTCCTACCTTCCACCAGGCCTAACGTCTATCCACATCTCCTGCAGTTAGTTACATTGGAAATTAGCTGCTAACATGCCTGGTCCTTGAAGATGTAGTGATCAGTGTCTAATGTGTTGATTTGAAAGGCAACAACCTGGATTAGATTTCTGCATGAAGTGTCAAAATACAAGACACAGTGTAACATCTATTCCATATCTAACCTGATTTAATAGCCATTCAGCACTTCTTAAATTTCCTTTAAGTCAAGATCATATTTGCTGCACTTTGAAGGGTTGAGTGAACACATAGCCCAATCAGGAGAGAGAAAAGGATATAAAACAGCAACAGAACATTGACAAATGCATGAGGAGTACTAAGATACAGAACTGTGGGTTTCATTTTCTTCTATCTTTCTTTTTCCTCTTCTCTTTCTCCTTTTTCAGAATCAAGTTTAGGAAAAGCTCTCATCAATATGTATCATTTTTCTATTGTCTGTTTATTAACAAATGTTAATTAACAAAAAAGGAATATATAAATTCTATTTTAACCATGGGACTGAGTAAATAAAAACAGTAGCAATATACTACTTTGAATGAAGTCAAGATATATCAGATTAAAATATCTTAGAATCATAACCACAGTCTTACTTTATTATAAAGTAATGACATATAATGATCAAATATCGGCATCAGACATGTAGAAGAAAGGAAATAAAATTCCCCTTTCTTCTCAGGACCTAATTTCTCGTACTGAAACTTGCATATCATGAAGATGTGACCTTTTGAAGGTCTCCATTAATACCTTGTAAAGAATTTATTTTTTTAGATCTATTAACCATTTTTAACATGAATATAGGTTTAAAGATCCATGATTTCATTAAAAGCCAAAAGTCAGAATTAAAATATATTGCAGGTTATTTTATTACAAGTTTTTCAATTTCCCTAATTTCTTTTATTTTTTTTTTCAGATTTTATTTATTTATTTGATAGAGAGTTGGGGGGAACACAAACAGAGTAAGTGGGAGAGGGAGAAGCAGGCTTCCCAGTGGAGCAGGGAGTCCAACGTGGAGTTTGATGCCAGGACCCTGGGATCATGACCTGAGCCAAAGGAAGTCACTTATTGACTGAGCTACCCAGGCACCCTCCGATTTCCCTAATTTCTATAGCTTATTGTATAAGTACATATACATATGTATCATGCTGCATAATTGTATCTGTATATCCTTACCATATTCATCATTTTACATAAATGAAACCTTGACCCAGTGAACTGATACTTTGTTATTCAAGTGGTGCAAATCTTTGAATTATCTTGTTTGAATTAGGTCTCTGCTCTTCTGCTTTCACCAGTAAATGTTTTGTTTTATGTTATACTCATTGCCCCACAGGAATTTTTTTATATATATATATTTTATTTTATTTTTACTTTTTCCATTTTATTTTTTTTTCGATGTTCCAACATTCATTGTTTATTCACCACACCCAGTGCTCCATGCAATACATGCCCTCCATAATACTCACCAACAGTCTCGCCCAAACCTCCACCTCCCTCCCCTCCAAAACCCTCAGTTTGTTTCTCAGAGTCCACAGTCTCTCATGGTTTGTCTCCCCCTCCAATTTCCCCCAACTCACTTCTCTCCGACTCCCAATGTCCTCCATGTTATTCCTTATGCTCCACAAGTAAGTGAAACCATATGATATTGACTCTCTCTGCTTGACTTATTTCACTCCGCATAATCTCTTCCAGTTCAGTCCATGTTAACAGAAAAGTTGTGTATTCATCCTTTCTGATGGAGGCATAATAGTCCATTGTATATATGGACCATATCTTCTTTATTCATTCATCTGTTGAAGGGCATCTTGGTTCTTTCCACAGTTTGGTGACTGTGGTCATTGCTGCTATGAACATCGGGGTACAGATGGCCCTTCTTTTCACTACATCAGTATCTTTGTGGTAAATACCCACTAGTGCAATTGCAGGATCAAAGGGTAGCTCCATTTTTGATTTCTTAAGGAACCTCCATACTTTCCAAAGTGGCTGCATAGATTTGCATTCCCACCAACAGTGTAAGAGAGCTCCCCTTTCTCCACATCCTCTCCAATACTTGTTGTTTATTGTCTTGTTGATTTTCGCCATTCTAACTGGTTTAAGTTGTTATCTCAATGTGGTTTTGATTTGAATCTCCCTGATGGCTAATGATGATGAACATTTTTTCTTGTGTCTGTTAGCCATTTCTATGTCTTCTTTGGAGAAGTGTCTGTTCTTTAAGAGATAAAAGATGGACAAAGAGGAGAGAAGCTCCTTCTTGCAAAGTTTATGAAACTGATGCGCTGCCTACTACACTAAGGAGGCACCTCCTTCTTGCAAAGTTTAGATAGTGATGCTATTACCTCTGTGACAATGTTAAATCAAATGTGTTATTTTATTGGGAAGACCAATTTTATTTGCATATAAATACTATGGTGTGGAGGTTTGCTTCCTTTGCATCAGGCGGTATAATGAAGGGAAGTCAGCTTTCTTTGAATATTTATTCCTTGAGAAAAAACACACCAGTGATATCTTCACAAATGGCTCTATGATAAACTTTGCAGTGTTTTTTTTTTGTATAGTCATTCTTTACATTTTATTCCTAATCCGAGCACCATTTGGGTTCTTTCAGAATGAGTATTTGGAACTAGCAATACACTCACAGCCTTCTCTGGACATTGTATAGACTGCACACAATAGATTCAATTTGGTCCTCATGAGTAGCATTCAGTAATGAGGAACATGTAGCCATATGAGAAGGACATGAAAGAGCTTACTTTTAGTTATTCCATGTGCCATCAAAGATTTACGTATTTGGGCAATGTTTAGAACCATGATCATGTGGAAAGTTTGCCAGGGATTAGATTATAGAAGAAATCCATTGCCAAACTAATGAGTTAAATGAATTAGCAACTTTTTAGTAGAAAAGTAGAAGTCGTAACTATAATGCTAAACAGATTCATTACATAAGTATAAAGTGGAAATGGAAATGGAGGGGGGGAATGGTAGAGTCTTTACAGTGCCATATCCTGAGGGATACCAAGTGAGTGACATTTAATTGCTTTCTACTAGGATAGACCCAGAAAAATAGCTCACCAGCATAAAGCATGTCACCAAGATGGAAAGTTAGCAAAAGGCAGGAAGAACACCTGAAGTTTAGATAAAGTCAAGAAACAGAGATAGGAGTCAGTGCTCATGGTTATGAAAGTGTCCATTGCTGTAGTGTGACCCCTCTCCCACCATGTTTAAGGTTTCCTTCAGGGACAAAGCATGAAAATTTACTGGCCAGTTTTGCACAGCTAAATTCAAGGTGGTCCCTGAACACTAATCTTTGGACTCTCTCAGCCTGACTTCAAAAGAGCTATTCTAGGGGGCAGGGAGGGAAGGACTATTTAAAAACCTAGGTTTCTGGTACTTGATCCCACAGCTTTGGTCTCTGTCAGTATATCTGGGATGGGACATTAAAATATGTTTCATTTTTGTTTTGTTTGTTTTGTTGTTGGGGGCAGTGTTGCAAGGTATGCCAGAATTAAAAGATGTTACCAGGCCAGGCCTTCCTAAGATTGGTAGTTTTCTTAAACTTTAGTGTATTTGAATCAGCAGGAGAGACTTACTAACTCCCAGATTACCTGAGAATTTACATTTTTAATGAGTACCCACTTGATTCTGAGTTTTCTAGTCTAGGAACCATATGTCAAAAAACACTTGTGTAGAGAAGTTACATATACAAATGCCTGTAAAACCTAAATAAAAAAAAAAGGGTGCCTGGGTGGCTCAGTTGGTCAAGTGTCTGCCTTTGGCTCAGGCATGATCTCAGGGTCCTGGGATTGAGTCCAACAACCTGCTGGGGCGCCTGGGTGGCTCAGTTGTTAAGCATCTGCCTTTGGCTCAGGTCATGGTCCCAGGGTCCTGGGATCGAGCCCCACCTCGAGCTCTCTGCCCAGCGGGGAGCCTGCATCTCCCTCTTTCACTCCCCATGCTAGTGTTCCCTCTCTCACTGTGTCTCTCTCTGTCAAAAAAATAAAATCTTTAAATACATAGATATAGATATAGATATAGATATAGATATAGATATATATTTGCCTGAATCAGACAGAGGATCAATAAAAAGTACGAGGGATCTGTGTGGGTTAGAAGAGAGCATGCCCAGTCTAAATGTATTTATAATGTAGTTTCTTCTAAAATATTCTACAGGCCAGCTGAAAATCCTCTGAGGTAAAATTCCACTCTATGCCCCTACATATGTGATTTCTAGCTCTATGAACTTAAATTAAGCATGGCTTTCTACGAAGGGTGGAAATGTCTTTCATTCATTCATTCATTACTTATCGAGTAACTTTTATATGCTAGGTACTGTTCTTGGTGGATGGGATATATCAGTAAACAAAATAGAAAAGTGTCCTTACAAAGAAATTTATAAGGCACCTATCCACTTTTTTATATTTTGTTCATTTAAAATTAAAATATATATAATGCTAAGGCCTGTCTTACTTATTAGTTAGAATTCCCAAGAATGCAACCATTTCATATCAAGCCGTCTAGTTTCATAAACTTTTAATTAAATACTTACATTTTTTAGTTCATCTAACTGCTAAAAGAAATAGCTTGTCTGAAAATTCTAAGGTGCAAATATAAAGACTGTGATTTGGGGGAATACCAAACCTTAGCACCCCTTATCAAATATATGCAGAAGAGGTGGTCTATGAGACTTTGAGAGAGATGAAAGATTTAAAGAATACAAACTCGAGGGGTGCCTGGGTAGCTCAGTCGTTAAGCATCTGAAGCATCTGCCTTCAGCTCAGGTCATGATCCCAGGGTCCCGGGATAGAGCCCCGCATTGGGCTCACTGCTCTGCGGGGAACCTGCTTCTCCCTCTCCCACTCCCTGTGCTGTGTTCCCTCTCTCGCTGTGTCTCTCTCTGTCAAATAAATAAATAAAATCTTAAAAAAAAAAAAAAAGAATACAAACACGATCATTTAAAACTTTTTCAATCTTACCTTCACGTAATTGTCTAAGGAGCTTTTGAAAAATATCAATGCCTGGCCCTACCTATAGAGTTTCTGTTTTTCCTTGTTCTGCAGTAAGCTCAGGCATGCCCTTTTAAAGGGCTTCCTGAATGATTCTAATGTGCAACTATGATTGAAAACCACTGATATGCACAGTGTTATTTATTTGTTCATTTCTTAGCAAACATTTAGTGTACACTACTATGAGCACGTGTTAGGCTATATTCATGAATGAACGAAATATGGCATATATCCCCATGACTATATAGTTCTTTAGTATTTCAAGGAACTATTTAAAACAAAACAAACAAACAAACAACCAAACAAAAAAACCAGAGGCTTTTATTAGGGATTTGAGTGACTGCTGAATGACCTTGCCTTCCACAGGCAGACGCTGGGTTATGTTTGAGTAACACCTTTTGGTGGGCAATTTTCTTGAAGTAACACTGAAATTGAAACAAGTTGAGAGTTTTTTAACATCACAAATAGCTTTAGAAATGCAATTTAAAAGGATATACTTGAAACATACTTTGTCCCAGATACATTTCAGATTCTTCTTAATTATAAAGAAAGGAAGTAGATACAGAAGGTGCAAGTGCTATTACAAGTCAACTGACTTAAGCCTACATGAAAGAAAACAATGTATACAATGTTCTCAGCAGGACTTCCAAGCAGCCCTCCTCAGAGTACTAAAAAGAGGCAAGATTTTAATTGGGTGAGAAGGGTTGATTTTGAACTATGGAATAAATTACCTATTCAAATAATTTAGAAAGGGTGTTCTATAATGCTCTTGATAATTTTAACCCATCTCAGCACTGTTCCCTAGGAAATACTTTTACTATTTTCTGAATTCCTTTTAAGAAGTTTCTGATATTTAAAGGGAAAGATGTTCTTTCTAAATATTTATAAGACACCAGAGACCAAAAAATGCCTAGATCTCTTCATAGATTGACTGTTCTTCTAGATTTATTTTTAATGTATTTTTTCTATATACACAGCTATATTATAAGATCTTTTTAACAACTCCCAGGATCCTAAGAAACCCTACAGGTTCTTTGATTAATCCCCCATCCACTCTCAACTCTATCTTTCCTTCCTTATCACCTCCCCTAATAAGCATAATTTTATTTACTTCTTCCCAATTTTGTCCATTATCCTGTAGGTATCTCTGATTGTTCTTGTTGCAGCAGATTTTATGCATATGTGGCAACAGGCACCGTGGTTGCTATTTTGAATGCCTTGTTTCTAATCCTCAATATCCAATCTTATAAGGAGCTATTTTCCTCAAACCATGGATATGGGAAATAGAAGTGAAGAAGAGAAGAATAAACTTGTTCATCTTTATGAGTAGCCTGATGAGCCAGGAAGCCATGCCAGGTTTGTCTGAACTGAAATTGCCTAAATTATTGTTCTAGCTCATCTCTCCAAGGCTAGTTCTATCAAGGGGTTCTCTTCTTCTTGATCATGAAGAATAACTTAAGCCTTTTTCACAAGTCTACTATTCCTGGCACATGTACTTTTTTGTAGACCTTTCTAAAGGTAAACTTCATTTCCTGTGACTATTCCTCAGGTGTTGGTAATTCTTAACTGCCTTTGCTTGCCCTTGTTTACAGTTCCTTGCAAACAGATGTGTGTGGGTCCCGCAGGGTTGACTGAACTCTCTGGGTGTTGTGTGTGCAGCTTCAAGTTGAGTTGCACCCTATCTGCCTTATTCTAGAGCAATGCTTCTATAATACTGCCTGAGGGCCCATCAGTCTTTTTGGCAGCCACATTACTGTTGACTCCTACTGAGCTCATTGTCAACTAAATGCCTCAGTCTCTTTCACCAACTGCTGTCGTTAAGTTCTATCACCCTCAGTCCTACCTTTGTGTATTTTGTTTCTGAATTCAAGTTTCAGGCCTTAACAATTATCCGTAATGAATGTAATAATATTAGAGTCACCCATTGTTCCAGACTTCTGTCATTTTTCAGTATCTCTTAACCTCTGTATGTGGGGGGGGGGGGGAGCGGGGGTGGGGGGGGCTTTGCAGAGCATAGTGCAGAGAGATTCTGAATCCACATTTGTTATAGTCAACTCTCCCTCATGACTTAAAGCTTTGTCTTTCCAAAACAGTCACATAATTTTAACTTACGTTTAATTTATTGATACATTTCTTAACTGAGTAGGACTTGGGGCTAACCACCAAAAACTTCTGTTCAGGATAAAGACAATGCCCCTGAGGGAGATAGAGCTTTTTGGCTATAATGTGAGCTGTGCCTCTCAATGTCCTGTATCCGGTATGCCCTCAACTACTATGCGGATCCTGTTGGCTTCATGTATGGGTTGTGAATAATTGTAGAGATTTAAGAGCTGGAACTCAGGTAAGCTCAGGTAAGCAAAAAGTCAGGAGGAGCAGCTTGAAGTAGTCAAATTGTTACTAGGTCAGTCACTCAAATTAAATTGTCCAGACAGGGGTGCCTGGGTGGCTCAGGTCATTAAGTGTCTGCCTTTGGCTCAGGTCATGATCCCGGGGTTCTGGATTGAGCCCCACATCGGGCTCCCTGCTCAGGGAGCCAGCTTAGCCAGAAGCCTGCTTTCCTTCTCCCACTCCCCCTGCTTGTGTTCCCTCTCTCGCGGTGTCCTCTCTTTGTCAAATAAATAAATAAAATATTTTTTAAAAAATGTCCAGACATACTAAATTATGAGGAAAATAAAAGCTACCAAACCCTGGGAGCATAAGAGGGGATTAACACTGTATAATAATTTTGTCACCAAAAGAATCACTACCTGTTTAAAACGATGTAAATATTATGACTGAATGCACTGCAAAGTTTTTATGTGAGATCAGAGATGAAAAATATATTTGAAGAGAAACAAAATTTTCTGTCTTTCCTATCCCTTGGTCTTATTCTCTTTTGTCTCTTTTCTCAATTCTTAGACAAAAACTAAGTGATCTAAAAAGGCAAAAAATAAAAAAATAAAAAGGCAAGAATGTTTCCATGCCAGATAGTTTTTTAATCTTCTTCCTCTAACAGTTTCCAAGAAACTAAAAAGGGAAAAGTGGAGAGAGGAGAAAGATAATCAGGGTTGATTGTGAATCTGGGAAAAGTCTCAACTATGTATTGAGATTCACAAAAATGAAATATGAAAGATCACAAGAGAGGAAATGAATAACCATTTTGCCCATTGCCAGTGTTCTGCTCCCCATTCTTCCAGCTGTGGCCGAGGCTTCAGCTTCACCCTTCAGACTGGAGTTGGAGGCTCATGCACACGTCCCAGCTGCTGTGTTCTCTGGTACTGTAGTTTGCCTTTCTTTAGAATGCCCTAAAGATAGCATTCTTAGTAAACATACTGTCAGCCAGAGAGAATTGCATCAGGGGGATGCAACCATCCTCTCTCATAGGAAAGGCTTTTACACCTGCAGGGTGTAAACTATGGGAAATATACAGCTTTTTTTTTTTTTTTAATTGTAACATCAGCAACCAAAAAAAAGTTCCTGATTCAGCTCTCCAAATACTCTTCTCACCTCTGCAGAGGATTCAATGTCATGGACCTATGACAGTCATCTTCACAATACATCCTCTGTGCATGGCACAGTGAATGGCACACACTAGGCATTCAACCAATATTTGCTGACTGAACACATGCACTTTAGCTGAGCCACCTGGGATGAGCTGCGACTTTTGGCATAAGTAAGAGTGAGCAGATACTTGATGCTCAAACACGTGTGTGGTAGTGAGCAGTGGGCGTGGCCAGGAAAGGAATTCTGTCAGGTTTCGCAGTTGCATTGCTGGTGGTGATCTCGCCATGTTTTCCAGACATTGAATTGAATTCTTCAAGATGATATAACAGAACATTTCATATTGGAGTATACAGAAATCCAACCTTCCCTTGAGCCCTGAGAGTTTCTCATTCCCTTGACTTGATAAGGGACCCAAAAGCTTGCGTTTTTATTAAGTTCCCAGGCTGTGTTAATGCTGTTGGTTGAAAACCACTGAACTCATCCAACCCCAAAAGGACAATGAGGAAACCCAGGGGAGAGTGTGGATAAGAAACACACAGTACACATACTCAAGCAGCACCCACAACCTCCTTCCAGCTGAGGCATTTTTGTTTTCTTACATGGCAGCATGAAGTAAAGAAAAGCAGAAGGAAGAACAAGTGTTGGGGAGACCTTAGTGAAGTAAAAGCAGCACCAGGAAACGAGGATAGCTCTTATGTGAAATTTGTGGATTAAATAGAAATTTTTTACTTGTTCTGACGTTCTCTGGCGGGAGGGAGAGGTTCTATGATCTTGCTGCTAGCTTCTTCCACATCTAAAAACAGTCAGAATATTCCTGCTGCAAACTTAAGCCCATTTCCATTGCTAATGAAGCATTCTATTATTATACCACTCAGGAGTTGATGTTGGAAAATATATGTGTCTATGAAGTAACTACATTTAAAAAATAAATTGAAATAAAAATAATTAAATGCAGCCAGCAGCTTTAGGCAACCATTTCATCACATGGTAAAAAAAGTATTAAAAAAACCATCCAAAATCCGTTCCTCCTCCGTTACTTCTTGCCTTACTGCTTCACTACAATGAGCCGTATAAATTACTGAAACCACGGGTCTCCATGCATTTCTTATTCTATGGCCAGTTCTGTGTCCTTTTAATGAACTGAGCCATCTTCATTTATTCCTTTGTTCTCATCTCACTTTGCTTTATTTACAAACGAAAAAGAGCAAACAAAGCCTATACTTAGTCACCAAAAAGGTAAATTTCTTTACTCATTAGTCTCATTGAAGACAGTATTGGAAAGGGAATTAAGTGGGTCATGTACAGGTTTCTTAGTTAGGATGTGAAGAATTATACTGATCCCAAAGAATTAAATACATCATCTTCCTCAACCTTTGAAATCATTTTATATGACCCAAACTTCTCACAGATGCACTTAATTTGTTCTTGAAAGATGAGGTGAACTGGCATAAAATAAACCCATATATACACATTGTCTACAATAAACACATATATACATCAATATATAATAAAACCATTTATGTTATGAGAAGAAAGCTTGGTTGTACTTATCCAAACAACCAGGACAATCTTGTGTTGCTATAATAGGAAATAAGTCTATGAGAGGGATGCACAGATTTATGAATGAGGAAGACTCATGATTTATTTTGGTTAATGCCCTGATTTTGTTGGTTTGCTTTTAGTTTATCTTCCTTTCACCTATATTTGAGTAGATGATTCTAATAGATGAATAGTTGTCCTTACCGACTAGTATGGAAGTATGCAAACTTGAAATGCTAAATAACAAAACAATGTCTTAACTCCCAAACACTAATCTTCTTACATAGTACGCAAGGAATATGTCCAGTTGTACAGAATAGTATTTCCTGCAACTTTCAGCATGTAAGGAAAACTCAGGCTGGGATATATAATAGAATAAGGGGTTTAGTAAAATGTACACACACACACATGTTTATAGCTAAAAAAAATTGGGACACCTGGGTGGCTCAGTGGCGTATACCTCTGCCTTCAGCTCAGGTCATGATCTCAGAGTCCTGGGATCAAGCCCCCGCATCGGTCCCTCTGCTCAACACGGAGTCTGCTTCTCTCTCTCTATCTCTCTCTCTCTGCCTGCCTCTCTGTCTACTTATGCTCTCTCTCTCTCTCTCTCAAATAAATAAATAAAATCTTAAAAAAATGCTAATAATAAGTATTTTTCCCCTGTCATATCACTATACATTATTGATAATTGTCATTCTTGGTGCATTTTTCTGAAGTTACCAGAGAATTGAACTTTGTTGTGTGTTAATATTATTACTCCATATATACCTAATTATATGTGCTCACTATATTCTTTTTTTTTTAATTTTAAATTTTTTATTTTTTATAAACATATATTTTATCCCCCAGGGGTACAGGTCTGTGAATCACCAGGTTACACACTTCCAGCACTCACCAAAGCACATACTCTCCCCAATGTCCATAATCCCACCCCCCCTTCTCCCAAACCCCCTCCCCCAGCAACCCTCAGTTTGTTTTGTGAGATAAAGAGTCACTTATGGTTTGTCTCCCTCCCAATCCCATCTTGTTTCATTGATTCTTCTTCTACCACCTTAAGCCGCCATGTTGCATCACCACTTCCCTCATATCAGGGAGATCATTATGATAGTTGTCTTTCTCTGCTTGACTTATTCCACTAAGCATGATCCGCTCTAGTTCTATCCATGTTGTCGCAAATGGCAAGATTTCATTTCTTTGATGGCTGCATAGTATTCCATTGTGTATATATACCACATCTGTCTTGATCCATTCATCTGTTGATGGACATCTAGGTTCTTTCCCATAGTTTGGCTATTGTGGACATTGCTTGCTATTAAACATTCGGGTGGCATGTGCTCACTAGTATATCTTAAGAAGGTACATTGGAATAATAAAAATTTTGGAAGTAGAAATCTAATTTAGACTATCTATCCTGTACCAGTGTTTTTCAAACTGTCCTTCAACAGGAAAAAAACACAAAACAAACCAGTTTATTAGCACACGCACACTCACAAACACACATAACTAACACGAAATGTCACATGACAGTTTATGCTAAATGAGATGCATTCTGACATTTTCTATTCTATCTTGTTTTATTTTTTAAATTATTTAAATTAAATAATTTAATACTATTTAAAATTATTTAAATTAAATATTAAAGATTATTGGTCATGCCTTACTAAATTAATTTCAGTGTACACTAAATTTCACAAAAATCTCATCACTTGCAAAACACTGCCGTTTTTAGGAAATTCTAGAATGATGATCAAATAATCCTTTAGTATAGGGATTATCTTCTGATTTGTCCTTGGACCAATTCAAGGTTTTGCTATAATGGGTCTTCAAAATATATGCTCACTTCTCTCTGACTAGTGCGTATCTGAAGTTAACTACAAAATATATGTTGTACAAATGAAGACACTACAGTATTTGATAATGTTATGGTTGCTTAAGTTGCCATCTTTAATGAACACTTTGCAGTTCACCAAACCGGAGAGCAGTGTGTGCAGCCTACTGTCTCCAAGCCTAGTACCTTTGTGCTTCCATTCCCTTGGGCTTCTCTATACTTGACTTTCTATACATTAGATCATTCCTAAGAGAAGTCTAAAAAAGCATCTCTAGCAATCTTTAATTCATATGATTAAAAATTCAAAAGAAGCCCTTGTACCAGCTGTTAAACTATGTTCGTAAGCTGTAATTCAGAGTTCAGGCCCCAGCAAATTGAAGGTTAGGTTAACAGGATTATTCAGTGGAAGTGCATTAAACTGTAGCAACTGGAACAGTAGGTGGACTGTTTTATACATGCTCATTTGCAGAAGATAAACTAAGGATAAGCAAACTTACCTCGTTGGAAATCTTGCCATCCAATTCTTCTGCCTCTTTTCTGCAGTGTGGCTTAAAAAGGGAAGCAAATGAAATTAACCATCATGTTTATTTACTACATATGCAGATAAAAAGAAGAAAAGCCACATCCATTGTTACATGGAATCTTATTGAAAATGACCAAATGAGTTTCTCTTCTCAGACTTTAACTTTCTCACGTAAGTCTGAAGTTTCAGAAGAAAATTTTTTTTGCTGCCCCAAACTGAAATGTGTTCACATGAAAATTTGGGAAACACCAAAAATTAAAATGAGCCTTTAGTTAGAATATTGATGCCCTTATGCTTCTGTGACAGAATAGTAAGTTTTCTTTATAGCATCAATCCCCTACTTGCAGAAACTAAGCAAGCTACGTCAGAAGATAGAATGTTTGAGAATTCAAAATTCGTAGTCCCGAAGCTGGTTCTGGCGTGGGCACTCTTTAGCAGCATGCCCTTAGGGAGCCACTTAAACTCTCTGGGCCTCACTTTTCTCACTTCTAAAATGAGAGAAATGGACAATATGACTTTCTTCTGTGGACAAAGGATCCTTTCTTTTGTAAGTTTCTTGCTTCTAAGTTTATGCCTAAAGTGATTGTGGGCTAGATCTCCTCTTGTTGGCTGATAAATGATGGGGAACAAAAGAGACAAGAAACACAAATCTCTTTGATCTTAATGAACTTGAATTTCTTTTTTTTTTTTCTTTTTTTTTTTTCCCCCTCCTCAAGAGTTACTTACTGCATTGGAAAAGGGAAAGAAGAGTTCTCCAGATGAGAGTGAAGAAAATGACACAAATTAGTAATCTGGGTTAGAAAATGTAAAATAAAATCGGTGGAGAGGAATTAAACAGATGCTTCTGCCTCACTATGTAGTAAACATAAATTAGGGAAAAGAGTGAAGGAAACTTTTAAAATCATGAACATTAACCTTCACAGAATGAGAAAGGTATCACACACATCCCACAAAAACCCCAATATTTTGCTTAAAAACAGGATACAAGATGTAAAAAAAAAAAAAGTCCTTGTGAAAACTCAGACCAAAATTTTGAAAAAAATTCAAGAAAGTATCAAAAACTAAAATATTTGAAAGATCACTTTTAGTCAGTAAACATCATGAGATGCTACTTTAAATAGGTTTTTGAAAAAGTGGTATAGCTGTACACTACAGTTATAACAGTTCAAACCTCCTTAGTATAATTAGTAAGTATAACTTACTAGTTGGCTTTTTTTTTCTAAAGATTTTATGTATTTATTTGACAGAGAGAAATCACAAGTAGATGGAGAGGCAGGCAGAGAGAGGGAAGCAGGCTCCCTGCTAAGCAGAGAGCCCGATGCGGGACTTGATCCCAGGACCCTGAGATCATGACCTGAGCCGAAGGCAGCAGCTTAACCCACTGAGCCACCCAGGCCCCCCACTAGTTGGCTTTTTCTATAGGGATGCTTAATCTCAGCATCTTTTTTATATGGAATGAAGTTTCCTCTGTATCTATGGAGCTGCTCAATACACAGTGGCCTGAAAGCAAGATAAATACTAAAATATGATAGGGATGCCTGAGTGGCTCAGTCGTTTAAGCATTTCCCTTCAGCTCGGGTCGTGATCCCAAGGTCCTGGTATTGAGTCCCACATCAGGCTCCTTGCTCCGTGGGGATCCCGCCTCTCTTTCTGCCTGCTGCTCCCCCTGCTTGTGTATACTCTCTCTCTCCCTAATGAATAAAAAAAATCTTAAAAAAAAAAAAACGATAAAGTTCCTTGGATAAAAACATGCATTCATTAAAAAGCATTTATCCTTCACTTATTGGATTCAGAGACATTTGTGCATGTTTAAATTTTTCTCATATCTACACAATAGAGATTCATGTATCAAATCAAGGTGGCCAACCAAAATAAGAGCTAAGGAGTAGGAAAACGCCGGCGTTGCAACTCCAGATTACCACCCCAATTACGTTGTGAATCTTGGCAAACAACTACAATGTTCCTGATCTCTAGTTTTCAAATCATTGAAGAAAATGGTCATTCATATTGTGAATTTAAATGAATTAATACATACAATGCTCACCATATTGGAATTACTCAATATGTTATTAGTGTTTTTTCTAAGATGGATCTAGCAGTAATAATTTTTGCAGAAGAAATCTCCCACAGTATATCATAAAATAACAGCTCTTTACTTCATATCATATTCTAGTTTCCAATGGAGAGAAACTTTAAAGTACAGACATTATATTCAAGACCTTTTAAATGATTAAGAATATTGTGAACTGTGGATGAAAGGGACTGTTTCTGTTAATGGAGGGAAAGCGCACTTCAGGAGAAGGAAGACAGAGCATCACTTCTGTTGTTCTCAAACAGATTCCTGTGTGGAGCACTCTTTCAGCAAACATCTGAACAGAATGCACAATGGCAGCAGCCCTCATGGTGCTGTATCTTACTAGCAGGGAAGAGGTAAATATTAAATGAAAGTACTAAATGACACACTGAGTTATAAGGCAACAACAGGTATGGAAATATAAGTAGAACAAACTCATTCTGAAAAAAATGTGAGCATATGTGAAGGGGCACAGATTACAGCATTAAACAGGATGGTCAGTATGAACCTCAGAGTGAAAGGTGAATTTTACACAAAAGCTTAAAGAAGGTAAGGGCACTGTCCAGGAGATTGACTGGGGGTATGATGCTGATGGAGGACATAGGCAAACCAAAGTCCCAAGATGAGAATGTGAAGCCTTATCTGCTGAACAAGAAACCCAGTATGACTGGAATGGCATATCAAGAGGGAAATAAAGAAATGAAAGCAAAGGAAGAGATGTAAGGTCATTGGGGGGCTTCTGGAACATGTAGGGACTTGGGCTGTTAGTCTGAATGAAATGAGGGCCAGGGGGCTTTCAGAGGCCTGAAGAGGAGGAACAAGCTATACTTCAGTCAAACAGGATTAAACTTGCTGTTATTTATTCTCAGCAGGAAGCAGTGAAACATGTTTGGAGAAACTATCTCAATAATCTAGGAGGAACACCAGCATGGTATTAGTAGAGAAGGTAGAAGAAGTCATGTTCCGGATATATTTTAAATCTGAGACAACAGATTTGATAATGAAGTAGGTGCATGCTTTGAGAGAGAAAATAATGAAAGAGGATACCATGGCTGGGTCTGAATGACAGTGGGATGCAATTTAAATTACCTGAACTATGAAGTTTATGGGGAAAATAAGTAACTTCTAGGAGGAAACATAAAGAATTGGGTTTGTGCATATTAATTGTGAGAAGCCCATTAGATATCCCAGTGTCTGTGTAGAAATGCACAAGGAGGTTTGGGGAAGAGGGCTTATCTGAAAAACCTATATTTAGCATTCTTCAACTTAAACTTAGAGTTTACCAGTGAACTGATAGTATCAAAGCCATGAAGAATAGATAAGATCACCTAAAGGAATGAGGGTAGATAGAAAGGGGAGTCCAAGGACTGAAGCATGGGACCATCCAGCATTTAGAGATGACTACCTGAGCTCTGTGTCTCAGGCCCTTAGTACTCAAACATTCCAGACACACCAGGTCCACTTAAAACACTATGCTTTGACTTATACTCACTCCTTCCATCTGACGCATAATCATCTATCAGAAATCCTTCTGTCCTCCCGGAACCACCTACATATCTCAGAAGATATTTGTCTAATTGTGCTCATTCTCTGTGACTGCAGAACACTTGCATTTTGCCCTGCACTATGTGTATACACCTGCCCCCTTTAGCCGATTGGGAGGGCTCAGATGGCAGCAACCCTAGCATTCCCATTACCACCACTTATGAAAATGACATCAGTGAGTGTTTAATATGTGCCAGGCATGCTCTTAAGCTCATTGAAAACATTATCTCCCTAAATTCCTTAACTCACCTACTCTTATTTTACAGAAGAAGAAATTGAGACTCGAGAACTAAGACAAATTATTTGAAGACTCCTAGCTAGAAAGCAGCAGAACTAAATTTCAGTACCAAGTCTCAACTATTCCAAAGACCTTGACCACTGCCTGGCACCTTCATGTTATTCATTTTATAATTTTCTGGACTTGGTAAATATTTTATAAAAGTTGCTGAATAAATAAGTGAATGAGTTCTTGAATTAATAGCTCTGCTTTCCTTTTGGAAACCGTAATAAAACCTCGACTAACAGAAATTAATTTTGCACATCTTTCAATTAATTAGGATTTTTAATTTTCTTGTTATAGTCTATTTTTAATAAAACATGGCCAATCACAGAACATTTCGCTTTAGTTTTTCAATCAGAATAAATTCCTGAAACATTCCTTTGAGGTGAGGGCAAAATTATCTGTGTTCCCCATACATTGGACTTCGCCTTGGGTAATATTCTTTCTTGAGACATTATGATTAGGACCACAGGATCATGTAATCTCAAACTTTTAAGGAAAGATATATATCATATTCCCCATACAATTCACCTGGAAACACTTTTAAAAATATTTTAGAGTCATTTTTGGCAACATGAATCAAGTGTACATTTTTTTTTTTTTAAGATTTTTTTTTTTTTTTTTTTTTTTTTTTGACAGAGAGAAATCACAAGTAGATGGAGAGGCAGGCAGAGAGAGAGAGAGAGGGAAGCAGGCTCTCCGCTGAGCAGAGAGCCCGATGCGGGACTCGATCCCAGGACTCCGAGATCATGACCTGAGCCGAAGGCAGCGGTTTAACCCACTGAGCCACCCAGGCACCCTCAAGTGTACATTTTTAATTAAATCTTTAGCTTACTAGAAATCCCAATCATAGAATGTCTTCTTCGCCAAATGTAACAAGACGCTCACAGTATCCCATCTTCATCCTGCAGATTTTGTGGTATGATCTGGCTGAATTCCCCCTGCACCCATTTGCCTCTGTGTGTTTGAGGGGCTTATTCCACGCACTTGCAACCACCCAGAAATACTAGGAGTTAACATACTGCCACCACTGCCTCCACTCCACCCCTTCAGCCCCACCTCTACCCAATAAATCTTGCATTCAGTGCCTCTAAGGAGATGGTATATAAATACCTCGGTTCCCTCACCTCTAAAATAGGATTATTCTGAGGTCTGTTTCCCACTATACTCTAGGATCCTCTGCAGTGTCCGGTGCCAGCCACACCCCGGGATAGCTGGCTAATAAAGCCCTCCTTGGTGCATGACTTCACTTCTCTCAGTCTCGATCCTGCCACCTTCAATTAGTGTTTCCTGCACCTTCCAAGTAAACTGCTTGCCCTCACATCCTTATCTCAGGGTTGGCTACTGAGGCAACCCAAAATAAGACATGAGAAATCTAATTATCTGAGTTTTTACTACAGCAATAGAGCTTCCTAGACCGAGAGAGGGAAAGCAACAGCATACTTTTTTTTCTCCCCCAATTTTGATGTTCTTGTTTTCTGCCAAAAATGTGCCGTATTTAACTGCTCTCGTACATGATTTTCATAGAGAAATTGAGGGGGTTGATCAATATTTCAGGCAAGTTCTATACTTTGGGATGCTGATGTAACACGTGACTATTTAATGGGTTGACTATGCTAGCCATTGATCCATCTGGACAATAAGCCATTTGAGTACATGGGGCTGAATTTCACAGAAAAAGCACTGCGTCCACACCTGTGAAGAACAAGACAGCAATGAGGACATTTCAGACTCCAGGGAGTGATAAGAGTATGACACTATATAAGCTATCCAAATCTGTAAAGCCATGAGTTAATGTCCACTGTCTAAACAAAACTATTAGACGAATACGGGATAGTGTTATTAATCAATGTTGACTGACATATACATATCATCATATGAAATAAAGAAAATCTAATTCTTTCCAAAGTTCTAAGAAACTGTTTCCTCATTATACACTAATTTCTGGATCACCAAGTGTTTTCCTGGCTGCTTGTATCTACAAAACTACACCAACATTTAATTTACCTCAAAGCTGACTGAAAAAGACTATCTTCTGCTTTATTTTCAACTAAATATTTATATTTTACTTAAAATGTCAGTGAAATGCCTAGTGAAAACTTTAGTGTGACTGATAAGTCTTTGATGTTACAGGTCTTAAAATAATTTTCCTCTTCGGGGTCCTTTCTAAAACCGAGATTAAATTCAAAGTGTTTTTTTTTTTCAATAACTGAGAATGTGAAATGTGTCCTTCACGTGTGTACTAGAAATATCCTTTGATTTTAAATAATTTATTAGAGAAAACTAGTACCTCTAAAATTTAGCACTTTCTGGAAAACCAAATCTTTTTTGTATGATGTAATTTTGTTTCAAAATTTATTTTAAGGACTAGAAATTCTCCATCATTAATTGGTGTATCCAACATAATGTATGTTTTTAGATACAGGGTAAATAATTTGCTTTAATATCAAGGAGACATCAGTTATTTATTAGAATTCTAAAAATGAATAATAAGCCCAGCCCCATGCTTGTTATAATAGCTAAAATAAACTTGCAGCTCAAACTATGGTGATTTAGCTAAGCTCCTCTTTCATTCCATCAGACTGCATGGGGCAACAGCTGGGGTTTTTTTCGACACCCTTGGTATGTTTACTGCAGCAGTGTAACTGTGTAACTTTGTCTCAGGGCTGGACTGTTGCTAGGGCTTGGACCACACCTTCCTCCTGCTTACCTAAAGCCCATTGGTCATGGTTTCATAAGCAGGCAGTTTGCACAGTGTCAAACATAGGGGCATTGGTAAAAATATACTCTGTGTTTCTACAGGTGTTACATTTTTTGCTCCCCTAGTGACTAGTAATCATTCAATTGGACTAAAATGATATATTTTAAAAAACAATGTGCTGGCATTGCTGAGAACATGCATATAAAGGCCATGAAGGTCTACATAGCAAGATTGCACAATAACCCATTAAAATAAACATTTGCAAGCACAGATAGCTGGACTGAAATCCTGCTCTGATACAAATAACATCTGGACAACTTTTGTTTGCATCTTCCAGCATAAAACACCCTTGAGAAAAAATAGAAGGCAAACTAAAAGACAAAGGACCACTAAAGGTTTTATTATGCTATGGGTGTGGTACCATAAATTTGAGGGGTTTCGGGCCAGAGTTGCCAAACCTGAATTTAAACAGCATGTTGTTTTTAAAAGTTGTAACACTGGTGAGGAACAATTCAGTTTTCTTACATAATTAATCCAGTGTGAAATAGAGTGACTGGAAAACATCCAGTGGTTTAAAAATAACTCAATTATTTATAAGTTTCACAGTGCTATAGGATTCCACACCAAGGGAAGGAAAGGCAGCTTGGTACCAAGTGTGTCTTTCTTATTCAGCAAGAGCTTTAGGAGGTCGACATAAACAATTTAACTGTTAAGACAACCCCGAGAGGCAAAGAAACTGAGGTTTCCTTGGATTGTAGATCAGGGTGACAAGCCCGAAAAAGTTCCTTTCTCTGACATGTCTATATGGCTAATATATTAGTATGACTTACTAATACCAAAAGTACCGAGCCCTCTGAATGAGGTAGGGGTAGACAGTCTCAGGGAACAGAGAAAGAGGAGGGGGTTATGGATAAAGAAAGAAAAATGAGCATCTTTTATAAGATCCTCACCATAGGCTATGACTCATACACAACAGTGAATGGACTTTAATTTCTAACGTTGTTCTTTGATGTGAAGCAAAAATAATTACAAGCTGAAAGATACTACCAAGTATGATATTCAATATAAAGATAAAGAAATTAGCCATAAATAAACCCTTATATAAAATCTCACTCTGAGGGCGGGCTACCAGCTAGCAGCTATATATTTGTGTCAGCTACAGCTGGCCGCTAAACAAAGGGAATGAAAGTTCACTCTAGTAATATTAAAATCTTGCAAAATATTTCACAGTTGTCTCATGCATTTTTTTTTCTCTTTTCTCTACATAAAGGGGGCATGTGAGAGATGGTAATAGTCTCAAAGGGCCAGGCCCAGAGTTAGAAAGATTAAACTTGAAGATCTGTCTTTAACATATCAGGTGAACTTTACTAAATAAATTCGATTTAGCTTAATTTCATTGTTTCTTCAAGTTAGAGAACAGAGATAAGAAAAAAAAGAATGAAAGCAGGCCTTTATTCATTTAGATACTTTGTAAGCTTTCACTACAGATCTTGTACACTTCAAATGTACTGTATTTATTCGTTCTTTTAGCCTTAGAAACAAACAAAATATAAAACCTAATTAAATCATTTATTTACTAGGCTGAACAAACAAAATTTTGATATACTAATACTCATGACAAGGAAAGTAGCTGTCATTTTTTTAAATAAAGCATTGAGAATAGAAATGACTTAAAAAAATCATTTGTTGTTTATTCATGGATATTACCTGATGGATGAATTTCAGTAATTCTACTATAAGAGTATTTTTTTTTTCTTGAGAAGCTGTAAGTGATAGTGGAAATACTGAAGGAAAGTAGTAAAGGGATTACAAGTCCAGGTAGTTGTAGTTATGTCTAACTGCTGTTAAGTGTTGTTTTTTCGTTTTTTTTTCTTTCTTTTTTTACTTGTAATCATTGCACTAATAACTAGGAGATTACTACTAGAACAATTATACAAAGTTTTTGATTAAGGGTCAAGACAATAAATAAGACCATGACTACCCAGCTCCCTGACATGAAGTTTCCATTGCTTTGACACTTTTTTTTTTTTTCCTTTTTTCTGTTTATAGTATGGAGTCAGCGGTTAACTGAACATTAGCAATCTTGGCTTCTGTGGTTTTTTTTTTTTTTTCTTCACTCCCTCTAGCCAACCTGTAAAGACACAGTGCATCAACACTTCTAGGCGGGTATTGACTATCCAATGCAACAAAAATCCTTCTGAAATGAATTAGAACATTCCCTATTGATGAGCTCAGTGCATTCTTTGTGAAAAGAGAATGGTGAATGCTCAGCTCTGAGTGGTATCTCGATGTGTGAAAGAACTATTCATTAGCTTCATTATTTCATTTACCCATTTACTTAAGGCCTACCTGCAGCAGTTATGTTAGCTATGACGACAGAGATACATTATGTTTTTCCTGGAGGTGATAGTCAATGACATGCATTAAATTATATTAAAAAGTGTACAAATAGGGGAAGATTTGGCTCCTCCTAAGAGAGCTAAGAATGGCTTCAAAGAAGGTGTGCCTGGGTGGCTCAGTCAGTTAAGTGTCAGAGTCTTGATCTCAGTTCAGGTCTTGACCTAAGGTTCATGAGTTCAAGCCCCATGTTGGGCACCCAAGTGGGGAGCCTACTGGGGGCGGGGGAAAGAATGGTTTAAAGAAAGATAAGACATTTGATTCAGTGTGGATCATGAAGGAAGAACAGGAGTACAGTTGGCAAGTAAGAGATAAAAATGTCTGGGTAGAAAAAAGATCGTAAGAGGGAAGAAGCATTAAACTGCATATTTCAGGAAGGGTCACTGTTTGGTGTAACTGAAGAAGAAGATGCAAGGAGGGATGGGCCCTGGGAGGTAAACTGGAATAAGATTATGAAAGGGGCCATGGTATGCCAAGGAGTTTATTCTTTGGGAAATATAAAGGAATGGAAGGTTTATATAGAGTATGACATAATTGGCTAAAATAGCTAAGTAAAACTTGCTCATTAGTCTTGAAGAGAATAGGCTATTTAAATTGTTAGCAGGATTTGTTACATGCTGTTATAAAGTGAGTTGTACAGTCTATCTTGACACATGACAAAAAGACAGTGGTTCATAGAGGCTACTCTATCTTATCCTGCTTATCATTCTCAGCCACTTATATAGTGATATGTATCATCCTGATGTGTAAACAGTATCTCTCTCTCCTGTGTACAATTTACCAACAGAGTGTGCCTTCTCCACCAAAGGAGAAAGGACTTTAATACCTTTTCCTTCCCCCACAAACACAAAAATGGGAAAAAATGACATACACTAAAGTTTCAACCTGTGGAGATGAGAGTTATATACACAGGAAGAAAGTAAAATGGAGAATTGGGCACTGATCCAGGTGACCTCCCCCATTTTACCCATCATTACCCCCAAAATTCTCTTGCCTAATTTATGTCTATACATTATAGAAAATAATGCTTCTTCAACAGATCCTTTTCAGTTTTCATTTTGTGTTATACAGCTACATACTTAATAAGCTTATATAAACAAACTCTAGCACTTACAGGAGAAACACGGTTAAAAAAAAGAAAAAAGAAAAAAACAGTGTTGGAAAGAACAAAATTATTCCAAGATGAAAACCTAGCATTATGACCCACACAGACCACCTGGAATTCTTTAAACCATAATACTGAGTAACAATTCCTCTCATGCAATGTAGCTTGTACTTCCTAATTTCTCAAGAGATATTTACTTGGACACTAGCTCTTTGTTTTCAACAGTTTTCCTGCCTTTGCAAATTAATCCCCACCTGTAGTCAAATGCTTCCACTTATGAAATCACAACAGTTGTTTAAGTCATGGGATTAAGAATAATGGAAAACATTATGTAATTTTGGAATGTGGGAAGAGGAAGAAAATATTTTAAATGAGTAGGACAATTTTCTTATTTAGCTGTATCTTCAAAGATAAAATAATAGAGAAAAGTAAGTAGATGTTTCTGGAACAAGGAGAGTAAAGCTGTGGCTATGTTGCTTTTAAGAAAAATCAAATGGTGAACTGACTGGTATAGATCTTCAGTGGCCTTTATACTCCTCTAACCCACTAATTTGTTCTATAGATGGTACACCTTAGTATACCTAAGTATAAGGCTAAAATCACTGAGATAATTACTGGATTTGGTTCTGCTAAGCCATTATGGAGTGTTTGGAAGCACACCAGCTTATCCAGTAACAAAAAGAGCAAAGTCACTTGAAAAACTGTCACTGAATTCAAATCAGAATTACTTTAGCCAAACTGAATTATTCTGAACCCTAAATAATTTTTATTACAAATTAGAGATTTTATCTACAGTTAGCCAGTCAACTTAATAATTCTCAGTTCTCCCAGGTCTTCATGTTGTGAAAATCCAGATGAACCATCAACTGTTCATTTCTATGCTCTGTTTGAGATACAAATGAGAAAGCCATGGAACAAAAAATAATGACTCAGGGGTCAACATAAGCCTTCTACCTCTTGTTGAGGAGAAGCAACAGGGACCAGCTTTACTGTAATTGAAACAAACGAAAAATAAAGGAATATAGAATAAATTATTTTCAAAACACTGAACATCAAATAATGGACAGTGATCCCTGAAAGATGGGGGGTGGGAATGAAGTAAGTCCTAGAGTTGCCCTAGCTTACTGGCTTGAAAGTGTTTCCAAGACATGTCCCAGGGAAGAGGAAGACAGGCTAATCCAGCAAACTCCTTGAATTGAGAGATGAGAGTAAGCATCTGGAGAGAAGAAGGTGGCTAAAATCTGTAAAATAGAGTCAAAGAGGAGCAAGGTGCAGAAAGAGAACTCCAGATACCCATAAAGGATTATCCTCTAATATTCAGCTGCATATTGGTCATTTAAGACACTACCTATGGCTGGGGAGAGAAGGACCTAAAGGCATTTGAGGTAATAGTTTCTGATAGTCACTCAGAGCTGGGAATAATGCCTATCCCTTCCAACCAACATGGAAAACTTCATAATAAATAAAGCCTTGAATGGAATACTCAGAAGCATCTTGTCTGAGTGGTAGGGAATACTTAGTCCTAGATTACGTACTGTTCCAGTCTCGACTGATGAATTTTAAAAGAAAGATCTGAAAGAATCAAACTATTTTCATATAACTTAACTGTGTTCCAGAATGAAGCTCTAGCATATTTATAGAACACAAACATATTGGACACTCAAATAGAATTCATCATGTCTGGCATCCAATCAGCTATGTCTAGGCATGCAAAGAAGCAGAAAAATGTGGCCTAGGATTAGGAGAAAAATCATACAAAACAACCCAGAACTTCCACAGATGTTAGAATTAGATATTAAGATGATAGTTTTTAAACTGTTATATAGGAAAAGAGATGAAAAAATATATGAAAAATAAAAAACAAAATCATACTCCTAAAGATGAAAACTGTAACATCAGAGATGAAACTGCATTATATAGGATTAACAGTAGGTAGGACATAGCAGAAGAAAAAAAATTAGTGAATTTGTACTAGACACAGAAATAACAAAAATCCAAAATGAAATATATGGAGAAAAATATTATTTAAGAAGTGAATAGAAAATTAGCTGGGGGGATAATTCAAATGTCCCAATATGTGTATAATTGGAGTCTATGAAGCTATTGAGAAAGAGGGTGAACAGAAAAATACTTTGGAGAAATGGTGGCTGAAAAATTTCCAAAATTGATGAGAACTCTAACCTACAGATCCAAAAGGCTCAACAAACTCTAAGCATAAGAAACAAAGAAAAACATACCAAGTCACATTACAACCAAATTGTTCAAAACCAGGGATAAAGAGAAAATCTTGTGGCGCCTGGGTGGCTCAGTGGGTTAAAGCCTCAGCCTTCAACTCAGGTCATGATCCCAGGCTCCTGGGATCGAGCCCCGCATCGGGTTCTCTGCTCAGCAGGGAGCCTACTTTCCCCTCTCTCTCTCTGCCTGCCTCTCTGCCTACTTGTGATCTCTCTGTCAAATAAATAAATAAATAAATCTTTAAAAAAAAAAGAGAGAAAATCTTAAAATCACCCAAAAAGAAAAAAAGGCGCTATATGCAGAGAAACAAGATAAGGATGTGGCAGATTTCTTACCAAAAAAACAGTGATACCAGGAAGACAGCATGATGAAATCTTTAAAGTACCTAATGAATAAATCTATCAAATAAAGTACTAAATGAATAAATCTGTTAAATTACTGGATATTCAGTATGAAAATATCTTTCAAAAACAAAATTTAACTAAAAATTTTTGCATGTATACAAAAGCTGAAGCACTGCATTATTTTATTTATTTTTTTAGTTAAATTCAATTAACATATAGTATATTATTAATTTCAGACAGAGTTCAGTGATTCATCAGTCTTATTTAATACCCAGTGTTCATTACATCACATGCTCTCCTTAATGTCCATCACCCAGTTACCCCATCTCCAGACCTCTCTTACCTCCAACACCCCTCAGTTTCCTATGATTAAGAGTCTCTTATGGTTTGTCTTCCTCTCTGATTTCATTTTGTTTTATTATTTCCTTCCTTGCCCTATGATCCTCTGTTTTGTTCCTTAAATTCCACATATGAGTGAGATCATAAAATAGTTGTCTTTCTCTGATTAACTTATTTCATTTAGCATTCATTATTGACATATCTGACTTATAAGAAATGTTAAAAATAATTCATTCAGGTTTAATAATGATAGATGAAATCCTGTATCTATACAAAGAAATGAAAAATACCGGGAAAGATAACTACATGGATAAATAGAATTTTTTATTAGTATTTCCCTTTAAATGAGAATGTACTTGTTGAAAACTATACCTAATTGAATTAAAAAAAAAAAAATAGAATACACTTTGGCATACCTGGGTGGATCAGTTGGTTAAGGGTCTGCCTTTAGCTCAAGTCATAATCCTAGGAATGTGGGATCCAGACCCACTTTGGGCTCCCTGCTCAGCGGGGAGCCTGTTTCTCCCTCTGTCCCTTCCCATGTTTGTGTTCTCTCTTTCTTTCTCTTGCTCTTGTGCTCTCTCTTAAATAAATAAAAATAAAAATAAAAATAGAATGTAATTTTCAAACAAAAATAATTAAAAATGTGGGCTTTATTACACACACACACACACACACACACATACACATATGAAACTTAAAACAACAGACTATGTATAGGAGAAGAGTAATAGAAGTATACTATGGTAAGGTTCTTAAAGTTAAAGACATAAGGCAATTACCTAAATCATAAGGCAATTATTAAAATAATGAAGCAAAGGGTCATAGCTAATAACCTAAAAAAAGGACAAAAACGGAGGATAAAATATAGTCAGTCAAATAGAAGACAGAAAAAAAAAAAAACAGAAAAAAGGGAACAGCATACAGAATATAGAGAAAACAGAGCAGATGATGAACTAAAATTTAATAAGGGTAATAATTACATTAAACAAAAATAGTCTAAAAATTCCAATTAAAAGGTAGAGAAAAAGCACAATTGACAAAAAGGTAAGATTTAACTTTAAACTGCTTACAAGAAATACACATTAAATATGAAGACAAAGATAGGTTAAAATTAAAAGAATGAAAGACTTATACTAACACTAATCAAAGGAATATAGAATCCTTAATATTTATTTTATACTTATATAAAATATTTATATTTCAGAGTAAATATAACTAAATATTGAATACTTATATTTCAGAGTAAGTTGGTTTCTGAGAAAAGAACATAACCAAGGAAACTAAAATCATTTCATAATCACTTCAATTCAACAAAAGGACATGACAATATTAAACTTTGATGTTTCTAATATAAAAGCTTCAAAAATAAATGAAAGCCATGACTGGTAGAATTACAGGGAAAAATAAATAAATCTACCATTATTGTCAGATATTTAAGTACTTCTCCCTCAATAACTGATAGAACAAATAGAATACAGTAACAATACAGAACTGAAAAAATACTATTAACCAACTGAATGCGTTATGATTTGTAGAACATTCCACTTAACAACAGTATAATATACATTTTTCTCAAGTACACAGGGAACATTCAGTAAGATCACCTACATGTTGGTCCAGAAAGCAAGTCTCAATATATTTAAAAGTCAAAGTAAGCATATTCTCTGGCTATAATAAAATCAAGTTAGAAAACAACTACAAAATGATCCCTAGAAATACTATATAAATATTTGGAAGTTATGTAACACATTCCTCAGAAATCCACAACCAAATATATATATATATATATATATATATATATATATATATATATATGAAACAAGAAAATAGTTTGAACTGAATTAAAATGGAAACACAACATATCAAAGTGTGCAGAATGCTGCTAAAGCAGTACAAAGCAGTATAACCAGGGAAAATTATAGCACTAAAAATCAGAAATAATAAAAAAGATCTCAAATTGATGACTTGCTCTTCAAAAACTAGTAAGAAGGCATAAATTTAATCTAAGGTAATCAGAAAAAGGAAACAATAAATAACAGATCAATCATTTTGCAATAAAAAGCAGAAAAATAATAGAAAATATTCAGTGAAACTAAAACCTCATTTTTAGAGAAGAGTCAATAAAATTGGTGAACATTCAGCAATACTTCTCAGGAAAGAAGAGAAAAGACATGTATCGTCAATATCAGAAATGAAAAAAGCAGCTCACTACTGAGTCTATAAATATTTAAAGGATAAGAAGAGGATATTATGAGAAATTTTGCACCAATAAACTTGACAAGTTGGTGAAACAGGGAAGTTCCTTAAAAAAACTCAAACCACCAAAGCTTACTCAAACAGAGAGTATATGAATAGCCCTATATCTTTTAAGTAATTTGACTTTGCTTAAAACCTTCAAAATATTTTCCATCCAAAATAGCTTCACTAATTATTCTATTAAATATTTAAGAAAAATAGTACCATTTCTATACAAATACATTCAGAAATTCCAAGAAGAGAGAATACTGCCCCAACCCCTTCTATGAGGCAAGCATCAAACTTTATCAAATGAGACAAAGTCATGACAAGAAATCTATACATGCATATCCCTCATAGCATGCCTGCAAAAATTCTCAGTGAAATATAAACAAGTCAACAGCAACAATATAGAAGCAAGATCATAATATATCACTACAAAGTGTAATTCATCTAAGTAAGGTATGGCTTATTCAACTTTCAAAAACCAACTTGTGTAATTCACCATTATATATTAAACTGTAAAAGGAAAACCTTATGATCATTTTGATAGACATGTGCAAGCATACACATACACACATACAAACACACAAATACACAGATCTGGCAAAATTAAACATTTATCCCTGATAAAAATTTCAGCAAACTAGGAATAGAAGGCAATTCCCATAGACTGATGAAAGGCACCTAAGGAAAACCTATGGTTAACCTCATGCACAGGATGAAAGACTGAGTGTTTTTTCCTTTTATCAGTAATAAGACTATTTGCTCTCATCACATCTAGTCTACAAAGTACTGGAGGTTTAGGTGAAATAACTTTGAAAAAAAAATCATTCAAATTAGAAACAAAGAACTAAAACTATCTTTGCTCTTAGCTAATAAGATCATCTCTGTAGAAAATTCCTAATCTACAACAAAATCCCTAAACTTAATGAGTTAATTGAGCAAGACTACAACATATAGTTGCAATATAGAAAAGATCATGTCCTATCAAAAATCTGAAATTGAAATTTAGAAAATATTTTCAATAGCATAAAAATAGAAAATACTTAAAAATAAGTCTGACAAAAAAAGATGTCTGACACCTGTGCACTGAAAAGTATAAAATAAAGCAGATGTAAATGGATTGAACAAATATACCATGCTTGTTGATTAGAATACAAAACATTGAGTTGGAATAACAACAAATATTGGTAAGATGTCAAACATCCTCAAATTTATCTATAGATTTAATATAATCTCAGGTAAAATTCCAGTAGGATTCCTGAAGACATTAACAAATTTATATAAAAAAAATCATATGGAAATGTAAAAAACCTAGAATAGCCAAAATCAACATAGTAAGAGAAGAACAAACTTGAAGACCAATAATACCAGTTTCAAGGGTAGTACAATGTTGCAGCAATCAAGACAAAGGGAAATGGCATAAAGATAAACAGATCAGTGGAACAAAATAAGTCCGCAATAGATCCACAATATATGGACAACTCATTTTTATATATGTGCAAATATAATTCAGTGGAAAATGGCTAGTTTATTCAACAAATGGTGCTGGAAAATGGGGTATTAATATGCACAAAAAATTGAACCTCAATCCTTAACTTGTAAAGTATATGAAAATTAAATTCAAATGGATCATAGACCTAAATATAAAATATAAAATTATAAAATTTCTAGAAGAAAATTTTTTCAACATTTGATTAGGCAAATACTCTTTAGATATAAAAGCAATAACCTGATTCCAAAATAAAAACCAAAGCTGATCAACTGACTATCATCAAAAGAAAAATCTTCTGCTCTTTAAGAGACATGTTAGGATAATAAAATGGCAAACTTCAGACTCAGAGAAAATATGCCAAATATATATCTGCTAGAGGACTTTTATTCCAATTACACAAATAATTCTTTAAACTCAGCAATCAGAAAAGAAACAACTCAGTTAAAAATGGCAAATGATTTGAACGGACACCTGACCAAAGGAGATAAACAGATGGAAAACATGCACATGAGAAGATGCTCAACATAATTAGTCATTAACAAAATGCAAATTAAACAACAGTAGATTTCACTACACACTTATAAGAATGGGTAAAATTAAAAAGACTGATTTTACCAAGTAATACTAAGGATTTGGAGGAACTGGAACTCTCATACACTGCTGGTAGGAATGTAAAATGGCACACCACTTTGGAAAATAGCGTGACAGTTTCTTAAAAAGTTAAACATACACATACCACATCATCTAGCCATTCCATTCCTATTTATTTCCTCAAGGCAAGGGAAAGATGTCCATAAGATTGGTACCTGAATATTCATAGCAGCTCAACCTGTAATAGCCACAAACTGGAAAACAATCTGAATGCCCACCATGAGAGAATTACATAAATTATATCCACACAGGGAATACCACTCAGAGATTAAGAGGAATCAACTACTGAAATCCACACCAACAGAGTTTAATCGGAAAATATTTCTGCTGACTGAAAAAAAGCCAGACATAGAAGAATACATATTTTTGGATTATTCAAAATTCTAGAGAACTAAAACAAATTTCTAACAACAGAAAACAGATTAGTAGTTACCTGGAGGGAGATGCGGAAAATGTTTAGAGATGTGAGGAAACTTTTTGGTGTGATGGATGTGTTATGTCTTGACTATAATGCTGGTTTCACACCTGTGTCAAAATACCTGTGTCAAAACTTACCAAATTGCATATTTTAAATATACGCTTTTTCAGATGTCAATTATATTTCAATAAAACTATTACAAAGCAAAAAATGGGGAACATGACTCTTTTTAAAATGCTTAATACTTAAACATGAACTGTCAATTTCTATAGACTTCCTTTCTAAGATTTATTGTGGATACCTAAATATATATTGTGGATACCTAAAATGAATATAGAAATTATGCAAAAAGTTTAGTTCTTCTGCTAAGGAAACTATACTTAAATGAATTTGGAGCAGAGGGATCATTACACTTCTTGAGTTTAGCCCCACTTACTCATGCATGCAATGTTTATACTGTGATGCTAACATACTGTGTTCATTTTGATCTATGTTCCTTGAAGACAGAAGAGATCCCTCTGCTCAGAACAGAGATAACCCAAATTTGATTGGGAGCCAAATGGTATTGTGTGACCTAATTAAATGGTGGGTATTTCATGAGCTTAGTCTTTCACATCTGGCTGTTATTAGATAGGCCTACTTGGCTACTCCACAAAGCAGCATTTGATCTAAGGGCCAACTCTGCCCCACAATTTGCTAATGTCTCTAACACTGACTAAATCCACAGGGAGAGGTCAGGCCTGAAGAAACCACGAAGCAAAGTAGGCAATATCTCTGCAGAAGGATATCTTCTATTTCTATTTGTTTGGTTTTTAAGTGCATTTTGCCTTGACTAACTTCAAATATTGATTGTTAGAAAGTGGACTGGAAATGTGATGATTGACTGATCGCAATGTATTACATACAATGAATTTTGAATACCACAGAACTAATTGAATAAATGAACGGAAATATTAATATTGAATTAATAGGAATGATCAGAGTGAATTAAGCACAGCAGGCCAAATTCTGCCCTTGGATATGCATGCACAATTTCCATTGACTTCAATGGGGGTTTTCTTGTGTGTATCCAAGGGCAGAATCCAGCTTAATGAATTTTTTAATTGTTTTTAAATGGTGAATGAATTGGTTAAAGTGCAAAGCACCAGAGATGATTCTGAACATATTGCATATATTCCCGTGGTTTTTTTGTATGCCCAAAATACATGTATACAATCTTATATCTATGATTCACCACAAAAGTCAAATTTTAAAGTTGGAAAAATAATATAAGAAATAAAATCATTGCTGTTATATGTACTTTCTAATGGCTCGTGCGTTCACGTTGCTGAAGACTTCTCTCATTATATTTAAGTGACAACACTTTGATTTATTAATGAGCCACTAAAAGATATTTGCAACTTTGGTGACCAGCAACTCATCTATATCCTTTCAAGCATGAACACCAGTAGATCAAGGTGCTTTCTCCACTACAGCATGTCATCTTATGTTAGAAAATATTTTGCCAATGATTATCAATGCCTATGGTTATTATTTGATCTTGAGCAACTGTCACATCAGTTTGGTTTTTAACACGTTAGAAAGAAATTTTACTACCAAAGCCCTTCTAGATTGAGTCCATGATAGAATTTAAAATATGTAGCTCCCCTAATAAATTCAGTCATTTAGATAGACCAATTCTACTTTATATCACACCTAATGGCCTGAGACAAAGAGAATCAATGCCTTAGACCTGAAATTTATAACAATTCTATAAGACATTGTACCTTAAAATAGCATCTCCCTGGTAATGGAAAATAACCTTTGTGTTGGAAAAGCACTAAATAGGTATAGGGAAAGTTTGCGTTTGTGTGTTTTTGGGATGAGGGTTAAAAGAACTCCCCTATACAAGAAAAATAAGACAAAACAAAACCCAGACTATTAGACACTCCTTGAATTGATGTATAATGTAAAATTAAATCAGTCATCTTCTGTTTGGTTTGTTTTCTTTTCTAATTAATAGGTTTTATGTTTTAGAGCAGTTTTAAAAACACAGCAAAATTGAGTGGGAAGTACAGAGAAATTCTACGTACTTCTCCCCACACACACATATACCCAACTCTAAACATCCCTCATTAGTGCAGTACATTTGTTATAATTGAAAAGCCAACACGGGCATATCGTTATCAACCAACGTCCATAGTATACCTCACTACTTGTGTTATACATTCTATGTGTATCGACAAATATATACTGACATGTATCCACCATTGAAGTATATACGGTGTATAGTTATCATGCCCTATAAATTCTCTGTACTTCCACTATTCATCCTTTCTTCCCACAAATCTCTGACAACCACTGACCTTTCTACTGTCTCCATAATTTTGCCTTTTTCAGAATGTCATACAATTGAAATCATGCAGTATGCAACCTTTCAGACTAGCTTCTCTCACTTAGGAAGATGTATTTAAGGTTCCTCCATCTCTTTCCATCACTTAATCCTTCATTTATTTTTAGCACT
The DNA here is from genome assembly GCF_009829155.1 of Mustela erminea. Taxonomy (NCBI): domain Eukaryota; kingdom Metazoa; phylum Chordata; class Mammalia; order Carnivora; family Mustelidae; genus Mustela; species Mustela erminea. The sequence continues at coordinate 85,192,015 of NC_045621.1, forward strand.
GAATAATGTTTTGTGGTTTGGATGTCCAAGTTACCCATTTACCTACTAAAAAACTTCTTGGTTACTTCCAAATTATGGTAATTATGAAGAAAGCTGTTACAAAAGTCCTTGTATATGTTTTTGTGCAGACATAACTTTTCAACTCATTTGGGTAAATACCAAGGAGTGTAATTAATTGATCACATGGTATCAGTATGTTTAGTTTTGTAAGAGACTGTCAAACTGTCTTCCAAAGTAGCCGTACCATTTTGCCACCACACCAAGAATGAGTAAGAGTTCCTGTTGCTCCACATTCTTACCAGCATTCCATGTTATCAGTATTTTGAATTTTAGCCTTTCTAATAGATGTGTAGTGGTATCTAATTGCTCTTCTAATTTATAATTTTCTAAAGATGGATGATTTTAAGAATTTTTTTATATGTTTATTTATTTTTTTTTTTACATTTTTTAAAGTTTTTATTTAAATTCCAGTTAAAATACAGTGTAATATTAGTTATGGTGTACAATTTAGTGATTCAACATTTACATCCAACAACCGGTACTCATCACAAGTGTCCTCCTTACAGTCCATCACCTATTTAACCCTTCCCCCCACCCACCCCCCTGCTAGTGACCATCAGTTTGTTCTCTATAGTCTGTTCCTTGGTTTTCCTCTCTTTTTCTCCCCTTTGATCATTTGTTTTGTTTCTTAAATTCCACATATGAGTGAAATCATATGGTATTTGTCTTCCTCTGACTGACTTATTTTGCTTAGTATTGTACTCCCTGGCTCCACCCACACTGTTGCAGATGACAAGATTTATTATTTTCTATGGCTGGGTAGCATTCCATTAAAGATACAGATATGGATATTACCACATCTTCTCTATACATTTATAAATGGACATTTGGGTCCTTTCCATAATTCGGATATTGTTGGAAATGCTGCTGTAAATATCAGGTTTCATGTACCCCTTTGAGTAAGTATTTTTGTATCCTTTGGGCAAATACCTAGTAGTAGTAGTTGCTGGGTAGTAGGACAGTTCTATTTTTAACTTTCTGAGTAAACTCCATACTGTTTTCCAGAGTGGCTGTACCAGTTCTCATTCCCACCAATAGTGTAAGAAGGTTTTCCTTTCTCTGCATCCTCTCCAACACCCTTCGTTTCTTGTGCTGTTAATTTTAGGCAATCTGCCTAGTGTAAGGTTATATCTCATCATGGTTTTGATTTGTATTTCCCTGATGATGGATGATGCTAAGCATCTTTTTATGTGTCTGTTAGTCATCTGGATGTCTTCTTTGGAAAAATGCCTATTCATGTCTTCTGCCTATTTTTTAAAAAAATATTTTATTTATTTATTTGACAGATAGAGATCACAAGTAGGCAGAGAGGCAGGAAGAGGGAGAGGAAGAAGCAGACCCCCTGCGCAGCAGAGAGCCCAATGTGGGGCTCCATCCTAGGACCCTGGGATCATGACCTAGCTGAAGGCAGAGGCTTTAATCCACTGAGCCACCCAGGAACCCATGCCTTTTTTTTTTTAATGGAGTGTCTTGGGGGTGTTGAGTTTTAGAAGTTCTTTAAAGATTTTGAATATTAATCTTTTAATAGATATGTCATTTTCAAATATCTTCTCCTGTTGCACAGATTGCTTTTTTTTTTTTTCCCAGCATAACAGTATTCATTATTTTTGCACCACACCCCGTGCTCCATGCAATCCGTGCCCTCTATAATACCCACCACCTGGCACCCCAACCTCCCACCCCCCGTCCCTTCAAAACCCTCAGATTGTTTTTCAGAGTCCATAGTCTCTCATGGTTCACCTCCCCTTCCAATTTCCCCCAACTCCCTTCTCCACTCTAAGTCCCCATGCCCTCCATGCTATTTGTTATGCTTCACAAATAAGTGAAACCATATGATAATTGACTCTCTCTGCTTGACTTATTTCACTCAGCATACTCTCTTCCAGTCCCGTCCATGTTGCTACAAAAGTTGGGTATTCATCCTTTCTGATGGAGGCATAATACTCTATCCCCAGGGGTACAGGTCTGTGAATCACCAGGCTTACACACTTCACAGCACTCACCAAAGCACATACCCTCCCCAATGTCCATAATCCCACCCCCTTCTCCCAAACCCCCTCCCCCTATATGTTTATTTTTCATCTATATATCATCATCAGTGAAGTGTCTTTTCAGATCCTTTGCTCATTTCTTTAATGGAGTTGTCCATTTTCTTATTATTGAATTTTCAGACTTTCTGGTCTATTGAATAACAATACTTTATGAGGTATGTCTATTGTAAATATTTTCTTCTCATGTGTGACTTGTCTTCTTGTTCTCTTGATAATGTATTTCACAAAACAGAAGTTTTTAATTTTAATGAAGTCCAACTTATCAACCCTTTGTTTTATGATTATACCTTTGATAGTTAACTAAAATGTCAATGTCAAACATAAGGTTTTAATCTCCATTTTCTTCTGTATTATACTGCAGGATTTTTTACAGTTTGGCATTTTACATTTAGGTATGTGATCCATTTTGAGTTAATTTTAGTGACGTTTAAGGTGAATGTCTAGACACCGATGATAATGATGATTATGCTTTATTTCTTTTTGCATATGGATGTCCAGTTGTTCAGCACCATTTGTTGAAAAGACTATCCTTTCTCCATTGAATTTGCCTCGGCTCTTTGGTTAATGTCAATTGACAGTACCGATTGTTTACTGTTTTCTTTATCTTCTTCCATTGATCTATTTATCTATTCTTTTGACAGTACCACATTTTTCTCATTATTGTAGCTTTATTGTACATCTTGAAGTGAGGTACTGTGAATCCTCCAACTTTGTTCTTATCTTTCAATATTGCATTGGCTATTTTGGGTCTTTGGCCTCTCCACATAAACTTTAGACTCACTCTGTCCAATCACTTTCTTTTCAAAGGACTTTGTTTTTATTCTGTCCTTTTTATATTGGCTAAGAAATAAATTTACATACACAAATTCTAGAATTATCCTTTGTAGAAAAACCTGGTAACTAAGATAACTACATAGAAAGACAGAATGACTATGACTTGATTTATGAGCAAGGGGAATTCTTAAGAATTTTCCATAATAAAACTTTTATTTTGAATATTAATTTTATACTAGTGATTATAATTTGTATAATTTAAATTTGGGGGAATAAAATTCTTGGACTCTGTTTTACAAAAAGTTATAGTCAAAAGAAGAGATTTGTAATAAACAGCGAAGCAGCTAAAATTATTATTTTAAATAAGCAATTTCTGAGATATTGGGATTTTTTCAATTAGTTAAATGAAATACTCTACTTCTCTCAGCACATTTCTTCAAATGCATCATATTTACTAGGGATTAAGCGTACACTTACCTGATGAGCACTGAGTAATATACAGAATATAATGATTCAATAATCATTATATTACAACCAGAAGCTAATATAACACTGTATGTTAATTATACCTGACTCATAATAGAAAAAAGACCTGCTTCTTGAACAAAGGTGTTCCGAGGATCTCAAAAATGAGAGATAATAATGTAACAAAATAATAATGTAATGAAATCTTGTAATACATAGAGGAGGAAATCCTTTCAAAATTTGGTATCTACGGGATTCATGAAAAGAGTCTCACTAAAATTATACTGGTGATATCTTACTGAATTATAGAACTTTAATTTGGAGGTGTTCACTTTTTTTTGCTTTGTATTTATTTTACATTTTTAATTTTGCTTTATAAAAAAACATTAAACAGTTGCACTAAAATTTAAATTTCCACAGGCAGGACATAGTTTTGAATGCTACCTGCGGAGCAACAAAACTATTGTTAGTGGGCAATTTGATAGCAACTATGGAAGCAAACTATAGACTACAGAGAAATATTACATTGCACCAACCTAGCATTATGATCCTGTTTCATTCTGAAAATATATCATTAACTCACAAATGGTTACATCTGCAATTATCCATTCCAACAAAATATTATACTTGATTAGAAAGTACAAATGGTGATGGGAGTCAATTTCATACATAGTAGTTTAGAATTCCTTAAATAAAAAGCAATGTAACAACAACAAAAAAGACTGCAAGTCTGTAAATAACTTATAACAAAAGATACATCAATAATCCTGAAAATTTAAGAATAAAGGCACCCTGTGACTTCACCTCTCTACTTCACCCTTGCTACTTAAAGTGTGGTCTATGGACTGAGAGCATTATCATCCTAACATGTTAGGCCCATTCCATGTTGCCTGCTTCAAAGTTTTCATTCAAAACATAAACAAAAGCAAGAACAAAAATCAGGTGATAGCTATAAACATTTAGCTCTGAAAAAGCCTTGTCTTTAAAAAAAAGAAAAAGAAAAAGAAAAGCCCTGTCTATGGTCTAATACTATACTTAAAAGCAAGTGCAGTGTGGAGTTACAGCTGCTCTGCCATCAATTGCCTGTGTGACCTTGGATAAATTATTCAATCTGATTATTCTCAGTCTCCTCGTCGGTCATGTGGGATGATATCTACCTCCCTTCTTTGTTTTGAGGGTAGAATAAATATCATGGTGAAATGCATCCATTTATGCAATTGTTCCTGAACTACTTCAGGTAATACATTTTATAGGACACTACCAAATAATATGTTTCTCACTTCCTCTGCCTAGAGGACAATAGCTCTTGTCACAAAGGTTTCACAAAAGAAAGCATAACACAGAAAATGCTCATTAGTATTAAATGGATACACTGCACTTTTACCCTGGGAATTTCTGGGTGTCCTCAATATGCAAAATCTCTCTCAACCCCAGTGTCTCAACTGTCCATGACTAATCTGGGGTATATTTTTGGCTGGGTTGAGCCTTTGCATTGCCCAGGAGGTATCACGTCTCAAGAGTGGTCAGAGTTATTTCTCAGTTGTCTCTGTTCTCTTCCAGTGTTCATCCCTGCATGCAACATTTTCCTTCTCGCCTGCAAGGATGATAGGAGCTTCCCACAATAGTAATCATCCAGCCATTGTTGAACCTCCTCATTGTCCATGTAGAATGGATGTTATGATAGCCTACGAGTATTTGATCCATTTGTCTTCTGGTTCTTCATGTATCCCAAGAGATTAAGTTCTCATTAAAATGATCCTCCATGAGGTCCTCTGTCATTCTGTGGTAACATATCTGTATTTATAGTCCTGCTGCATAACACTAATACCTGTCTTAATGCCTGACCTATCCCTGTCTGTCCATATGTGCTATTTTCCTTTTTCAATCTAGGCTGCTATTGGAGGTATCTAGTGGTAGTGAATAATACTACCACTATAAATATAACTTAGATATCTTATTATTACTTGTCTATCACAATCTTGTTACTGAGACCAAATTGGTATATTTAAATTTATAAATTCTAATTACTAGCACATGATCACTGAAGCTATTGGACTGAAACATCTCCGTTTATTTGCCTTTGGGGCTTTCTTGTGCAATTCACATAGAAGACCCTTTAACGCTTGGCTTTTATGCATTTATTCTTATTAGGGGTACAGGGATATTCACTGCACATAATTCAAATAGCGTTCCTGCCTAAAATAGTAAATTTGACCCTCAAGTCTTATGAATCTATTCCCATTCAACTTGTCTTAACAAATTGGTTATTGATATAAATATAAGGACAAATAAGGACTTCTGAGAGTGTAAGGAGATGCGTTAATAATCACCTGAAGATAACAAGTATGAAACAGAACTGTCTTGGCAATCCTGGGTGTGTGATGACCCTGGGTGTTGGTAATTCCATCACTGGAATACCTACGTGTCATCCTTTGGTGCAGTTACTTCAATGATGGACGTGCCCTTCATCCAGGCAAAAGTATACTGCAGCACTGGATACAATCTAAAGTCTTTGGACACATATAACTAAAAGCCTGAATATGAGACCGTAGAAGGGAGACCTCAATCTAAAAGGAGAATCAAGACACAATGCCAAGAGGATGAAGGCCAGGAAGACTAGGATAGAAAGATTGAGAAGAATGGAGACAGTTATTCTCAAGAGCAATCGATGAAAGTTACTGTGGTACTTAGAAGGTATGAGTGTCTTTGGAGAGAACCAGAAAAAGAGACTTTAAGGGTGTCCATTTACACAGACAGATACCATCTTTGTATCAAGCCTACATTTATTTTTCATTTATTTTTGATGAACAAGGAAAGCTATCTGTTTTTCATATGGCTAATTAATAACTTATAGATTATGAGTAGATTTCTGACCTTACAAAGACCTTTCAGAAGAAACTTCAGAATATGAGAAAATCTGCGTATGTATTTAATAGTTATAGTGTATGTAATGAGTGGCTATATATTCTCTGACAACAATGTTTAAAAGTGAATTTTAAAGGGATAGATTATGATATTCAATAGTAAAGAAAAATAGGGTCTGATTGGTGATATTATTGAATCCTTTCTTTCGGAAGTAAATATAATGTGTTAAAAAGTCATGACATAAACTACTGTTTTAAAGTGATGTTACATATTTTATAGATGCCCCTGGTAGGATTCTTTATGTGCCTGTGCTTTAGAATGAACAGGAGCTGAGCAGATAGATAAACAGGATGGTTGAGCTGGGAACACCTTTCTCGGCAGTGCTGCATTTTTTTTCGGCCAGCAAAGCCCCTAAGGAAAGTACTTAAAGTTAGGTAAGAAACATTTGTAAGTTTAAAGTTTAGTAAGGAGGAAAGAGAGAATTTATTCTGACTGTTCAAAAGTGCAAATTCTAGTGTTTTGGGGCATCAAGGGTGTAGAAAAGCAAATGTAATTGCTTTGTGAATTAGCCCTTGGGCTTTTCTTTCAAACCTAAGCGTTGCAACCAGATCAGAAATTTCAACAATGTGGCATCTCTATGACTTTCTTTGTGAAATCTAATGCTCTGTTTCATAGACATAATATAAAACACTCTGTAAATCTGCATTATGTAACCTCCAACCATATAATTCCATACTTGGTTCAAAATCTAAACGTTTCCCTGGAAAAAAGATAAAGAAATAATAATAGTATTAAATTTTAAATCACTCATATTTAAATATATGAGAACCTTACCTTAAAAGCTGAATTTTGGGGCACCTGGGTGGCTCAGTTGGTTAAGAAACTGCTTTCGGCTCAGGTCATGATCCTGGAGTCCTTAGATTGAGTCCCACATCGGGGGTCCCTGCTCGGTGGGGAGTCTGCTTCTCCCTCTGACCCCTTCCCTCTTATGATTTCTTTCTCTCTCTCAAATAAATAAATAAAATTTTTAAAAAAAAAAAGCCGAGTATTTGTGACTATCTGCTTTAAATAATAACTAATCTGGACCAGCTTAATATAGTTTTTGATAATGTTTCACTTGATATTCAATTTTGAAAGTTTCTGATTTTATAGAGTTTTTGAATTTTGTTCTCTTGATATTAAATAAAATTTTAGAGAAATGAATTTTCCCAACTTAGCAAGGCAAATATTGATTTTGTTATAAAATCGATGCCATTTGTCAGCTTCCTCATTAAATATGCTAGAGTACACATGATTTTATTAACCCACCACCAAAATCATACTTTATATAATCAAACCCTCTCTGACTTGTGAATTCTTTCAAGGATTTAGAATAATGTTTGATATAAAGAATTAACGAAAACATCTCTAATGTTGAAATTTAACTTCCTCTTAGAATAGAATATTGATTTTCTGATTATCTGTATGTATACCTACCTTACTAGATCTCTAAAAACAAAAATTTCTTGGGACACTATTCCCATTTCACTGAGAGAATAAGACTTTTTCTGAAAGTTTATGAACTATAAAAACCTTGGCTCCATTTTGATTTTGTATGAAATAAATTTCAGTAAGATATTAATAAAGATTATTTTATTGAAACTGGTTGTCTCTTAGGAGTTGTATGCTCAGTCAGATGTTGTTAGAAACAATTATGAAATTATTTTGTGCATCAGTAATGTTAATCTCATATAGCAGAAATAACATACTGGGTCAGAGGTGTGAAGAGATTTTCAGAGGTCTTAGCTAGCCCAGTCTATGCTCGTATTTCTTATGAAAACGTTCACTATTTTTAGAGGGATGAAACCTAAGTTCTAGTACACAAACAAACAAATAAGAACAGCACCACCAACGAACTCTACTGTTCTCGTCCAAGTAACTTTTTTTTAAGACCTTTCAAATTATCTCATCGTCTCTTTCTCCTCTGTCCTCGATTCACTTTTAAAATTCCTACACAATTTTATATTATGTAATTAATCTACATCAACATTTACATTCGAAAGTTAATAGGTATTTCACTAAAGAGAAATTTAATCCTTATTGTCCAAGAAAGTAAATAAAACATTTTGGTAATGGGTACTTTGGTCAGGAAGTACTTTAACATTTTCAGGTATAAAATGTCTTTATTAGTACTTCAAAGGTAAACACACTCTACTAGAGGCATGTTAATTCACTGGTTTAATTGAAGTATACAGACTTTGGAGTTATGTGAACTTAGGTTAGAATCTCGGCTGCATCATGTATGATCTCTACACCATAAAATATGTCCTCAGTCTAATGGCAGAGACAGGGATAAATGCTAAGAAGATACAGATCTGGGAGACTTAAATAAGTAAGAAAGTTTGACAAGGATGGTGATAGGTGTTGTCAAGAGTAAGGATGAGAGTAAAGTTACTACTATGTTACTTACAAGTTGTGAGTATTAAGGAAAGTTACTTATTCTCTCTGAATCTTGTTGCTCATCCACAAAATGGGAACAATAATACAAATTTACAGAGTATGTAAAGTTTTAAGCTCAGTACTTAGAACAGAGAACTTCCCCCCACAACATAGAAGCTTCTTTTCTGCTCTTCTTCATCTCTCTTCCTCCTCCTTCTTCTTCGTCATAAGTATTTAGATTTCATATTTTACTTTTATTTTATTTTTCTTAAGATATTTATTTATTTATTTATTTATTTATTTGAGAGAGGATGAGAGAAATCACAGAGGGGGAGGGAGAAGCAGACTCACTGCTGAGCAGGAAGCCCAATGTGAGCTCAATCCCTGGACCCTAAGATCATGACTTGATCCAAAGGCAAATGCTTAACCAACTGAGCCACCCAGGTGCCCCAAATTTCATATTTTACTTTTAGATATATAATTTATAATATCAAACCTAAAAATTATTTCGTTGTTCCAATTTTCAGTATTTTAAAATTGCATATTGTTTCTACATTGCATATAATCAATAGAGTATTTTTAAATTATTTATAGCATTTTAAAATATTAATTCCTTGTCTTGATGCAAACATTTCTATAGGGTCTTCAGACACCACCATAGTAAGGAATAAGTTTGTTAGGCCTAATGTGTAGAACCTGGTACCAACAGTCAAAGTCATGGATTTTCCCATTGTCCTACAGGTAGGCAACAATTCTTTTTAAGATGGCACACCTCATCCTTTGGTGAACCCCATGTGTGAAATTAAGCAAGAAAGTGTATTACAGTGTATACAGTCATCACCATCTCTGATTCAGGATGATCAATCAGTAGTAAAAAAATAACCTGAGTAAATGATGGGGAGAGGATGTAAATAAGCATTCTACCAGAGAAGATAAACAAATGGTCAACAGACACATGAAAAGATATTCAACATCACTCATAATCAGGGAAATACAAATCAAAACCACAGTGAGATATCCCCTTGCCTCTGTCAGAATGACTAGTATCAAAAAAACAAGAAATAACAAGTGTTGGTGAGGATGTGGAGAAAAAGGAACCCTTGTGCACTATTGATGGGAATGTAAATTGGTACAACCATTGCATAAACAGTATGGAGTTTCCTGTAAAAGTTAAAAATAAAAATACCACACAATCCAGTAGTGTCACTACTAGGTATTTATCCACTCCCCCAAAACCCCCCAAAGAAAACACTTATTGGAAAAGATAGATGCAGCCCTATGTTCATTGAAATATATTTACAGTAGCCAAGATAATAGCAACTTAGGTGTCCATCAGTAGATGGATACTCAAGATACAGTGTGTGTGTGTGTGTGTGTGTGTGTGTGTGTGTGTGTGTGTACATGGATATTACTAAGCCATAAAAAAGAATAAGATCTTGCCATTTGTGACAATATGGATGGGCCTAAAGTGTATGCCAAGTTAAAAAAGTCAGAGAAAGACAAATACTACATGAGTTCACTTTTATGTGGGGTCTATAAACAAAAAAGTGGAAAAAAACTAAAAAAGCAGAAACAGAACTATAAATACAGAGAACTGGGGGTTGCTGGAGGGGAATGGGTGAAAAGATGGACAGAAAGAAGCAAAAGGTAGTGGGATATAGGCTTCCAGTTAGGAAATGAATAAATCACAGAGATAAAAGGTACAGCATAGGGACTATAGTTAATGGTATTGCAATAGCATTGCATGGTGACAAGTGGTAGCTACACTTCCTGTGAGCATCACATAACAGAAAGGGTTGCCAAATCACTGTGTTGTGCACCTGAAATGAATATAGTATTGTGTATCCTATAATTCAGTAAAAAATAAACAAAAAACTGATTAAGAAGCATCCTCTTAAGGATCCATATGTACCTTAAAGACAAAAAATGTTTCCTCCGTTTATCTTGTATATACGTTTTTTTAATATAAAAACTTGTTTTGAGAGGATAATTTTAGATTTACAGAAAAGTTATAAATATTGTACAGAGAATTCCCATGTGCCCCACACCTGTATTGTTAACATCTTCCATTACTTTAGTACATTTGTCAGAATTATTGAGCCAACATTGCTACATTACTATTAACTAAATTGCATGCCTTATTTGGATTTCACTAGTTTTTCCATGCCATTATTCTATTTCAAGATACCATGCAGAACACTACATTACATTTAGTTGTCATGTCTCCATCATCTCCTTTGGTCTGTACCACAAATTTTTCTTGTTTCTGATGACCTTGACAAAGTTTAAGGAGTACTGATCAGATAATTAGTAGAATGCCTCATGATTTTGGTTTTTTTCTAATATTTTTTTTTCTCATGGTTGTCTGGAGTTATCAGTTTGGGGAGGTCTTCTGTTTGCTTTTATGTTCTGATTGTATTTTGTCTGGCTGAGAGTTCAAAAAAAAAAAAAAAAGCTTTTCCATATGAGGCAATGTTTGGAATCATCCTGCTTTATTTAGCTCTCCTTGCTCAATTTTACTTAGTGATTGAGATGAAAGCCATTCAGATAACTACCAAAGGAGATGAGATGATGCTAGCAAATAACCATGAAAAACAGAAGAAAAATTTTTAGCCTATTTCTCTGAATATGTAAAATCCCTCCCCAAGTATATTTTCTTGAATCTTCTATCACCCAAAGACAACTGCTTACCACATATCAGTCTTCAGTATGTTTATTTCATTTTGTATATGAAAAGGTCAACCTGAAAATATACATCAAACCTGAACGAAAACATCCTCTTTTCCTATGCAACATACCAGTGCTTGAAGTTTGCTCTTCGAGCATTATTTGTTTAATAGAAATATTTTCCATACCACCTGGTTCTGGCAGAAAGTCAAAATTTGCATTTATATGAGGTAGTTTATCAAATATAACATACAGAAGTCTGTTAAGTACACATTGCATTTTGTTTGTGAGAAAATCTGTTTGTATTTAATGTAGTTTTTAAATTAACCTTAATGAAAGCTTCTGAAAATTGTTGTTCTAAGCATTTGAAATATGCAACAAGAACTGGTGGAAGACATAAACATGTTTTCCATTATATGTTATCAGATAGCCCAAAATTACTACAAAGAAGAATGTGGGACTATGTTAAATTAGAAAGATAAGCAAGCATTTAGTTAAAAGCAAAGGTCTTTAGAAGAGCAAAGCATCTAACACAGTTAACCCCAAACATCTTCTAACAATCTTCAGTCAGAGGTATTTTTACATTTTTAAGTTAGAATGTTACTTACTATATGCAGAAATGAAAATTATTTCCTCCAAACCTTAACATTTCATTTCTCTTAATCTAAGATTTGCCAAGTTCAGGCTCACCCAAGGTTTTCTCGTGTGCTGCAAAAGGTAATTGGAACAAGACCCTATCTGGCTGTGTCCCTCCAAACAATAGTTCAGTCTCTTCTCCTTTTTCCACTGTCTTTGCATTCCTCACAATATTGCTTGTAATACCTTTTTGAATTCAACCTCAGTAAATTTCACATGGAGGGCTCCCCAGGAGTGGATACTAGAATCACATTTATTTCTAATAGAACATGTTTTGATCAGTTGAGGCAAACTCAAGTGTCTTTAGGTCTTAGAAAAATTATTTAAAGAAGGAAAGCCTGCTACCTAGGTGCTAAGGTGTACAGGAAAGCACAGAACATGACTTCAAAGGAGGAAATTTCCACTTGGCCCCATACCACCTTTGCTATGTCAAAGGAAATACTCAGCATTTTCAGATAACAGATTTTTTTTAAATTAAAGCTGGATGTCCAACCATTTGTATAAAATCACATGATATTTAAATGCTAGAAACTAACTTGAAATATTTTAAAATATTGTGTAAGCCAAACAAAATATGGCTGATGCCAGTTTGTAAACTGTTATAAAGTATAATAAATAAAAAATGTTAATGATCTAATTCAGGCAGAAGCTGGAAAAATGACTATTTCCTTTAGCATATATTTTATTCCTTTAGGTGGAAAGCCATGGGGTGTTTGGAAATAAATCAGATATTCAGAAATATTGCTCTTCGATATATATAGCATTTGACAAAGTCTAGGTTATGGTCCTTAATCACAGATTTGCTACACCTTTGATCATGAATTTCTTTGAAGCCATTGCAGTGTTGTTCTGATACTTTTACAAAAAAATACCTTGCAACAAAGATTTTTATGCAATAAACTCCATGTTTGATTATGTTATTTAATAGTTCTAATTTCCTAGGTCTCTCAACTCCTAACCTTAATTTATTTATTCATAATTTTTTCATATGGAAGCCTGATCTAAAACACTTAATTTACTAAAACTATACATAGAGGGTTTGATTTTTCATATATTTCTCCTTTGATCTGCCATTTGTACAAGGCACATTTTGCTCTAAACCATCATATGTAGCAATGACCTCACGGGTTAACATCCAGGTGGCTTTGGTTGAGATAAAGAAAGGTATGGGAAGCTGTAAATTTCTATGCTAAGATCTATCAGAAAAAGTAGTGCACACCTTATTCAGCCCTTATAGTCACAATGGTGGGAAAACTTTCTATGAATTTTACTTCCCCCTTCTATCTTAATCAGGCCCCTCAGACAGGTTAGAATGAAATTGACAAAACTAGATGTTTTATGCCTCTTCATATGCCTCTTCTCTCTTACATCCCAGCCTAACACAATCCTATGAGGGTGAGCTTTGAGCTCCCTGCCATCTTTACCATGTCCCCAAATCCTACTACGTAGCAAAGTCAACACTTTTAATGTAAGAATGATTTCAGATGCTGATTATTTTTTCTAGAATGCATTTGAAATGTGATTTTTTTAACATGTTTCAGGAAGATGTTAAAGGATAAAAGGGGCTATTTAGTGGAGATTTAGAAGTTAATTTTTTTTTAAAGATTTTATTTATTTATTTGACAGAGAGAGACCACAAGTAGATGGAGAGAGAGGCAGGCAGAGAGAGAGAGAGGGAAGCAGGCTCCCCACCGAGCAGAGAGCCCGATGCGGGACTTGATCCCAGGACCCTGAGATCGTGACCTGAGCCGAAGGCAGCGGCTTAACCCACTGAGCCACCCAGGCGCCCTAGAAGTTAATTTTTAAAGTAAATAATTTGTAAGTCTTTTTACCCTAAATTATATTCACCAAGAACCAATCTCAAAATATAATGCAGAACTCCACTAACAGCACAACTGGTCTAGGAAAAATTAGACCTTTGCACACATGCAAATGTGTGGTTTGGTCTATTTGTAAGATGGCACATGGAACACATGTTCATGTATTATTATAGAACTTCAAGTATTGCAAAATTCATGCAAATAATTTCAGAAACTCCAGCACAGCTTTTAGAATAATTTCAGGTAGAAAATGCTTATTCTGTGTATATAGTTACGATTTTTATGAAAATAGCCATGTTTGGCAATAAAATGGATAAACTTAAATTGGGCCATTCACTGGATTACAACATAAAAGATTAAAATCCAATTTCTCCATTTAGGGAACAACCATTAAGCATCTAAAACATGCAAAGGAGATAATACAAAATGGTTAACCATAAAAGGTGCCTAGGTCCACCATTATAAAGAAGACAATACTAATTTAAGGTATATGTTTTGACTGACCTGAGCTAAAATAATTAATTAGTTGTGTTGTTTTTAGTCACTATAATACATAAGATGTTACTAATATTAAAATTATTGGGGCGCCTGGGTGGCTCAGTGGGTTAAGCCACTGCCTTCAGCTCAGGTCATGATCTCAGGGTCCTGGGATCGAGCCCCGCATCGGGCTCTCTGCTCAGCAGGGAGCCTGCTTCCCTCTCTCTCTCTGCCTGCCTCTCCATCTACTTGTGATTTCTCTCTGTCAAATAAATAAATAAAAAATCTTAAAAAAATAAAAAATAAAAAATAAAATAAAATAAAATAAAATTATTAAGCTGACATATTAATTCATATGGCTATTTTCTAGATATATTGCAGAACCTAGGCTAATAAAGAATTCAAAATATCTCTTAAAGTCAGAAAAAGTTTATTATCAGATAAAATTTGAGTTTGTTACTAATCTTATCAATGTTTAAGGTTTGTGGTCTATGAACCGTCTGCCTTAGAATCACCTATGAGTACTTGTTGAAAACGAAAATTTGGACACCATGATAGATTCACATTTTTGTCATCACCACCTAGTTTTTGCACAGAAAGAATTGATAACTATTGGTTTATCTCTCAAGAAATTATTATGATGAGTTCATAATGGGATCATAAATCCTTCATAGCAAAGTAAAACCTTATCATTAGCTTGTTTGATGTACTGAGATGTTCCATTGTTAACATTTATATGATAGCTACTAGATTTTCTCTAAAAAATCTCATTTAATGCACTTCTACTCTCTGTGAAGCAACCTATTTACATCACTTGGTGAACTATGGTGGCTTTGCTGTTTTCTCTGTTGCTGTTGTTGTTTTAATGTATGTTTAACATATCTCTTCCATACCCCTATGTTTCCAAAAAAGAACATTGGGTGATTTGATATGGCATAAATGATTACAACATTAAATTCTTAGTTTTGGCAATTCATTCCTTCTCTCTGAATGCTAAAGAAAAAAACACAATATTGTGCTTTTGCTTTTGCTTTTGCCTGCCTGGATTTGATCCAGTTTTTGATCTAACTTGATCAAAATGAAGAATTTGAAGGGACACTGAAGAATGTCCCTTACCTGCACCTCACTCTGATTATAACAAAGTTAAAACCAATACATTTCTATATTTGTGTAAAAACATTTCACAAAATGAACGAGTTAATATTTCCATACTTGACCTTTTCTCATTATAAAGAGAAATGCAAATAATTTTAAAACATTATTTGCTTATACCCCTTAATGTTCAAATAACTAGTTATTATATAGGAACAGCTAGGTCTATTCTGCTTCAGAAGAAACATACTCTGTTAGTGTACAATAGCTAATATCAGATCACTAATAGATTTAACCTTGTAAGTTCATAGATATTTAAAAGTGTTATGGTTTGAAGGTCAACTTGTCTGTCTTACTGTAAAAGAAAGGCAAAGAAATGAATAAAAATTAGAAAGAATTAATTCTTCAAAAAGTTTTTACAAATCAAAACCCTGCAGTTTCACACTGAGAACAAAAGAAGCATATTAAACACCAAAGTTTATCAAGACAAATTAGGTCCCAGTTTCAAATTTTCTTTAATCTTTTGCATCTGAACAGTTTTTTTGCCTCATGCTGTTTTCCCTAGTTAAATGTTAAAATGAATTCTAGCCAATACCATTGACTTCCTCCCTTAAAAATATTGAGACACATAATAAAAAATTAATTACTTCCCCTAATTTCCGTGTGATTCTCTAAAAAGATGTAAAATTCATTTAAAGTAAGTGGTGACTTTGTCTTTGAAGATCACGACAATTAACATGGATCAAAGCTTAGGTTCTGTAACGATGATAGCTTATTAGCATAATGAAATTAACTTAGAGACAAGAATCTTTAATAGGTACAACAAAAACGCTTTAATAATACTTGAAGAAAATTATGTATTTGCTAGAAGTACAACAGTTTCAGATTTTCTATCCAATTAATAAGTTGTTAATTAACTCCTTTCCCAAACAATGCGCACTTTAAGTTAACATCTGTCCATGGAATATTCTGTCTATTGTGCTTCATTTTTTGGACAGATATGGCAGTTTTGCTAATGATACTTTGTATTTTTTTATTAAGAAAATTCAAGTTTACTTTTCCATATTACAGATCCAATATTTTCATCATTAAAATAAAAGAAGGCTTAATCTCATATCTTGGGAAGGGAATGAAGATGTCAGTAGATGATTGCATTATGTTTGGCAGCTCACACTTCCAGGGTTCACATTTCAAGGGCAAATTGTTTTTGGACAATTTTAGGCTGTCTATAAAATTTGACCCACTGTTTCAACACAAGAATAAAAAACTTATTCATTAAAAATAATAATAATTTTGGTCTAAGTGTATATGTTGGAAACCACTTAGATTTGAGGATAAGTAAAAGAGTGCTTTATTTCCTCTATGAAGTCTTTAAAATTATGTTTTATGCAAGTGCCAGTAAAAATGTATCTTGTCATTTATTTTGCCCTTCATTTATTAAGCCAATATTTATTGGATGCTAATATTCATTGAGTATGCCACACACTGAATTTCTTCTGAACATTAAAAAGAAGAGAGGTTATGTTGCCATAACTGGTGTTTTCCTCGATGTTGATGTTTTGGTTTCAGGTGACTGGTTGACTTTCTCTTTGTCCATAGAGCAAATATGGTCACTCTGTCCAGGTCCTTGTCTCTGTTACATGTGACTGTGACACTATCTTTCTGACTGACACAAACATAATCTGAAAACAAAATAAAAAATGAAAAACTAAAATATAATAAGGAACATCTCTCTATTGTACTCCCTTTATCCGACCTCCAAAATTCCCTTTCTTTTCCATATCCATATAGGAAATCTGTTTGTGTTTTCTAGTTTATAGACGTTAGGGATATTCTTCTCAAGCATTTTCTTCTCTGGATCCAGAAACTAGAGACTAGCTTTTGATCCCAAATTATTCTCTTTCTCCCAATCCACATCATCATTTCTTGATTTGCCTGGTAAATACCAAGTATTTACCTGTCTCTCTTGCTACCTGATCACCTACCTGACTGTCCCTGCCCACACAGTTGCACTATAAGTTCCTTTTCTATCAGAGAAGGGCCAAAACAGGAAACACAGAAATAAGGTTCATAGCAGACATACAGAGAGAAATACAAGGAGACCAAGAATATTATGAAGGTCAGTGATGCAATGGGAACATAATTCTGTGATGTTTTCAACTTTTGCCCCACAATAAATTATGGTTTGAGTGAATTCAAACATGTCAGCATATGAAACCTATTTCTTTTTCTTTTCTTTTCTCTTTTTTTGTAATCAGCTGGTAGTTCTCACTCCCTACATGAGCTGTAAGAATATTTTGTACTTTTAATTTAAAGCTTACAATATTTATCTTGTATATATGGCTGTTATCTGAAGGTGTCTTATCACACTATTCAATTACCCTTGAAGTCCTATCAAAAATTTTTGAAAAAATTTTAAAAGCATGCTAGATCCTAAACAATAGTAAAATTAAATGGTATTTAATGGCATTGGAGAAATAACCTAACTTCCCCCCTCTTCCTGTTGATCTCCCATGAGTAACTACGATCAGTCAAACGTTATTAAAAGATCAGTGGACAAGGGAGCCTGAGAAGTACAGTGTGCAGGGATCAGCCACTCTGATTATAGGACAGAGTAAGAGACAGCACAAAATGGATATAAGAATGACAGGCACTATTTAGCAAATAATAGCTTCTTATTAACGACAGATACTACACACTAGAGAATATTACTGAAATCAAATCCACATGAATTTTCTTGTTACATCTTCAGTACGCTCAAGAATACCACCACTCAGTTTGAGCATGGGGCTATCCTCCTGAAACGCAGATCGGATTATATCACACCTCTCATTTGAACACCCTTCAATTCCTTCTCATGCTTTGTAACGTAAAACTTGGTTTATACGGTTTATCACACAGACCTTTGTGCTTCGTGCCCCTTTCACCTCTAGCACCTCCTTGTGGTCAACAAAATGTACCTCCTGGCCCAAGCGAAACTGATCACATGGAATTAAAAATGTTTCCTGCTTTTGCAGACATGATTTTACAGTGCTTGAGATGCTTAACCTCTCCCAACCCACCACCAGCATAGCCATCACTATGGCTTTCCCCCTACCTCATTACAATAACTTCTATAGTCCTTCAAAACTTCCCTTAATCTTTATGTCCCTGGTATGACTTAGGGGCCTTTGTGTGTTCCTCTTGAACTCCAGGTGTACCTCCATCAGTACGTTCACTGTTACAGGGAATCCCTGCAGGATTTTCAGTACATGAAAGTTGAGGACTGTACCTTCTTAATTTTGCACCACTAATGCTCATCACATAGCAGGAAAACAAAAAGAGATTGCTGAATTACTAAACAAATGAACGAGTAATCTCTTCTTTGACCACATTAGGTAACAATATATTCACTTTATACATCCTATAGCTATAAAGACACTCAACAAATGAACCAAATTTCCATTCTGTTTTCCTTAAAGTAAATGGAAGCTGTTCCTTAAAGATATTTTAAACAGTAATTAAAATATCTTACAACGGTCTCCTCTAAATAAAAATAGATTCAGTCCATTTCCTTTTCATTGAGGATTCTCTTTTAATGTAATCCTTTCCTTCTTTCCTTGAGTGTTGCTGCTCTTCACTGTCTAAGGTTTTACACAGCTGTGTCCTGGATTTGAATTTCCCTTGATGACCCTGTTCCTTTAATGTTGCTGTTCTTGTTTGTTTTCAGAATAATTTATGTTTCACACTTAATTTGCATGTTTTTTTTTTTCCTAACTTCATAAGTTTGAACAAGAGTGTGGTCTTCTGGTCTCATATGACAACTCAGCAGGATAACATACTGTACAAAATATGTTCTGTTTTATTTTGTTTCTTCCCTGATCAAGTGCAAAGATATTTGCCCTGGGTAACTAACACTTTATTATTATTATTATGTATTACACCTCTGATAACAAGGGAATCCCTAGGTAAGAAGGTGGAAAAGAAAGGAAGGAAGAAAGGTGAAGAGGAAGGAAGGAAAGGGGACACAGGGGAGGACCAAAACAAATCATGTCTCTTCCCATTTGTGTTTTCTTACCATTTTTGACCATAAAAACCTTCACAGCCATTCCTTTAACAACGTTACTGCAAAGCTTCAGAACTTAGTTGAAATCAGGATCCCTGAGAGGATAGATGTATAATAGATTTGTCTAAGGGCTGATACAGTGAGAAAAGTCAGGGTATATTAAAGTTTTACCCTCTAGATGACCAATAATACTGTAAAAGGCTATCAGAAAAGGTAGAAGGGCATCCAGTTCTTGTGACTGACACAATTTGAGGCAGATCCAGGGATAGATCACTTCGGCTGTTTAAAAATACTCTAAGAAAAGCTGACAATCATTTCTTATATCTGTCTTTGCTTTGGCATGACATAAATAGTATATTATGTATGTATTCTTTTCCTGTTTCAATTTTTTATTTAAATTCTAGTTAGTTAACATATGATATAATATTAGTTCAGGAGTAGAATTGAGTGATGGAGGGCACTTGTTGTAATGGGCATTGGGTGTTAAATGTATATATTATTTTTAATGGGAGATTTTCAAACACATGCAAAAGTATAAAGGATGATATGATGATCATTTGTATATCTATCCTCCAAACTCAACAACTACCAGCTATTGATTAATAGTCTTAATACGTCCTCACTTGCCCATGTTCACTGTTGTCATTGGTAGTGCTACATATCTGGAATGTTCATTTATTTTTTATTTTATTTCATATTTTTGAGGAAAAACTGAATGGGAAGTCTTCAGAGAAGGAGAAAAACCATGAGAGACTCTTAATTATAGGAAACAAATCAAGGGTTGCGGGAGGGGAGGTGGGTGTGGGGGAAGGGATAATTGGGTGATGGGCATTAAGGAGGGCATGTGATGTGATGAGCACTGGGTGTTATACACAACTCTTATATTATTGAACAGTACATCTTAAACTAATGATGTACTATATGTTGCCTAATTAAATTTAAATTAAAAAAATAGTAAATAAATAAATAACAGTATCTGGCGTGTTTTAAAGCAAATTCCAGACATCATATTATTTTACCCCTAAGTTCAATATAAAGATCTAGAAGATAGAGTCCATTTTAAACAACCACAATGTCACCACGCACCTAAATAATTAAGCAATTACTTCTTAATGTTATCATTATCTAGTCCACACATAATTTTCCCTGCAGTCTTTCTTAGATTGTGTGTTCAAATCAGAATACAGTCAAATAAATTGAGTTGTTTTTCATGTTGAATTTCTGATTCTTGAGGTGTGTGATTATTTCCTTATATTGTCACTTAACTTCTTCCTTATCTCTAGGTTTCCTACAAACAGGTAGGTAGAGAATTTTAAATAGGGTCATATTAATATTTTCAGAGGTATTTGTGAGGTAACAATATCTCATGGTTGGTGCTATGTGTTCCCTATTGTACCATGGTGGATCCACTTAATATGCGGTGGTATCCATTTGTACAATATCTGCTCATGCCATTTTTTTTGTTTGTTTGTTTAGTGATGAATTGATATTCAGTGAAGTCTTATCAATGGAATCCAGTGCTATCAGCCCAATACATACATTATAAAATTCCCCACCAAATATTCAGGCAAGTTTTGGTATAAGTGTTACATACATAATTACTTTATTGGAAGTTTCAAAAAATAGTTTTGAAAACTCTTTTTTTCCCTCTGAATTTTTTTCCTCTTACGATAAAAATCTTGGATTCTTTGAAACACATTTTGGGGTGAACTGGTCCATATCCATATCAGGTTTAGTAATAACATTTAGTTATATTTTTCTTTATGTTATATACACATGATAAGAATAAATTCAAAATATTGGGGGATATATTAAATATTGAATTTTTAAAACATTTGGGTAAAATCTTGTTTTTATGAGAAAGTCAAACTTGTTCTTATAACTTTAATTAAACTTTTTTTTTTTTGAGTGGAAGAAAACTGTAGATATACATAAAACTCTAAGCAATACTAAGAGGTTTTATGTTCCCTTAATGTTTCCCCCAATGGTATCATCTTGCAATACTATATAGTACCAAATCATAACCAGGATATTGACACTGATACAGCCAAGATACAGGATGTTTCTATTACTGTAAGAATTACTAATGCTTCTTTTTATAGTTTTGCTCCCCTCATTCTTATATTATGGAAACCACCAATACATCCTCTAGTTACATAATTTTGTCATTTCAAGAAAGTTACAGCAAGGGACTAACTCAGTATGTAACACTTTGGAAACATTTTTCATTCAGTTAAATTTTCTGAGATTCATTCAAGTTGTCTTTTTGTCAAAAGTTCATTTATTTTTCTTTTTAATTTTATTTATTTATTTGACAGAGAGAGATCACAAGTAGGCAGAGAGGCAGGCAGAGAGAGAGGAAGGGAAGCAGGCTCCCCACTGAGCAGAGAGCCCCATTTGGGGCTCGATCCCAGGACCCTGAGATCATGACCTGAGCTGAAGGCAGAGGCTTAACCCACTGAGCCACCCAGGCGCCCCAAAAGTTCATTTATTTTTAACTCCTGAGTAGTATTCCATGTACATCAGACTGTTTTAAACTATTCATCCACAGAAAGATAACTTGGTTGTTTCTAGTATGTAGCTACAATGAATAAAGATTCTGTGAACATTTGTATGGAGATGTTTATGTGAATATAAGTTTTTATTTCACTGGGATAAATGCCCGTAAGTGCAATTATTGGGTTGTACAGTGCCTGCATGTTAAATTTCCTTAAGAAACTGCCAAGCCCTTTTTATGAGTGGTCAAAAATGTATGAGTGATCTAATTTATCCTCATCTTCATAAGAATTTAATTTTGTCACTTTTTTTTTATTTTAGTCATTCTGCTAGGAGTATAGTGATTGTATTTTTAATTTTATTTCTTCTAATGGTTAATTATGTTGAATATTATTGGACACATTTATTTGCTGCCTTCATATCCTTTTCAGTGAAAATTTTGATCTTTTGCCTATTTTCTAATTGGATTGCTTATTTTTTCAGTATTGAATTTTCAGAGTTCTTTACTGTTATAGATCTTATTCTTTTGTAAGACATGTGGTTTGCAAGTATTTTTTCCAAGTCTATACCTGTTTCTTTTGTCATTTCCAAAGTATCTTTTGCAAAGCAAAAGTTTTTATTTTGATCAAATGTAATTAATTCACTTTCTTTTCTATAAATCATGCTCTTAGAGCTATTTTCTCCTGTGTTTTTTCTAAAAGTTTTGTAATTTTATGTTCCACATTTAAGTCAATGAAGCATTTTGAGATCATTTTTATCTAAGTTGTGAGGCTTAGGTAAAGGTTATATTTTTGTTGATTGATGTCTAATTAGTCTAGCATCTTTAGTTTAAAAAGCTGTCCTTCCTCCATTGAATTGTTTTTGCATCTTTGCAAAAAGTCAGTTGAACATATTTATGTGATCTACTTATGGGCTCTTAATTGTATCCCATTGACCTATATATATCTCTACCTGTGCTGCACAGTCTTCAGTATTTTAGCTATACAAGTTTTGAAATCTGTTAGGCCAGTTTCTCCCTTTTTTCCCCCTTCTTTTTTAACTATGGGGCACCTGGGTGGCTCAGTGGGTTAAGCCGCTGCCTTCGGCTCAGGTCATGATCTCGGGGTCCTGGGATTGAGCCCCGCGCCGGGCTCTCTGCTCGGCAGGGAGCCTGCTTCCTCCTCTCTCTCTGCCTGCCTCTATGCCTACTTGTGATCTCTCTCTGTCAAATAAATAAAATCTTTAACAAAAAAAAAATTATGTTAACTGGAGTGCCTGGGTGGCTCAGTTGGTTAAGTGTCTACCTTTGGCTCAGGCCATAATCTCAGGTCCTTGGATTGAGCCCCACATCAGGCTCCCCACTCATAGAGAGCCTGCTCCCTCTACTCCCTGCTTGTGCTCTCTTTCTTGCTCATTCTCTCTCAAATAAGTGAATAAAATCTTTAAAGAAGACTTATGCTAACTACTATAGTTCCTTTGCCCTTTCATATGACTTTTACAATAATCTTTCCTATGTCTACAAAACAATTTTGTTGCTATTTTAACTAAAAATGCATTTAGAACACCTGGGTGGATCAGTCTGTTAAGCAGCTGCCTTCAGTTCAGGTCATGATCTCAGGGTCTTGGGATCGAGTCCTGCATCGGCCTCCTTGCTCAGGCGTGGCCAGCTTCTCCCTCTCCCCTTCCACCCTGCTTGTGTTTTCTCTCTCTCTCTCAATCTCAAATAAATAAGTAAATCTTAAAAAAAAAAAAAAAAGAAAGATAAGAAAAGAAAAAGAAGGGGCGCCTGGGTGGCTCAGTGGGTTAAGCCGCTGCCTTCAGCTCAGGTCATGATCTCAGAGTCCTGGGATCGAGCCCCACATCGGGCTCTCTGCTCAGCAGGGAGTCTGCTTCCTCCTCTCTCTCTGCCTGCTTGTGATCTCTGTCTGTCAAATAAATAAATAAAATCTTTAAAAAAATAAATAAAATAAATAAATAAATAAATAAATAAGAAAAGAAAAAGAAATACATTTAACCTAGGTGTCAATTTAAGGACAACTGAAATCTTCACTATGTTGAGTCTCCAAACCTTACACAGAATATCTCTATTTATTATTTAGATTTTCTTTGATTATTTCATCAGTTTATTGTATTTTTCAGCATGTAAGTCCTACACATATTGTTTTAGGTTTACACCTAATTGTTTATCTTAAACAATTTTAAGTGGGATTGAATTTTAATCTTTTTTTCTATGCGTTCATCAACATATAAAAAGGTCATTATTTTTGGATGTTTATCTTCTATCCTACAATCTTGCTAACTGACTTATTTTCTAGGAGTTTTTAGTAGAATCCTTGGGATTTTTGTGTATACAATCAGATCATCTGCAAAAAGGAAGCACTGCATTGCTTCCTTTCTAATCTGTATGATATTTATTTCCTTTGCTAATCTGATTACATTAGCTAGGACTTCCAGAACCACGTTGAATATATTAGAGCAGATACCTTTGCCTTCTTCCTAATCATAGAGGAAAAGCATTCAAATTCTTTACCATTAAGTATTGGTTGTAGATTTTTTTTTATAGCTGCTCTTTGTCAAGCTGAGGAAATTTCCCTCTTCTCCAAATTTTTCTGAGAATTTTCATTATAACTGGTGTTGAAATTTGGTCAAATGCATTTTCCAGACCAATTGATATCATATGGTTTTTCTTCTTTAGCCTGTTAATATGGTGGATCATATAATAGCTTTTGAGTACTGAACCAATCTTACATCTCTGTAATAAACCCCACTTGGCCATGGCATATAGTTCTTCATATATATTATCTAATTCTATTTGCTAATATGTTACAGATTTTTGTGACTAATTTCATGAGGGATATCAGACTGTAGTTTTCTTTTTCTTTACTGTCTTTATATAGTTTTAGTATCAGTGTAATACTAGCTCCATAAAATGAATTGAAATGTATTCCCTTGTCTTCTTTCTGGAAGAGACTACACATAATTTGTTTTAGTTCTTTCTTAGAAGTTCAGTGGAATTTCCCAGGAAAATGATTTGCACCTAGTGATTTCCTTTTCATGAGTTTTTAAATTATGAATTCAGTTTTCTTAATAGTTGTAGGACTATAGGCCTCTTTCCCTCTCTGGCCACAGCAAAGAGAGGAGCTGCCATCAAGTTGGCCCACCTATAATGGATGGTTGTGCAGAACTGCTCCAGCTTCCTGATCAAGAGAAACAAGGAGACAAAAAGTACAGTGCCCAGTAGCATGAAGGCTTGCAACTCATTCTGCCACAACAGACTGAAGAATAGCAAGTCATTCTGCTATAACAGACTGTGCTACAACAGGCACAGTCACAACAAGACTGTGGATGTGGCACCAGTGGCCCATGGCAGAGCTGTAGCAGTGGTCATGAATGGAGATGGGACCCACAAAAACCCATTGCCTCCTACATAGGCACCAGCATCATTATGAACGCATCAGCTATCCTCACCAGCATCAGGCACATACTCTTCAAGAACAAGTACTGCCCAAATCTGTGCATGGCTGTCATTCACATAGCCACCACCATCCTGTGCAGCCAGAAACCTGTGATGGTGAAGAAGCAGCAGCCCACCCCACCAAGAGCATCTGAGCACCTGCCCCCCACTTCCAAAGCAATAAAGATGTCTTCCATGGGTGGGGGGAGATAGATGAAGAACTATTTAAATTATCTATTTCATATTTAGTTATTTGTGATAGTGTTTTTCAAGGAATTGATCCATTTCATCTAAGTTCTCAAGTTTGTCTGAGTAATTTACAGTGTTCGACTATTTTCCTTTTTATGTCTGTGGGATCTATAGTGATATCCCCAGTTTACTATTAATATTGATAATTTGGGTCTTCCCTTTTTTATCAATTGCTAAATTTTATTGATCTTTGTAAAAAAGTTTTTCTTTTATTGCTTTTCTCCTTTCCATTTTATTTATTTCTGTCCTTATATCCTTCTGTCTGCTTGCTTTATATTTATTTTTGGTCTTCTTTTCCTACATTGTTAAGGTAGGAGTTGAAGTTAATCTTTTGAGATTTTCTCTCTTTTCTCACATATTTAATGCTATAAATTTCCTTCTTGGTTCTGATCTAGCTGTGTGACCTAAATTTTGATATGTTCTATTTTCATTTTCATTCAATTCAATCCAATATATATTTTTTAAATTTTCCTTCAGACTGTTTCTTTGACCCATAATTTATTTAGAAGTCTATTTTTAAGTTGAATATTTGATGATTTTCCTATTATTTTTCTGTTCTTGACTTTGGTTCGATTTCATTTTGATCAGAGAACCTACTTTGATGACTTCGTTTCTTTTAACTTTGCTGAGGTTTGTTTTATGGCCCAGAACATAGTATACCTTTCAGCCTTGAGCTGTGTTCCCTGTCTTCTAGGACTCTGATGACAAAAATGTTAGATCTCCAGGTATAATCCCAGAGATCTATTGATTTTTTTCACCCAGTCTATTTTCTCTCCATTATTCAGATTGATTTTTTTGTGTCTTTATTCAACTTTACTGATTATTTCCTCCAACCCCTTCATTCTGCTTTTGAGCCCATTCACTAAGTTTTTAATTTAATATTAGATTTCACTTCTAAACTTCCATTTTGTTTTTCTTTTATGTTCTATTTATATGCTGAAACTTTCTATTTATTTGTTGAGACTTTTTATTGGTTTCAGCTATGTTTGTCATTGGTCATTGAAGCATTTTTATGATAGCTGCTTTAAAACCTTTGTCAAATAATATTTTTGTCTTCTCAGTATTGTCATTAATTGCTTTTTTTCATTCCAGCTGAGATTTGCCTGCTCATTGGTAGGACTAGTTATTTTTTATTGAACCTGGACTTTTTGGACAACAACTTATAAAATTCTGGATCTTATATGAGTATTTAATTTTTGCTGGCCTCCTCTGATGCCACTCCAGCAGGGAAACGTGGGTCACCACTGCATCATGGACAGTTTGAGACATTAGTCCAGATTTCCCCACTCAGTCTCTGTTCACACAGGAGGCAGAGAGGGGAGATTGAAATGACATGGTGCCCAGGTGCTATCAGTAGACTACAGTGGGTAGCCAGAACTCCCATCTGTGCCCAGGAATACTAAGGAGCACTTTTTATTTATTTCTATCCAATTAAAATGATACAAGCACATTCCAAATCATTAACAGTCTCCATTAATGAAAAAAGTCACAAACAGGTAAAACAATTTTTAAATCAACCTTTCAAAAACTTAAAAGTTAAAAATTATAGATAACAAATCCAAAAGTTCTTTCATGCATTGATAAATATAATACTGAAATTTCCAACAGAATATTTTCTCACTAAGATCCAATTTGTGAACATACATATTATTAGAGCAGCTACCATGTAACTAATATGGACATCATTAAAAGAATACAAATGTAGCTTGAAGTCAGGTAATGTGATGTCCCCAGCCTTGTTTTTCATCATTTCCCTGGCAATTGGGGATATTTTCTGGTTCCATACAAATTTTAGGATTTTTTTTGTCCCAGCTCTTTGAAAAATGCCAATGATATCGTAAAAGGGATGGGACTGAAAGTGTAAATTTATCTGGGCATAATAGATACTTTAACAATGTTCATTCTTCCAGGCCATGAGCATGGAATATTTTTCCATCTTTTTGGTGTCTTCCTCAATTCCCTTAATAAGTATTTTATAGTTTCTAGAGATAGATCCTTTACCTCTTTAGTTAGGTTCATTCCTAAGATCATATGGTTTTTATTGCTATTGTGAATGGAATTGCTTCCTTAAGTTCTGTTTCTACAGTTACATTGTTAATGTATAGAAAAGCAACTGACTTCTGTGCATTGATTTTGTATCCTGCCACATTGCTGAATTGCTGTATGATTTCTAGTAATTTGGCGATGGAGTCTTTTGGGTTTTCTATATAAAGTATCATGTCATCTGTGAAGAGGGACAGTTTGACTTCTTCTTTGCCAATTTTGATAGCTTTAATATCTTTTTGTTGTTTGATTGTTGAAGCTAGGACTGCTTCTACTGTGTTGAACAACAATGGTGAGAGTGGACCTTGCTGCCATCTTCCTGAGCTTAGAGGAACAGCTCTCAGTTTGTTCCATCGAGAATGATATTCACCATGGGCTTTTCATAGATGGTTTTCATGATAAGGAATGTTCCCTCTATTCCTGTTCTCTGATGAGTTTTAATCAGGAATAGATGCTGTATTTTGTCAAATGCTTTTTCTGCATCAGTTGAAAGGGTCATATGGTTCTTGTCTTTTCTCTTATTTTGGTGTGTTCTACCATGTTGATTGGTTTGCAAGTGTTGAACCACTCTTACATCCCAGGCATAAAACCCACTTGGTCATGGTGAATAATCCTTTTAATGTACTGTTCGACCTATTAGCTAGGTACAAAGCTGTGATCACCAAGACAGCAGGGTATTGGCACACATAGACCAATGAAACAGAATGAAACCCAGAAATGGACCCTCAAATCTATGGTCAACTAATCTTTGACAAATCAGGAAAAGATACCCAGTGGGGGGTGGGGAACAACAGTCTCTTCAATAACTGGTGCTGGGAAAATTGGACAGCTACATATAGAATGAAACTGGACCATTTCCTTACACCCTACACAAAGATAAACTCAAAATGAATAAAAGACCTCAACTGAGACAGGAATCTATCAAAATCCTAGAGGAGAAAATAGACAGTAACCTCTTCAACATAGGCCAAAGTAACTTCTTTCAAGACACGTCTCCAAAGGCAAGTGAAACAAAAGCAAAAATGAACTTTTGGGAGTTTATCAAGATAAAAGGCTGCTGCACAGCTAAGGTAACAGTTAACAAACTAAGAGGAAACCCACAGAATGGGAGAAGATATTTGCAAATGACATTACAGACAAAGGGCTGATATCCAAGATCTATAAAGAACTTCTCAAACTCAACACTCAAAAACCCAACACTCAAATAACCCAGTTAAAAAGTGGGCAGAAGATATGAACAGACTCTTCTCCAAAGAAGATATACAAATACCTAATAGACACATAAAAAAAATGCTCAACATCACTAGCCATCAGGGAAATTAAAATCAAAACCACAATGAGATACCACCTTATACCAGTTAGAATAGCAAAAATTAACAAAACAAAAAACAACAAATGTTGGTGAGGATGTGGGAAAAGGGAAACCCTCTTACACTGTTGGTCGGAATGCAAGCTGGTACAGCTACTCTGGAAAACAATATGGAGGTTCTTCAAGATGTTAAGAATAGAACTACCTTATAACCCAGCAAATGTATTACTAGGTATTTACCCCAAAGATACAGATGTAGTGAAAAGGAGCATATGCATCCCAATATTCATAGCAGCAATGTCCACAATAGCCAAACTGTGGAAGGAGATGAGAATGCCCTTCAACAGATGAATGGATAAAGAAAATGTAGTCCATATATACAATGGAATATTATCCAGTCATCAGAAAGGATGAATAGCCACCATTTGCATCAGCATGGATGGAACTGGATGGGATTACGCTAAGTGAAGTAAGTCAAGCAGAGAAAGACGATTATCATATGGTTTCACTTATATGTGGAACATAAGAAATAACATGGAAGACATTAAGAGAAGGAAGAGAAAAATGAAGGGGGTGGAATCAGAGTGGGAGATGAACCATGAGAAACTATGGACTACTGGAAACAAACTGAGGGTTTCAGAGAGGGGAAGGGTTTAGCCTGGTGATGGGTATCAAGGAGGGCATGTATTGTATGGAGCACTGGGTGTTATATGCAAACAATGAATCATAGAACATTACATCAAAAACTAATGATGTACTATATGGTGACTAACATAACATTTAAAAAAGAATACAAATGATAGATGAATACAGTATATGTCAAGAAATGTATGTATATGTAAAGAAATATATGTAAAGAGCCTCTGGCCTCAGCTCTGTCTCTTAAGAATCTCCACCTTGCTACCATTCAACCCACTGAGTTCCCATCTCAGGCACAACTCAGACTACAAGGCTTTCTTTTTGAAAAACTGAAAAAGGACGCCTCCTTGATTCAAAATGGACACCATAAATTCTACAGCTGGCCACTGAAGTACTTATCTAAACCTTCACTCCTAAGTTCAGGGTACAATAGCCAAGTAGCAAATGCTGGACATTACTCATCCTGCTCGCCCTCTGTAGGCTTTGACTATTAGACCAATTTGACACGGCTGCTTAAGACCAAAGATATAATAGCTGGGGGACAACAGGCCAGGAAGTCTAGCTTTTCTGTCCTTGACCATAAAGAGCCCCCCAAAACTGTGCTGCACTGTGCACATGGACTTCCCCATATTACTTAACTTCATGTGCCAAAGTCCATACACTATCTGAAAAAGGCCATCTCTTCTTTTGACATGATAGAACACACATCTGATGTAACAGGCTATGAGAAAATATGTATAAGAAAGTCGAATTTTTAAAAATAAATCTTGTTTTCCTACTGAAAAAATTATGGTAATACATGAGGCATGTTCCTCACAGTGATGAAATTCTTACAAGTCTGTCAAGATCTGATGAGAAAAAAGACAAGGCTATTGACCAGATCCATGCACATTAGCCAGCCAATATTAAGGCAAATGTGGAGATTTCTATTATCCTTATTCATGGAACAGATCACCCATTTCCAAGTGCTCTGAAGTATTGTTTACCTCATTACAAAATCACCACTTCAGCATGCCCATCATGTGTGCCTCTCCTCAAGTGAGTACACAATTGACCCTTTCCTCCTCAAACACAGGGTCTTGATATTTTTAGGTTGTCAACAAATTTTTTCAGGGGTGCATCTTAAAAAAACACTAAAGACATTGTGTTATGTATTTCATAGGCTAATTTCCTTAAATTTTAACATACTTTTTCTGCTCTCTTATTTTCTGAAAGTTCACGCTGTTGACAAATGAGAGAATTACAATAGGAGAGATTACATATTCAATGTTTTTTTCATTAAAATGAAAAATGCTAACTTTCTATCTGTTCTTATTTTTGTTTAGTTTTACTAGTCTATAAAGTACAAGTCAGAAAGCCCCTTTACAAAAGGAGCATTTAGTCTCCTATAAACTTCAGAAATATATTACAAAATTAATTTTCCTAACTCAAGATTAAAAAGAATGGGCTAAAAAATGCAACAGTGAAAATAATGGATATCAAATAATAGGATGTGCAAGTTGTTTTAATATTAAAGATTAGCAAAGCTGTTATGTAAAACTATGTCTGCAACAAAAAATAAAATAAAGGCATCATGAGGCTCAACCTGTTAGATGGCCTGAAATTGTATTATACGCTGAACAGCTGATGTTTGCTGGCCATGCACAACCTGATGCAATTCCTGTTAGCACAATATGGCAACTGGCATTATACTGGCATTGCCTCAGAGGAGCCCCCATTGACAGCTATGGGAACAAATTAATTCTCACTTTGTTTTTCATTTTAGTTGTCACTAACAATGCCTCTGCCTTCTGGCTCAGCATCTCAATATTAACTTACAAGCATGAAGCAAGAACTTAATCAAGGAATGTTTGGGGATTTACTTTTTCAACAGCTGAGATACTGAAGGTGAGGTAAGAGCAAACATTTGTTGGTGGGGGACAGTAATTAGGTTCCGACAGAAGGTACAGAACTGCAGTGTTAGCTAAATCTGTTCATAGCTGGTGTCTCATCTCAATTAATGAAAAAATATATATCTATTTCCCCACAAGAGTATATAGGGTTGAGGTTCTTGCAAAAAAGTCTAGACCGAGGCCCTCTTGTTAGCAATATTGATACCTTCAAAGATGCCAAGTGCTCGTTCCAGAAAATGCTATTTCTTTTGTGCTTTGCAACCTTTTTTCTTCTTCTTCTTCATTACTATTACTATTACATCTGATTCTTCTTTTAAACTATTACCTGCCTCTGCCACAAAGCAATATCTGAGAGGCATGTTTGGCCCAAGTAATAGAGAGTACCCATTCTAAACACCATGAACAGGCAATGAAGGAGTTATTGTTCACTTATAAAAACCATACCATACAAATGAAAGATAATAGGGCTTTGATTAAGAGACAAGACTAGTCATAACTTATTTTATGATTTTATTTTTTCCAGTGTTTCAAAATTCATTGTTTATACACCATGTAACTTTCTTACTATCCAGCTGGATAACTTTATTTATTTATTTATTTATTTATTTATTTTATTTATTTGAGAGAGAGAGAGAGAGCACACACAGGGAGGGGCAGAGAGAGAGAGACAATCTTAAGTAGGCTCCATGTTCAGCATGAAGCCCCATCCTGGGCATGATCTCACAACCCTGAAATCATGACCTGAGCAGAGATCAAGAGTTGGACACTTGACTAAGACATCCAAGCTCCCCAGCTGGATAACTTTAGACATGTAAACATACAATGCTTCTATTCCCACATCTGGATGATGGTGTCAATGTTCATTATATACTCTTACATGATGCTTACAAGAGGTAAACTTTTATTAATATTTTAAAGTATGGAACTCCTAACTGAAATCTTTGTACCCTTATAAATTGAAATTATTGTTTCTTGGTTTTTAGGGCTGTAATAGATAGGCCTAACTAGATCCCTACATTATAAAGATGAGAAAAATCAAGGTGTAGGCCAGTGATTTTTTTTTAAGGATCATCCTACCAGCCTCCCTGGGAGTACAAATTCATGGCTGCACCGCAGACCTGCTGAATCAGAATCTCTTGGAGGTAGGGTACACGGAGAATTCTCTATTTTTAGCAAGTTCTACCATTGATTCCAACAATTGCTCAAGTCTAGGAAGCATGGGTCTAGACTGCCTATTAGCAGAGAACAGAGTATAGAGGCAATTCCAGGCCTCTAAATCCCACAGCCCCTGAGTTCTAACTCAGGCCATTCTGGTAATCTTTAATTTTAACCTAATTATTCAGAATAAGTACTATTGTTTTCTATGCATGTTTTGCTAGTTTAAAAAATATGATAGAATATTACATGGAATGTATATACCACATCTTCTTTATCTATTCATCTATTGATGGACACTTAGGTTGTTTCCATATCTTCCAGATATTGCTTCCATTATCTTCCAAATAACATTGCAATAAACATAGGGATGCATCTACCTTTTTAAACTGTATTTTCATTTTCTTTGGGAAATATCTAGTAGTGTGGGATTACTGGATTATATGGCAATTCTATTTTCAATTTTTTGAGGAAACTCCATATTGTTTTCCACAGTGACTGTACCAGTTTGCATTCCCACCTACAGTGCAAGAGGATTCCTTTTTCTCCACAACCTCAAACCTTTTTTATTTTAGCAATTCTAATAGGTGTGAGGTAACATCTCATTGTGTTTGGATTTGCATTTTCCTGATGATTAGTAATGTTGAACATCTTTTCATGTGTCTATTGGTCATCTGTATGTCTTCTTTGATAAAATGCGTATTCAGGTCCTCTGTTCATTTTTAATTAAATTATTTGTGGGGGGTTTTTGGTGTCGAGTTGTGTAAGTTCTTTATATATTTTGGATATTAACCCTTTATTAGATATTTCCCTTGCAAATATCTTCCCTGATTCCATAGGCTGCATTTTTGTTTTGTTGATACGTTCCTTCACCATACAAAGCTGTTTGTGTGTGTGTGTGTGTGTGTGTGTGTGTCCAATATTTTAATTTTACTTTACCTCCCTTACCAGAGGAGACAGAGCTAGAAAATTATTCCTATGACTGATATCAAAGAAATTACTGCCTATATTTTCTTCTAAGAATTTTCTGGTTTCAGGCCTTACATAGGTCTTTAATCCATTTTGAGTTTATTTTTGGAACCACAAAAGACCTCAAATAGCCAAAGCAATCTTCAGGAAGAAGAGCAAAGCCAGAGATATCACAATCCCAGATTTTAAGATATGCCACAAAGCTGCAGTAATCAAGACAGTATGGTACTGGCATAAAAACAGACACATAGCTCAATGGAAAAGAATAGAGAGCCCAAAAATAAACCTATGCTGTTATGGTCAATTAATCTATGACATAGGAAGCAAGAACATACAATAGAAAGAAGAGTGTCTCTTCAAATGGTGTTGGAAAACCTGAACAGCTACATTCAAAATAATGAGAGTGGACCATTTTCCTATAACATGCAGCAATCTTGGAATAAGTACTATTATTTTCTATGCATATTTTACTCTCTAAAAAAAAAATCAAGAAACACTGCCATCAGAAACAAAAAGATACTGCTTTTTTCTTCACTGTTTCACAAGAGTGGAGTTCCTCCGCTTTTTTTTTTTCCCAAAAACAAGCAGTGAGAAATAGAAAAACCAATAGTATTTCCCTACCTTAAGATGTTGGCAACCTAAATTCTAATTTAGTAACTTACTTAACTTTCTTATCACATCGTCTTCTGTTAGTGTGAAACACACTCTATCAGAAACAAAACAGAAAAATAACTGCTTAAGGATTCGCTGTGTGCTACAAATTGTGTCTAATCAAATTGAATTACATTTCTTTCCAAATAAAAATAATGTATATCAAGGACTTGATGAAAGTATTTAAAGAATTTGAGTTACAAATAAAAAATCAAAATGGAAATAAAATGGCTATATGGATACTATACCACTCTAAGTATTCATAACTTGGCTTTCTCTCTTTCTAGAGTATTAAAATTTAACACAAATATAATATATAACTCAATAATAAATAACTCAATACAAAAATAAATAAATGAAGAAGAGCTGAATATAGTAAGACAATAACAGGTAAGTACTTTTTAAAAGATATATTTATTGATCTGAAAGAGAGAAAGAGAGATTGCTCATAAGCAGGGGAAGAGACAGTGGGAGAGAGAGAGGATCCTCAAACAGACTTCATTCTGAGCATGGAGCTTGAGGTGGGGCTCCATCCCAGGATCCCAAGATCATGACCTGAGCCAAAATCAAGAGTTGGACGCTTGAGCGCCTGGGTGGCTCAGTGGGTTAAGCCACTGCCTTCGTCTCAGGTCATGATCTCAGGGTCCTGGGATTGAGGCCCTCATCGGGCTCTCTGCTCAGCAGGGAGCCTGCTTCCCTCTCTCTCTCTCTGCCTGCCTCTGTCTGCTTGTGATCTCTCTCTGTCAAATAAATAAATAAAATCTTAAAAAAAAAAAAAAAAAAGAGTTGGACAGACTGAGCCACCCAGGCACCCCAACAGATAAATACTTTCAATCAATTTACCAAAATTATTCCATTATCCATTCCATTGCTTCCATTATCTTCCAAATAACATTGCAATAAACATAGGGATGCATCTACCTTTTTAAACTGTATTTTCATTTTCTTTGGGAAATATCTAGTAGTGTGGGATTAAAAAGATAACGTGAAGTCTAGAATAACTGAAATCAATGTGATTGGCTTGGGAAGACTATTAAGGAAATTAAATAATTTAATAGAGGTTGAGAGGAAAAAAATTAAGATTCAATCAATGATTTAAAGAGAGAATCTAGTTAAGGTCAATAGTGTATGATATTCAAGGCCAGCTCTTATATAAAATCATGAGGCAACCAAATTTGTCATTGCTTTTCTGGTGCTTAATGAATATGGACTGTCCAGGATTTTCACACTCTTTTCTCACTGGACATCCATGTAGTAATAAGAACACTTCCATTTTATGTGACAGAAAACCAACTCAAATAAGCTGAAGTACCACAGTTATTCAGAGGCAAGGAGGCTAAAAGAATAAGTAATCTGGGGGTAGAATTAGTTTTAGGCATGACTGGTTTTAAGAACTTACATGAATTTTTACTCTTTTTGTCTCTGCCCCTAAGCTCTGCTTGACTCTGAGTTGACTTTATTTTTACATAGGCTCTTTCATCATGATGACAAAATAACTTCTAGAAGCTCCAGCTTTTGTTGTGACCACTCAACAACATTAGCCTAGAGACTCCTCATTTGTCCTAACTAGCTTGTTGTGAATCACACACTCAGTACTTGGCAAATTACTGTGGCCAGGCATGTAATGATTTTATTGAGCAAATCTATGGCAAGAATCCCCCTAGGACTGGGGGATATAAACCCTAACTGAATGAAGAGTGGGAGAAAGTTGGTTTTCCTGGAAAATCAGGGTGACCTTAGCCAAAATGAGAGGGGAAATAAATACTAGATCAAAACAAGTATCCACTAAAGCCTGTAGTTCTGGACAATGATCTAGGATTCAGATCCTTCCTTACCAGAAGAGAGTCTTACATTTAATTTTTCTTGGTGATCTTAAGTGAATTAAGATACAAACTGTACCATCATGGCTTCAATATGACAGCCTAAGGAAATTCACACAGGGAATACTTTGATCTTCCTTCCTACAATCTCTGCTTAAGAACTCCCAATAATTGTGGTCATTATTAATGTTGAGCACATGTAATTAAAATTTTCTTTCTTATATTGAGCTGGTTATCTACCCCTCCATGATTTATCCATTCATTTTTCCCTTTGGAGCCATACAAATTATGTCTATTATGTATTCTACATAGGAGATCTTCACATATCTAAAGGCAGGTCTATTCAACTGCTGTGCATATGACATGATTTCCAGAAATTTGACACCAACTATCTGTTTATTTATTCCCATTTTATCTCCAGTGTTATGCTATTCTTTTTTTCCTGGACTTCATTTTGATTGAATCTTAGATTGGAAGTTTTTTTAGTGCTTCTGTTGTTTTTATTTTGCTTGTTTGTTTTGTTTACATAGTCTCTGAAAGTCAAGGAAGTAAAAGTTCAACCAAGAGTAAGCAAAGGATTACTATCTCTTCGTATCATTTCTTACTGCTTATAGCATCCTATGTTGGAGAACAATAGAAAAATACCAATTTAAGCTGTGAAACAAAAAATATTCTGCATTCTTGGGTACTTTTTTCTCTTGTTTCATGTATCAGGTTGTTTTACTTCAAAACAAATAAACAAGCAATTGGAGTCTTATAGAGAGTGTATACTTTATAATCTTGGAGTATACGAAAAATTTATTTATTGCTGCAAATGGTTGGATTCCTGCTTGTGTGCCATGGGAACTGAATTTCTGCCCTAATGTTTTGGCACATCTTCAGTATACTTACCTCTGTAGGAATGGTGTGTATCCACAATTATATTATTTGAAAAGAATCTTTGTACTGGAAAATCCCATTGAGATGTAGCATCGCGTTTCCAAGGGTGTCTTGGGACAAGAAAGAATGGGGCAGTAATATACAACCACTTGGTTACATCATTCATACCAGAGAAATTATCATCCTACTGCTGATGGGGAACACTTGTACTTCTCTATTATCAAAGATTTTGCAGAATTGCTCAGCCCCCCTCTATTCATTTCATTCCAGCTGTTTCTAACACAAGGAACGAAACAGATTGTTTCATTCTCTAAGCGTACATTAAAAAGGACAATGCCATCATTTGGGGGGCTTTTGAAGGGGTTTTTGCTCAATTTGGACTGTGTGTGGAGCAAGCTCACTGCCTTACAACAAAAGCATAAAACTCAGTGGTGACAGGCAAGTCAAAGGCTGAAGAATTCGTTAAAAGGAAGAAGCCCTAAATGTTCAGCCATAAACAACAAGAGACATCAGAAAGGAAGCAGGGAAAAGGTAAAGGAGACCGTGAGAAGGAATGTGCACTGGCTCAGCACTGCATCCTTTTATAATCCTTTGGGAAAACTCACTCATAGGGCTCCAACGGCTCTTTCCTGAATTTGTCCTACATCAAAGAGCCACAAGCTTGCTCTAGCTTGAGCTTGTTTTTAGTACCTTTTAAGTGTACATAATTTTTTTTAATACTAAAATGTTAAAATTGTTTTAAGCCAAGAAACTGGTATTTTCCTGCCGTGAGACCTTGAAGCATAAACCTTGTCCTATCCTTGGGAATCTTTGATTTTTTTCATAAGATATCCCTGGTTCATCTTACTTTTTATATAAAACACAAACATCTACCAGTCTTTCTCATTCTCCCCCTTTCTTTTCACTTCCTACTCTTATTTTTTTGAATATTGAACACATGAACACATAATTTTGCCCCCAGTCCCCACACCAATGGCAGCCACTAAAAGTTAATCATGAAAATCTTATGGTATATGAATTATTTTCTAAGTATATAACATGAAGTCACCACCAAGAGAGCAGAGTTGAAAAATGAGATGAAACATGTTCATATCCTGGAATCAGGAATACATGTACTCATGAAACTAGAAGGTTCTCGAAATACCTCTGTAATGTGAAATTTTGTGAAGAACATATCTTTATACTTGGTCAATAATGACAGCAAAGTTGATCTCAATTCAAGATCATTGTAGAAGGAAATATTTTAGAAATATTTTATCTTCAGTTTGGCTCATTGTTCAATCCCCAAGTATATATGGATTTAGTACTTGAAGATTCCCATTGATTTATGAAAATTTTTCAGACAATATTTTAAGTGTTGTAAGCTATACAAAGGAATAAAGTCTCTTAACTTGTTTCCTCTTCCCCCTACCCACATTTCATTCTCAAGACCTGTACTAGTGTTAGCAGGAGGATTTGGCATCACCCGTGAAAGCCAGACACAGGTTGTCACTTCTGTTTGGACAGTTTGCTTTTGGGTGGCTGGTCTACCGGATCATATGCCATTTTATTCTTCCTTTCTACAATATTGATAAGTCTGGGGTCTTCTTTCTTCTAATTTGATAAAAGAAAAAGGAATCCTTGAAGCTCATACACGGACAATTTTTGTTCATGATGAATGGACTACGTAGGACATTGTTTCCTATCTGAAATTACTAATCAAGCATATTAATCTAGTATGTTCTCTTTCCTACATATATGGATGGCTATATTCATGGATTTAGCGATCCCAATCTTTGCCACATACAGGTGTACCTCAGAGATACTGTAGTTCAGTTCTAGACTACTGCAATAAAGTGAGTATCATAATAGAGCAAGTCAAAAAGAACTTTTTGGTTTCGTAGTGCATATAAAAGTTATGTTTATACTATAATATAACCTATTAAATGTGCAATAATATTATATCTTTAAAAATATGCAAAAATATTATATCTTAAAAATATTATATCTTAATATTATAACCTTCATTTAAAATGAATTTATTGCTGAAAAATACTATCATCTGAGCTTTCAGTGAGCTTTCCTTTTGCTGGTGGATGATCTTGCTGACTAATCAGGGTGGTGGTTGCTGAAGTTTGGGGAGGCTGTGGTAATTTCTTTTCTTTTTTTTTTTTTTGTGTGTGGGGGCTTTACTTGAAATAAGACAACAATGATATTTGCCTCCTAAGATGACCCTTCCTTTTATAAACAATTTCTCTGAAGCATGTGATGCTGTTTAATTTCACAACTTTCAAAACTAGAGTAAATCCTTTCAACCTTGCTGCTGCTTTATCACCCAATTTATATAATATACTATGTTTTTGTTGTCATTTTAACAGTTTTTACATATCTTCACCAGTAGCTTCCATCTTTCGATGCTCATCCATAAGAAGCTACTCCTAATCCATTCAAGTTTTGTCATGAGATTGTAGCAATTCAGTCACATCTTCAGGCTCCACTTCTAATTCTAGTTCTCTTGCTCTTTCCACCATATCTGCAATTACCTTTTCCACTGAAGTCTTGAACCCCTCAAAGTCATCCATGGGGGTTGGAATCAACTTCTTCAAAACTCTTATTCATATTGATATTTTGACATCTTCCCATGAATCACAAGTGATCTTAATGGAATCTAGAATGGTGAATCCTTCCCAGGTTCTCAAAGGACTTTTTTTTTCCTCGATCAATCAGAGGAATCACTATCTACAGCAGCTAAGCCTTATCAATTAAATTTATTTCTTAAATAATAAGACTTGAAAGTCTAAATTACCCTCTGATCAATGGAATACAGAATGGATGTTGTATTAGAAGTCATGTAAACAACATCAGTCTCATTGTATATCACCATCAGAGCTCTTGGGTAACCAGGTGTATTATCTGGGAGCAGAAATATTTTGAAAGGAATTTTTATTTCTGAGCAGTATGTCTCAACAGTAGGCTTAAAACCTTCAATAAAACGTGTTGAAAACAGATGGGCTGTCATCCAGGCTTTGTAATTCCATTTATAGAGCATAAACAGAGTATGTCTAACATAATTATTAAGAGCCCTGGAATTTAGAGAATGGTAAATGAGCACGGGCTTCAATCTGAAGTCAACCGCAGCATTAGCCCCTAACAAAGAAGTCAGTCTGTCCTTTGAAGCTTTGAAACCAGACATTGACTTCTCCTCTTCAGCTATGAAAGTTTTAGATGGATGCTTCTTTTAATAAAAGCTGTTTTATCTATATTAAAAATAGGCTGTTTATAGGAACACCTGGATAGCATAGTCAGTTAAACATCTGATTCAGTCTCAGCTCAGGTAATTATCTCAGAGTTGTGGTACTGAAACCCATGTTAGGCTCTGTGCTCAGGGTGGAGTCTTCTTGAAATTCTCTCTCCCTCTGTCCCTCCACTCTCTCTCTAAAATAAATAAATAAATCTTTAAAAAGCATATGCTATTTAATATAGTTACCTTCATTAATTACCTTAACTAGATCTTCTGGAATAACTGGCTAAATTTTCCACATCAACACCTCCTGCTCCAACTTGCAATTTTACCTTATAGAAATGGCTTCTCTTCTTAAACCTCATGAAGCAATCTCTGCTAACTTCAAACTTTTCTTCTGCAGCTGCCTTGCCTCTCTCAGTCTTCCTAGAATTGAAGAGATCTAGGGCCTTGCTCCAGATTAGGCTTTGGCTTAAAGAAATATTGAGGCTAGGTCTTTTATTCAGACTGTAAAACTTTCTCCATATCCTCAGTAAAGCTGTTTCACTGTCTTATCATTCATGTGCTCACTAGAGTAGTGTTTTACGTTTCCTTCAGGAACTTTGTCTTTACATTCACAACTTGGGTAACTGGTACAAGAGGCCTAGATTTGGACCTATTTTGGCTTTCCACATGCCTTCCTCCCTAAGTTAGCCATTTCTTGTTTTTTATTTCAAGTGAAAGATATACAATGCTTCCTTTCACCTGAACACTTAGACACCACTGTAGGATTACTAATTTACTAATTGTCCTAAAGTACTAATTTAGTAAGTTTAGTACTAAAGTACTAAATTACTAATTTTACTAATTGTCCTAATATCAGGGAGGACTGAGGAGAGGGAGGAAGAGAGAGACAGCTAGGGAATGGCTAGTCGGTAGAACAGTTAGAACACAGTGAACTGAACTCGCTCTCTTATAAGAGTTTGGTTCCTGGCGCCCCCAAACAATTCCAATAGTAACATCAAAGACCACTGATCACTGATCACCATAACAAATATAATAATAATGAAAAAGTTTGAAATTGTATGAGCATTACTGAACCCTGACATGGAGACATGAAGTGAGCAAATGCTGTTAGAAACATGGCAGAGACACACTTGCTCAATACAGTGTTCCCATAAACCTTCAATTTGCAAAACAACGATCTGTAAAGTGCAATAAGGCAAAGCACAATAAAACAAGGTATGCCTGTAGTCACAACAAATATGGCAATGCTTGTCTAATTATGGTGCCTACGTACAATGTGTATGTGGGAAGACATGGAAAAGAAGGATTGAATGTCTTGATTCTGACTACAAACCAAGTAAACTTAAGTGATTCCATTATTTGAAGAGGACATTCAGTCTGAAAAGTAGATACCTGGGGAAGGTCTTGACCTGCTGACTTGGGTTTCATGATTATAAATACAGTGAGCTACAACTTTCTCTGTGATAGGTTAAGTTCCCAGCCTACAGGATCTGCCTGGCATTTCTTTTTTTCTGGATGAAACTGACGAATATTTCTCCTATTGTTTTCCTTCCAACAAAACAACCTCCTCAACATCTGTAGCCAATGCTGAACATACACAGACACACACACACACACATACACACACACAAAATGGAAACCTCATTTAACAGAAACAAAAATTCACCCCAAAACCTATGCAAGTTTATTTTCCAAGTGAAGAGTCATTTCTGCCTCCAATTTTTAGTGTTCCTGGTATTCTTACTCATTATATTGCTATTGAAAGCTATACCTTTAAACCTGACTTGGGATCCTCACAATTCTTTCCCCTTAACCTCCACCTTCCCAAGTAACCCACAAACACATTGCTAACCTGGATTTGTCTACCAAACTGTGAGCTTGTGAGTCATGAAGCAAGAGATATTGTGTCAACCAAAGAAGTCTGGATGTTCCTCTTCTTAATGCCATGGTGACCACCCAGCCACTGAAAGTGGCTTCTAGTGTATCTAGAAAGTACCAGGATAGGGGAAGAACAGATCTTATATTGGTTTGTAGAGGATACAGCATATTCAAATATGTGATAATGATAAAAACTACAGTCATCCCACATCTACCTAGATCACTGCTGCCTGAGGACCAGTAAACAGATCCATCTTTCCTTTCCCACTGTAACCATTAATGCTTTACCTTAGTAACTTCACATTAAGGTGAACAAGGCAGACCTATAGTTGTGTAAAGAAAATGTTAGCAATTATTTTTGTTTGTCTTATTTTTTCCTTTAAATTCTATTGTCTGAGTTGTATATTTATAAAAGTCTAGGAAATAAACACCCAAATAAATAAAAATTTTGAAGGCATGACCCTAATATTTTTACGGCTTAGGAATTGTTAGAAGTCTCAATTCCTGAATTACTTTCTGAAGACATGCATTTGAGGAATGCGCTCAGCAGTGTGATAGCTTCTCCCTCACCTTATTAAAACCTCCCTAGCAATAATGCTACAGGTGGTGTAGAGGGTGGGGGAGGACTTCTGAGAGGTTTTGGGTCTGTTTTTTGTTGTTTGTTTGTTTGTCTGTTGTTTGTTTGTTTCTTTTCACCTGACCTACTTTGTATACAGTACCAACATTTCCACCATCCTTCCTTCAATTTATCTTGGTTCAAGGACCTGAGCAGAACAAAGAGAGATCCTGTGACAGAATAAATGGTGTTCCTTTTCCTTCTCCTACTCTCCTTGAGAGAAATTGGATGGTTTGAGGTGTGTTCCTGAGCTGTGATATTAACAGGAAAGACAAATCCTCTATTAAACATCTTGACATAGCCTGTCAAGACTATTCTTGGGCGTGTGAGGTAAGCCTCAAACGTTACATAACAGGGGAAATCCTTATATCCTGAATTCAATTACTTGCCATTTCTAACCCAAAGGAGCTGGATTTCAAACTTAATGTTTGTATTACTTGACAAAGTTTTCTGCCTTTTCCTATTTCTGTTAAAAGACTAGGGGATGTCAGGAAGCAGAATCATGAGATCTGCCTTATTCTTAAATTCAGTGTGCACTGTATTTTACATTTAATAACCATCCAATGAATATTCATGGATTTGAAAAAACTCACTCTAAGATAGCACTTTAAACTAAGGCTTTGGTTCATCAGCATTTGTGTGAGTTGGAATCACCTGGAGAACTTGTCAAATCATAGATTACCTAACCCCACTCCTAGAGTTTCTGATTCAGTAGATCAGGGGAAGAG
This sequence comes from Mustela erminea, assembly GCF_009829155.1. Lineage (NCBI taxonomy): Eukaryota > Metazoa > Chordata > Mammalia > Carnivora > Mustelidae > Mustela > Mustela erminea. The sequence goes on from NC_045621.1 coordinate 85,235,368, forward strand.
CCCTAGAGCCGACATTTCTATCAAATTCTCAGGAGATGGAGATGGCTGTAAGTTGGGGATCCCATTTTAAGAACCACAGATCAAGAAGTGTGTTTTATGTATTTTCAGTAAGCACAGAAAAGAAGGCAAGCTCTAGGAATAGGGAAAAAAGATTCATTTTTCAATGTTTCATTTCCTTAGGATAATATGGCCATGTTATATTTTTAATTACTGATGAACTATTAAAACTAAAGGAAACAATGAATATATTTGGAATTATTCGATTTATATATGCTGTTGCTATATGACAAAAATATAGACAATTGAAGATTTGGCTCTATAATCACAATAATATAAGTTTTATTTGTACAATGTATATTTTAATTATTTTCAGAGATAATCTTATTTATTTTGAACAACCTTTCAAGCTTGGGGTAATCATCCACAATTTACAAGTGAAGAAAAAGTTCAGAAAGATTATTTTAAGTGTTCAGAGAGGCTGAGTACATTTGTCCTTAAACCAAACAGCAACTAAATCCTGAAGATCTCATTAGCACCCAGATTAACTGTTTTAATTCTATGCCCTGTCTCCCATAGCACATCTCCATCTATTGTCTGATGTTTCAGTTTTGTGACGTCCCCAGCCCCCCAGTAAGCAGGCCATAATCAAGGGAATAGAGCTTGAACTGGAATTAGAACACCTGGGTTCTAGACTCCTTTTTCTACTAATTACCACCCCAAATGCAAGGCCGCCATCAACAGCCAGACTGACCTGGCGCTCTATGTGTCCTATCTGTACATCCACAACGACATGGCCTTGAAGCGCTCCGCCTGGACTACCCGTAGCAACTCTGGTTGGAGAGGAAGGTGAGGGAGCTCACCAACAACCCCAAGTGTTTGGAGAACTAGCGCCAGCCGCATCGCCTCGCAGCATCAAGATGCGGGGCTGTGGGGACTGCAGGCATGGGAAAGGCTTGGCATGCGCCTTTTACCTAGAGAAGCGAAGGACACGCCTCCCTGATCTGCATCAGCTGGCCTCTGATGGGAGCTATGCCCACCTGTGCGAGTTCCTAGAGAGTCACTACCTCCACAAACAGGTCAAGTCCTGCAAAGACTTGGGTGGCTATCTCACCAACTTGCGCTGGATGGGAGCCCTGGAAGTCAGAGAGGCGGACTTGCCACCTCTGACAAGGCCCGTGTGGTCCATGGCAGTAAGAGCTCAGTTTGTCTGCCTTCCACGTGGCCCCTGGGTGACTTCTCCCGATCACCGTGCTGGGCATGAATATTACAATATTGCCCTTGTAAAACATTTACTTAATATTTTATTTCTTCCGATTTCACCATCCCTTTCAATAAAGGAATATGTTTCCCAAATTTAAAAACAAAAACAAAAACAAAAACAAAACAAAACAAAAAAAGGAAGTAAGAGTATTAATCTTTTTGTGCCTCAGACTCATTCATGAAAATGAAAAAATCTGCTTTATCTTCTTCATAAGATTGTGTGAAAATCAAATTTCATAATGTATTTGAAATTTAATCTAATTATTCATATTTACCTCAGTGCATAAAGAATCTAGAGACAGTTGGTAAATAAAAATAATTTAGAGATCTATAAAGTATATTAGCGATTTAAAGTCTAATTTAGGCAGTGTGATTATAACTTGTATTAGTTTAGCAGTCTCAGAATTGAATACAAAGATAGATTAGATTAATTGTTAATACTAAGATACTTAAAGCAAGTTATAAAGTAAAGAATATGGAATGACCTTTTTAGGGATATAATTCACTTTGGAACCAGTAAGAATGGGAAAAAAAATGCTACAAATGATTCCATATTCTGAAACGAGTACACAATTCTGGTATGAGGAAAGGAACATTAGTAGTGCAGCTGTTTCCCCAAAGGGTGGGGGGGACTTTGATTCAACCTTTCTCCTACCGACTTCCCTTCTTACTTCCCTTCAATTGCTTTCCAAAAAGTTTTGAAATATCTGTCTTCTGAATTTCATGTTTGTTCAATATTCTCATGTAATTTCTTTTGCATCTTACAAGCACGATATTCTAAATGGAAAATAAATTTAAAGCCATTCTCTCAGTGACCCTAATAACCCTTACTTGCTAGGGAGTACACGAATGTGTTATTTCTAGAAGCTCAGCCTTCATCTAGTTATGTTCACTTTCATTTAACTCAATTGAACCACAGAATATTGAAGCCAAAAGCTACCTTAAGACAACATTGAGTCCCCACTCCCTCATTTCACAGATGAGGAAGAAAAGAGCCTAGACTAGTAGTTAAAATCACATAGCTACATAGTGTCAAAAGCTTATACCAGAACCAAGAGATCCACCACTCCCATGACAGGTTTCTGTTGGTCATACTGTCACTCCCTCTGGAGTCTGCACCTTTACCTAGGAAACTAACATGTTAGAGCTAAATCAAAGGTCCTCACTGTGAGGCAGAAGGTCCAGAAAAAAGTGCGAAGGTCCAGAAAAAAACTTAGATGGGCCCAGACAATGTACATTGGAGTCCTGAGGCTGATTTACTTAACACTGACCTGAGGCATGTAGCTTCACCTCAGTGAGCCCCAAGTTAATCTTTTATGAAATGGGGGCCCAAAATACCTATATTGGAGGACTGATGGTGTGGTAGAACCTGACCAACTCTGCCAGAATATAGGAGGTAAATAATAAATGTATCCTCTCTCTGTTCTTAATTTCCCACACTCTTCCACCTTTCTTCAAGTAATATCTTCCACTGATCAATACATCTTTCCCTTTCATCTGTAGAAGTAAATTCTTGGATTTTCCTTCCTGCTTCTGTGACTTTTCCTTTTTCACCCCCTATGTTAATTCTCCCTTCCCTTTCAGACCCACTCTTTCACCATGAGTAAGCCCAAGATCCCCATCCCTGTCTCCTCTACAGCTTCCTTTATAAGCTCTTTTCAAGGCAGCCACAATGAATAGGGATTGCTTACAAGGAAAAGGTGATGTGGACAGTATCCATCTCCCTGTTATAGTACCCTTTCAACAGTGCTCTTAATATTCTTTTAATAACCAACAGCCAACTGGTAATGACATAGTCCCAACCTGGTTAATAAATGCCTCCACACTGTAAATATTAAATTTCAGAGTTCTTTGCAGTTCTTTTTTCATCCATTGTATGCTCAGTTTTAGGAAGCCTTCATGACATACCTGTCGCCTCAGCAAAATATGTGACACTTGTCTGAATTCCACTTTGACCTTTCACTTGTGTTGAAATATCAAGTTTGAAAGAACAAACAGAAATAAAGAATATTCTTAAGAGAGCCAGAGAATCATTCGCTTGAAAATTTCTCCATTATTTTGCAATTCTAAGGAGTCGCCAACATCATTGCGAGATTTGGCTTGTGTACACCTGGAAAATATGAGACTCGAATATTTCATGTTGACACTCTGACTTCTCTTCCCCTGGGGATGAAGAGAGAGGCTGAACTTCATGTGTTAATCCTGCCCCTGGACTGTAACTCAGCATATGCCACAGGGGTTTCCTGGTGGTCTCCTCGTCTTTTGATATTTACCCCCTACCTTTTTATGAAAAATTAGTTTATTTAGCTGTTCATATATTGGAACAAAGGACTGTTCAGGGTACACTTTAGCCCCAGGTAAAGAAGGCAGATGCTTATAGGGCTTGATTTTTCTTTTTAATGTCCAAAACTCTCTTATAGAAAAAAAAAATTTTTTTTTCTAATAGCTCTCCTGAAATTCCCATATTAGTCACTTCTGTGGAATGAAGCAGTGAGAAAAAAAATTATCTGGTAAAATATACAAACTATCTTAGAGCCATGACACATAAAGCCCCTTTTACTTACTGATCAAACTAGATAATTAGTCACTTAGAAGGACTAAACAGGAGAAAACTGTGATAAGAAAGAGGAGGAAAAACAAGGCTTGGAGCGTGTCCAAACTTGGAATGGCAACACTATCCAAGCAGTTGAAGGAGAAGATAGAAAGGAGATATCCCCAAATGCACCCCCTCATGATTTTAAAGTGATGTTCAGGACCAACCCTGGTGCAATATATCCGTATTTCTGTCCATCCATCCTTCCATTTAACACATGTTTATAGAGTAACTTTGAATGAAACACTGTGTTGTTGCATTAAGAACACAGAGATGAGGAATCTGAAGTCTTCACCCTTAAAGAACTAACAAAGGAATAAAAGCATTTAAATAAAATTTATAGGTCAGTCTTAGATGCCGTCATACCTGTCAGCTGATGGTGCTATAATAACTGACATTTGGGGACACCTGGGTGGCTCAGTTGATTAAGTGTAGGCCTTCAGCTCAGGTCATGATTCCAGGACCTGGGATTGAGCCCTGCACTGGGCTTCTTGCTCATTAGGGAGCCTGCTTCTCCCTCTATCTGCCACTCCCCCAGCTTGCGCTCTCTCTCTCTCTCTCTTTCTGACAAATAAATAAATAAACTTAAAAAATTAAAAAAAAAAAAGAACTGACATTCATTATCTTGTGGTAGACACTGTTCTATAGATGAATTACTCATTTATTCCTTCCAATAATGCTCTCAGATTATATTATTAAGTCCATTTTACACATGAGAAAATGGTGATAGACCTTAAGTAATTTGCCCAAATCCTATGGATAAGATGAGACAGGATTAGGATTGAGTCCTATTTTCAAACTCCAAAAGCCATTTTCTTAACTCTCTGCTGCATAGCTCCTAGGAGTCCACAGGAGTTTGAGCAAAACCAAATAAAATTTTGCAGAACTAAATTTGAGAAATATTACACAGCTTCTAATGGTCTTTTCCACTTGAATTTTCAGCTAGTCAGCAAGGAAATACAGTTCTTCAGTTGAAATTGGGAAGAATATATGGTTATTATAGTCATTGCTTCATTCCCTAGAGACTCAGGATAAACATGACTGGTTGCAAGCTTAAACATCAAGGTTATTGGCAAGGATTCAAGGATTAAAATTCAAGGATTAAAAAGGGTGAGTAGGACATCTTTGGGTTGTTATGATTTGGCCATTTTCCTTGTGAGTAGAGATAGGCATTTGGGCATTTCTTAGGCTCACAAAAGAGATGATTTAAAAAAAATAAAAAGAAAGAAAGAAAGGGAAAAAAAAGGGAGTCCAGTGAAGATTTGTGAACAAGACAAATTTTGTCAGGGTATAGGGAGGAGACCTAAAAAACTGAGGCATCTAATTTGATACACTTATAAGCCACAAACATGTCTGAATGACCAAGAGCCAGCCACCACCACAAAATAACCAGGATTGGTCCGGAGTCAGCAGGGAAGAGCTGGGAAGAAGGCCAGGCCAATAATGAAAGGGGGCATTAAGGTACACATTAAACTCTCCAAAGGGGGGGGAAAAATAAGCAAAATTTCCAAGACATCCCTAACAAAAAGTTGAAGTATTAACATTTTTGCTAAAGTAGCAAAAATAAAAGATTTGCTGGTTTCACTAAGTACATTATATTGCCTTTTTTTTTTTTTCTCGAAGTAGGGAGGCGGTAAAGCTGCACTGAGCAATAGTGAGGATGTAAGAGACTTCTCAAAAGTGGTACATTAACCGATTACTGGGAGTTTGAAGGGAACGGTTTACTTTTCTGGCATTGAGAAATCAGCATATTTGGAGCCGGCATCCAATGGCTTAGTCCCATTCCCTGAGCGAGTTGGGATTCCAGACGGGAGAGAAGCTGTCTTATTTCAAGGAGTAAAGCTGCCACTGGAACTCAGGGCGCTTGATTGAAATTTCAGGCATCGGATTTTGTCAGAGTTCGGTTCCCTTTCCTTTGAAATGCCCTGCCTTAATAACCGCTTGAACCCATTGCCAATCTTGCCGGCAACCATGCCTTTCTATGATTGTGAAAATTACTGAACAGTCACTGGCTAATATAATTAAACCCAAATACTTCTGATTTCAGTATTAAGAAAAAGCCATTGCCCTGATTTTCTCTTGACAACACAAAAGTCTTGCCATCCCCGAACTGTTTAATTATTGAAATGAACTGTAACAGTACACCAGAAAGGGGCAGAGGTCGCTGAAACAGTTCTGAAAGTCAGAAATCGGGCAGGGGCTGACTCAGAGCCTGCCAACGCCTCAGGCAGCAGCCTCAAACCCACACACTTTTTCTCAGGCAGCCAGCCTCTGATAGGTAGGGTGATGGGGGGACTAACTTGCTAGTATTCCAAAGGTCCAACGGTGCTTGCTTGTTTTAAGACAAGCCAAAATATGCTCGGTGACCACCACGACACTGCGATTCCCATGCCCTACCACATTCCTCTTTTCAGATCCCAGGCATTTTTTTTGTCTCCCTACGTGCAGTCCAGGATGTAGACAAAATGAATTCCAAGTGACCTATGTGGGGGTGGATTTTTTTAGAAACAAACAGCAAATTAAGAAGGGGGAAAAAAACTCCTGTTGTCACTTTTTTTTTTTTTTTTAGAAGGGAGTGTATATGTGTATTTTCTCAGGACACTTTCTGGCAGTGACAACAGAACTCAGTTCCATTCAAGTATCTTCTTTTTTCCCCCAATTTTAAAATACTAAATATCAGTCCCCTGTTTTGTTTAACTTCCTCTTCTGCCTCTCAGACCTAAGTGAACCTATGACAATTATTTTCTTTAAATAGAGATGTTCAATTTTCTATGGTTCTGGAATAACAACATTTCCTGGAAAGGTAGGGATTTTTTTTCTAATACGTCAATAATATTTAAACTGTTACAAAAGATAATGGGGAAAAATAGCTGGAAAAGATTGCTAGAAATGTTATTTCTAGGTAAATCAGAGTAAATGTGTGATTTTCAAGTATGTTAGTATTTAATATTCAAGGGAATTGATAATCAAGAAAAGTAACAAAAATAAGTACATTCAATGGTTTGATAAAAAGATAAAGTCTTAAAAAAAAAAAGATAAAGTCTTAACATTTTGTGTGTTCTGAATATCAAATAGAACTTTTAAAGAAAAAATAGTATCTGAAGTAACAAGGTTTCTTGTTGTATGAGATGGCCTGAAGAAAACCTGTCCTCAATTTTTGTATTCTACACCATTCTCTTGGATGCCACCCTTCCCCCACCACATGCCTAATACCAATGGAATCTGTTATTTCTCTCTTTTTCTTATTAAAACTTGTCCTAAGTCCAAGCAATGAGAAAGCCTTAAAGGGTCTTAGTTATCTTTTAACTAGAGAACTTGGATATGTGGCCTCCTTTAGGACCTGCAAAGGTAATGGGCGGACTAGATATTACAGTTGAGGTATAGCATCTTTAACCAAACTGAACATCCAAGCAATTAACTATTGCACTGGGACAAGAAGGCCAAGCCAAAACCGTCCCAGGTAAATGGGCCATCTTGTGTATTTATGTAAATACTTGGTAGTAAAGAAACCCATGTTTAGACATACATTAGACGGCTGTACGCTGTCTTTTTCCTTACCAGACAACCCCGCCTTCTTCTTCCACATACTGCCCCATCCTTTAAGCTGAACTCCTGGATCAACCCCACTAGCTTCCTAGAGTCTCAATTCAACCTTTGCCATCTCCAGATATTCTCCAGTCTTTCTAGATAGATTTGCTAGGATCAGGTGAGACTTTGGTGTCTCCAGGCCAGCTTCTCAAAGTGAGAGCTCTCTGCCATCACTCAGACTCTCTGTCTCAGGCCAGCTGGGAGCCAAGAATCCCAGTGCAAGAAAAGCTTCATGGTTTGTGCATGGTTGCATGGGTGAAACAATTAGGACATGTGAAATGAAGTAGAACTCTATCACAAGCTGACTTAGTAGGACAAAAACACAGTACCATGGGAAAAAATCCTATTTGCCGTAATATTAGAGTACATAGGAAAAAAAACAAAAACAAAAACAAAACAAAACAAACAACAACAACAACAACAAAAAACCCTGGCATGGTCACGATGAATTTAGTTGTACTTGTCTCCAGGTACAAATTAAGACTGTTAAAAAAAAAAAAAAAAAAATCCCTAGCATTTCCTTTGGATAAGTTTTGTGAAAATGTAAAGAATGGCTAGCAGTCATTTTCAAACTTTAGCATTTATAAGAATCACCTGAATTCATTTGTAATGGTTCCTGAGTTCCATCCTTCAGCAAATTGGATTAGATGCCCAAGAAGTATGTATAATAAGCCCATCAGGTGATTTGTGTATCAGGGGTCCACATGGTCAAAAGCACTGGGAAAAAAGTCTTCATTTTTCTCAGTCGTCCCCTTGTCAATGCACAGGATGCTGTGGGCCTCTTGGTAGCTTCTTCTAGTTGTCTGCATGTCCTCATGCATTAGGAGGGCTGCTCAGACCTACCTGTGCCTGGAAAAGAGACTTCCTCATTCCTATAAAAGAGATGTGGTATATGGCCTGGAAAAACAGACCACTTTCGGCATAGACTTGAAATTAAGGACTAAGATCAATCTCTAGAGAAATAATGTTAAGTATAGCCTAAACCCCACTCAAAGAGAACCTGTGACTCCCTTTATGATACAGCCTTGGCAAAGAAAAGTAAAAATGTGGCCCAGCCACCTCAATGATGTGCAGGAGCAGACTATAGAAAATATGAATGGAAATTACTGGTAGGGAAACTTCTGAATTTTTCAAACAAGGTGAATTTTCCTCTTGGTTGACTAATACAACATTCCAAACTGAGAAGCAATCTGGCGACTGAAAACTGTACTTAATCCATTCTTTAAATAGCATTACAGCCTTTTTTTTTTTTTTTTCTCTCCACACTGCATTTTGTTGTTTTTGTCTCAGAGGCTTTAACACAGGGCCAGGACTTGCACTGGGAGGCCTGCGGATTACAGGAAATAATGACCTGTATATATTTAGTTGTTCAAAGGAAATTAGAGTAGCCTGATTTTTATTATTCCCCAATGCCCCCCGTTCTCTGGTGTAATAACTTGCCCTGTTCTCTAATTTACTTTTACATCATCGGAAATGTATACCATTTAGCCCAGATTCTGCCATGACCAATAGGGACCTGCTGCTAGCTGGGTTCACAAAACCTTCCACAGAATGGGAAACCCTAAAGCAGCCAGCCGAAGACACAGAAGAGCTGATCTTTCCAGAAAGTATGTGACCTGGAGAAATTCACTAGCTTCTTCCTTTAGGTAGCAGGTGAATGTTGTATGTCCCTGCCCCCGAAAGTGACAGCTAACCTTTTCAGGACTAATGTCATTTTAGATTAACCTTCTCTTGTAAAAATGTGTAGGCAATTTCTTTCCACTTAATTCTTTAATTGTTAATCTATCAGTGTATTTCCAGTGGTGCTGCTGCCCAGTTCTGCCTGTCCTTCCTACCCCATCTCTCACCACCAAGCTTGTTAAGCTGTTTAATGTTAATATCCAACATTGAAATTCACCTGCTTGTATTTGTTAATTTAGAGGAAAAGCTCTGTGGTTGGTTTTTTTTTTTTTTTAAGAATTACGATTAGATGTTTAGATTATTATTTGATTGAGATTTTCTAATTCTGTAGCACATATCATCTGACTGTGCCAGAATACTGAGGGGGCAGAGAGGGACACAGCTGAGAATGCAATATATATATTGAAGACGAATATCACAATGTCTTCAGAACATTTGCAACTTAGTAGCTCTTCTTTTCACTACCACGTGTATTTGGCATATGGACTCTTCAAATGAAACTAATATTTGAAAGGTAGGCAAAACTGATTTTTGCTAGATTCAGTGTGTTTTTTGTGGATTGATGAAGGTTTGTGGATTCTCTAAATTCTGTTACAATAGGGTGAGTTGTGTGCTCTTTCACTGCCAGGATTTGGCAGAATAAAAATGAAGAGAAATAGTAATTTTAATAATCACAACTTCTGAAATTCGCTCCAACATGATCACATTTTAAGAGCTCATAAATTTATAAACTTCTCTTCATCCCACCTCAAGCATTTCTTTTCAGTCTGGGCAATGGCCTCATTATTAAATAGGTTTCTCTATTCCAAAACAAACTCACGTTACTAGAATTCATTTAACTTTAATTTCCTTCACTCTCCTATATTGTAAGATTAATTATTGGTTTTGTTCTGTCTCCTCCCTACCCCTTCTGAAACAGCAGCAATTTGCCTCACTTTCCTACTTAAAATCTCTTACAAAGAATATTTTTCCTTTTTGAATACTCTCTCCAATTTGATACCTCTGGATGTTCCCTACATCCTCCTAAATCTTAACTGAATCCTCTCAACTCTCTGAACTTAACACAATTTTCAACAGTCGCTACTTTATAGTAATTCTAAGGACTGGACTATAGTCTTATTACTGGAGCTTAGACAGTCTCTCTTACCAAGTTGACTGCCTTGCTCTAAATCCTGATCCTAAGTGACATGGTAACTTGGTTGGGTCTGTCTTCAGAGGTTGCAGAAGTGCTTTTGGAATACTGTGGCTCACTAACCCTCCAAGGACCTTTGAGCCTCAGAAAAATTTGGGATATGAATCGTTTGTACCTCAGTGTGTATTTAAATCAACTAGGGTTTTTCCTTTCTAGAGACTTTACCAGGTGGCTGGCCATGGGGATGGGGGTGAAGAAATGGGGCTAGGAGTGAGGGAGGTGGATAGGGGATACTATCATGGAATGGAAAAGAGAAATACCAATTGTTTTCTCTGCAGTGACAAAAAGATTTGACTGTCAGTGTTCAATTAGAAAATATTCATTCTGGGCATGCCTGGGTGGCTCAGTCATTAAGCGTCTGCCTTTGGCTCAGGTCATGATCCCAGGGTCCTGGGATCGAGCCCTATGTCGGGCTCCCTGCTCAGTGGGAAGCCTGCTTCTCCCTCTCCCACTCCCCGTGCTTGTGTTCCCTCTCTTGCTGTCTCTCTCCCTCTGTCAAATAAATAAACAAAATCTTAAAGAAGAAAGAAAATATTCATTCCAATTGATTATATTCATTCCAAAATGATTTCATATGGAATCATGAAAACCAATATTATAAAAGGATAGACAGATAGATAATATATTGAATTATTTCTCTTAAGATAGAAATTTGGATTTTCCTTTGTGTTTTTCTCCCCTCCTTTTTCTTGAAGGTTTTTTTTTTTAATTGAATTTCAATTATTCCATTTATCTGTATGTTTGTCCTTATGCCAGCACCAAACTGTCTTGATTACTATAGCTTTATACTAAGTTTTTAAAAGAGGGATTGCGAGTCCTTTAACTTTGTTCTTCTTTTCCAAGATTATTTTGACTATTCTGGGTCCTTTAAATGAATTTTAGGACAGCATATCAAGTTCTGCAGAATAGACAACTCAGCTACCGATAAGGATTGTGTTGAATCTATGGAATTTACTTCTGAGGTTTTTATTCTTTTTCATGGAACTGCTTTGTTAATTTTGTTTTCAGATTGTACATTGCTAGTGAATAGAAATATAATTGAATTTTGATTTTGATTTTATACTCTGCACCCTTGTTGAACTCTTATTGACTCTAAATTTTTTAGTGGATGCTTTAGGATTTTCTATATATAAGACCATGACTGCTACAAATACAGAAAGCTTTCATTTTTCTTCTCCATTCATGATGTCTTTTATTTCTTTTTCTTGCCTAATTGCTCTGGCTATAACCTCCAGTGAAGTGGTTAATGTACATGGCAAGAATAACATCATTGTTTTGATCTTAGGGAGAAAACATTCAGTCTTTCATCATTAAGTATAATGGTAGCTAATGAGTTTTGTCATAGATGTTGAGGACGATCTCTTCAATTCCCAGTTAACTTAGTGCTTTTATCAAGACAAAATTTTAGATTTTTTCAAATGCTTTTTCTGCATCTTCTGAGATGATCATGTAGTTTTATCCTTTATTGGCTTTGTGTATTCTATTAACTGATTTTTGAGAAGTTAAACCATCCTTGCATTCCTGGGATAAATTTCACTTGTTTAGTATATAATCCTTTCTATATGTTGCTGGATATGGCTTGCAGGATTTTATCAAGGAGTTTTGTTTCTATGAGGAAAACTGTTTTCGTTCTGCAGTTTATTTGTGATGTCTTTGTTTTCCTATCAGGATAATACTGGCCTTTTAGAATGAGTTGGGGAGTATTTTCTCCTATTCTAATTTATTGATGAATTCATAAAAAATTGGCACTAATTCTTATAAATGGTAGAATTCACTAGTAAAGCCATCTGTGTTTGGGTTTTTCCTTGTAGGAGGGCTTTCAATTCCTGAGTCAATCTCTTGTTATATGTTGCCCTGAGTATTTTTGCAATTTTAAAAGTGGAGGCATTTTCACTTATTTGTAAGAGCTAAAACTCACTGAAACTTTATCTTTGGTTTCATGATAAGGGAGGAGAATAAAGAGAATTCCTCCAAATAAGCATGTAAAGACTTCCCTTAACTGGGGAAAGAGTAGGTGTATCAGGCATAATTTGTGGCATAGTCCTAGGGAGGAGCCAATAATTCATAGCAGGGATGTGACCAACTAAAGATACTGGACATGAAGTTTGGACTCCCACAATCTTGAACTTTCTCCTGCCTCTAGAGATCCTGGAAGCCGTAGAGTCACTAGACCTACAGGTACCTGTATAAGCTGATACAAATGGATCCTCAGTAATACATAATATAGATTTATGACTAATGTTTGGAGTAACTCCCCAACATTTTAACTTTACCTAGAATCCATGGTAGAACAGTGGCTTTCTTAGATGTGAATCGATTTAAAGAAGTTACGGATAAACTTCTTTGTTGACTAAAATTTGTAGGAAGTCATTGACATTCTACATCTTTATAATTCTCCACAGTAGACCAGCCATGCCTGAAGAGTCCTTCAGCAAAGCTGAATTACCTAGAAATTCTTCTAAGATGTTAAGCCCTTTCCGTATAACATAGAGATAATGCTTCCCGATTCTGGAGCCAGAGCGCCAGGAATTAATGCCTGGATCAGCTACTTAGTAGTATTGGGCACTTAGTCAATTACTTAGGCAATTACTTATTCTCTTTGGATCTCAGTTTCCTATGTACCTACCATAAAGAATTATATGACAATTGTCATTTGGTCCTTATCTACTAATATAATATAAATAACCTGCTGAAGAACTAAATCCTGTGCCTGAATATGCCAGGCTTGGTACTTGTCTTTTAAATCCAGTATGTCAAATCAGTATCAGAGCCCTGCAGGGTAAGTATTGCCATATCCATTTTATAAATGAGGAAATGGGTGAGGAAAGATTTGGTGATCTCTCACTCCAGTTTGCTCAGCTAATACCTGACAGGTCTAGCACACAGACTTGGTCTGAGCCTTTAGTCCATGCTGCTGCTTATCCTTCAGGCTGCTGCCAAAGTAATTTTGTTATAGTGCGGCTTTCATTATAACACACTCAGCTCAATGGGTCCTTATTGCCCATAAAATAAAGCCTAAACTCTTAGCTTTAAAATTCAAAGCCTACTATAATCTGGCCCAAATCTCCATTTCCAGCCTCTCTACTCATTGATCCTTCTCACACCCACTACACTCCAATCAAAACATATAACTTTTTATTTGCAAGTATGTCATGTACTTCCTTGCAAGGATGCCTTTGCACATGTCTTCTGTCCCTTCTACTAGAATCTTCTTCTATCCAGTGCTACCTCCACCATAAGTGCCTTAAATCTCAGATAGATGTAAAATCCCCTCCTCTGCTCTCCCATAGGAGTTCTCATCTTTATCCTTAATGTAAAATAAATGCCAATGCTTCTGGGTTGGTGAATATTTGGAAGTGCTGGGAGGATCCACATGCCCTTCTGTATTACCTACCTAATAAGCTGCTCTGATAAGGGATCCATCAAAGTAAAGAGGTATCTTGCAACTTTTTTTCCCCCCTATTGGGGAAAAAAAAAATTTCAGTAAGTCCAAGTGAAGACACCTAGTCTATGGATACCACCAGTGCAGCCACAGGGGGCTCTAGGTCCATCTTGCCCCTTTCATGGGCTTACATTAAGATGACGGGAGGCAAAGGCTTTAAATGGATCATGGAAATTGTTATATTAACATCAATTGCATGGCCAAGTGATTAGAAAAACACTACAGAGTCTTTTTCAAGGGTTTGAGAGATTATGTGGCCCATGCATTTATTAGGGACAAAAGTACTTTAAAAAGTCTGAAATACTGAGACCGTGGATGTGGCCAAAAGGCTCCAGGATTATGCTTCTGTAATCTGACAGTAGAATTCCTTTCTCCTAACTCAATCTCCCAGCTAGTGGCTGAGTCGTGGCTGACTCTGGATAAGATTTCACTTCTTAGGTGCATTGCCTACATTACACACTTGATTGTAGCAACATTCACTGAAGGGAGAGAGAGAGGGCTAGGAGAGAAATGATGGTTAAAGCTACCACCCCAAATTTCCAGGTCATCTTCTATCTCCAAACTTGACATTATTTTGATGTTTGATAGAGTGATTTCCACACTTGCCCAAAGCCTAGAAGTGTCCAGGTACCTGACATATATTAGGCATTCAGCACATATGTTTAATGAAAGACAGAAGGAAGGAAGGAAGGAAGGAAGGAAGGAAGGAAGGAAGGAAGGAAGGAGAAGGGAAATGTCTTTCTGGTTTGGGTGACACTGGTGTATGCATTTGTTTAAACTCATTAAATGGTACACCTAAGACTTGAACATTTCACTGTACATAAATTGTATCATAAAAATATGTGAACAGATATACTGGACATACTAGATATAAATTCTAGCAATTATATGCATGTTGAAGTCTTTAAGAGTGAAGTGTATGGATGACTAGGATGTAATTTGAAACACATCAAAAAGGGAAGTAGATAGATGGATAAACAGTTATGTGATAATGCAAATAGTATCATTGTAGAATCCACATGGTGTGTCTATAGGTGTTCACTGTATAGTCCTTGCAACTTATTATGTCTAAAAAATTTTATAGTAAAATGTTGAGAAAAAAAAAGAATAACTAAATACCAAAGAGATGTGAAATTGAAGTATATAAAGGGAAGAGAGTTTGACAGAAAAGCTTACAGATGGCTGAGCTAGTAAGCCTCTCTGGGTTCAGCTGAAGCAGACAAGTAAAGGAAAACCCAAGAGCAATGAGGAGGAAGATGGTAATGGAGAGTAGAAATGCATTGCAGTGAAGGAGAAACCATTTCTCTTTTCATTTTCCCATTTGTCAGAACATAGGAGTTATTAGGTGAAGTGAAGGAGTTTGTCAGATAAAAATTTTGGCAACTTAAGTATTTTGGCTTCCATATGAAATTACTGGCTTGGTGTTTTGATACTTTATTTCTGGATGTTTGTTGTTGTTGTTGTTGTTTGGGGTTTTTGTTTGTTTGTTTGTTTGTTTGTTTGTTTTTTCAGATTTTTTTTTGTGAGTGCCTATCCAGGCTTGAATACTTCCCTGGGAATTAGGAGGGAGGGAAGTGACCTGCAATAGTCATATTCCACGTAATTAATTATTTGGACAGATTCATGTCATAATATATTGGTAGGGATTTATGTAGTCCTCTATGAACACATTTTACTTTCCATGTTAGCCTAAAAATTTCTAGAGCATGAAGAACCTGTCTTATTCAGAGTGTTTAGCTTAGTACTTTTCATATATTAATGCAGGGTTCAGAATTCACTGACAGTATATTTTCAACATAGAGGATTCAGAGCCAAGTATTACATTTACCTACAAGTGGTAAGTTAGGCAGGTAGAGGGACATTGGGTATATCTTCAAAAAAGAGGAGGCACAGCATGTCTTGAGCTAGAGTTGGTCATGGCTTCATAATCTTATGGGCCATGATGTGGACAGCTTAAGGCAGGTTTCTCAAATTGGGCTCTATTTACATTTGGGGACAATTCATTCTTTGTCATGTAGATTCGTTTTGTACTTTGTAGGACATTTAGTTGCATCCACTCATTAGATGCCAATAGCATTCCTCTAGTTATGACTAGAGGAAAATATCTCCAGACATTTCCAATAGATCCCATTCTGGGTGGGCCAAAAATCACACCCAGTTGAGAACCACTGGCTTAATACAATGAGCCAATCAAAGCATCGTGGGAGATTTGAATTCCTAAATTCATATAAACCACCCAGATGAAATGTCACTTTGAAAGAGCTTCCCAAGAAGGAAAATCCAGGTACCAAAACAAAACAAAACCCAACCAGTTGGAGGTAATGTTTTGAAGAGAATGGATAGGAAGTGAAGCCTAGGGCAGTTACTTTTTTTTCCCTCAAGCTTTTATTTATTTATTTGAGAGAGAGAGAACACATAAGCAGGGGGAGAAGGAGAGGGAGAAGCAGGTTTCCTGGTGAGCAGGGAGGCCAATGCAGGACCCCATCTCAGAACCGTGGGATCATGACCTCAGCTGAGGCAGACGCTTTATGAACTAAGCCACCTGGGTGCTCACTAGAGCGATTCTTTCACCCAACTAGTTTATAACTTCTGAAGCCACAAGTCTGTTTCTGTAGGACTTAGGAGCTCATTAACAATAGAAGGCCTGGCTGAGGTTAACAGGTTTGCCCATAAAATACAGCTATACATATTCATTATACAGGCTTGGTCTCAGGGTCCAAGATGCAGTGGAACTTCCTAAGAGATAGTCGTAATGTAGCATCAGGGAAGCCGGGATGGATGGGTTGGGATCTAATGTAGTGGTACTCAGATTTTGATATCAGAACACCATTCTTCTCTAAATTAGAGAAGTACAGGTTCACACAAAAGCAAAATCTGGTCCTCATTGCTGTGTAAAGATAGAGGCCTGAATGGTGATTAAGGAAAAGCCGAGGTCTAGGAACTATGGCACCTAGAGCAGAATTTGACCTGAGACTGTGTATGACTAAAGGCACTTCAGGGTTTAAGGGGCAGGTTTGATTCTGGGCTCAACCTTGGAGCCTAGAGGTAAGCAAGAGATGATGCCATGTCATGGGTGAGATAAGCTGCAGTGGTGACTCAGACTAGGCAGGATCACCCCTAATGCTCTAGTAGTGCACCCCTACACAGTCCTGCTAACCCAATAGAGTGAGTCAGGAGACGCTAACACTCCCTGTCTGCCTCAAGAGTCATGCATCGGAAGGTTTTGCAATAACCTGGTTAAAAGGCTCAAGATACAATATTGTGTGGAAATAAAAGGACACAAAACTACATATATAGTGTAATCTTACTTTTATAATAAAGGGGGAAAAGATGCAATCATAGCTAATTATATATAAATAATAACACTTAGGAAACCACATGGAAAGAAAGCATGAAGATATGCTTTAAGATGTGGGATATAGGGATAATGTGTTACTTTTATTTCTTCATACTTTTTATCTTCTATGTTTTAAGTAATGAGTATGAAATACTTTTATACTCATTTTTTAAGTATTCTAAAAAATGAACTTCCTGTCTCAAACCAGGATTGGTCCAGGAATTAGGAACAGCTGACTTCCTAAGTAGGACAAATACTAGGTCTTGTGAAAAATCCTGGGAAGACACAGCTTGAAGAAAGAGTGGGAACTGTGGAAAATACAGTTTGCTCAATAGAAATGAACACACTCCTACATAAACTTAACAAGAATGTAGCATGTGTCATCAGAGCACTTTCTTCTTAACAGACAACGATTTTACAGTTCTGTGATAGGAAGCAACATGTTTTCTTTCCTTCCCCCTGCCCCCACCTCACTAGCAACTGCTTTGTAGAAAAAAAATAAAAATAAAATAACAACTCCTTAACTCTTTGGCCACATGTAACTGTATATTAGACTATGGAGTATGATACGGGTTTGTTTGGAATGATGAATGGTTTGACAATATAGCACAATCAGACAAGACCAGCCATCAATCACTTTAAATCAATGATAGACCTTGGGTGTGTTTTGTGCCATTTTCATTCATTCTAGTGCCCAGAGAGTTGCACGGAGCAACCTCGTGACCTCACATGAGCAAAGAAAATGGCTTTTAAAGTTGTTTCCAGGCTCTATTCATCACTCATTCCTGGGTGAAATGCCAGGAAATAACTTCCATGGTTTTTCTTTTCTTTTTTTTCCAACTCATCCTCCTCACCTCAAAGTTTGAATAAAGGTTATGCACATAGACAAAAAAGGGAAAGAATCCATCTGAGTGGGCTAGGTTTTTTTGTCATGTGAATGAAATTTGGTTCTTTTTTTTTTTTTTTTTCATTTTTTAACTTTTCTCTTACTCATCAAACAATGTGCTCAGAATTCCCTCCTGTGTTTTAGAAAGGAAGTTGTGATTTAGTCACGATTTCCTCTTGGGTCATTCCAGAACATTTGGATCTGGGCACTCTGGCCATCAGCATACATGGGACTTTGCTGTTATGTACGCCAGATGAGATCATGAGGAGCTTTCTCTGCTGGGCACAGGCACCTTTCACGGTGAACCTCATGGCCATGGTTACTAATGTTTTTCACCCCCACCTTCAGAAACCCTAAACCACCTCAAGAGTGATATTGACATCTCTTAGGTTTAACACTATCTACCAGTGCATGGGTTGAGGACATATAAAGTCTACCCTCTAGTATCAGAATGACTTTCAACACTCTAAAAGCACTCCTCTTTTCCCAATTCCCTTGTAACACAGCCTCATCAACTCAAAGCACTAGCTCAGTTCTGGCACTCTCAATAATCCCCTTCAGTGGTCCTAAAACATGGAAATCTTATACTTTTCATCCTTCCCCTTCCCTGTCCTGGAGGTGAACAGGGAAATAATGGCAACGTAGCCCTTCAGAAACACAGAGGTTAACTCTACCAACTTAGGGTGAGGCTAAGGAAAGAATAGAAAAAGCAAGCTTTTGGCTCATCTTACTACACACATGTTAAATTCAGAGGTTCACAGCAATGAGTAACATTTTATTCCTTCCCATAACAAATGAACCCACCAAAAGTTTCTTCAGATTTTTCATCTACCAAAAAATACTTTAATATCTATTTTAAGATACTGCCTTATAAATGCCTACTGCACACAAAAGTTTACCATGATATTGATTGGATTCCTTTTAATGATGGAAGCAAATCTGTACATTTTTTCAGAGTGTTAAATTCTATTAGTATATATACATTACTCAATAAAAAGGCAGTGGAATTGAACACTAAGGAAGTAAGAAACTAATAACACCTGGGATCTAAACACCTCAGGTGACAAGGCAACCTGGAATAAGGGAAACTCAGTGGTCTAAAAATCAAATCACTGATTTGGCCCCAGATCATGTACTAAATAAAGAAAGCAAGATGCCTATTGTCAAGGTACTGAGCTTATCTTTGTGCTTCAGATTCCCAGCAATTTGGTGGAATGATTTGTGCTTTGGGGAATCTGTGTGGATTAAAAGCTATTTCTCTTACAACTGTGTCAAATTCCCCTTTCCTTACTGACCTATGACAAGATCTTGTTTTCAACGGTAGCTGTAGAAAAATAACACTGTCTTCATTATTTTTGTTGTTGTTTTTATAGGGACCAAGACAAATATGAATGTTCTGTGTTAAATTATATACACATATATATATATTCATACATACATGTCTATTTCTCTGTGTATATATATATGTATAAGTATGCATGTATGTGAGAGTATATATACATACACACAGAGACACACACACATGTTCTTACACATATAGTTTCCCATTATGAAAATTATAGATCCAAATATGGTATTATCTTACTTAAAAGGGTCAAAATGTGCCAGTGATACTGATTAAGAAAGAACTAATATCAATCTCCTTTTTACTGCAGTATGGACTGCACTAGGAAGATCTGCCCTTTTTGTCACTAAGCAAGGAAAGCCTTGCATATAACAGAGGAAACACAAACCCTATACTCCTCAATCTCAGTCCTTGGAATGGAAGCAAATGTCTAACTCCCCATGTGCACAAGCTTCTTTAGTGGGAATCTAGCGGTAGACAAGAACATTGTTCTAGAGGAGAGAAAAATCAAGCAAAGGTTTCACTCCTCCAGGGAAGACCAGCCAAGAATACCAAAGTAGAGCTATATTTTTATTTTTCCTGTGACAGCACAGAACTGTTGTTTGGCTACCAAATTACAGGTTGGGTCTGGTTCTCACATACTTCTGCTTTTCATGCGCCGAACAGGAAGAGTAATAACAGACTGCTTCTTTTACTTGTGGGATTTAGGTATTCTTCATCATAGAATGGGTAATTTTTCTAAGAAAACCTGCCAGTTTAAAGACTGGAGGTGTATGCCATTTGTGTGGGGGTGGAAAACCCATAAAAATGAGAGGTTTTTGGCTAAAAAGAGTGGCTCTAGTTACTTGTTCCCATGTTTAAATAACACGTTTATGAGTCATACTCTTATTATCTAATCCTAACAGCATCATCCGGAGATCACTATCATTTAAATGACTACTTCAGAGAAGGGTCTCTGGGAAATTTGACCAAGGATAATATAATACACACCCATTCAGTTACGGAGCAGCACTCTGCATATATTTCCCATTCATCTCTTTTAAATGTTCTATTGATAATCTATAAAAGACAATTAAACAAAGTATAAGAAATATTGTCCAAATGCATGATATCTGATATCCTAGACAGTAGACCAGTTAAGTATAATAGAACATATATTGAAGGAAACTACTGCACACAGATATTACCAATTAGTATTTGAATCAATCAGCGTTCATACAAATGTTGTTTCCTTCATTGTTTAGTTAATGGCTCTGCTCAGGAATCAGTGAGAAATAAAGTGACTTCTTGGGATAAGATTTTTGGATTCAGGGAATCAACTGACAATTGAGAGTATTATAGGGACATTTTAGGGAGAGACGCCTTATCGCTCTGACCTAACTCAACCACACAGCCAACATGGGAAAGAACCTTGGAATTTTGACTCATCAGAGAGTTTCTAAAGAACTCTTTTGGCAGACAGGACTTATCTTGAGGACATCTGGCTTTCTTCAGATGAAATTAATTTATTCTTTTTTTTTTCTTTAAAAGAATAAGAGAAAGAAAGAAAGAAAGAAAGAAAGAAAGAAAGAAAGAAAGAAAGAAAGAAAGAAAGAAGGGAAGGAAGGAAGGAAGACAGGTATTTCCTTGCCCTCAAATCATTTCTCTTGTCTGGAGATTAAAAAATAAAATATTGTCATTTATATTAACCTTTATATTTGTGGAAGAAAATGCTGCTATTCTATTTTGTTAAAAGAGGAGATGGAAGAACACAGGGTCCAACTGATTCCTGCGTTATAACAGAAGTAGAGAAATTCAGCAGAGCTGAGTATTCTCGGGATCCACGGCTACATCAAGGGAAGAAGTAGCCAGCACTAAAGAGATTTCTAACTTTGCTATCATAAGAGAATGACTAACCTACAACCTCCATTTACAACTTTTCTCTATACGGGTATGTTTTCTCCCCTGACTTTAACTATCAAAGTCTCTTGGGAACCTATCAAAATTCCATTACCAAAATATTCTTATTCTATTAATTAAAGAGGAAGTCCAAGTTTACCCTGACCAAGAGAAAAACAATCCAAATTGTCTGCCTTACTGGGTACATGAACTATTCCACCTTCAGTATTGTATGATTTCTAAAAATCAGGATTGGATTTCTTTATACAAGAGAAGAGCAATTGATAATGAAATATAGATGATGGATTAACAAAATATTTATTAATAAAATTATAATAATAATAGAAGTAAAGATTTCATAGTAAAATCTGGTTGTAATAATTTGGGTGCACATAACTGAAATCTGGGGAAAAAAAATCAAGCCTCAAGTTGAGATGGAATTATTGCCAGTATCTTCAATAATTATTGAACATTTAATCTTTAAGAAGAATGTTCTAACTATGCATATTTTACCAATAGTAAAGTAAATTTCCACTCTGCGCTTAAGCAGCAAAACAGGGAAATTAAAAAAACAAAACAAAACACTTTTGATCTAAGCCATGTTTAGTGCTTTGTTTGGCTATAGTTCCAGATTATTCTCATAAATAATTTAAATCCCAAGATTTCCTTCCTTTCTTTTTTTAACTATTTGTGGACTTAACAATTCCATTTTAGTTCATCTCTTTTTTAGATGTCTTAAGCACATGATCTTGCTTAAAGCGAAAACTCCTCTTCCTTGGCTTATGGAGAGCATTGAGCGAGGTTACATTTTTCTCACAACCTTTCAAATACTTCTACCTATTCTTACATTTTCTGTGTCTCTCTTTTCACAAACAACCAGAAGTGATTGCTTCGAGCTCTCTAGAAAACAAGTAGATCGTGTTCAACACCAGGTGGGGTCTAGTGACTCCTTCTAAGAAGATGCCATTTCCTGATGCTCTGTGCTTTGCAATGAGGTGCTTAGATGACCTTTTTGACCCAGAGTTCCTCTGCTTAATCAGCAAGAGACGATTTGGGAAGCAAAGTCTTCCCTTCAGCAGGTGACGTCACAGCTGAGGCAGAAGCAGCCCATAGCAGCAAGGACTGCAGGTGTGTTCTCTCCATCAATATGTCTTTACTTTCTCAGGACAACCTCCAGAGCATATTCCAGCTCACCACACATCTGGTTTCTATTAATCGGTTGCTGAAAAGAACATGTGAAGATACTGCATGTATAATTACATATTTAGCAAAATGTCCCAGAGTTTGATAGAAGCTTTCCCCGTGTCCGTTTCTGTGATGGGGGAATACGTGAGGGAGGGAGTCGCAGGGAGAGCTCTGGGTGACTTCTCAATGGTTGACCATCATTTTCTCCATAAGGGGGTGAACTAAAGTTCTCAACTGTGCTAACTGGAGAAACATTAAAGATAGCTGACATTCTTTGCACACGGACAATTACACTAGCCTCGTCAATGATCCTTCAGCCCCTAGCTTTGCCCTCCTCCATCAGTGCCTTCAGCAGAATGTTCTCATGAGATCCTAAGTGTGATCCTGACCATTCTGGCTAGCATCCCCTCCTTCCCTTCTCTTGTGAGCAAAATCCAAAATCTTTCAGGGGTCCGGGAGGCCCTATAAGATCCATTCCACCTTAACACCCTAACAAAGTTTCTTGGGTTCTTTCTCCTGCTGACCTCTCCTGTAGGCCCTACTCCTCCATGAGGACACCAGGCACATTCATGTCCCTCGGCCCTTCCATTAGCTCTTGTCTTTACTTACTGTGCTTCCCTGTCCCACCTCCCCCTGATAAACACACACCCTAGGGCTCACCTCTTCACTTCCTTGAAATCTTTGTTCAAATATCATCTTCTTAGGAAAGTCATCTCTGGCCTCCCTATTTGAAAGTGCAACTCTCCTACACTTACCTGCAACTTACCCTTCCTGTTTCACTTTCTCTCCATAGCACTTACTAATATTCCACTTAATTTCCTTATTCATCTTATTTATCATCTGTCTTTCTCCCATGAGAATAAAAGCCCATGGACAGGGCTTTTTGTCTGCCTCATTCACTGTTATGAACAGTGACTAGAATACAGTAGATGCTCAAAACATGTACGCCCTGCAAGTAGTCCATAAAACCTGTTGGAGGATCTAAAGTGTTTTAATTTAGCCAATAGCTTCTTCGCATGTGAAGAAGGTTAATCACCTGTTTCATCTGTGAATCAGTTAGCCCCGCAGAAGGGAAATCTGCATTCTACAACAAAGACAACACCTTAGTATTTCCCCTCCACCTAAACATTGTACATGGTAAGTCACAACGATAAGAACATATTGATGATACCGTGCAATTCAGAATGAGATCTGAACAAGGAAAAATCCTTATAGCACATACCTATTAATAGGGGATATCAGTAAAAACTCTTTTTTTAAAAGGGTTTTCTTTATTTGAAAGACAGAGAGAGGGAGCACAAACAGGAAAGGGGCAGAGGGAGAAGGAAGAACAGACTGCTGAGTGTGGAACCCTACCCAGTGCTCAATCCCAGAACCCTGGGACCGTGACCTGAACTGAAGGCAGATGCGCAACCAACTGAACCACTCAGGTATCCCCTAAGCACTTTTATATATGGCATATTTATTTAGATAGTATAGTGCATTAGTCCAGAAAGATATGATAGTTATAAGGAAATGAAGATATAAAATACATTTCAAAGCCAAGTAGAACCAGAAATGTTTGTTTATGTTTTATGAAATATGTTAGCAGCGATTCACTTGCCAAAAACAAGACATTTTATTTTACTAATATTATTAGTAAATATGTGTTTTTCTGGTTTTAAAAATACATAGCTTATTTTTAAAAAATGCAAAGGGAATCTAGTTCTGTACAATTAGAAAGGTTTGTGAATATTCTTTTAAAAGTATGTAACCGTATTACTTATTACTCTTGTCATTGGCAATCAAGAAGTCTTGATTTTTTAAAAGCAATTAGCCTTTAAGAAAAACAAAAGCTAATTAAAGCTGAAAACCTAGTCATCTAGGCAAACAATAGCACACAATCAGTCCATACTACCTAATATAAACCAATAATGCAGTAAACTATGGTTTAAAATGATTCTTTTCAATATTTTTATAAAAAGTTCTCACAGCTGCAGACCTCACATGCTTTTCCTGCCATGCTATGTTGATTTGTTCTAAAAGTTGGTTAAATTTTTATACATGTAAGGCTACATCTAGACAAACCTTTTTTTTAGAAATTCATTTGTGCTGAAGTCAATCAATCTTCAGTTATCCATGCTTTGAAAACTTGGAAATTCAAAACCTCAAAAATAAAACAAGGGCATTTTTAGAAAGAATGTAAGATCAGGCGATGGCAGACCTCATGTCCTATGAAGCATGAATCTGGCAACTCCACAGATGTAAAATCTATAGTGAACCAGCATAATGGACAGAGAAGGGAAGGGAAGGGAAAGGAAGAAAAGAGAAGGAAAGGGAACAGATAGTCTATTGAGCTCCTGCATGGAAAATGAAGAAATTTCTTCCTTCTAGAAGAAATTCTGTAAAACACTCAAATACAGAAGATGAAAAAGAAAGGACAGTTTTATAACTGAGCATACATTTTCCCCCAATTCCCTCCTATTTATTCATTCTTATGGTCTCACATTTTTTTTTCTTCCTTATCTTTTCTGTTCTTTGAGGCTGTGTTTATGCAACAAACTACATGCTTTATGTTTCTGCTCTCTTTTCCCTTCCTTCATTGTTCACGTCTCTCATTTTGCATAAAAAGAAATTGCAGATGCCATTGGACTAGCAGAGGCAGGATGCAGTCTCAAAATCAGCTTCATTTCATTCAGATAAAACTGCTGGGACAGTCAAGAGGGAGGGATGGAGGACAGCGTACTCCCCGTCTTCTTGGAGCCACACCCAGGAGCGCATGCCCCACTGTCTGTAAGTGGCAAAGCCGGCTACTGGGGAGTTAAGGCCTGGAACAGGACTACTGATATGTCAGGAAGTTCTGGATGACTGTATTTTGCTGATGATGAAGTAGCAACTGCTGGAAATAATAATAGGCCTTAAAATAGCAAAAATTCCTGAATGACTATATCAGGGAGTGACCAATTTCTATCATGTGTTGATGTCAATTTAGTGCATGGATGTTCCCTAGAGAAAAAAGAAATGAGATTCCAGACCTGCATTTTTCTTTTTTTTTTTTTTTGCAAGTGATTTAAACTACATACAAAACCCCTTCCAGGCTCAGCTATAGAACATACTGCAAATGTCAAGAGGCCAAGTGACAGGAAATGCATTTGGTAGAATCAGGCTGCTCTCATGTTTAATGTGGGAATACGAATATCCTCAACAGCACAGCATTCCTGGATGGATTTGAAACCACAAAATGCCACAGCTACAGAGCTAAGAACAGCTTCGATAGACTGAAGCCCAAGAAAAAGTTACAGAAATTCCCTGAAAGGACAGTGCATGCTATATTAATAATATTTAAGAACAGAAGTACTTGATTAGGGATCAGGATCATGCCACTAGCCACTAGGTCACAATTCCTATCTCCATCTTCATCTAGTGAATTTAATTCCATTAAAATCTCATCAGTTCACCTAGCGACCAACACAAGGTCACTAGAGAAGAGATATATACACAGTAGATATGGCTAAGCAAATACATGTTCTTCATTCCTCTGATGGAGTAGGAAAAAACCCAAACACCTAGCATGGACTAAAAGACTCCTCCTCTTCCCTAAACCAGACGCAGACTTATGGAGCCTACAGCCCAATGGATGGACAGCTCCTCTCTACGCATCCCTTGCTTTAAAAAGCAAGATTGCTGTTTTTCTGGGGAAAACAAAAAAAGATCTGCACTCCTGGGAATATTTGCCTATCTGTGGCCATTTTTCCAGAGTTGAAGCTTGGTTATTCTATCCATGAAAGAAAACTTCCGGTCTTTGCCCCTCATTGTCTGTAGCTCTTATGGCAAATCGTCTTTGTTCATGTTCACTACCTACCTGGCTTTGCCCTCTATATCTGAAAACATCAGTGGCAAGGAATGAGTACAAAGGACTTCAAAAGGGAGGGAGGAAAGTAAGAGCTTCTTATTCAATAAGGAGAATGTCATCATTCCCTCCAGATTTTCTTAAGACATGTCTCAATCTAAAACCTGCAGTGAAGAAGTGATGATAAAAGTCTCCAAAAGGACCAGTCCCGGGGTAAGAAAATAGGAGGGAGAGAGAGAGAGATGAGATAGAGAGAGAGAGTAGGACGTTAGCATGTTAGTGTCCTAAATGACTTTGTCAACATTAACACTTCCCCTTGGGAATCACATGCAGAAAAGGAGTAAAAGATTAGAAAGGTGTTTGAAGCTTCACACAGAAGCCTCAATCTATAATCCTATATTCACCAGACTATTTCTCAGAAGCTAATGAAGATTCTGGTAACTCACCAACAAGGGTTCCTTCCAAGATCATTATGCCTATTTTTATAATTGTCATTTTGTATTCTTTTTCTCAAGAAGAGTTTCCCAAATTCTTGCATTTTCAGGCCTCAAACACCTATATCCACTTCTGCTCAAATCCCCAAATGTAAATGCCTTGGCCAAATATATCAGTCAAGGGAATATAATGAAAAATGCATAAGGTACCGTGCGTGTGTGTGTGTGTGTGTGTGTGTGTGTGTGAGAGAGAGAGAGAGAGAGAGAGAGAGAGAGACTAGGCCAAGCCATTCAATAAAAGACAATCCAATGATTACTAAAACCGTATTTCATAAAAGGGGAAGTTTCAGAGATTGCTTATTTCATGGAACACCTTCTGAGTCTTTATTCTGAAGGATAAGTTATTTTCAAAGATTTAAAAAGAAATTAAAATTCCATTAAAACTTGATTTTAAAAAAATCTGATTTTATGAATAAAATCAGAACTGATAAATATTATTTCTGTAATTTAATATTCCATGTCACTATGACTTGAGAGGCATAATCTGACTCAAGTTTCCCCAGATCTGTAGTATATGGAAATGTTTAGAGATTTGCTATAACTGGGCTTCAGAGGATTGTCCACAAAAATAATTACAAAAAAAAAAAAAAAAAAAGAAATCCTAGAAGTATCAGCTAAAGTTACAGGTGTAATAAGTGTTCAGTCTGTTGTAAAATCTGTAATATAATCACTTTTTCTTTTCATTTTAATAGTAACATCTCTAAAGTATAGTATCATCAAAAATGTAGGTGATAATATGTTGAAAAATTTTATATAATAATGTCTGAAAAGGGGCACCTGGGTGGCTCAGTGGGTTAAGCCTCTGACTTCAGCTCAGGTCATGATCTCAGGGTCCTGGGATGGAGCCCCACATTGGCTCTCTGCTCAGCAGGGAGCCTGCTTCCTCCTATCTCTCTCTGCCTGCCTCTCTGCCTTGTGATCTCAATCTCAGTCAAATAAATAAGGTCTTTAAAAAAAATAATAATGTCTGAAAATACTACCTTTCCATTCATTAAAATCAGAGCCTCATATTTGACATATAACAAATGCGTAAGCTACTGGTGTTCAAATTATATATAATTGCTCGCAGAGAAGTGTGTCCTACAGTTTTGACTATCTCTAGCTTATCAGAGGTGTGGTACTTTTAATTCAGAAATCAATTGTTTTAGGTTGAAATGGAGGCATTCACTTTATTTCAACATGGAAATTTAAAACCAGGCATGGAGCAACAGGCTGCATAAAGGGGATTCCATCTGTCATTAGGAAGTTAAAATATGATTAAATAATAAGATACTGAAACTTGACAATATGCTTCCCTTACAGCCATGCTATGGGTTTGTCGGGCTGCTGCCATGGATTAAAAGCAAGGTCAATCTGAATCTATCAATAATAAAGACCCTGGATCTAGGTCCAAAAGAAACAATCTTGAGTCAAATGCCCCACCATTATGGGCAATGTTCTAATAAGATTCTCTCTGAAAAGTCTATTAGCCCTTTACTGCTCTCTTCTCTTCTTTTTCTTTTTATTTGAAATTCATATTTTGGCAAGTTAGTCAATAACAACATTGAGGACACATTTATAAAGTGATGGGTGAAATAAATATGAAACTAGAAATGTGTTTTACTAAAATTGATTTGATTGTTTCTTGCCAAATAAATGAGACAATATATTTTTGATAGCAAAATTAGAGCTCCTTAGATCTACTTGGCTTTCTACTAAATTTAGGTTTATGGCTCTCTACCAAAAACAAAATTGTATTTTGCAGCAATTAAGCAAACAAAAGTTTTAACACACGCAAAATAATTCATTTCTACATAGTATCTCTGGTTTTGCTCAGTCTCTACTTGCATAGACACACACACAGGCACAGACACACACATCACGCTAATCTCTTCTCATGACTACTATTTCCTCAAATATTTTTAATTAGATATATGTGTATACAACATTGCATCAAGAATAAATGAAACAAGATGGGATTGGGAGGGAGACAAACCATAAGTGACTTTTAATCTCACAAAACAAATTGAGGGTTGCTGGGGGGAGGGGGTTTGGGAGAAGGGGGTGGGATTATGGACATTGGGGAGGGTATGTGCTTTGGTGAGTGCTGTGAAGTGTGTAAACCTGGTGATTCACAGACCTGTACCCCTGGGGATAAAAATATATGTTTATAAAAAATAAAAAATTAATTAAAAAAAATTAATGATGTATTTTATGGTGACTAACTAACAATTAAAAAAAGGAATATATGTAAAACAAGAAAATGGCAAGAAGCATTAAAATAAATGAAAGACATTTCTACGTGTATGGATATATGTGTGAATGTATGTTCTTTCTCCTAATAAGGTATTTAATGTGATACTTTATTATTATACTTTTTGGTTGTCATTACCCTGTGTTGTTTTGGCTTTGCTTTTGTGAGAAAAATTCTTTTTTTTTCTTAAACTAAATTGTTTCATTCTCAGAAAACAGTGTCTTCAAATGTCAACATATGAATTAATTTAATAATATGAATACCTCCAGAAATTTTTAGAGGAATTTTTAAAAATTAGTGTGTTATTCTAAAGAAAGGGCAGAAACTCAGTCTTCAGATAAATCAGGAATTTGTCTTTGTCCAATTGTCTTAGAGAAGCTATTTTTTTTCTGTCTTCTTTTTTATTTTGTGAGGTAATGAAATATTTAAATAACTGATACTTGGCAGAAACACTTATTCCCACAGTATTTCTTGCCAAAATGAAAGAAGAAAGATCCAAATATCAAACAAGAGATGCTGTATTTGCGATATTATAAGCTTGATTTTCTACATGACCTCCCCTTTAAAATAAAATAAAACAAAATAAAGTAATTGGAGGAGTAGAAACCCAGAAGGTTTTTTTGTGAAATGATAAAATGATATAACCATCCTCAGTTGATGACAGAAAATGAAAATAAAAAAAAGGATAGAGCAAGAAACAATCTTACTCTGACAGTGAATGGATCAGATAACCAAATCATTTTTCCAGTTACAATATTTGTTCAAATTTTAAAAGGAACACAGAAGTTAGGACAACATGACCCATAACTTGTTGTTATCTAAATAAAATTAAATGCTTTTAAAAAGTTTTGCATTGGAGGGGTGAGGGGTAGAAAACAAACCAGGTCCGAAATAATGTGTTCATTGGACCTTGTTTTGTAAAAGAAAAATACTCTATCAAGGAAAGAAGTAATGACATTCTACACAGGTTTCATTTTTATAAACATGAGGTTGGCAAGTATACATTGACTTTCTTCCCCAAGATTTGCTTTACAAAATTTAAGGAAGAAGTCTCTTCACTAGGGCTCCTCCATTTAATTATTGCATCCAAAATTTATTAAAGAAAGAAAACAAAAACATTTGTGAGCCATGGGGACTGGTGGTAACACAGGTACAAGGAAACCAGGAGGATCTGTTGATTCCAGATGGAGTGGATATATTCCCATGGCACCTATTACTTGCCAAATGTTTCGTAAAGCAAACACATGACCTAAAAGATTTTGCAAGTGTGGGGTCTTCAAAAAAAAAAGAAAAAAAAAGAAGGAAAAAGAAAAAAAGTACACACTTGCAAAAAAAAAAAAAAACTCTGTTCTTATTTAAAAGTCATTTCTTAATTCCTAACCATAAGTTGTTTTTAAAAACACACACACACTTTTAATATTTTTCAGCTGTCATGCCCACTTTAGTGAGTCTACATGTGTGGGTACTCCATAAAATCTCAGTGGTGGTGGCAGATGTCCTCTTTGAAATATTTCATCTGCTGCTGGGGGTGGGGGAAGTGTCACTTTGGTGCCATGAACACCATTCCTTCTGAAGGCTCTGATTTGGGACAGCCCCTCTAGAGCAAATGCTGAATTGCTTGATGTCACTCAAACGGGTGGTAAGCAGCAGAGAAACATATGACTATGTCAAGATGAAAAAAGGAATTTTAAATAATAACATATTTATGAGGCCCTTTACACAGCAAAAGAATGGCTGTAAAAAAAATCTATAATTGTTATAATTGAGGTTTGGCTATGGGAGAATAAAAATGTGTATCTATTATTTGAAGTGACCAAAACTTGTTTCACAGAAATTCTACCCAGTCCAAAGAGTCACCCCACCGGCTGGAGGCCCAGAGTATCTCTTCCTTGCTTGCATTCCTCTAGCAGTTTCATGCTGTATTACACATTTTCACACTTAAGTACATGTTGTCTTCCTTTCTTCTTTAATTGTTTGGAGATTTAGTGGTTTTTTTTGTTTTGTTTTGATTTTTTTTTTTACTTATTTTGAATTAATTTGTATTCTTCCTCCTTCAAGATGATTACTGTGATGAGTAGAAGATACTTGATAAATATTTAATCAACTCATTGATTCATTCAATTAATGTTATTAAGCATCTTCTATGGGCCAGATTTTAAATATTCCATGATCCCTTTGCCCTCAGGTAGCACATATATTTCCAGTAAAGGAAGAGACATGAGGCCAAGAATCCCAGAAACACAAGTAAAATTATAGCCAGTGATACAGCTGTGAAGGAAGAATACCACTTGCTGAGAGAGTCCATATGGGGCTCTGATGTCAAGGGGGGATGGAGAGGAGGCAAAATTTTCTGAGCAACTGATAATTTATTGTAAGCCCCAAAGGGTAAGTACAAATTATCAAGGGAAGAGAAATAGAAACATCTTGGGAAGAGTAAAATGCAGGTTATGTTCAAGAACTGAAGTAAGACCATTGCTATGGAGAGTACCAAATATTGGGGGAATATAAGAAGATTCTGGAAAGTCAGCAGTGGCCATGTTGATCCTTATGGTCTATGGTGAGAATTTTGAACTTCTGTGAAGACATTCAGGGCTCTCAGCCAGGTAGTGGTATGATAAGACTTTTTAAGATAATTCTGCCTGCACAGAAAATAATGACTTAGTTAACAGAGAGGTAAAATGTAATTAGAAAGAACAAGTGTAGAGGCAGACCCTGAGGTATCAGAGTGGAAGTGTTGAACAAGCAGCTGGGCAGATCTGGAGCTTAAAAGAGATTTTTTTTTTTTTTTTTTTTTTTTTTTAAGATGGTTTAGGAGTCTCTGCAAATGCGGAGAGCATTTGCAAACAGGACCGGAACTATCACTTAGGGAGAGAGAAAGTGGGGAGGAGAGGAGAGGACCCAGGGCAGAAACTGGAAGAATTCCAAACAGGTCAAGGTGACACAGAGAACAAATAACACAGAGGCAACAGAAGGAAAGTGGGGAGTAGAGTGTGAAGAAGCTCTAGGGCAGAGAATCCAGAAAGTCCCCACCTGTTGACTGCCACTACCTTCTATTCAGGTGTCTGCCTTGGATCATTCCAGTTGGGAGTTTGTGGTCAAAAGGCAGGTTGCTTTCTCTATCCCTAATGCCTGCATTTATATGCCATTTTTCTCCCAACTGGTGTCACATGAGCTTTCCTGGAAAACACATATTTCTCTTGGTAAAACTGCATTGTTTACAAAAGGAATTCTTGTATGCCAGGTAACCTATACTTTTAGGTCAAACCATCTTAAACCTAGACTTCAAATTTCATGTAAATGTATCTAGGATATGATCAAGTTAACAAAATGTTAATTTATTATTCCATTAACAAAGATTTTTTGCATGCGCATGTTTAATGAGCTATGATTTATCTAATGAGCCTTTATACCCCCTTCTTATCACACACACACACAAAAAAGATACTTTAAAAATGCATAAAATGTCTAAGGGATACAAGAAAATTTAAAACAAGTATATTTTACTAGCAAAGTTTCTGATACAGTTATATATTTTTTTTCTTAAGTAAGCTCCACACTAGGTGTGGAGCCCAACATGGGGCTTGAACTCATGACCCTGAGATCAAGACCTGAGCCGAGACCAGGAGTCAGACACTTAACAGACTGAGCCATCCAGCTACGCCGTAAGAAATAATTGTCAGGTCCCAGTAAGACTTGAACTCATGACTCCTGGTTTACAAGGCCAATACCCTAATCCCTGAGCTATTGGATCTCAGTATATTCTTTTTAAAATTTTCCTTTAAAGGCCAATGAAATACATTGCTGGTGGGCATGTAAAGCAGTACACTTCGGAAAGTCATTACCATTTATTTTTTTAAATTTTTTTATTTAGTAATAATGTCATGCCAAAATTGCACATAAGTGTACAGTTCTCTGAATTTTTACAAACTTAACACACTTCTGTAGTTACCACTAGGATCAAGAAACAGAAAAATACCAATAATTCAGAATGTGCTTTGATGTTGTATTTTTAAAGTTAAACATTCACTAACCCTATAGTAATTCTACTCATATGCACACACACACAGATGTTGTACATATATATAAAGTGGTAATTCTAGTAATATATATGGATACAGACACACATATGTATATATATACATATGTGTGTGTGTACACACACACACACACACACACACACACACATATATAAAATATAAATTTTTACATGCAACTCCCAGAATTGTACCAGAATGTTCAGAACAAAATTAGTTAGGGGTGCCTGAATGGCTCAGACAGTTGGGCATCTGACTTGGTTTCTACTCAGGTCATGATATCCAGGTCATGGGTTTGAGCCCCATATCAGGTTCCATGCTCAGTGAGGAGTCTGCTTGAGCTTCTCTCTCTCTCCCTCTCGTTCTGTCCACTTTCCTGCTCTCTCTCTTTATATAATAAATAAATCTTTTTTTAAAAACTTGCTTATAATAGCTTAAGATTGCATATAATCCATGTACCATTCACTTGGAAATAATAACATGTAGTATACAGCAGAGAAAATTAAAATGAATCAACTACCTCTAAACACAACAACATAGATAAATCTTAGAAACATAAATATTAGAAACATAATGCTTACTTGAAAAAAGCAAAATTTGGAAAAATAGAATTGTATGACACAATGTTTTAAAATGAACAACATAATACTTAGGCATATATGAATGTATAAAGGAAACAAGCAAATACAAATTTAAAAAAACAATAAACACAACATTAAGAATAGTGTTTTTCTTTTAGGTAAGGGAGAGGTGAGTTAGGGTGCAATCTATCATTGAGGCTAGGGTGATTTTTGAGCCCAAAGGGGCACTATTAATAACTAAAGCAGGAAAGTAGTAGTAAAGAGCAACTGTCCCAAGGCAAATCTGGACGTAGGGTCACCCTAGTTATTGATAACCAGTGCTTTAGTTGACTGGTAAGTTCATGGGCATTCCTTCTATTTTAATTAATTAATTAATTGATCAATTGATATAAATTAAAGAGGGACTTTCATGACCAATGATTTTAATGTGTTATGAACCAAGGAATTACGATTGATTCAATTCAGGAAACATCTGAGGTCCATGTATAAATAATCCTTTGTCAAATTAAAAATGTTAATTATTTAGTGGCATGGGCCTTAAAATTAATCCTTGGGGGCATGAATGAGAAGGATGAAAGAGAACAACAATTTCCTAAAATGCAGTCTAATTCAGGAAAGGAGGTGAAAGGGAGAAGATTTAGCCATAATGCAGTCTTTCTTCTTTTCCCTCTCCCTCAAGATCTTGAGAGTCAAAACATCACAATGTAACAAATATAAAGAATGAAATTATTATTTGACTTTATATCTAATTGAAGTTAGGCTAATTACTTAGGAAACTCTGGGCATTCAGACAGGTTCAAGTCCTACCTATTTACAAAGTCAAAGTAATTGGATTGTGACAAAATAGCTGGCATTGTTTTACATCTCTCCTTCAATAGTTAGGGACTTCCGAAATTCAGCTGGATCTTCAGGTTTGTAGGGGATGATCTTCAATGTATTCCATCATCAATAACAGCCCAAGAAACAACCAATCCAAACAACCCTACCATGGCCCTTGAGTGCTGTTCTCAGCCTCCCTGTTGCACTGGCATAAACTCTCAATGCCAGAACATACAGAGAGCCTGCAGATATACAAGGAGCCCCTATAGCTTGAGTGGGAGGTATGGCTCCTAAGGACGTGGGTCCAGCTAGTAAATGACCAATTATATGAGTAGGTAAACATTTTAAATATTGGTAAAACTAGAGGTGGTTGAAGAATTTATTCTGACTAGAATTCATGTAATTTGGAATATACCCATGAAGAAAGTGAATAAAAATTGCCTTGGTTTCTCAAATAAATATGAGAAAAAGGAAAATAAAACGATCATTACTGGGATCTCTCTTGGAAACTTGGAAGTTTTAACATGATTAGTTTTATGAAAATCCACTGTTGGCTATGACCACACTGGAGCATACTAGCTGAGTATTTATCTTAAGTTCACATTGCATATTCCAGATCCTACAGATTTGCAGACTGAACAAGACTCTATCAAGACGTTGTCATTGTTGATGACAATGCCAGCATATGTAGACACAATCAGTGTATTTGACTGCCACTTTTTAGTCTGCACATGATTTGATTGTAAATTAAATTTGACTTACTACATTAGGATTTTAATCTTCAAGAAATACTAAGAATGCACCTAAAACTCTTTCAGCAACTGTAATAGAATATAAGCATTTTTGGATATCTCCCACCTTGGTAACTCTTCTGTAACTTTCAACAATTTCCATTACACCGATGCCTGAAACAGTGAAACATATGCTACATGTTTCTTGTTGCAATAAATGAAGGCAAACCTGGATTTTAAATATAGCTTTACCATTTAGTGCTATAATTTTTTCTGTCATCTTTAAAATGGGAAAAATAATAAAAGGGAAGCCTGCTGTGGGGATTACTGAGAAAAGAAAAGAATTGACTTGACATGGTAGAAGCTCACAAACTTACTGCCTTCCCTTTCCTCCAGAATACAATTAAAGAATATGATTTCCAGAGCCCATAAAATAAGATTGGGGTTTCTCTGCTACAACAGTCCATAGAACCCAAATGACCAAGTTTCTCAACCATGTAGAATGTTCTAATTAATCCAGTGTCAATGTGTTGACTAAGTCTATATCACTGTGACTCAAGCCCAAGCTAGGTGTTATCAAAGATTGTGAATTCATATCCATATTGAATTGAACACACACGGGACAGTACTCTATATATGAGGTCTTTAAAGAAGGGAAAGAGAAATCACAGCAATTAGTCCCAAATAATAGAGTGAAAAGAGGAACACAAGACTGCTAGGACAATGTCAAATTATTAACAAATTCTATATAACAAATAAAAATATATCTGTCATAAGTAATTTTGGGGACAAGGGAGGTTATATTTAAATGGGAGAGTAACATCAATTTAAGGAAATTCAAGAGAAACAAGAGAGAACAGGAAAAAAAAAACCAAAACCCAAAACTAAATAACCTGCCTTATGGTTACTAACACCATTACTGTCATTAATAATTACTGAATTATTATTATAATCACTGAATGATCTATAATTTCAAGTTCTTATAAGCCTTATGCCTTATATATAATGAACACATTAATATGCATTAAATGTGTGAACACATTAACAATACATGATAACTTTGTAAAGAACTAGCTCATGGGTGTCAGAAGTTTTATATTTCTTAGTTTCAACTAATTTTGCTATTCAGTTTTAAGTATCTCAAGTTACCTCAGTTCACCCATCTGGTAAAGAAATTTTATATGTAAAATCAAGGTTTTTCCTTTCAATCATATTTCATTCATGTTCTGAATTCCACTTTTTATAACCCTAATTATGAACAAAGAGATCATGAGAAGTAAATCCACTTCCACTTCTAGCTACATTTCAAAATATGGAATATTGAGTGTCCATGGACTGCCCAACCTCAGAAAGATTTTCCCTTGGGTCTCACAGGATTTGTTTTACAGCAGTTTAGGAGAGGAACCAATATTTTTACGGTCCTCTGGAGCTTTGGATGGGCAGAAGACCACCAAGAAGTAGGATAAGCTTTCAGTTCTGTGGGTGTTACTAGAAGGGATTTGCTAAAACTACAAATTTCCTTCTCAGGTCACTATTAAGCCAAGGCGACATATATATAATATCTATATGTGTTGGTGATGTAATTGCAACAAATTGTGTCTGTCAAGATAAATTTTAAATACATTTTTATCTTAAATATTTCTAATAATATCCATACAAATAATATTTTTCAGTTTATGAGTCCACTTCATTAGTTTCTATAAAGGCTTTAAGGATAATGTGAGATACAGTTCAGAAAAAAATTGTTTTTATACCTACAATTCTTTCACTTTAACAACATCGTTTTGAATTTATACCTCATTATCTTCAAGAGGCAAAATTTCTTATGCACATATGTGAGTATCAGGAGTCCTTGGAAAAGTAACAGAGAAGTAACGTAGCAATAAGACTATAATTAATAATAATGCAATGTCCTTTAGTTAACTCCGTTTTCTGCTTAAAATATCCAGAGCTTATTTCTATGGCCTGCACTAAGGATTCTGAAGATACAGGTCCTTCTTAGAGCCTTTAGTAAAGTCAAAGCTTTAGTAAAGCTTTGCTCAAGCCAGCCTTTTGGGAGCATACAGGGAAGAGGCCTGGGTCATCATTTTAATAAGAAGTTGACTCTCAGTGGTGAGAAGGATGAAAAAGCAGACTAATATTAACAGTTATGATAATAATTAACTTCTAACAAGTTTTTAGTTTGTGCAAGGCAAATGGTAAGTAGCAATTTATGCAGTATCTAATTTAATTATCCTAACAATCTTACAAAAAGAGAGGAAGGTCAGAATTGGAATTGGAATCCAGATAAGTGAAACACCAAGATGTTCCATACATTCCCACAATAGAATGTCAGTGAGAATGAAAGAATAAAGAATCTTTTAGCCTATTCTGTTTCCTATAACAAATTGTTTCCCCAAAAATGACCTTAGGTCTGCACTCCATTTCTCAAGATAATTATCACAATTGCAGTTTGGCAACATCAATCCAAAGGCTTGAAAAACCACCATACTTTTTTGAACCAGCAATTCAATCTTCATGAATTTTAACCTAAAGAAATAGCCTGAAATTCGTATAAAATACAAATGCAAAGATGTTCACTAAAGCATTATGTAAGATAATAAAGAGTTCTAAACAGCACAAGCAATATGAGATTTGTTAAATAAGCTATGGTAGAGCTGCATAATAATTTATTATGCTCTATGGTAAATTGTTTTGTAGGAAAAATTTCCTGAGCATGCCAAGAATATATTTGTCATGTATTGCTAACTTTAAAAAAATATATCCTATTTTGTACAGAAACAAAAATATATGTCCCTTTTAAGAAGGTCCTAGGGAAAAACAAAAACACGAATAAAATGATAACATACATCTTAAATTCCTCACATAAGAGAGATCATATGATAATTGTCTTTCTCTGATTGACTTACTTTGCTTAGCATAATACCCTCTAGTTCCATCCACATAGTTGGGTGGGAGTTCGTGGAAGGTAGGGAAACAAGTTGAGACTGGGTGGGAGACAAACCATAAGAGACTCTTAATCTCACAAAACAAACTGAGGGTTGCTGGGAGGTTGGGGGTTAGGAATAGGGAGGCTGGATTATGGACATTGGGGAGAGTATATGCTATAGTGAGTGTTCTGAAATGTGTAAGCCTGATGATTCACAAACCTGTACCCCTGGGGGAAACAACACATTTTATGTTAATATATAAAACAAATAAATTTTTAAAACTTCACAAAAATAATGTTAACATGCAACATTTCTCTCAGCTGTATTCTGTCAGCACCAAAAGTATCAGTAGTGAAGGGGAAAAGAAGCAACACCATGTCCTCTTAAGACAGAATTCTGGTGTGATTCTGGATATTGTTCTAAGTAGGAGCCTGGTTCCCTGGCCATCAGTAAACACTGCAATGTCCTTTAGTTAATTCCGTTTTCTGCTTAAAATATCCAGAGCTTATTTCTATGGCCTGCACTAAGGATCCTGAAGATACAGGTCCTCCTTAGAGCCTTTAGTAAAATCAAAGCTTCAGTAAAGTTTGCTCAAGCCAGCCTTTTGGGAGCATACAGGGAAGAGGCCTGGGTCATCATTTTAAACAATTAGAGTAAATTATTCCCATGATTTATGGAATTATAAAATGCAAATTCTCCACCCAAAGATAAAATGTTGAGTTTCCACAGCAGAGACAGTGAGAAATTACTAAGATAAAATGGAACTATGGAAAAAATAAGGGAACTACTAGAAACTGGATTCCTTAAGTCCTACCCAATGCATACTTTGACTAGTAGAGGCAACAATTATCTCTATTGAAAGAATTCTTCAGAGCAATGCAATTTCAAAGTTGAGATCCAGATTTAAGAAATACTTCATGGGCACCTTGGTGACTCAGTCGGTTACATTTCCAAATCTCGGTTTTGGCTTAGGTCAGGATCTCAGGATTCTGAGGTCAAGTCACACAGTCTTGTGTGCTGAGGCTCCACACTCAGCACAGAGTCTGCTTGAGATTCTTTCTCCTTCTCCATCTGCCCCTCCTCTCTGTCTCTCAAATAAATAAATAAATCTTAAAAAGAAGAAGAAGAAGAAGAAGAAAGAGGAGGAGGAGGAGGAGGAGAAGAAGAAGAAGGAGAAGAAGTAGAAGAAAAAACACTTTGTGAGGGATGCCTCAGTGGCTCAGTGGGTTAAGCCTTTGCCTTTGGCTCAGGTCATGATCTCAGGGTCCTGGGATCGAGTCCCACATTGGGCTCTCTGCTCGGCAGGGATCCTGCCTCCTCCTCTCTTGTCTCTCTGCCTGCCTCTCTGCCTACTTATGATCTTTCTCTCTGTCAAATAAATAAATAAATAATCTTTAAAAATATTCAGGAAAAAAAAAAAGAACACTTTGTGAGATACAGGTTTATTCAGTCAACAGAATGGGGAACAACTAAGAGTTTCAAAGATGATACTTTGCTCCAGTTCCCTGTGGCTCTATAAGAAGTTCCCATGTGAAGTGATAAAGCTATTACTACCCCAAAATGTGCCAACACTGCAATTATGTGATGACTGAGAAGAATAGATAAGTAGGCAATTCTAAAGAACAAATTAAAAAGATAGCCATTTAAGAAGTCAAATAAAACTGCTTTCATTTTTACCTCCAATACCCACACTATCTCTGCCTCTCTCAATCTACCCACTCTAAAAACAATAACACACGTTTTGGGAAGTTCCTATGACCAGTTGACTGAGGAAGAAAAACTCAGCTCTGATTACAGATGAGCTACATGACATACTGGTACCAGCCACCCATGGATGGATGTCCCACCGCAGACCCACTCGTTAAGTAGCTCCTCGAGTATGAATTCCCACTTAAAGAATATGATAAAGGGATATTCTCTCTTGTGGGCACAATTCAGGATAATAAATCTGGTTCCTTCATTTGCTTGGGAAGGGAAATGGCCTAAGGAATAAAAGGACTCATAGGCAGTGACTGGTCATTAGGCTAGCTGGCCA
This sequence comes from Mustela erminea, assembly GCF_009829155.1. NCBI lineage: Eukaryota > Metazoa > Chordata > Mammalia > Carnivora > Mustelidae > Mustela > Mustela erminea. Next base: position 85,275,440 of record NC_045621.1, read on the forward strand.
GGAATTAGAAGCACAGCACTTGAAAACTGGTGTGCATTGTCTGAGGCAAAATTAGACGAAGGCACCAAGTATGGATAGACACAACGCATGAGGGTGTTTTTATCCCATGTGAAATGCTCAGTGAAAGACATCCACTGTTGAAGTGGTGCTCATATCAGCAGGTTAAAATAATTCAGACAATGGACATCAGAAACACCCTTCCCTAGATACTACAGTGCTTATTCAAAGGGTCCATGTATAAAGTTACCATCATACCAGAAATAAAGGCTTCATGAAGGCTCAATGGCATAGATTTTATTTCTCCTTTATCCCCACAACATAGCACTGGCCAATGCTTAACACCTGACATAACATGATTCCCAAAGAGAGCAACTCCCTGATAGCAGATTGAAGATAGTGAACCTCTACAATTTTGAAGGGGCATCTATTCCCTTTAAAATATACACCTACTCTGTATATGGATTTTCTATACATCTGCCATTACTATCATCCATGAACTTATAGAAATACTTTGTTATTCACCATAGAAATACACAACACATTGGAGCTCCTTTTACAACAAAAAGTGCACTGATGGGTTTACAACCATGAAATTCATTTGTATTGCAATGCCCAAAGGAAACTGACCTCACCAAATAGTTAATGGCTTAGTGATGATTCTCTTACGATGTCATCTGTGAGATCACATCCAGGTAGTGTTGGGTACTTTGAACAAGGGGCTAGTATTGGATGTTATTTCTCCCACAACCAGTACATTAGAGTTTGGGAACAAAGAAGTAGAAGTAGGCATTATTGTTTTCACTATAACACCAAATTATTTATATTTGCATCATTTTTGCTTCCTGTCTCTATAACTTCACATTCTGCAAGTTTAGAGGTCTTAGTTCCCAAAAGAGAAATGCTTTCATTAATTACACAGTAATTGTCCCATTGAATTATAAGTTGACAGCAATACCTGGATAACTTGGGTTTCTCCTGCTACTAATCATCAGCCAAAGAAAAGTGATGGCGGATATTGATCCTGCTTACCAAGAAGATGCCAGTTTTCTTAAACATGATGGAATTAACTGGGATACCCTTCCTACATTAATAATTCCAGGCCCATTGTAAAATCCACAACAACTACCCAATAAAGTCAGACCGACTAAGTTTCAGACTCTGAAAAAGAAGTCTTGCGTCACCAACCAGATATAGAACCCTGACCAACTGAAATTCTGGTTGAGGGCAAAAGGAACATATATGAGTGAATGAGGGAATCATTCTCATGACTGGAGACAGAAATAAGGGCTAGGCCAGCTCTGTTCATTTTTGTTATGTATATATTAACAAATTATTCATATGTATCCTTCTTGAAAGAGGAGTTTTTTTTTTTTTTACTATCTATGTGAAGAGTGTTGTTGATGCTTAAACTTGCATTTTTTTTAAGATTTTATTTATTTGACAGAGAGAGAGATCACAAGTAGGCAGAGAGGCAGGCAGAGACAGTGAGGGAAGCAGGCTCCCCGCTGAGCAGAGAGCCCAACACAGGGCTCAATCCCAGGACCTGGAGATCATGACCTGAGCTGAAGGCAGAGGCTTTAACCCCCTGAGCCACCCAGGTGCCCCTAAACTTGCATTTTAATTCATAAGTCACCATACTTTGAGGAACCACACATATCCAGACCTGATGAAGAAGGAATTTTGTCACCTGGACACTTTCAACTTCAAAAGTGAAGAGTGAATAATGAGACTTTGTGTACCCTTTTTGTGATGAGGTATGGGAGAATTTCCATTTATATTTGGATCATATTTATATTAGGTGGAAGCATGAAGTCGCTGTGTGGAGAGAAATTGTATATGGTCGGGGAGAATACATGTTGCACAACAGAAGATGTGGACTGTGGCACATATTTGCACCTTTGCTCACAGATTCATTTCCCACCCTTACTCTGCTCTCCAGGAATTGGCTTTTTGCAAACAACATCTTCAAGGCTTTTGTCAACTACCCTCTTGCTAGGTAGGGTAAATGGGATGCTATGATATGAGTTTGGGGCCCAAGGAAGGGCAAAATCGGGCCCAAGGAAGGGCAAAATCAAGCCCACCACAGCAAGCCTCTCATTGTATCATGGTTCTAATTCTCATCAGGGCTCTAAACAGACCCTCCTACTCTGATTTCACCACCTGGTGACCAGAGCCCCTCAAGTCTTTTTTTTTTTTTTTTAAAGATTTTATTTATTTATTTGACAGACAGAGATCACAAGTAGGCAGAGAGGCAGGCAGAGAGAGAGGAGGAAGCAGGCTCCCTGTTGAGCAGAAAGCCCAACGGGTCCTATTTCAGGACCCTGGGATCATGACCTGAGCCGAAGGCAGAGGCTTTAACCCACTGAGCCACCCACATGCCCCACCTCAAGTCTTTTAATAGCAGTCTCAGGATGGAAGTGCTTTGCTGGTATAGCTAGTGTTGGGGTTGGTATTTCATCCTTTTTTGACTTCTTAGCTTTCTAATAACTTTATAATAGATTTTACCCTGGTAGTGTCCTACTACCAGGCATTGACTATTTTCGTCACTTGACCCTGACTGAAGCAATCTCAGTAGATCACGTGAAAGATGATGGTGATTTAAATTAGGGTACTAGGGTGGTGGCTGTAGGGCTCAAAAGATTTGGACAGGATAGAAGACGTGCTGATGTATACATTGTAGGTATTGAGGAAAGGAGGCATCAAGGAGCATGCTTGGTTTCTGTTTTAAACAACTGCATTAGTAATGGCATTATTTATTAAGATGCACTTGAGGTAGAGTCAAGATGGAGGATAAGTAGCAGGCTGAGACTACTTCAGCTAGCAGGTGATCAGCTAGATAGCTTATCTAAAGATTGCAAGCACCTATAAATCCAACGGCAGATCGAAGAGAAGAAGAACAGCAATTCTAGAAACAGAAAAGCAACCACTTTCTGAAAGGTAGGACTGGAGGAGAAGTGAATCCAAGGCGACGGGAAGACAGACCCTGGGGGGAGGGGCTGGCTCCCGGCAAGCGACAGAGCAACAGAGCACAAAATGGGGACTTTTAAAAGTCTGTTCCGCTGAGGGTCATCGCTCCAGAGGCTAAACCGGGGTGAAGCCCACGCGGGGTCAGCGTGGCCTCAGGTCCTGCAGGGTCACAGAAGGATCGGGGGTGTCTGAGTGTCACAGAGCTTACTGGTATTAGAACAGGGAAGCTGGCTACACAGACAGAGCTGAGGAGTGAGCTCCCAGCTCGGGGTTACCTTGAACATGTCGCAGGCTTGGTGATCTCGGAGCGCGGCCAGAGGCCACGGAGACCGGAGTAATTGGGCGTGGTTCTCTGAGGGCGCACTGAGGAGTGGGACCCCGGGCTCTCGGCTCCTCCAGGCCAGAGACCGGGAGGCCGCCATTTGTATTCCCATCGTCCAGAACTCTACGGAAAGCGCTCAGGGAACAAAAGCTCCTGAAAGCAAACCAGAGCTCCTTACTCAGCCCAGCCCCTGTTAAGGGCGGTGCAATTCCGCCTGGGGCAAAGACACTTGCGAATCACTACACCAGGCCCCTCCCCCAGAAGATCAACAAGAAATCCAGCTAGGACCAAGTTCACCTACCAAGGAGTGCAGTTTCAATACCAAGGAGAGCAGCGGAATTCCAGAGGAGGAGAAAGCAAAGCACGGAAATCATGGCTTTCTCCCCGTGATTCTTTAGTCTTATAGTTAATTTAATTTTTTTCTTTTTCAATTTTTTTTTCTCTTCTTCTGCTAAATTTTTCTTAACTTTTACCCTTTTCTTTTTTAACTAGTTTATCTAATAAATATATTTTTCTTTTTTATACTTTTTCTTTATTCGTTTTCTTTTTTTTTTTTTTTTGCTTCTTTTCTTTTCTTTTTTTTTTTTCTCTGAACCTCTTTTTATCCCCTTTCTCCCCCCCTCCCCATGATTTGGGGTCTCTTCTGATTTGGTTAAAGGATATTTTCCTGGGGTTGTTGCCACCCTTTTGGTATTTTACTTGCTCTTTCATATACTCTTATCTGGACAAAATGACAAGGCTGAAAAATTCACCACAAAAAAAAGAACAAGAGGCAGTACTGAAGGCTAGGGACCTAATCAATACAGACATTGGTAATATGTCAGATCTAGAGTTCAGAATGACGATTCTCAAGGTTCTAGCCAGGCTTGAAAAAGGCATGGAAGATATTAGAGAAACCCTCTCAGGAGATATAAAAGCCCTTTCTGGAGAAATAAAAGAACTGAAATCTAACTAAGTTGAAACCAAAAAAGCTATTAATGAGGAGCAATCAAAAATGAAGGCTCTCACGGCTAGGATAAATGAGGCAGAAGAAAGAATTAGTGATATAGAAGACCAAATGACAGAGAATAAAGAAGCTGAACAAAAGAGGGACAAACAGCTATGGGACCATGAGGGGAGAATTCGAGAGATAAGTGACACCATAAGATGAAACAACATTAGAATAATTGGGATTCCAGAAGAAGAAGAAAGAGAGAGGGGAGCAGAAGGTATACTGGAGAGAATTATTGGGGAGAATTTCCCCAATATGGCAAAGGGAACAAGCATCAAAATTCAGGAGGTGCAGAGAACGCCCCTCAAAATCAATAAGAATAGGTCCACACCCTGTCACCTAATAGTAAAATTTACAAGCCTTAGTGACAAAGAGAAAATCCTGAAAGCAGCCCGGGAAAAGAAGTCTGTAACATACAATGGTAAAATATTAGATTGGCAGCTGACTTATCCACAGAGACCTGGCAGGCCAGAAAGAGCTGGCACGATATATTCAGAGCACTAAATGGAATAACATGCAGCCAAGAATACTATATCCAGCTAGGCTGTCATTGAAAATAGAAGGAGAGATTAAAAACTTCCAGGACAAACAAAAACTGAAAGAATTTGCAAGCACCAAACCAGCTCTACAGGAAATATTGAAAGGGGTCCTCTAAGCAAAGAGAGAGCCTACAAGTGGTAGATCAGAAAGGAACAGAGACAATATACAGTAACAGCCACCTTAGAGGCAATATAATGATACTAAATTCATATCTCTCAATAGTTGCTCTGAATGTTAATGGGCTAAATGCCCCAATCAAAAAACACAGGGTATCAGAATGGATAAAAAAACAAAACCCATCTATATGTTGCCTACAAGAAACTCATTTTAAACCCGAAGACACCTCCAGATTTAAAGTGAGGGGATGGAAAAGAAGTTACCATGCTAATGGACATCAGAAGAAAGCAGGAGTGGCAATCCTTATATCAGAACAATTAGATTTTAAGCCAAAGACTATAATAAGAGATGAGGAAGGACACTATATCATACTCAAAGGATATGTCCAACAAGAAGATCTAACAATTTTAAATATCTATGCCCCCAACGTGGGAGCAGTCAACTATATAAACCAATTAATAACAAAGTCAAAGAAACACATCAACAATAATACAACAATAGCAGGGGACTTTAACACCCCCCTCACTGAAATGGAAAGATCATCCAAGCAAAAGATCAACAAGTAAATAAAGGCCTTAAATGACACACTGGACCAGATGGACATCACAGATATATTCAGAATATTTCATCCCAAAGCCACAGAATACACATTCTTCTCTAGTGCACATGGAACATTCTCCAGAATAGATTACATCCTCAGTCCTAAATCAGGTCTCAGCCGGTATCAAAAGATTGGGATCATTCCCTGCATGTTTTCAGACCAAAATGCTCTGAAGCTGGAACTCAATCACAAGAGGAAATTTGGAAAGAACCCAAATACATGGAGACTAAACAGCATCCTTCTGAAGAATGAATGGGTAAACCAGGAAATTAAAGAAGAATTGAAAAAATTCATGGAAACAAATGATAATGAAAACACAATGGTTCGAAATCTGTGGGACACAGCAAAGGCAGTCCTGAGAGGAAAATATATAGTGGTACAAGCCTTTCTCAAGAAACAAGAAAGGAAAGGTCTCAGGTACACAACCTAACCCTACACCTAAAGGAGCTGGAGAAAGAACAAGAAAGAAACCCTAAACCCAGCAGAAGAAGAGAAATCATAAAGATCAGAGCAGAAACCAAATAACAAAAGAAATAGAAATAGAAACCAAAAAACAATAGAACAAATCAACAAAACTAGAAGCTGGTTCTTTGAAAGAATTAATAAGATTTATAAATCCCTGGCCAGACTTATCAAAAAGAAAAGAGAAAGGACTCAAATAAATAAAATCATGAATGAAAGAGGAGAGATCACAACCAACACCAAAGAAATACAAACAATTATAAGAACATACTATGAGCAACTCTACACCAACAAATTTGACAATCTGGAAGAAATGCATTCTCAGAGACATATAAACTACCACAACTGAACCAGGAAGAAATAGAAAGCCTGAACAGACCCATAACCAGTAAGGAGATTGAAACAGTCATCAAAAATCTCCAAACAAACAAAAGCCCAGGGTCAGATGGCTTCCCAGGGGAATTCTACCAAACGTTTAAAGAAGAACTAATTCCTATTCTCCTGAAACTGTTCCAAAAAATAGAAATGGAAGGAAAACTTCCAAACTCTTTTTATGAGGCCAGCATCACCTTGATCCCAAAACCAGACAAGGATCCCATCAAAAAAGAGAGCTATAGACCAATACCCTTGATGAACACAGATGCAAATATTCTCACCAAAATACTAGCCAATAGGATTCAACAGTACATTAAAAGGATTATTCACCACGACCAAGTGGGTTTTATTCCAGGGCTGCAAGGTTGGTTCAACATCCGCAAATCAGTCAATGTGATACAACACATCAATAAAAGAAAGAACCAGAACCATATGATACTCTCAATAGATGCTGAAAAAGCATTTGACAAAGTACAGCATCCCTTCCTGATCAAAACTCTTCAAAGTGTAGGGATAGAGGGCACATATGTCAATATTATCAAAGCCATCAAAGCCAAAATCCTACCGCAAATATCATTCTCAATGGAGAAAAACTGAAAGCTTTTCCGCTAAGGTCAGGAACATGGCAGGGATGTCCATTATCACCACTGCTATTCAACATAGTACTAGAGGTCCTAGTCTCAGCAATCAGACAACAAAAGGAAATTAAAGGCATCCAAATTGGCAAAGAAGAAGTCAAACTATCACTCTTCGCAGATGATATAATACTATATGTGGAAAACCCAAAAGACTCCACTCCAAAACTGCTACAACTTGTACAGGAATTCAGTAAAGTGTCAGGATATAAAATAAATGCACAGAAATCAGCTGCATTTCTCTACACCAACAACAAGACAGAAGAAAGAGAAGTTAAGGAGTCAATCTCATTTTCAAATGCACCAAAAACCATAAGATACCTAGGAATAAACCTAGCCAAAGAGGCAAAGAATCTATACGCAGAAAACTATAAAATACTCATGAAAGAAATTGAGGAAGACACAAAGAAATGGAAAAATGTTCCCTCCTGGATTGGAAGAATAAATATTGTGAAAATGTCTATGCTACCTAAAGCAATCTACACATTTAATGCAATTCCTATCAAAGTACCATCCATCTTTTTCAAAGAAATGGAACAATTAATCCTAAAATTTATATGGAACCAGAAAAGACCTTGAATAGCCAAAGGAATATTGAAAAAGAAAGCCAAAGTTGGTGGCATCACAATTCCGGACTTCAAGCTTTATTACAAAGCCATCATCATCAAGATAGCATGGTACTGGCACAAAAACAGACACATAGATCAATGGAACAGAATAGAGAGCCCAGAAATAGACCCTCAACTCTATGGTCATCTAATCTTCAACAAAGCAGGAAAGAATGTCCAGTGGAAAAAAGACAGCCTCTTCAATAAATGATGTTGGGAAAATTGGACAGCCACATGCAGAAAAATGAAATTGGACCATTTCCTTACACCACACACAAAAATAGACTCAAAATGGATGAAGGACTTCAATGTGAGAAAGGAATCCATCAAAATCCTTGAGGAGAACACAGGCAGCAACCTCTTCGACCTCAGCTGCAGCAACATCTTCCTAGGAACATCGCCAAAGGCAAGGGAAGCAAGGGCAAAAATGAACTATTAGGATTTCATCAAGATCAAAAGCTTTTGCACAGCAAAGGAAACAGTTAACAAAACCAAAAGGCAACTGACAGAATGGGAGAAGATATTTGCAAACGACATATCAGATAAAGGCTAGTGTCCAAAATCTATAAAGAACTTAGCAAACTCAACACCCAAAGAACAAATAATCTAATCAAGAAATGGGCATAAGACATGAACAGACATTTCTGCAAAGAAGACATCCAGTTGGCCAACAGACACATGAAAAAGTGCTCCATATCACTCGGCATCCGGGAAACACAAATCAAAATCACAATGAGATATCACCTCACTCCAGTCAGAATGGCTAAAATTAACAAGTCAGGAAATGACAGATGCTGGCGAGGATGTGGAAAAAGGGGAACCCTCCTACACTGTTGGTGGGAATGCAAGCTGGTGCAACCTCTCTGGAAAATAACATGGAGATTCCTCAAAATGTTGAAAATAGATCTATCCTATGACCCAGCAATAGCACTACTGGGTATTTACCCTAAAGATACAAACGTAGTGATCCGAAGGGGCACATGCACCCAAATGTTTAAAGCAGCAATTTATACAATAGCCAAACTATGGAAAGAACCTAGATGTCCATGAACAGATGAATGGATAAAGAAGATGTGGTATATATACACAATGGAATACTATGCGGCCATCAAAAGAAAAGAAATCTTGCCATTTGCGACGACATGGATGGAATTAGAGGGTATCATGCTTAGCGAAATAAGCCAAGTGGAGAAAGACAACTATCATATGATCTCCCTGATGAGGAAGTGGAGATGCAACATGGGGGGTTATGGGGGTAGGAGAAGAATAAATGAAACAAGATGGGATTGGGAGGGAGACAAACCATAAGTGACTCTTAATCTCACAAAACAAACTGAGGGTTGCTGGAGGTAGAGGGGTTGGGGGAAGAGGGGTGGGATTATGGACATTGGGGAGGGTATGTGCTATGGTGAGTGCTGTGAAGTGTGTAAACCTGGTGATTCACAGACCTGTACCCTGGGGGATAAAAATATATTATATGTTTATAAAAAATAAAAAATTAAAAAAAAAAAGATGCACTTGGTAGGTGGAGGGACAACTGGAAGGTAAGAAACATTTCACTTTTGACAGGTTCATCATGAGATCCCTGTAGGATTACCAAATGGATTTCTTTAAATGGAAGATTGTTATTGGAACCTAGAGATCTGCGGAAAGACCTAGCCTCTAGAATGTCATCCTTTAGTTCTAAGCCCTCTTTTTCACTTGCAGTTCATGTCTGAGTGGTCATATGCTATCTCTTTTTCTGATTCCAAACCTGCAGTGGGGGCGAGGGGGAATTTCTTTCTTCCATTGGTACCCAAAGGAAGGAAGTAAAAAAAGTACTCGTTAGGTTTGGACTTTGTCAGTTTAGTGATATTCTTATATTTCTATTCCTAAATAATCATCAGACATTCACATATAAAACATAATCTGAAATCAGGAATTATTATTAAAGAATGGGTAAGAAAACATGGAAATATCACTGCTCTATTTTAGAAAAGGAAATTAGGTGTCAAAATGTCACTTCCAAAGTTTCACTCATTTAGGGTTAGCTACTATGTTTTCTTGAAACTTTGTACGATTTAGCTAATCTTTTAGCGATTGTGTCTTCCAAAAACATTTGTGGAGTGTGACATAAGGTGGAAATTCAATCTTATAGCAAAGCATTTCTTTATACTTCTGCTATATACTCTAAATTTCCAGTAAATGTGTTTGAGATTGGGGTGTGTGTGTGTGTGTGTGTGTGTGTGTGTAATGGCTGCATTATTCTCTCTGACAGCTGGCTGTGTAGGGGGGAAAGCAATGAGAAATAGAGAGGCATGGGGGTGCGGAATTCCCCCCCGAGAGGTCTTATGAAACCGAAGATTCCCATGTCTTGAAAGGTCAAAGAAAGAGTATAATACACTTATGAAAAAGAGACAGCCTTAATCCAGTTGTTCTTGGCTGGGTCTGCAGATGAAATATAAATGCTGTCATCACTTATGTGTGAGATAAAGGATAGAAAGTGGGAATGTGTTGGTTTACTGCAAAGACCATTCTTTGGGTTTGAGAACATTGCTGGAAATAACCTGCGCTGAGCACTGCTCCCTATGAGGAATACATGTTATGGGAAACTGTTAAAGGCAAACTTTGGTCACTGACCTTCTCGATGTAGTTTAATCAAGCTACAAGCACCACACCAAAAAAGACAGCTGCTTAAAGAAGGGAGCCCTCACCAAGCCAAGACATTTTACCTTTCCTCTGGTACGTGAGTCGGGGATAAGACACAAGTGAGCAGTAAATCTCTAGTTCGTGCATTCAGAGGCTGCACTATAATAATGATAGACTATAAATCACCCAGAAATGTTACCTTTATTTTAGGACAGTCAATAGCTAGAAATAGTGCTCACCAATACCACAGATGTTTAGGAGATATAAAAACAAATGCTTGGCAGTTGTGTAAAAATGGGAAGTACGAGAATCTGACCTAAAATATATTAGAAAACAACAGCAGTTTCATCATTTTGTCAGGTTGCCAGTTTTGCATTTCACTCTTTTTTTAATCCCACATTCTGTTGTTGAAGGTAGAACAGCAGCTTTGGAGAAGTGAAAAAGTGTCTCTCATGTGTTTCCCTAAAAACCTTATAAATATTTGTAAGTCATGTATACATACATGAGCTTTTATGTAAATTTGTTTTTCTTTTGAAAGTTCTAGGGTAGTTGAACACTGAGAACTGAGAGGCTGTCAACAAATGGGAGGCTCCCGCCAGGACCCACGGGGACGGCACTCAGATCTCCATGTGCCAAATATTAGCTAATTGTGAGGATGACACTGCCTGGCTAGCCTCACAATCTGCATCCCAGTGTCTGCCTCAAAAGAGCTGTTGTGAGAAGAAAAGGCTCATTTGTTTCAGCTGAGACCAAATACTCTGAAATCCAAACGTGGGCTCTGGAAATGGAGATCCCTCTACTACCAACAGTGCTGAGGGTCAGAGGCTTCTGAGACCACTCCTGGTAGGAAACACACAGGGTGAACAGGCTGTACTTCACTTATCAATGTTTCCTTTTTTTTTTTTTCTTTAATAGAAATCTGGACAAACAGGAATGTTATGGAAAAGTGAATGACACTTTTAAAAAATCTTCTTTTACATGCCTTTTCTTTCCTGCACCCCACTTTTTTTGGTGGGGGGTGAGGGGGAGTAGGAGGGGTTTGGTCAGGAAATTGGACAAGTCAATTTAAACAATTGAAACTCTAGAGAATCTGAATCTTAACTTACCAGAGGTTTAAAGTAAAGCTCAGTTTCCTGTGACTCTCCATTTCCTGGGTTTAACAGGGACATGGATCTCAAGATTTAAAATACGGTGAGAAAGTCTGTCCTACTAAGATTTTCTCACCCCAGCAGGAAAGTACCATACCAGAAATTTCACAAGAAAGTCTGCTCTCATGAGACTCACAGCCAGACTTTTAACCATTTTGATAAGTTCAGAAGAGCTTCAATCAAAAAGCTTTCAAATCCCTGTCCCAAATGACCCCACAAATCCCTTTGAGAGCCACCCAACACCACTTCATAGTTCCCATAAACACTTGGACCTTTCCCTGTGAAAGCTGACAAGTTTTCCCGAAAGTCCTTACATACCACGCTTAGCCTCATCTTGCCAATTGTGCTATCTTAGTGGAAACTGCTGGAACTTTCCAGACAGATTTTATGCTACAGGCAAAAAGTACCTCAGTCACCAATATGCCCACAGTTTTCTGAGTCTAAAGGTTCCTAGATATTTCAAATGCTGTGTATAAAGTCCCATACCTTTTTTTTTCTCCCAGTATGACCAAATATTGCTCTCATAATACTTTGTGAAAAATGTCTCATAACTGTCATAATTACTGATGTCAACACCCCTGTTAATATTCTGGAACTGCAAACATTTCACATCAAATCTCCACGTGGAAAGGGACTGTTCACCTCTACTTTGTAAATTAGCTATAAGATTTATCTGTGGGAAACATTTCAAAAATATAGATTCAGAAAGATATCTACCACATGATGGCTTTTCCATATGGCATCTCATAATTATTTTGCTGTGTGTGAACATGATGAAAACAGTTTCATAATTCTCCAAGGGTCAGAGTAAATTATTTCAATTAGACATATTTCAGAGCAAACATTACCTTAGGGTTTATTAATAATATTACCTGAGAAGGAACAGCTGCCTTTTATGCATAAAAAGCTGTCAGCTTCTTACCACTCCTTACTATAGAAACCCTTTTGTGACTTTAAAAAAATGGCAGATTTTCTCATGCTTTACCTAAACACAAAACTTGGCAGCAGGGACCTGGTTGTAATCCTCAGCATGGGAGCTAGTGGGTGGATTTTTTTTCTCTATAAACTCTTGTATAAACCACACCAGTCTCCTGGTATTTATTCTGGGTAATGCTGGAAATTGTACACAGATCCAACAGCCCATGTAAAGGAGTTTTGTAACTTCCTGAAGCTCTTTCATGCAAAATCCTTACTCTGAATGCAATTCCAGAAAGATGGGACATTTCAGCAGCTTAAAAGGAAAGGTTTATTCTGTTGTCTTTCCCTCCTTCTCACTGGAGTCCTGCAAATACGAAATAGGTCAATTGGGGCAACATAATAACAGCAATTAATATGACATTAATTGACCTATATTGAAAATTCAATGCCCATTGAAAAGTCTTCAGAGATAAATCACAAGGTAGCTGTATCATAATAATTAAGGATTGAAATTCTTCTCTATAGGTTGGTTGCCACTTTATAAGAGTTAGTTGGAACTACGTATTACCACAGGACATCAATTACGTTTAGCTTTATTATTATCACCACTAGTCTCTGAACATGCATATTAAAAAAAAAAAAAATCTCAAGACACAGGAGTCTATAAGGTATGTGGAAAAGAGATTAGAAATCTTCCCTGTGCCCAAGAAATGTATCACTTTACCACAAATGTTCCTTACCTCCCACCCCACGTTAATGATGATCATTGACAATGTCCATGATGATCAGATGATTTGGTAAGGACTTCTCACCAAGATCTTCTGCTTTCGGCAAAACCTTCTCAAGGCAAATGCACGTTTGTCTTAGCAGAACTAACAAAGACTTTATTCTTTAGGTGTTTGTTGCTGGTTGGATGAAGGTTGGTATGGTAGGTGGTAGAATTAGTTAACTTCAACATCTCAACCATTAATCTCCTGGCACTGAGGTTTAGTGTGGCTTCAAATTCTCAGGGGATCCTAGCTGGAACCATAGCTGTGATCTTACGAGCGTTTCTTGAAACAAACAGACTTTAAGCACTATGACCAAAATTTAAAAGGCAACTTGAATGTAAACACAATTTTTCAAATACCTGCAACCAAAGCTCCTTTCCCCTAACATACATGATGTCACAGTGAAAGCAGTTCTCCGCCAAAGGCAGCAAGGAAATGCTGAAGGAAAGGAGGATTACTGAGAGAGTGACTGACATTGGCCTGTTTGGTGACTAAATACATAGGCATGAGTGAGGCATTATAGAAGTAGAAATGAAAATTGCCAACAAAAAGGTCATTTGCGTATTCTGTCCTATCGTGTTTTAGAACAAAATGTCCATTTAAAAATCGAGGATATTATAGAATTTTAGAGAACCCTTGTGTTGTGTTTTTTATACTCTCAATAGAGGGGCAGAACATCTCTTTTGCTTTATTGTAACCATTCCAGGAAGAAACACACACACACACACACACACAAACACACTTATGCACACACACGCAAATGTTCTGCCACAGGAATTGCTCGCCACCATCCTACAATCTTGTACTTTCTCGTTGTCATTTTTCCTCATTTGGCATTCTGCCATGTCACATTCTGATCTTATGCTTGTTTGCACCCCAACTAAATGATGAAGGACTAAAACCAAAAGCAGAGCCATAACTGGATAAGAAAAGATTTGGAAACTTCATTATCTTGTGCATGAACCATTGGCAATAGGTCAGTGTTTACTTATGGCACCATTTTATTTCTTGCGATAGTGGCCTCTATCTCTGTAAATGGTCCTGTGAACCAGTTAGATGCTCAAAACAAACCCTGAGAGTCATTATTGATTGCTCTCTTTCTCTCACACCCCACATCCAAATCCAACAACTTATCATCTCCAGAGCTATCACCAAGCCATTATAATCATTTGTCTGTACCATCGCAATAGCAGTGAACGATGAGCTACTACCATAAGCAATAGTCCTCACACTACTTGCTTCTACTGCTGCTCCCTACAGTTTTACCTCCACACTGTTGTTGGTGATCCTTTCAAAAGAAAAATCAGATCATATGATGTCCCTGACCTCAATCTACCAAAGCCTTCCCGTTATACTTAGGATAAGATTTAAAATCCTTACCATGGCTTCTAAGCCCACACAAAAGCCATCTCCTGGAACCACTCTGAGTTGATTTCCTACATATTTCAGCTTACTCATTGCACTCCAACAACACTTACCTTCCCATCTGAGGGCTTTTACTCTCTGCTTGGAAAACTTGTGTCTAGATATTTGTATGACCCATTTTCTTACTTTATTCACTCTGTGCACAGTTAACTTCCCAGAACTCAACCTTTATAATCCTATATAGAGCAGCCTATATAGAGCAGCCTATGTTTGTCTATATTGTCACTATCTTTTTATCCTACTTCATTCTAATTCTTTTTTTTTTTTTAAGATTCTTTTTTAAAATTTATTTATTTGACAGACTGATCACAAGTAGGTGGAGAGGCAGGCAGAGAGAGATGAGAAGCAGGATCCCCTCTGAGCAGAGAGCCCGATGTGGGGCTCGATCCCAGGAATCTGGGACCATGACCTGAGCCGAAGGCAGAGGCCTTAACCCACTGAGCCACCCAGGTGCCCCTTCATTCTAATTCTTAAAACTTGCCTTACTTAAAATATATACTAATGAATTATATTTACTTATTTCATTACTTTCTTAATTATTGTTACTTCCTCTACCAGAAATATAAGATCTATGACGTCCGAGAGTTTGTGTGTTTGCTTGCCGTTATACCCCCAGTGCTTAAAATGTTGCCTAGAACATAGCAGATATTAAATAAACATTCACATCTAGGTGGATATTTTTTATTCAATTTTAAAGTTTGAAACATATGAAAATAAGATAAATGGCAGGATATATCACATAGTTTCATTACCCACTTTATATATTAAAGAAGTATATATATTGCAATAACCAGTTATTGAAAACTGACTAATTAGCATGAAGATGGTTACACCTTGATTGTTTACAACTTTCATGGTTCATACTGACCTTCAGTACCACATAATAATATCTTTGCTGTCCTTGGGTTTATCTACTCGTGGCCCAATCAAATCATCTTGTCTACTTTTCCTATTTAACTCTAAGATAGTAGTTTCAAGTTCTACTTGTATATCAACTGAAAAGGGTGAACTACATAATCTCCAAGATCTCCTCTAATTACATAATTTTACTAAAACTGTGAAAGACAAATATTTTAGAAAAAGATTGTTTTCGTTCATCAGCTACCATATACATAATTTTAATATACAGATAATGTCACCTGACAGCCAAGATTTATACTAACCAATGACACTGCGACTTACAAAATTGGCATTCTTACTGAATATCCCTGGAAATCTTTATAGTTAGGTAAAAGAGAGACTAATATGGTGATTAGAAAATCACAGCCATGACACCTAATATGTAATTCAGTATTTGTTCCAAGCAGTTTCTCTTTAGTTTGTATTATAATTGCTTAATCTTTATAATAAGTTCCATGCACAGATCATTTATTAGAAATTCTCTTAATACGGTCATATTCACAGGTTGGTTTCTCTGGAAGTAGGAACTAAGAGTGAATTTGTCAATTAGAATATGTCAGAAGAGGAGGCAAGGTTGGGCAGAGGGAGAAGTTGAACAGCCATAGAAGCCCAATAAACCATTAGTCAAAAGCTCAGGGTAGCTCTTGTGAGTATATAGCCCTTCAGAGTTGCTCTGTCTTGGGCAGAAATGGCTGGATATTCATACCTGCCTCAGTCAGTCATCAGGTAGGGAGGGGTCGGGGCCGGAAACGCATGTCTCGGAGGAAGCACCCACAGAAACTTTGGCAAACCCTGAAGGAGCTGACAGATGAAGACTGTCTACTGGAAGTTAGGGCAGTAAGTCCCTTCTTATAGGGGGATCTGAGTGACACATTTGCCTTTTTTCTGCTCATTGTGCCATCTACCAATTCCTCTTATACCATTTATATTAACACCAAAGAATTAAGGTATGTCCTATGTGGGCACATTTTGAAAGATGATTAGCTTAGTAATCTGTATATTACCATGCATTCTAGTTTTTCAACCTGTAGTGGGCAATGATAATAAGCCTTCATGATCTATATTGAAGTATTCATGTATGTACAAGTGCCCACAGGCTTGTGGGATAAGAAAAAGAGTTGGAGTATGCGAAAGTTCATTTACATGCTAATATTTACAGTACGGAAGAACAATTATCAGATTCATAAGCTGTGCTTTGGCTGGATTGCTCCCTCCTAGACTGACCAAGATCACTAGCTTTAGCTATGGTCCTACTTAATTGGCTATGTTTAAATTTTACAAATGTCACATCTTACACCATACTGAAGTGTTCATCAGCATTCTTGTATACGCAGCTATTAAAAAGAGCAGAGGTTTACTTAAAGAAAACATAATTTTTGAGTTTTCTAATGTTCTTTTATCATTTGTCCTGGAACTGCTAATCATAGAATACACCATGATTTTTCCTCATTTTCTCCCTTCCCCACGTAAATACTTTTAAAATCATGTTGGCTTTTTTTTGTTTTGTTTTTCGAAATACTCCACCAGTTGGCTTAGCCTCCTTTTTTTTCTTCTGCTGTGTCACCTTTTAATACAGGTTTTCATCACCTCCGCAAAAGACACGTTTTTTTCTCCTCAGTGAAAAAGATGGATTGGTAAGAGGTCCCACAGCCTATAAACTGTTTCCTTTTAATTCAGGCCCTAGAAGTTTGGCCTGGCTCACGTTCAGATGGTACTATAACTTGTCTGAACCCCTTCTAAAGGGCCTCCTGCTAGTGTATTTATGCCTGAGCACTTGGGCAAGCCTCGAAATAGCTTTCTCTAAAGAGTGATGGGATCTGTTTGCTCACCTCCAGTCTACACTGTAATGAAGCATGACCCTTGCTTTTAAACTCCTGAGGTTCTGACCTCACCAGGTGAGGCTTTCCCTGGAAATGGCCCCCCGAGGCTATTCCTAACTGCAGTTTATGTGTAGGACACCAATAACGGTTTTCACTCTTAAGGGTTTTCTTTCTTTTGACATTGTCAGCTGCTTTCACGGACAGCCTTAAACCTCCACATAGGAAGTATTAGGAGGAGATTTCTAAAACTCCGAGAGCTTAACCTGTTCAAGGTTTCCTTTAACATTCACAACAATCAGGATTTCTGGGCAAATTGCAAACTTTGCAATAGTGTGTTCATTTTATTTTATTTTATTTTATTTTTAAAGACTTTATTTATTTAACAGAGAGAGAGAGAGAGAGAGATGACAAGGAGGCAGAGAGGCACGAAGAGAGAAAGACTCTCTGCAAAGCAGAGAGCCTGATGCAGGGCTTGATTCCAGGACCGTGAGACCATGACCTGAGCTGAAGGCAGAGGCTTAACTCACTGAGCCACCCAGGTGTCCCAATAGCGTGTTCATTTTAAGTAGTGTGATAGACTAGACAAAAGAACAAAGAAATCTTTTCATCATCAATGTCATAGCCAAGAAGAGGAACTGGTGCTATTTGAGCTTTGATCTTTGTTTTCTTCCCCTCCCCCCACTGCTAACTCAGTTAGGGACCCTCATTTACATAATAGAAGCACCACTCCTACACAACTCCTCCTTAATTACAGACCATTCAAGGATGTCCTGAGATGGAGCCGGTGGATTTCCGCATTGTCTTCTTCCAACCTCCACCAGGTACTGCAAGTTTCAGACAATTTTCTCTTTAAGACCCCCAAATATCAAACTGCATTGATAATAGCTCATTCAGTAATCAGTAGATTATGAAGTGGTTGAAACGTAAATGAAAATTAATGGATAGATTGAGACAAGAGGCTACTTAGATTCCTTTGATGAGATGATACAGCAACTTACATCTAACCTAACTGCTACTCCCTCTCACCCAATTAACTATGCAATTGCAAATTTATAAAAACATTTCAAACTAAATTTATATTCTAGGCCATGTCAAATATAGTATTTCAATCACTGTAGGCAAAAAATGAAGACTTTAAAAGAAAATTAAAACTTCTTTCACCTTTTTACCTCACTTCTTTAACACGTGGACTTGCATCAGTGATTATGCTCTTAGGGTAAAAAAAATGTAGACAGAGGTATGGATGGATAATGTCAGTAAAAGAAAATGGCAGGCGCATAACGATAAGAGTTTGAAGTCTGTGTCTATGCTCTGCCTACTACAGAGCAAACTAAACTCAAGAAGATTTTTGTCTTCTAGGAGCTTACCACCTGTCACTGGGGAAGGAAGAATAAACAAATAAAAAATTGGGGCACTTGGGTGGCTCAGTCAGTTAAGCTTTGACTCTTTATTTCAGCTTGGGTCATGATCTTGGGGTCTTTGAAGCCCAGCCTCAGGCTCTGACCTCAGGGTAGCACCTGCTCCAGATTCTCTCTCTTCTTTCCCTCTGCTCCTCCTTCTGCCCCTTTCCCACTCCCTGTGCCTGCACTCATGCTCTCTTTCTCTCTCAAATAAAAAATAAATCTTTAAAAAATAAAAACAAACAAGAAGGCATTAAGCAAGGATTGGTATAAGTAATTAGATATAAGAAAGAAAAAAGAGGGGGGATAGTAATGTGAAATTAAGTATTAAAGGGGAAAAGCTACCTGGAGAATCAACTGCAATTTTTCTTCCAGAGTGTTGTGGAAAGGGGGTTTTAATTGGAATGATGAAGTATGAGTTCAATGAACCAGAGCGGGGAAGTTCTTCCTGACATGCAGTCTTGTCTGAGAGGAAGACCAGAGGACACTGGTCAAGATTGGTCTTCCTTCTAGCACAGCGAACCAACTTTATATTACTATTCTCGATAGCAATATTTTGATTTTCCTTTGGTTCAAAACATTTCCATAAACTGCAATTACTTCCCACAGTGTCGAATACATTTTCCTTGACAAAGGTGATTATTAGGTATTAAAGTCTAATCCCATAAGAAATTTGTGAATTGTTAAGCCTATTTCTTAACTAGTCAAGAGCAAATCCTTCTTTCTCATACTTTTTCATGCTAATATTGCATGTTATCACCCACATGTCAGGAGAAAATTCTTCAAGCAAAGATTTTTCCCTCCAGAAAAAAACAAGGGCAGTTACCTTGCTCTAAATATATCATGAGGGACTTTGATCTTTCAGTTCTTTTCACATAACTTTTATTTTTACCAAGAAAAATTGTTCGTAAGTTCAACTGTAGGGATGAAAATACAAGTGCAAAACCAACATGTGTTTAAAGGAAAAAGTAATCAGATTACAAAAGGCCATTTATACAGAAAAAGTGGACTTCACAATAAAGTTGTAAAAATATCATAAATCTTTATGTGCTAAATAAATAGCTCGAAAAACATTATGTAAAAAATGGACAGAGACAGAACTTCTGTAGAAGACTTTGTTAAAAAAGAAAAAACAAGCCCAAAATGGAGTCATTTCCCTCCAAGACAACAATTCAAGACTTGATTACAGTTTCAACCTCTTCAAGGAATGTGACATTTTAACAGTCAATCTGAAATTTCCTGATCAACATCTGTGGGGTTAGCTGCATGATAGAAACCCTCCTGATCCCTTCTCCCCAGAAAAGGTGTCCCAGGCAAAAATAGTCTTTTCTTTTGCTTATAACTTCTTGCCCCACGCTCCTTCCTATAAACACCCTCCATTTTGTACAACTCCCAGGAGTTTCCCTTCTACTTGCCAGATGAGATGCTTCCTGATTCATGAGTCACTTAATAAAACCAATGAGATCTTCAAATTAATCCATCGAATTTTGATTTTTTAAAACTTTAACACAGTTCTCTATCTTTGATGTTTCTAGTAGGTCAAGGAAAAAACATAAATTATTCAAAAAAGTTAAATGGTTGAATTCATAAATATATATAATGATAAACTCTACAAAAATATAAAATATATAATATTCTTGTAACATGGAGAAAAAATAGTCATCTATAGTGTCAGAAAATATTTCAATATGTTCTACAAAGCACAAATTATGCAGCATACATTATCTAACCACCATGCAATAAGAAATAATAATAAAAAGCCAAAGAAACAAACAAAACCAGAAAAATTCTAACTATTGGGACATTGCCAGTAATCTTTCAAAATACATTTAGACCAAGAAGGAATAAAAATTAACAGTTATAGATTATTTTAGAAAATAAATCAGTTTATTACTTTTCAACTCTTATGAGATGCAGCCAAGGTAGTATCCAGAGACAAAATCACAGCCTTGGAATATTTTTATAATTACACAAGAAAAAAAATAAAAAAATAAACTAAGCATCTAATTAAAGAAATAAGAAAAAGAAAACACACTTAAGGAAAATAGGAGAACTAAAACACTAAAGATAAAGGTAGAAATTAATTTGTTATAAAAGAGGAAGATAATATTATAAATAAATTCAGGAAGTATAAAAAAACAGAAAAAACTTCTTGCAAATAAAATAGACACGAAATGATCATGACGATAACTATAATGATAAATATCTATGATGTATTGCGTACTCTCTCTGTAGCAGATGCTATCCTTAGAGTTTTGTACATCAGTTCAGTTAATCCTTAAAGCAAAACTCTAAAATGTTTATTTATTTCCCTTTTTTACAAATGCAGTTACTGAAGCTGTGGAATTAATTTACTATTATCATAAAGCTCTGTACATCTCAAAGATGGATTTTAATGCAGCACTTCCTCTCTTTAACTTTACCAAGATCTGTGCTCCTAAGAGTTATATTATTTCTAACAAAATCACATGATAAAATGGTTATAAAAGGCAAGATGCATAATTCTTAATCAGTTTGATAAATTAGAAGAACTGGGCAATTTTCTGATACTATATACATTTTCAATCATATCAGTTTTAAATAGGCAACCTTTATATGCAAGTAACCATTGAATAAATTGGAAATGTTACCAAAAAAAAAAGAAGAAAATCTGTAAAGATGGCTCTAGGCCAACATAATATTTTATTTTAACTAATGAGCATTTGTTTTTAAATTTTCAGAGAACAAAACCAGCTCTGTGTCATTTATTCTAGAGCCTCTAAAGGATACAAGCTAGTTTTTTAATTTTAAAAGTGAAATATCTAAAATCAAGACCTGATAAGAATAACAATAAGGAAATTGTACATTTATCTCAGCTATATAGATGTGAAAATACCAAATACAAGTACCAGCAATCAAACTCACCATTATAAAGACGTTCAATTGGATAAATGCAATCCATTACTTATTAAGCATGGTATAGAATAGCTTTTAAATCATTAATCAGCTGTACCTTATTTTAAATTACTAGAGATATTCCCATTAAACTGAGGGACAGGGAAGACTACCCATCATCATCAGTATCGTGCAATAATATCATATTATTGCACGATAATGTTGGGAAGGTCTTGGCTAATTAAAGAGCCGGTGACTGCAAAAGCAGTGAGGGAATGAGTTAGGTTCTGAGAGGTAGAAGAGGCATGGACTGCAGCAAGGGTAAGACAACTCTTACCCTCATCCATATTAAGAAACTCCCATCTGTAGACAAATTTTGAGACTTTTAAAGCTGTTGTTTCTCAGCAATGTCACAGAAAGCCTAAGATAAAGAAGGAATGAATCTCAAAGAGATTTGTGAACATGGCTTTCATCTAATGGAGTAGATGATTAATTGATAATTTTTTTTAAAAAGGCTTTTTGAAAAGTAATTATATTAGATTGGACTGAAACTACAATGTACAAAAACTGTACAAAGTAAAAAGAGATCTTTGAACTTCAAAAGTTCATGAGAGACTGTGGACTCTGAGAAACTGAGGGTTTTGGAAGGGAGAGGGGTGGGGGGATGGGTGGGCCTGGCAGTGGGTATTATGGAGGGCACATACTGCATGGAGCACTGGGTGTG
Organism: Mustela erminea; assembly: GCF_009829155.1. Taxonomy (NCBI): domain Eukaryota; kingdom Metazoa; phylum Chordata; class Mammalia; order Carnivora; family Mustelidae; genus Mustela; species Mustela erminea. The sequence continues at coordinate 85,297,665 of NC_045621.1, forward strand.
GTGCATAAACAATGAATCTTGGAACACTAAAAAAAATTAAATTTAAAAAAAGTTATAGTGCTACAAAGCATGTTGAGAAAGCTACATAGATACTAACATTGGTAATTTCTAATGAAAAAGGAAAGATGACTTAAAGGCAAGAACCAGGAACCCAGAGGATATAGCCACAACTCCAAAGATTCACTTTTACTTTAGGGAGCTGAATTAGATTATGAAAACTGCTGGATTTCAGAATTACTGTGAACCATGAGGTACATCCTATTCTCCTTTTTCAAGTTGAGGGTCTATTGACTGTATCTCTATTCCAACATTGTGTGTTAGGATGGAGACAGAGAGCACCTGGACCTAATTTAGAGGACGAAATCCTGGACTACATACTGATTGCAATAAGGGGATGAGAGTTCTGCAAATCTTGGGAGAGGAAGAAAGTATTTCATATGTTTTAGGAAAGTAAATAATTTGTGGCCCAAGTATGAATGGTGTAGATTAAAGATAGTCATGGATTATTTTCTAATCTTTTCACTGGAAGTTTGAGTATAATTTCCTTCTCCTTACATCAGGCCTGACTCTAGTGATTTCCCTCCTCGATAGAAGGAGGCTCAAGCTAGGTCACAAGAGGCGTTCAGCTTCTACCCAGGCCTCATGTCTTACTTACTGTTTGCACCATGTGTTGCCATATATTTGACTATGCCCCGAGATGAATGACATGGGAAAGGAGAGGATCCCAACAGAGCCTAACCTCCTGGCCATCTTCCATCAAGCCACCACCAAGTAAGTTAACCCATTCTGAAGCCTTCAGACAGCGAAGCAATTAGGTGAATACCAGCAAGGGAAACTTGACAAAATACAGAGTAGAAGAATCACCGACCTGATTCCTACATGAATATCTAGCCACAAAATTGTGAGATTTAATGAAACTACTGTTCCATGCCACTAAGTTTTAGGATGTTTTGTTTGGCAGTGAGAGATAACCAGAATAACCATAGTATAAAAATATTATGCTGTCTAAAAAAGGAGGAGACCAAGGGTCTTATAATGAGGTATAATTATAAAGTTAATCATTGGGACACAAATACAAACCTTATGAAACATCAAAGCCCCAGTAAGAAAAAAAGCTAAGAAAACAGACCATACTGTGAAAGGTTAAAAATGTGCACATGTGTGGATACACAGACAGACAGACACACACACACACACACACTGTGATTTTGCAATGTACATATGTTTCTGGATAACAATTTGTTAATAGGCATCAAATCTTAAAATTTACAATATATTTTTATCTGGAAGTTATATCACAAAAAATATCTTCCAAAATATATCATGAGAAATGTTTGTAGAATTATATGTGTATAGTTGTTTATTGAATGGTCATTTATGATGGTAGAACTTTGGGGTCATCATTACTGCTTCAAAGTAAAAGAATTTAACAAATTTTGACCCATTATATATCAGAATAATATGCAATCACTGAACAGCATGCTTTTGAGAATATTTAATAGCATGGAATCTACGCAAAATGTAATGCTAAATGCAAAACAGCAGCAAAAACTATAGAACGACATTTCATAGGAAAAACACCATTTTATAGGAAAATAAATCTTTACAGGAAAATAAAACAAATGAATATATATATATGTATAGCTTTTGAAAAGATACAAAGAAAAAGATACGAAGAAAAAAACCCAAATGTCAATAATGTTTAATTATGGGTAATGAAAATAAATGTTTATTTTATTCTAAATATTTTGGAGATTCTCCTTATGTTTCATTCATTACTTTAAAATCATTAAAAATGTTTGAGATTATCAAATATCTTAATTGTTAATCAAACTAAGGATCTGCCACCTTCTGCAGGGTGGAGCTCTCTACCCTCTCTTCTATGGTTATGGAGTGGATTCCAGAAGAGTGGATGAAAGAGCTAACCCAATCAAAATTCACAATTTATACCCTAAGGAGACATTTCTTGAGCAAACTACTTAAGCACAGTTTATTCTCTAGACTTCTGAAATACCTATGGCCCCTGAGGTATCCTTAGATTTCTAGTTAAAGAAAAAATTTTCTAGCTATGTATCATTTTCCCTGCATTTTTGCTTCCTCAAAATCAAAACCTTGCTCCTTGCTCCTAGAGCCATCACTTAGCCAGGTAACATTTCCTGCAAGACATTAATATTTGAACATGTATCACTCAACTACATATGACACGGACGTATCTGACCTCCAACAAACTATGTGATATCTTTACTTAATGGTACCTAATAAAACCCAGGTACTTGGAATAATGTCACCAAGACCCTTAAACATTAAAGAAACCAAAAGAGAAAGCTTTCTAAAACACTATTCTCTCCTGTGAGTTTATTTTGTTTTGTTTTGTTGTTTCCTTTTTTTTGAAGATAAAATATTTGTTTAATTTCAACTTTTTATTCTTTTTTTAAAATTTTTTTTATTTTTTATAAACATATAATATATTTTTATCCCCAGGGGTACAGGTCTGTGAATCGCCAGGTTTACACACTTCACAGCACTCGCCATAGCACATACCCTTCCCAATGTCCATAACCCCACCCCCCTTCTGCCAACCCCCCTCCCCCCTGCAACCCTCAGTTTGTTTTGTGAGATTAAGAGTCACTTATGGTTTGTCTCCCTCCCAATCCCATCTTGTTTTGTTTTGTTTTGTTTTGTTTTTAAAGATTTTATTTATTTATTTGGCATGGAAAGAGAACAGGCAGGGGAGTCAGCAGAGTCAGAGGGAGAAGCAGACTCCCTAGGGAGCCCAATGTGGGGCTATATCCCAGGACCCTGGGATCATGACCTGAGCCAAAGGCAGACATTTAACTGACTGAGCTACCCAGGTGCCCCGGTTTTGTTTGGTTTTATTGTTGTCTCATGTCCCTTTCTGTATACTGCAAGTTATATTATTTAATTTAAGAAGTTGGGTTACTCTTCCTTTTTTTTTTTTTTTCTTCCTTCCTATTCCTTTGTCTCCTGGGGTCATGAAACAGTTAAATCTCCTCCAAAATCATCATATAAAAGCAATGTCCACAGCAGGAGCATCTGCTCATTATTAAATTATGTGGGCACTAGTCAGGGTAGAACTCTGAGCAGACTAAGTAATAGCAGTGGAAGCATAGTTGTGGAAAAGCAGCCCACAACCTGAACTGCCAGGACACAAAATTACCCTTTGGTCTTGGCACAGAGATTACTTTTTTTTTTTTTTTCTCCCTATGCTGCTCTTTTTATTTCATACACACACACACAAAAATCAAACTCATTAGTTTACATGACTTTCAGTCAAGAATCTGAAAATATCAGAAGATTAATTTTTAGATGTCTAGATATTCCATCATCCTTCTAGTTTTCTCATATCCTACTTTCCCGCCCAAAAAGGAAGAAGAAAGTGCCTGGTATTTAACTGGGCCTGAAATCAGAAGAGCCTGAGTACCACAAGAAAGTCCGCTGTTCTGATATTTTTGGCGAACACCAGGGGTGGATGTTCTAGAAACGTGGCCAAATTTTCAACCCTATTTTGCGGACTAACTTGTGAGGTTCGGAGCATTTGGAAGGAAACAGATAAGCAGCTCAGCATCAGATTTTATTTAAATAGAACCCAGACACTAAGGGTCTCTGGGTTCAACGAAGGTGGAATTTTTGCCGCTTGTACAGTCCAACTGCCTGACTCCATTGACCAGTCAGGGGTGAATTTGCAAGCAACGCAGATGCCCCATGCTAGGCACAGACAACCCACAGAGCTAGAAGAGGATTTGCTGGTGGCTCGATGAGTCTAGTAAACGATTATCTGGTCACATCTAAACACATCAGATGTTTGACAATCCTGCTCTGTGGTTGCTTTGTTTGGGAACACAACTGTGAATATGACTTAACTTTTAACTGCAACTTTTGATTAAAGAAGTATATTCTTGTTAGCAGAATACAAAGAAACAAAATAAACAGGAACTGTAGGAGTTTGTAGAGAAAATATTTCATTGATTTTTTTTCTAAATAAAACAACAACAAAAAATAATCCCCAAACATGTCGCAAATTATATGTTTAGCTTGAACTGAGGAAAAGAATGAGGTAATCCTTTCATATATAAAAAGGGAAATGCAATGCTGAAAGCTGGGGCGCTTACTTTCAGTGAGTTGAGGATGACTTTTGGAAGACCTACTCTATCTCCCCATCTTCTCGGTCCTCATACCTAAATTCTCATAAAGAAATCATTCAACATTTTTTTTTTCCCCAGTAACTTCTATGTGCTATAAAAACTTCTTTTTTTTTTTTTTAAGATTTTATTTAATTTATTTGACAGAGATCACAAGTAGGCAGAGAGGCAGGTCGGGGGGTGCGGGCAGGCTCCCCGCCAAGCAGAGAGCCCGATGTGGGCCTCGATCCCAGGACTCTAGATCATGACCTGAGCTGAACACAGAAGTTTTAACCCACTGAGCCACCCAGGCGCCCCTAAAAACTTCTTTTAAAATGTAGTATTTTGAGGGATGCCTCGGTGGCTCAGTCGGGTAAGCGTCTGCTTTCAGCTCAGGTCATGATTCCAGGGTCCTGGGACTGAGTACCACATCAGGTTCCTTGTTCAGCAGGGAGCCTGCTTATCCCTCCCCCTGCCTGTGTGCTCATTTTCTCTCTCTTTCTCTCTCTGTCTCTCACACATACACATACACACACACACGAATATATATATATATATATATATATATATATATATATATATATCTTTTTTTTTTTTTTTTTACTGTAGTATTTTGAAAAGGAGACTAGGCTGCTAAGTGTTCAACACATTGATTTGGACGTGTTTTTCAGATTAGTTAGCAGAACACTGAGGGAGTAGATCACAGAATAGATGAGGTTTTTATTTATGGGGAATAAGGATCAATGCTTTTTAGATCTAGGTGTGTTATTAGCTATAATAAGGAGAGGCATGGTCAGGGAAGGCAAACTTTAGGTTGGCCTTGCATTCATATATTTACGAATGTAAATGTCTTTGGGTTGAGCATACAAAAAAAATAAATAAAATAAAATAAAAGGTAGATTCAAAATAGAGATTCAGAAAAAAAAAACAAAAAAACAAAAAACCAAAACGGACATATTAGCAAAAGACCCAGAGAGTCTAGGACATGGTGAAAGTTAACTGAATATAAAAGAAATATAAGTATAGTGAATTAAGAGCCAGGAACTGCCAACACTGACTCATACCTGCCTTCTTATATTACTGAATTATTTACCAAAACACTTCCAGTCTAGAAAGATGGAGCTAAGGAAAGAAAGAAGGAATTAGAAGCCCCATCATAGTTATCATGTCTTCATCTTTTATTGTATTTTCAGTGAAACTAACATAGATAAAAGACCTTGAGGTTATTGTTATGATTATTCAAAATATCGATAGCATCTTGGGTGCATGGGTGGCTCAGTCTTGAACATCTGACTCTTGGTTTCTGCTCAGGTCATAATCTCAGGGTCCTGGGATTAAGCCCCTAGTCAGGCTTGCTGCTCAGCAGGAGTCTGCTTGAGATTCTCCCTCTCCCTCTGCCCCCTCCCCACTCACACTCTCTAATAAATAAGTAAATAATCTTTAAAAAAGTCAATATAACATAACTGATTATCTTTCTTCCTTCACACACTATTTTCCCCTTACTTTCTTTGACATTTTTCTGCCTCGGTTTTCCTTTCATGTCTTTATTTTTATTTTTATTTTTTTAAGATTTTATTCATTATTTGACAGACATACAGTGAGATAGGGGACACAAGCAGGAGGAGTGGGAGAGGGAGAAACTGCCTTCCCGCTGAGCAGGGAGCCCGATATGGGACTCCATCCCAGGGCCCTGGGATTATGACCTGAGCTGAAGTCAGATGCTTACCTGACTGAGCCACCCAGGCGTTCCCCCTTTTATGTCTTTAAATGTTCCTTCTCCAATGTTTCTTTTGTTTACTGCGCTTCTACCCATAATAGTGTCCAGGGGTTAATCCTTGGATCCTCTTTCTTCTCTAGGTGATTCCATCTAGTTTTATGACTTCATATACTCACAAACATGTCTGCAATCCTGATCTCTCCATTTGCCATCACCTGTTAGCCATCTCCTTGTGAATAACAAAGCCAAGACAAAACTAGCTCCTTAAAAACACACTTCAGACTGCCCTCTGACACTCATGCCTTCTGCAGCCTGCTCCCAAGGCCTCAGCCGTTCTGTTCTCTCATTCTAATTGCTCTGGCCCCAAACTGGACAAGTAGCCTTGCCTTCTTTCCCACAGATCTCATAACATCCAGACTGTCAACAAAACCTATGGGTTCTACCTTCAAAACTTATTCAGAAAATGTCTACTTTTCTCTTCCTCCATTGCTACCATACTCATACAAAAACACAGTCGTGTCTTTTTTGGATTTTTTGCAATTGTGTCCTAACTTGTTTTCCTACTTCCACCTTACTTCTTAGTCCCGGGCTTCTTTGCAGGTGTACCCATTTAAAATTCAATGTAAATTATGGCATTTCCTGACCTAACTTTTCCAATGACTTCTCATCCTATTTGGAGTAAATGCCAAAGTGCTTCTGCTATCCTACAAAACCTACAAGATGTGGCTCCCTATCCAACCTTAACTGAGCTCATCCCCTTGCATTTTCCAACCTCATCTTTCAGCCTCCAGTGTCTACACCAGCCTCTCAGGAACATCTCTAAGCTCAGGACATTTTCACTCATAGCCTGTCTCTCTGAGGGAAACTCCTCCTTCAAATAACTTACTTCCTTTAGGTCTCTGTTTTTCTGTTTTATGATCAGAAGTCTTCCCTGACGACTCAAAATAAAAATAGACTCTCTCTCCTGCTTCTTATTCTAACAAGGTTGCTAGATAGGGGTGCAAGAGCACAGAGCTAGTTATATTTATATTTCAGATAAAAAACAAATATTTCATTTTTTAGTATAAATTTTATACTCCAAATATTGCAGAAGACATATTTATACTAAAAACAAAAAATCCCAATTTTGCATGGGACATGCTTATACTAAAAAAATACTTGGTGTCTATCTGAAATTAAAATTTAACTTAATGCTCTGGCAAGTCTAAACCCACCCCAATATTTCCTCTTTTATTTTAGTTTTCTCTGTAGTATACATCACCACTTGACTTATTACATCTTCATTTGTTTCTCATCTGTCTCTTGAATTAAACTGAGGTTAGGGACTTTGTTTTATTCAGTATTTTATCTTATCGCCAACAACAATGCCTGGCAGGCAAAGATTTGGTGACTGAATGAATATACAAATGAATGAATGATTGGATGAATGGAGTGTTGATAATTATTATCTACTATTACTCTCTACTATAACAGTAGAGGTTGGGGATGTGGTCTATTTGTTCCCTGAAGATCTCCCACAGTCTTTTTTCTTTATCCTTACCCAGCTCCTACCTGTTCCGGACTAGAAAAGGGTCAGAATCTGAAGGCCTGATTTGGCAGCTATGGGCATCTAGGAAAATTCTGCATTAAACCTTCCTATTGCACTGTCTTCTTTACAAAGCCTCAGCCAGTCCGTTTTCGGTTTCTCATGCTTGCCTGGTGTTTTACACAGGAACCAAAGAGGCGGAGTAGTTTAGAGATTCTTAGTGGGCTGTGTTTTCGGAAGGAAAAACCCTGTTGGATAGCAAATGTCATTCTGAATTCTTTAGATGTCAGGGCAGAGCTCACAGAAAGTCATTGTTTATGTCTGAAACAAATCTTTATTATGTGATTGAAAATGTTCTCAGTTACTCTAACTTACTTTTATTAAAAAGTTTAATGTGTTTTTATTTCTTCCAGGCAGTAGATAAAAAGGTGTCATACAAATATTGATTTAAAATCCTAGCAAGTTTGCCCTCTTTTCTAAATCTTTTTTTTGCTCTTTGAAGACAAATACATGCTTTCATGGACTTGTGTGTGTGTGTGTGTGTGTGTGCATGTGCGTGTGTGTGTGTGTGTTAAGACTACTCTATGTCAAGAAGCAAATCACTATTCCCTTTATTTTTTAGGGAAAAAAATTATTTATAGTCCTATGTTAACAAATGAAATGAAGCAATGCCATATCTTATCTAATTTATTGAAAATAGTATTAACAACTGCACATTATATAAAAGTGTGCATGAATTCAACTATAACCCCTGAAAGAAAACCTGCCAAGCAGCAATCATTACACATGAAATTCTACAGCTTGAAAATTTAACTAGAAACAAGATTAAATTGAGAATATACTTGGTTTAATAGTATCCAAACCACTTTACAGGTAAGAAAACATATGTTTGTAGAATAAACATAAAAATCTACTAAAATTCACAAAATTGCTATAATTATTAAATTATGAACTTCAAATTTTTCAAATCTCAAAGAACGAGCACTTTAATGTTAATGATAACAATTTAAAGTGCTGGGGCGCCTGGGTGGCTAGTGGGTTAAAGCCTCTGCCTTCGGCTCAGGTCATGATCTCTCAGGGTCCTGGGATGGAGCCCCGCATCGGGCTCTCTGCTCAGCGGGGAGCCTGCTTCCGCCTCTCTCTCTTCCTGCCTCTCTGCCTACTTGTGATCTCTCTCTGTCAAATAAATAAATAAATTATTTACAAAAAATTTAAGTGCTAACAATGACATTTTGTGATAATCCATTAATGATCATGTTCTAGATCAACCACTGAAGTAAAAACTCCACTATTTTATTTACAACTTTACAGACAGTCTGTTTCCTTGCCAAATATATTGTCCATAAAGTGCTACCAATATTCTGCAACATGTTTTGTCTAGAAATTTCAAGCGTAGCTCTTGCCCTTCAACAGTTCTTGTTTTCATTCCTTACAGAGGATTATTCCCAAACTCCCCGTCTCTTAGAGCCTCCTGACTAACCTGATCCCCATGCCATCTCCAGGAACCTCGTTTCACTTCTGAGTTTATAGAACACAAAAAAATCATCCCTCCACATTTCGTTCTACTGAGTGTAGGCTTTCATAATCTCCAGGCATGCTTCTCTCTTTCAGTTTACTACAGCATATTGTCCTTATAATAAAAAATAAAGCAAGTGAAAACTTACAAAGTAATTATTGTATACCAAGTACTCTTCTATGCAGCTTACAAGTAGTAACTCACTGAATCCTAATGCAGCCTCCTCTTTGGTGCTTTTCTTTCCCCTATTCCTCACAAGAGTAGACTGAGGCTTAGAGACAGTAACCCAGCTAAAGCATAGCTCTAGAACCCTGGCTCTCACCCACCAGGGTGCCTTCCCTGACCTCTGTCTGTATGAGATACCCTCAAGTTCAATGGCTCTTTATACAAAAGAGCAACTCCAGTATCAAGCATAGTTCCTGCATCATAATAGGAACTAGTTTCTTGCTAAATTAAATGAAAGTAAGGAAAGGGGAAGAAAAGGAGGGAGGGAGAATTAGAGAAACACATTATCTTTTTTTTTTTTTTAACGACTCACTTGTTATGTTAAACTGTCAGCATCTTCTGAGCCCTCACCTCACCCATTTATTCTCCCAAAGACAGAAGAAAACAGACAACAAAACACAACAAATCTTTAACACAACCAAAGCAAACAAACAGATGAACTAACTCCTAATTATGTATAACTCCTGTCTTCCAGGACGTTGAACACCAGACAAACTGAAATTTAAAGGACTATTCATTCAGTCAACCACTAATATAATGAATGTTTATTAAATACATATTTAGCTACGCAATTCTCAGAGGGGTTTGCTGTGTTCTATTTCTTTCCTTCCTTCCTTCTTTCTTTCTTTCTTGCTCTGGAGGGAAAAATCATCTTCTAACATAATTTACTTATTAATTATATTAATAGGTAATTGTCTGTCTCAGCCTTCTGGAATGTAGTAAGGTCCACTATTTTGCTTTATACCCTGAAGTATCCTGAGTACGTACAACCATGTCTGACACAGCTTACAGATTCAACAGATACTTATTAAATGAAAGGATTGGTATTGAAAAAAAAAAAAAAAGCATAAGGCTGAAAAGAATATAGTGCATTTAGTAATGAAAAGTAATTGTCAGGATTGGGGTTAAACTGGATACATAAAGGAAAATGTACATTCAAGAGTCATTGAGAAAATGGAATGATAGTCATATAGGTAATACAAGAAAAGAGAAAGTTTGATGAGAAAAACTGGTACTTAAATTTTGCAAAGGTTTAATTTACGTTGCATGTAGAACATCCACCTGGATCTGAGTAGGCAACCAAAAATTCCTAGCTACCTAAGAATTAACTTGTATGCAAAGCCATAAGGATCAAAGTATTCAATACCTCATGATGAAAGCCAGTATTTGTGATTGAGTTCACAGTTGATATCTTGCTTTTTAGCCTTCTGTTGCAAAAATATAAATAGGTTAGAATACAGGATTGAAATCAAAAATAAAATAAGATGTGAAGTGTGTAAACCTGGTGATTCACAGACCTGTACCCCTGGGGATAGAGTATTATGCCTCCATCAGAAAGGATGAATACCCAACTTTTGTAGCAACATGGACGGGACTGGAAGAGATTATGCTGAGTGAAATAAGTCAAGCAGAGAGAGTCAATTATCCTATGGTTTCACTTATTTGTGGAGCATAACAAATAGCATGGAGGACATGGGGACTTAGAGTGGAGAAGGGAGTTGGGGGAAATTGGAAGGGGAGGTGAACCATGAGAGACTATGGACTCTGAAAAACAATCTGAGGGTTTTGAAGGGACGGGGGGTGGGAGGTTGGGGTACCAGGTGGTGGGTATTATAGAGGGCACGGATTGCATGGAGCACGGGGTGTGGTGCAAAAATAATGAATACTGTTATGCTGGAAATAAAAAAAAATAAAATAAATTAAATATTAAAAAAAAAAAATAAAGAGTATAAAATTGCAAAAAAAAAAAAATAAAATTAAAAAAAAAAAATAAAATAAGATATATTCTTTAGAACTTAGTGTTTATATATATGTGTGTGTGTTCATCTGCCTAACAGTAAGATATTTGGAGTAATGATTTAAAGCACCCTTCATTTTACCAATAAGAAAATTGAAATGAGCTAGCTAATAACAAATATTTTGTCCTATACGTTAGGATTAAGTTCACTAACTGAGAAATGGAAAGACTAGTATTGCAAGAGAGAAGAGATTGATGAAATACGTCCTATAATGAAGAGAATTACGGAATCTAGGAGCATGAGTGAAAAATTAAATTTTGGCGAGGAAGAGGGAAAACAGAGATGAGACCAAATATATAGAAGCCCTTTAAGGAACAGAAAAAAATCGATGGAGCACAATTTTATGATATTAATATTCTAGATCAAATATGAGACAAATGTATTAGCTAGGATTCTCCAGAGAATCATTCCCATATTTCCATTTGTGTACCTATATCTATATAAAATATTTATATTTCTTTTTATATAAAAATATAAATATATTTCTAATATAGGGTGTACAGATATTTCTAGGTAGAATATACAGAAATATATTTTACCCTATATCAAGAAATTTATTTTAAGAAATTGGCTCACATGATTGTAAGGGCTGGGAAGTTTGAAAGCCACAGGGTAGGCCAGAAGGCCAGAAACCCAGACAGGGATTGATGCAGCAATACTGAGACAGAATTTCTTTTTCTTCCTCAGGAAATCTCAGTTTCTGCTTTTAAGACCAACTTATCATGAGGCCCATCCACATTATCAAGGGTAATGTGCTTTACTCAAAGTCAACTGCTCATGGAAGTTAACCACAGTCTAGCAATATCTAGATTTGGTTTTAATTAAATGACTAGGTACCATAGTCTTGCCAAGTAGACAAATAAAATGAACCATCACAGAATGATTATATGCAAAGTTCAGGTTGAATAAGAAGGCAAAGAACATAGCTGGTCCAAAGTAGCTCCCAGTATACATCTTACCATTTATTCAAGAAGGTAGAGGAGGGAAGAATGTAAGAGTGGGAAAAAGAACAAGACACAAATTGAGAAGAAAATGGCCTAGTTAGAGTACAAAGCAGGACATAGGTATCCACCAAGAAGATCACTGGACCAGGAACCAGAACACCTAGTTCCTGACCTTGCATTTAACAGTTGCTTTAATTTGGTCATACATGACATCATTTCTCTGAGCCTGAATGGAAATATTAATACCTCCTTCACCTGTACTAAGAGATAACTTTTCAAGTCAAATGAGATAATACATGTGAAAGACTTTAAAATATATACATCTTTATATTTACACATCTATTATTTCTATTATTGCCACTATAAAAACTTTATGAGCTGAAGTCTAAGTTACTCCCATAGACATGTAGCTGAGTGAACACACGAATCAAGAGATATAGCAAATTTAACATTGAACAAAGATTGTCACCAAGTACCACTGTCCACTTTATGTTGCCTATTTTGTCCCCTCAGTCTTAGCTACTGTAGCTGCACACTTAGAGACCACTGTTGCTATAATAAAGCATCAATATCCTGTTTAAAGTCAAACTGTGATGTGAGTGAATATGTATTGCTTTTACTAGGTTATGGTGATCAATACAGAATTAAAATCTACAAGTTCAAGTGAGACTTAGAGTTATCCTCTGAGTGAACATTTAGCAACAAAGACTGCAGAGTATTTAATCAAAAGGTGATTCATAGTTTTAATCCTATGTTATTATTCCTTCTTCTAGCTTTAGGAATGTTTCCGTAATCAAAATGTCTACATGGAAGACAAATACTTTGAAAGTCTTGAGTTATTGGATGTTCACAAATTATATAAGCAAACTGCATTTAAGCATAATTAATAGCATATATTGTATTGTGATTAATGAGTTGTAAAAACAGCAGAAGAAAAATCCTTTCTTTTTTTTTTCCCAATAAAAAGAGAAATATCTATGTGTGTATACGTTTTACTTAAACAAATTTGTGGATCAGGAAAAAGCATTACCATTACTATAAAAATGGGAACACAATTTTCAACTCCTAATGAAGGACAGTAGCGGTAAGGATTAAAATCTATATAAACTTGACATAACAAAACAATAATCCAAGATAAATTTTATGAAAATATGCATGCTAGCAAGTAATTGTGCTTTGACCAGCAAAGAAATTATTTCTTAATAAAGAGTTCCTTAAATAACTATATGGCTATTACATTTGAATATTTACTTACAGATGATTCTTTGTTTGGTATAAAAGCTGAAAGATATCCCAGGTGAGACGCTAAAGAGTTAAAAGACTATGCCAACTAAAGTTTTGTAGCAAAATAATGAAATAGCATTCCTGAAATTGAAATGTAAACCAATGAGACAAATATTGTTTAGAATAATTGGAATTACTCATAAAATTTCAGAAATCTCTTAATCAGGTGAAGTACCTATATTGATCCAACAGAAATTTTCCTTAATTTGTGTACTTCCAAAAAGCAGCCTCCTGAGAAGGGTTTGAGGGAAGATCCTTTATTTTGGTAAATTTCTCTCAAAGAACAACTAAGGTTGGGGACTGGAGAAAGCAAAACAGAAGTGGGGGGAGAAAAGAAGCATTGAACTGATACCATGGTGGATATTGGGGCTCAGTGTTTTGGGGAACCCTGAGAGAAATCATGTAGAATGAGTTCACCATGGGATTGCTTACCTGAGACCAGTGTAGAGGAGGGTATTTCTTTATGGTTCCCACTCCCTATTAGGCAAAGGTCCTGCAAGGATATGACTTGCCTACCATTCTAGATCTTCACAAGCCCAGCCAAAAACTCTGAGGTTGTAAAGAAGTCCTAGGACAGAAAACAAGATACAGGATTCAGCTGACACTAGATATAACCAGGTGCACCTGGATGGATATCACAGCAATGGCAAGCAGGTACGCTGCTAGAGGGTGGGAGATAGGGTACAATTTCTGGAAGATGTTTCCCTTCTTCAAATATTATTGACACAGTGTAAAATCAACTTGGACGGCAATAGGACTTAGAGAAGGCCACTTCCCCGCCCCCCCGAGAGAGATGTACCTCAATGTTTTCAGCAGAGTTAGGTAAAAAGATTCAAAGAACTTTAGATGAAAAGATCTTAGAAGTCTTCCTGTCATGGCATCAGCTCTTCTATATTACGAAAAAGAAGCTCCTAGATGTTTTAATACCACATGACTCAGAACAGGACAAGATGGAAGTCTTTTTTTTTTTTTCCCCTAAATTAGAGCTTTCATGTTCAATATGCATTCATTTGTTCACCAAAAATATTGAATGCATTCTTCCACACACTGCATACCTATTTCTGTTTGTCTCTCTCAAGTTATAATGGTGTCATTAGAAATTTTTTAGCATCTATTAGTATTATTGACAGAGCCAGTAAAGAAATATGAATTCACTTTTGCCTCAAGACACTACGGAGGTATTTATTACCTTGTATTTTTATTTTCCCCCATTTGGAGCAGTCTCTTACCTCTGTTTTCATATCATGCTTTTTTTTTCTTCCTTTTTTTTTCTTTTCTTCCCACCTTCCTGATCATTGGTTTGATTTTTTAGCCTTTACCTCTTCCTTATAATTTCAATATCACAGTTTCCTGGGCAGGTTGTGGCCCCTCTTCTCTGCCCTCCATCCTCTCCTTAGACACCTTATCCAATCTCTATAGGCTTCCATGCCAACTGCGCACAACAGCTGCACACATGTTTATCTGCAGTCTAGCTCTCTCCTCTGAGCTCCAGATCATGTCTCCCACTGCTCTCTGGGTATTTTCACCTGGATATTTCAAAGGCCATAGGCAAAGCCAAGCATATGGTTTCTTTTCAATGCTGGCCCTCTTTCTCAGCACCAATCTCTTTCTCCATTGAAGAGCATCACAGAATACCAATTGTACAATCAGTGACTCAGCTGCTTCTTATAAGATGTCCTCTCCCAGGGGCGCCTGGGTGGTTCAGTCAGGTAAGCATCTGACTCTTGATTTTGGCTCAGGTCATGACCCCAGGGTTCTGAGGTTGAGCCCCATGAAGAGCCTCCTTGACATTTTCTCTTTCCCTCTGCTCATCTCCCCTGCTTACACACATGCACTCTGTCCCTGTCTTAAAAAAAAAGTCCTCTCCCAAACTCCTTTGTATCCAAATAAAACTCCCTTGAATAATATATATTAATATTTATATTAATAATAGAGATATTGTTTATAAGTAATAAATATAAATGTTGTTATTTATAATTAATAATATTAGTTTATTATCCCGTCATAAATAAATATGCATTAACCCATTTCTTCTCTCTTCTTTTTCGCTCTGTCATTCCAACACAAACTCTCATCCCCTCTTTCTTAGACTCCTATAGCAATCTCCTACAGTCAGTGTGGTTTCCCATACCACAGCCAGAATATTCTTTCCAAAATGCAAATGCAAAATGCTATATTTATTCCCTGGTCCTTTCCTCTTCTGATTAAAATGTCAGTGACTGCCCATTGCACTTAGTGTGAAGCCTAAGATCCATAGCCTGGCCCCTGCCTGCTTCTCACGACTTACATTTCCTTATCTCCAGGCCTCGGTTGTTGCTCCTTCTTCCTGTCTCTTATCCTCTTTCAGACAAGAACTCCTACTGTTCATTTCAAATCTCAGTTCAGTTCTGACTTCCTCTGAGGGGTAATCCCTGACCCTCACTAGGCAATATTCTCAGTAGTCCTCTTTAAAGCCCTTATGCCAACACTGTTTCATATTTTCATATAGATCCCTGTAAGCCTTTGAATGATGCTGTGAGGCTTCTAAACATGGGCTCTAAAGGCAGGGAGTCTCTTTTACTTGCATATATGCATGCATGTGCACATACAGTACACCACACACACACACACACACACACACACACACACACACGCACAGAGGCTCTCTCCTTTCCTTCGGGCCTTCAAATCCCAGAAGAGTGTTAGGTACAGAATAGGTCCTTAAATACATAGGCGAATTAATGAACAGTGTCCAGGCTGAATTCAAACCTGAATTTGATATCAGTTTGTTCTCCTCAACATTAAATGAGCCTAAGTGAACTAGATTTTCTTCCCAGTAAATGTAGACAGTGCATATGAGTCAAAGACATATATGCATTCAGTTCAGCCCAAAAAGAAAATGAATATTTCCTGACATAAATCAAATATAGGTCTTTCTGATCACATTCTTAATCAAATTTTTTAAAGTTAAATTAAAATAATTCTATCATAAATGCAGGCATTTCTTAGCACCATATATCATGGCTAAGAATATAGTCAACTTTATTTAATGGGATTTGGTTATGTTCTAGCCAAAACAAATGTTCTCTACTTCACCACATAGAAGACATACTGCATGGATCTTAGTGATCCTGTCATAATTATCAATATGAATATCTGAATTTTATATCTTTGGGAAAAGGTCAAATGTATCTTATAGCTTCTGGTTTCAATCTTCTCCCCATCTCTTATTAGCAAGAAAACGTCAGTGACACATGTTCAGAGGGTCGACTGACATTATTTAAATTCCACTTACATGTTCACTAGAATAATCACAGATTCCTAGAGCCATGGGTACTGAAGACTAAAGTTCTGGTTGTTGTACTTACAGAACTTGGGTAGCAATGTGAGGAGAGGGAGGTGAAGACGACAGAAGGGAAAATTTTAAAAAGAAAAAGGTGGAAATGAGCAAATTAGTAGAGATTTCAACACATTAGCAGCATGTGATTTGCCCAATCTTGATAACATTTGACAAGGCTCCACTCCAAAGATTAAGGAAGCTTTCCTGTGGAAGAGAAAGAATATGAGCACACCCAATTTATTGAGAATTTTATTTTTTATTACAGGACCAGCCTACAAAGTGATACTTAACTTTCAGCTCATGGTAAGGGATGCAGTTGTGTTCCTGAAATGATAATACTCTTACAGGCATGAAAACAAAATAAAGAAATACAGGAAGGAGAGGAACATGCCTTATTTAAAAAAAAAAAAAAATCCACCTACACCTCAAAAACCACGGCTTTCTTCTTGGCTTTTCTCTTTAGAGATTTGAAAGGCAGGACAAATGCCCGTAACAATAGGGAACAGTTAGGAAACTACAATATAAATATGTATTTTGTGGTCTTTGCTAAAACCTGCATTTTGAGTTTTACTTCATGGTGACTGCTTTAGAAATGTCACTGCCACAACAGCCTCAAACTTTTTAAATTTGATCTATTGCCCAAGACTGATGTGGCATTCATCTGTTTTCATTTCTTTTAATAAACTGATTGCTTCTACAATTTAAAGAATTCCAAATATGAGTGAATAATTAGTATACTTTTCCCTTTTGAATGACCAATGTGAGAAAGATATGCAGGAATTTAAAACAAAGTGCTATTTTCCCAACACTGAGAAGCAGCCTCTGGAATTATCCTTAACATATAAACATCAATGGAAACATCTAGGAAAGCTATTACTTTGTGTCTACTTAAACTGAAGTAAAGCTATTAGGCAATTATTTTAGAAATATCAAATCATGTTGACTGACTTCTGCTATAAATTAAATGTTTTTGCTGAGTGCTCAATATTCCACCTGATTTTTTTCTAGACATGAGCTTTGAACTGTTTCAAGGAATTATCAAAAAGAAACTATCAAAAAGGAAATTACTAACATGGCTTAGTAATTAATACATGTTGACTAGCTATAGTTTCATCTAATTGTGTTCCATAAATGTTTAATGTTTTATCAAAGTTGCATTTTACATTATTTGATAAAGTTATGCCTGGTTGACTAAATTGACATTTACTTTGAGAAAAATATCCAAATTATGTCCACAATAAAGGAGAGTAAGCAACCATCATTTATGCCGTTTATGGGAAATGCACCTTTCCTCTTTTGCTGCAATCTGTATCACTTTGATTCTAATCATATAGATTGGACACAAATCAGCAGTCACAATTATACGCACACACATGCACACTCACACACATGTGCAGTCTCTCTCGCAAGCTACCAGTCTGTCTCTATGGAATAACTGACCAGAATGGAAATATTTGTCTCTTAATCAGACTGTCTGGATCTCACCTACTTTTGTATTAAGAATGTATTGGGCTCCTGGGTGGCTCAGTGGGTTAAGCCACTGCCTTCGGCTCAGGTCATGATCTCAGGGTCCTGGGATCGAGTCCCGCATCGGGCTCTCTGCTCAGCAGGGAGCCTGCTTCCTCCTCTCTCTCTCTCTGCCTGCCTCTCTGCCTACTTGTGATGTCTCTCTGTCAAATAAATAAATAAAATCTTAAAAAAAAAAAAAAAAGAATGTATTAAGTGCGCAAAACCAGGGAGGAAAGAAAGGTCTTGGTTGCAACCAATAGTTTTCAGAGTTAGTAATGGGTAAAATAAATCACCTACATTTCTTCTTGAGGAAATGGCAGGGCATGCCACAAAATAGTAACAATATTTTAGGCATTTCATTTATTGCTTTATTTCTCCATTTATTTAACAATATTTATTGAGTATATTTCAGACAATGTACAAGGTGCTTGGGATAGATCAATAAGCAAAAAGATATCTGTGCCTTCATCAAGCTTATATTTCAGCAGGAGAGACAGCATTAAATGAAACTGCACAGAGAGTTGGGGGGGGGGATATCTTGAAATGTTAACTCATATTTTTGATATATTTTCATGGGGCCCTAAGGTTTGTCTAACTTAATCAATTAAAACCTTCTAGGGTTTTACTTCTGGAAAGGTATCCACCACTTAAAGAAAAAAAAATCATGAAATCAAACACTATTTTCTTACATTGTTCTTCAGGAGGAAGCAGGTAAATAAACCCTAAATAATAGAAAATGTATTAATTAATGAGTTAGAACCAAGCTATCATACTTCAGGTTGAAAGACAAAATTCCCTAGAATCAAAGAGAGTATACTTTGAAAGCAAAGATATGAATGAGTCCCTAACAAAGATCTCCAGCTCCCTGTTTCCTTCTCTACATGGTCAGTTTCCAGTCAGAAGAGAAATCCTAGAGTGGGCTGGGAATTGAGTGTGAGGAGACCACTTCCCCCTCCAGGTGGAATCTGAGATGTCCTCAGACCACAGGCTGAGAGATGAGGCAAAGCAGGTGGATCCAGGTCAGCTCGGAAGAGTTTTTTTGCATCTCATGACAGTAGAATAATTCTCATGTGTTAAAGCTATAGCAAAATGCCTCTCAGAGATTCCCATGACCCCAGTGGGCCACGGGACCAGCAGGATTTCTCTCAGGGGTCTGAGAAAAGGCTGGAAAGTTAGAAAGAGAAAGTCACCAATTTTAAATGGGCTTAGCAGGCAAGACTCAAGAAACCTGTATGAACCTGTGGGATAAAGGTGAGACACAGGATATCTCAAAGGTTTTTCTACTTGACATGACCCTGATCCTCAGGGCTCTTGTCTGAAGCCTTTGATCTGTGTAAGCTTCTTGGGTTTTTGTCCCACATTCCCTCCCTTACACATCCTTCTCCCCACCCACGTAGAGTCGGCCAAAGTGACCGGCACATGAGTCTTCACCCCTCCCCTTGGGTACCCTTCTATCCTAATCTTTTAATGTTTATTTTCTAACTCCTTCATGTCCCCAGCCCAACACAGTTTTATCTAATGACCAAGAGAACATCTTGGCTCTTTATTTATTAGGTAGTTTCTCAAATATTTTCCTCATGCCCTGAGTTGTCTATGCTTCTCACAAGGAGTTGTCTCTTGAAACTCCAAGGCTAAAACTTTACTAATTTTTCCTTTGCATTTTGATGTGTTATCTCTTCCCTAACTTTTCTGGAAAGGGCCAAGGGGTATAAGGAAAAGGGAAAGCATCAGTTAATAGTTCAAAACTTTTAACCTACCACATTATTATATATACACCGCATTATTTTATATATATATATGTATATATGTATATACATATATATATATATAATAAGCCATGAATATAATTACAGAATTCACAGGGAGTATAAACTAGGGGGGAACAAACTCAGTATTTGAAATAATATGAGGAAAGAAAGAAGGAACAAAAAAGAAAGAAAATAAGGAAGGAAGTGTGTATCTATATTCAAATATGTGTGTGGAAGAGGTCTGTGTTCTTTGGTATGACATTGAGTAAGCATAATTGCTAGTATACACCGTGAAGTTATCTGAGATAGATCTCAGTATCTGAAATACCATAGAAGTACCCTATTGTGACCTCAGAGTGATTTTATTTATTTTTATGCACAAGAGTGTTTCATATCACTATATAAAGAGAATATTTTAACTGCAATTAGAACAATTGCTGAGTGCCAGAACCGACACTGTCACTTCTACAATCTTCTAAAAAGAAGATTGTAAGAAAAATACCCCTCTGTCTCAATTCTAACGTTCTTCCTTTGGTTCTTCTTCCTTTGGTTCTTTCTCCAAAGCTCACTTAGTGTCTTGGTCACAGAGTGTAGATGAAGATATAGTATACACAGAGTCAATAATTTTTCACTCATTTTCATTTTACCAAGTTCACTAGTTGTTAAGGTAGCAAGAGAAATGCAAGAACCAGCAAGAAAACACCAGAGAGTCCTGCTAATTGTCCCTTGATAAACATAAGTCATTGAAAACTTGTGTGAATAGATGACATTTTTAAAAGGCAAAATCTTGACTATTCTTAGCTGACAAATTCTTTGGAAGCTTCTTAAAGGAATAAGCTGGCAATGCTCTCACATTTCAACTTTAAAATGAAAGGAATCTCTGAACTTTCCTTCTTTAGCAACAAACTCCCTTAACCCTTTCCCTCCCTTCCATAAACAAAAGAAAAAAACCACAAGAAGCAAGCAGTATAAGTTAATATTGTTAGGGCACATGTGAGCATGTGTGTGTGTATGTACACAGATATCCACCTCTTAGCCTACATAACTCAGAATCTGCATTTACCCTTCATATCTTAGTCAAATTGAATACTTTTATTTTCCTCTTTCATTTAGATTGCATTTTCTCATGACAAAAAAGGATAGTTGTGGCTTAGAAAATGGGAAACTGGATCAACCGTGAACTAGAGCAAAGCTGAAGACAGCTAAATATTTCAAGAGTATTTTCGGTGTTTTCATGAACTTTCCTGACAGTTGGTCACTCTAACCTCCCTTTATCCTGTGGTGTAACATTACATACCCAAAGTCCATGATGCAACACAAGTTCAAGGGTAGTAGTAGTTTTGTGAATTTTGTTTGTTTGTTTATTTTTAATTAAATGATTTCTCCAAGCAAGTCTAATGTTTTCGTGGTGTGTTGTATCTCTGGAGTTGTGAGTTCATTAAAGATATTTGGAGTACTGGTTCTGTGAAGCTTAGATGCATGTGGCCATTGGATCACATATCCACTTCCCTGCCCTGTAAGAAGAAAACATCTTGGAATATAAGTATTAGTTGGCTTTGTGGTGTTGGGTTAGTGTGCCAGTCTGAGGTTAGAGCACAGATGAGATCCCAAGCCCTGGGCTTTGTATTATATAGTATTGTATTTTTGATGTTGTACTTAAGGGTCAATTACTGTTTCCATTATAAACCCTGTTTTTCAAAGGTTTATAACTCACCAATTTTCATTTTGGTATGCAAGCAGCATGAGTATACAGTTTTTAAAAATAGTTTAAATTAGGCAGTGCCATTTTTAGATATAAAGCAGTAAAACTCACTCTTCATTTGTTTCAGTTTGTTTTGGAAGTGTCTAATCTAAAGGTTTATTCTATCTTAAAATGCAACAATGTTTTGTTTTGTTTTGCTTTTCCTGTATTTTCATAACAGCTATTCATAGGGAAGATGGTAAAAAGAAGGTAGGAGAGATATCCAATGGAACTTCAAGGTGGAAAACAATTTAAAATATTTTTTTCTTATGAAGATTTATAGTTAGATGTCATTTTAGTCAAAGTTCTTAAAAATCAATCAACTAATCAGTCAATACTCCCTAAGCATGGGCACTATTTCATGGTAATATTGTGGCAGGTACTTTGAGTAATAAAAGAGCTCCTTGCCCAATATGCTTGAAATTCTGGTTAGAGAAAAATACAAAGACAACAATATTAAGTGTAACAGCAACATACATTGAAACATTAAAGTGATAATCATGTGGCTGAGACTTTCAGAGGCAGAAGAAAAGCCACTTACAGAGTTGTGCAACTCCCTGGTGCCCTGCAAAAAGAGGGAGATTCCAATGCATGGGCAATTGCCCAGATGTGGAAATTTACCCATCTAGGGTCATGCAAGATTTAGAACTCTTTCCCTGATCATCAGAATTTGAAAATCTCTGCTTAAGGGCAAAACTGTTTCCTCTCTCATTCTCAATGTTTCCAAATGATAAAAGCAAATTTCCCCCTGTATTAATCTAACTTCTCCAATGGTCATCTATGCTAGCTATTTTCACTCTGTCACTCAGCTCTCACACCTGCATCTATTCCAGTCTGGTTTCTAGCACCACCGCACTGCTCACACTGCTCTTGCCAAAGTCACAATGACCTCCTTGCTGCTGCTGTCAATGAAGATGCCTTTGCTTTTCTCTTTTATCCAAATTTATCTCTACTTATAAGATTACCAGTGTTTTCTTACCCTGTCTTATAATAATCCCTGTCATTTTTCATTCTACCTAGTACCCAACCCCACCCCCCATTCTTATTGGCATCTCTATTTGCCTTTTGGAGAATGTTCCATCTGTGTGGAGTCTGAAAGAGAGGGCATTGTTGCTTCCCATTATGGAAGCTGGAGGCGTACAACTTTTTTTTTTTTTTTTCCCCAGCTTAGGGAGAAGGGCTATCAGCAAGGCTCAGCCAATCAGACACTTTCTTCTGGGATTTTAAAGCTTGGTCAAGTCAGGGTGTAGGGATGATTAAAAGTCTTATTCATTTAATGGCCATGACAGAAGATCTCCTCCGACACCACTACTAATTTAAGTTTATTCTAGTTTATGCTATCCAGGTTTCCAGATCTCACTTTGTTAATGCCCATTTTCCAAATGTGGTTCCCATGTTTTCTTCATTTCTGTTCTCTCTCTGGATATATTTTGATAAATTTAAATTTTCCTTAAGATAGATAGTCAGTCTTCTATTACTTATAAAAAGAATGTAGCTTGCTCTAATTTCCATTCTTTGGCTGCTCTCTTTTATAGCTTCTGGAGATTCATTTCCCTCTGTCTATTCTTCATATGTTGCAAGTCTTCCAGATATTTGTTAATGTCCCTTATCATTTCATCTTAAACTCTCTATCTGGAGTATTTCAACTACTTCCTAGACTTCAACTGTCACCCACATGCTAATGACTTCAAAATCCATTCAGCCATTCCAAATCTCTCCTCTGATCCTCATACTTCTTTATTCATTCCACTTGTACTTTTGTTTATTCTATAAATATTGAGTGAACTTCGACTATGCAGCAAATATGATAGGCCATAGGATAACAATAAGAAACAAAGTATGAGTTTTTCCATTTCATGATCATTAGTCTAGTGGATTCCATAATCCTGTGAACTCCATAATCCCACAAAACTTAAATCTACTGGATGTCAATAGTCTGGTGGATCTCATAGATGCCATGTAATATTCAATATCTCCACCTGGATGTCTCAAAAAGAGTGAATTCTTTATGTTTCCCTGACATCTGCACTTGTATAGTCCTCCTACTGGGCTCCCTGTATGAATGAAAATATTCAGTTGCTTACACCAAGAACCTGAGACTCAAACTAAATGTTCCTCTTCATTCCATCCCCATCTCTGCAAGAATTATAAAATCCTGGTTGGGGAACTTTCTCAGTATCTCTAGAATTTTCTCACCATTATCATTTCTGTTGATGTCCTATCTATATAGGCCTCCCTCTCCCTTCTCTCCAGAATCAACACAACACTACTGTCACTGTTTTTGTCCAAACTGCTATCAGAATGATCTTGAGAAAATTCAAGCTTATTTGTATATCTTGATCAAAACCTTTCAAAGACTCCATAATAATCTCAAAATTATTTATGTAAATGAACCAGCAAATTAACTGTGGTCTCTTTTAAATCTCCTATTTAGAATATGTTCCCAGTTGCACCAGAATGCCAACCAGGCCAGTTCCACTCATCCCTTAGGTCACTTCATTTTCCCTAGGAAGCCTTACTCTTCCTACAAGACTGGGTTATGTCTCTATTTATGAGTTTTTAAAACATCTTGACTCTCCACATCCTAACATTCATAACTCTGCAGCATTAATTGCCATGGTGTATGAGTAGATTTCATTACACTGTAAGACATTTGAAAACGGGGGGTGCCTGGGTGCCTTAGCGGGTTAAAGCTTCTGCCTTCGGCTCAGGTCATGATACTGGGGTCCGGGGATTGAGTCCCACATTGGGCTCTCTGCTCCACAGGGAGCCTGCTTCCTCCTCTCTCTCTCTCTCTCTCTCTCTCTGCTTGCCTTTCTGCCTACTTGTGATCTCTCTCTCTCTCTCTCTCAAATAAATAAAATCTTAAAAAAAAAGACATTTGAAAACTGAAATCATATACCTTTCCACATTGCTTTATCTGCAGCACATAGCAGATCAGTAAACACAGGATAAAAAAAATGAATTTTAGTTTTCACATTATCAAAAACTCAATATCAAACCATGAAAATACTTGTGCTGCTTTTTTTCTAGGCTTTAAATACTTTGGATAGATTGGTTTGATTGTTGACAGGTAGTTACATCTATCTGATAATTATGGCACTTATGTTTATAAGCTTTGTTACATGGCATCACTTATCAGATGACGAAACAGAAATTGAGAATCCCAGGTATGTGATTTTGTTCCTCATATGGATCCCAGGAGGCTATTTCCCACCCCCGCTATTCTTATTTTCTTCCCCATTTCTTCCTTAACCTTCTTCAAAGTTAAACAGAAGTGACATTAAAAAAAGATCCAGAATTCTTTCCATTCTTCCTGCTCTTTTCTTTCTGCTCATGCAGGAATACATAAAGATTGTCAGGGGGGCATCTGGGTGGCTTAGTCATTAAGCATTGGCTCCGGTAATGGTCTCAGGGTTATGAGACTGAGCCCCACATGGACTCTCTGCTCAGCGCAAAGTCTGCTTGAGATTCTTTCTCTCTCTCTCTCTCTCTCTCCCTCTGACCCTTCCTCACTCATGTACACACAGGCTAGCTCTCTCTCATGAGCTCTAAAATAAATAAATAAATAAATAAAATCTTTAAAAGAAAAAAGATCCTCACAATCTGAACTCTGAGGCACAAATCTGAAAGACTTTCTTTGAGGAGGAAAAGAATAATTGGAAAAGCAATTATATTGAGCACCTAGTAGGTTTCAAGTGTTCCACTGAACTCATCATTTGGTGGAAGGTAGATAGACATGAATTCAGCACATTATAGTCCAACATTGTGATAAATGAGGCTCCTTGAGAGGTCCTGAGACCCTCTCAAGGGGTTTGAAGAACCAAAGTATTTGCTTAATATTGTTAAGACATTTTTGCCTATTTTACTCTCATTCTCTCATGTGCTTGCAATGGGGTTTACCAAAGGCTACATAATATTTGATATGACGACTCAGTGAATGAAGAAGCTTATAGGTGAACCCAGATATTAAAGAGATTTGCTGAAATGTAAAACAGTGTCATTCTTCTCACTAAATATTTTGCTTTGGAAAATGTAGCTCTTTCATGAAAAACCTATTTATGGTAAAGTAATAGGCTTATTATTGTTTTCAAAAATAAATTGGTAAATATTTTTTAACTTCAGTTTTAGTTTTTGGTCAGGTCAATATTGATAGATCTAATACCCAACTATTAAATGTCCTCAGTCATTTTTCGTGTGAAAAAGGGTTCTGGGACCAAAAAGTTTGAGAACTGCTGACATAGCAGTTGAGTGATGACCAGGTGTGGCAAAGGGCGTATTCTGCCATGTGTCAGTCAGTCTTCTAGGACCTCAGTACCAAGATAAGGAGAGGTATCCAGTACATACATGTAAATATCAGCAGTAGTCTTTCTCTGAGTTGTTGAGCACATGCCTTGTAGGACATTGTGTTGCCCCTTTCTTTTTTGATCATTGATTCAGAAAGCATCATCATTTGATTCCTATGAAAGTTTACATCATTGGACATATATCTACAGTGCAGTAAATTTTAGTTGAAGTATGACCAAAATGAAGAGATCTTCGAGTCTCTAGTCTGTTTGTAGGTATCCTTCTTCAGGTGACTCTTTCCAAACTCTTGTTTTGGGTGTCATGCCAAGCAGGTGTGTGATCAATGTTTATACAGTTACTGACTGATTGATCAATAATCTTGCCTAAAGATCTGCAGAAAGCATTACTTCATTCTCGGTGGTCTAGTCTATTAACCATGTGACAGATTACTTCTATGAATAGAAGTATTCAACTACTCTCTTATTCAATGTAACTGTCTCATATTCTGAAAGAATGAATACAAGGTCAGTGTAAGTGTCCTCAGTGCCTTGGGAGAGGATTTTAGGGTTGCTCTTTTTAATAGACTTTTGCTAAGAGTAGCAAAGGCACCATAAAAAGAACAGTTAACGAAACTTGTTTTCTTCATTACCAAACTTAATATAAATACTTCAACATGAATGTTCTTCTCTTTTTTTTTTCTTTTTAAATTATTCATGAAGTCTTTGCTTGAGTTGGGGGGTGGTGATATACAAGAATAATCTCAGAAATGATTGCAATTAGGAAAGCAGTAATATAATATTTTTGATCCCCAACTAATATAAGGACAATTTGTAATTCAAAAAAATATGATACAACAAAACTAAGAATTCAGGTTAGTCCTTAATTTGACCTACATTAAATAATTATGATGTAGAGGTAAACTCATAGATAATTTCAAGGACTCCAAAAGGATTCAGCTTAAGTAAATGAGATCTTAGATTTTATACTCTGACATCCCTTGCTTTTATTTTTCCCTCAGGTGCAAACTCACATCAGGATCTCTTTCTTATGCAATTAGCAAGGTAACTGCCTTACCTAGCTGGCATTGCCCCTTTTCATTTTGGGGTCTGTAAGCATTTGCCACTTGCACTCAGATCATGTTTTTCTGAGAGGCCACAGAGTGACTTTCTTTAAAGCTATCAAAGCTTTCCTCATTATCCTTTATGGGCTGTGCAGAAAACATCTCAACTATTAGACATTTAACTGAGTGCAGTAGAATGGGTTTTCTGGCCCCCTCCAGTTCTTGGGTAAAAGCTCTGTTCATAATCAGTTTCTGGTTTTTAAAATGACCCTCAAGAGGTTCCTTCCGGTCCACTTCAGTTCCCTTTTTAGTGTCCCATTGATTTTCCAGACTTTAGGAACGTGTCCTTAACTGCCTGCTTTTCCATTGGCTCTCTCTACTGAAAGCTAAAGGAACACTTTGTTACTTCATACACCAAGACAGGAATATCTTGAAAACTAACACACCATTTATAACAGTACAGTTTACAATAGCATTTCCTGCAGAAAGAAGGTGCCTTTCTCAGAACAAGAAGGACAATTTCTGCACCCCATTTAGTTTTAAAACTACAAGCAACACCCTTGTTTCTTGTCAATAAAAAGCCAGATAGGATAGAGTAGCAATCACAATACATAAATGATATTATTTGTCCCCAGAGTACATACCAAGTAGTAATTCACTCAAAGAGCTTGCATGAATTATAAATAGGCAGGAAAGCACAGAGAGGGAACCTCAGTCCAGACCCACTCCCCACTGCTCATACACGAACAGTTTAAAGTCAGAGAAGCTACACAAATTATGTAATGAGATTGTGAAGGTATATAATTTACTTTTGATTCCCCTTCTGCTCTAAATCTCATTTTAAATAATATAAGGATGCTGCAGAAGCTGTGAATCCGAAGATACAACACTGATTAAATTTTAAATCACATAAACTAATCAATATAGAATCTGAAAAATCTCTTAGGAATGATGGGACTTTCAAAAAAGATGTCCCCTTAACTCCACCCACCCCTAAAACAAAAAACAAAAACAGCAAGACAAGAACAAGAGAAAAACCTTAGGTCCTAAACTACACACAGACGTGGAAGACAGAAATATAAGCTTGCAGAAAACATGGGCATTTATGAAGCATTTGGTAATGCAATGGTGTTCACTGAAGGGCACTGCTTTGACCTGCAACTCAGGGGCAAAGCCATTATTGTTTCTGTTGCTGAGAAAAAAAGAGTATTTGTGTTGTAATATAACATATTGTTATATTGTCCAGTTCTTTTTTAGCCTTTAAAATAAAAAATTGTAGTCATTTTCCAAAGAAGAGTCATAGAATGATCAGATCATAAGCTCTATAAATAAAAATATGCCAGAGACCCTCAGTCCTGCCTCAGAATACAGTATTCAGGGGTCCTATTTTCTTATTTTTTTCCTCTGGCATTTTCCTTGAGGTCCCTTTGAACAAAATAATCAGGGAGAATTGGGAAGGTAAAAGGGAAAGAAATCTTTTCCTCTTGCAGAAAAGAATAATTGTATAGAAGAATTTCACACACACACACATGCACACCCCAAAAAGCAATAGCTGAGTTGAAACAGAATCGTTATCAGAAAGCCTGTGAGAGAAAGAGAAAAGATATAAAGGCAAAGACTCATCTGAATGATCCTAGTTAAGGGTCTTACCAAAGAGACAGCTGAAGTTATCTTTGAAAACTGGTGAGTCGCCCTGCTTGGCTGAGTTTGAATTGAATGTTCCCAAAGTAACATTTCACAAACAGGGATACCCTTCCATTTCACACTGCTCTTTCTTGAAATAGCAACACCATTTAGCAATATTTCATATCAAGACAATTACATTGTAGAATTATTATAGTCTTAGTGCTTCATTAAAATTAAAAAAAAAAGTTAAATCCCTGTTTTGTTGAACACAAGAAATGAATAGTAAATATTGATTTAGAATGAATGCAAACATTTCCCTAGGAGTGGATAATTACTGCCTTTCTATGCAAAACACTTATATTTGAAGAAGCACTTCACTTACTTTGCCATGCGGTATACATTCTTTAGTACATTGTAAATTATACGTTGTCCTGGACAGTGTCTGCTCTATAATTTCTTGTGTCTCTACACCAGAGTCAATATGTAATTTTAAACTACAAAGTTTCTGCCAACTAGGAGAACAGGCTTAACTCTTTCTCTTTGCTGGGTTCTCAAATCCTTGCTGGAGGAGATCTGGAAAGCAAGAGGACAGATGATCTCAGATCTGGGGCAGTTTGGTCTCTGTTTTTAGACTAACAGAAATGCCGCTAGTTAACTGGCCACAGATTTACAAAGTAGAGACTAAATGGAATGTAGAATGTATGCACCTAAGCCAGTTTACAGCCTATCTAGACAACACGAACTAAATAATTAACATTAGAAATTCTGAATGAGGCTGAGTGTTTTAAATATCTGTTGCAGTAAGGTGTAGTTAAATAAGAGATATTAGAATATGTCACACTTTAGAATATATCTTTGTCAAAACCGTTGATCTTCATAGTTTTATCTCTCTGCCAAGATATTTGCAGCATAGCACTATTTAAATTATATAAAGAACTATATTTTAACCATTTCAATATCATCTATGTAGATATTGATTTAATTCAGAAGTTGATGTTACAATACTTCTAATTGGATTCCTTAATATAGAAATACTAAATAGAAAAAATTATAAAAGATCATGTATATCTTATTTGTAATTTTTACATATAATACAACACTTTTCTAAAGTAATAAAATACTTGCAAAATTGCCTCAGATTAGAAAGACTAAAGTACTCACCATTCAATTCTCTGTTTCTATAAAATTATTTCGTGTTCAGTTGCTTGTTTGTTTGTTTCACATGTAAATTATACCATACAGCATTTACCTTTCTCCGTCTGGCTTATTTCACCTACCATAATGCTCTCAGAATGATCTTTGTTAGGGCTATGGTGAGGGAAAATGGGAAGATGTAGGTCAAAGGGTACAAACTTTCATTTATAAGAAGAATAACTTCTGAGGACCTAATGTACAGCATGGCAATCGTAGTTAATAATATATGGTGTTGTATACTTAAAAGCTTCTGAGAATGGATCATAAGTGCTCTCTCACTACACACATACAGAGTTAACTGTGTGAGAAGATATGTTAATTATCTTTATCTTGATCTTGGTAATCATTCCACTGTATATGTGTGTCTGCATATATTATATAAAACATATATGTTATACTGATAAATATAATCGGGCTGTACCCTTTAAATATATACAGTTATGATTGTCAGTTATTCCTCAATGAAGTTGGAAAATACATAAATAATTTTTTTTAAAGGAAGATTAAATTATATGAAGAAATGAAAGCAAAGAAATGCTACTCTTCAGGAGATAAATAAGATGAAAGCAAGTGATTGTTTCTGTTTGAGCATGCTGCCTTTTATATCACTTCCATACAATCCACACGTTCAGATCCTGTGGGATTTAGTCATTTATTCTCCCCGTTTTCAAACTACATATAACTTTTCAGCTTTTGGGTATGTTAAAGTTTACGATATAGGAAAGATAAACAGTAAGAGGAACCATAACATTTCATTAAGATTATACTGTTTATAAAGGTATTTGAAGAAGGTGGATCAAAGTTGTGCCCTTGCATGTGTCATGTAGTACCTTGTGGGATCTACTGTGTTCTCTTATGTTTATACCCGCTCCCATTATTGGCTTATTTTAGACCAACTTGCCTGATCGTAGGAACTGCCTGGGGAGTTCATTAAAGAACAATTCTCAAGACCTTATTTCAGAGAGTCTGACCCGATAAGTCTGGAACAGGGCCCAGGAAACTTTTTTTTTTTTTTTTAAAGCTCCGGATAATTTTTATGATTAAGTTTAGTAAGTATGGTTCTAGGCCTTCATCTAACATATTCTCTAAGCTCAATTTTGTTCTTAATCAGTGTGAGCACTATATTCACTAGTTGTACTTCAGGGGAAAAGGATAAAATCTCCTCTCCAACATGCTCACCGAGAAATACACTGTCTAACAGTGTCAGCATTAAAAAAAAGCACAACTAGGGCTGACTTTAAGTCATTCCAAAATAAAACTAATTGATACCAGATCTGTTCCTTAAAGAAGGTATTGACAGAGGTGTGCGTTAAGAAACAGGAAGATATGAGTTACTCAAGTGCAGATTGAAAAGGAAGTGGACACAATAAATGGACACAGAATCAAGGGGGCTGGATGGAGAGGAAACTGCTAAGTCAACCATGTCCTAAATGAGTCTAAGCTCCGCTCCTTGCAAATAAACTAAATCCAACAGTTGTCTGAGAATAGACTTAGTCTGCAAAAGATGATGTGGACTTTGTGGATGCTAATTTTTAAAATGCAAATGACAATTTAATACTTCCATAGAAATTATGAATAGAGACCATGTTGGTGAATTTGCTAGCACATAGAAAAACTTTTAAATGCCAGACTGGATCATAATCATCTGAATCAAATCCAGCCTTGACCATGACTCTGCAAAGGTATGAAGAGGTATTTTGGAAGAAAGTGGGTAGATGCCCTAGGTGATGTCAGTACTAACGTAAATGATATATTTTGTTTTTATAATAGTAAACAGTCAAATTTTACACATCATAAAGATAATAAATAAGTACGTTAATGTGTTTGATTCGTCCATTTTGTCCCTCCACATTTCTAGCCACTTGAAACAGTAAATATTGTAGAGGTTTTTGGGTTTTTTGTTTTGTTTTGTTTGCCTTATTTAAGGTACTTGTTAGCACCATTGGCAGTACAAGAGGTGTTGGGTAACACATCAAGGCTCTTACTAAAAGGAAAACAAAACAAAACACCCAGAACAGGGTCTAGAATACAGCCCTTCACAGCCCTGGACTTGGGGGTATAGCTCAGTGGTAGAGCATTTGATTGCACAGCCCTGGACTTCATGTATTCACTAGCTTTAGGAACATTCCAGTAATGTTAAAAGGTGCAAAAGAATATGCATCTTAGAACTGGTAATATGTAGAACTCTTACAGTGAAATGAACAGATAGATAGGCAGCCTCCTAAGGTTTTAAAGATGTTTATCAAAGAAACTCAAAGACCAACAAATAAAGGTAGGGAATGGGCAATCCCCACATTATTCCCCAGGGCACGCAGACCATGTCAAGATGACATGAGTTGCTTAAAGTCACTTTGTCACAGCAGAACTTTTGCCCTCTCAAATGAGGTTATGAAAAACAATGGACAAGAAGCATATCTCAGAGCAGCCAGAGTGGTGACTGGAATGCTTTCCACCACCAGAAGGAAGAGATCCTATTACTCTAGTCCCACAGAATATGTTATATACCCCAAACTCATGGCCACTATAAGCTGTTTCTCCTTCTCACCTTTTCTAAATGGTAATCTTGATGAATTTATCCCCTCATTCCTCCTCCATTGTCGATGGAGATGGTAATGGAAAATACCATGTAGAGCTTTGTGAGTAGCTTATGAAATTGCCACATCTACATCAGCCAATACATCTCCATCAAAGATCCTGAACTTGCATTGGGATGCGGTAACAAAGTGAGATATGGGTCTGTATCTCTTTTGAAAGAAGAGAATGTGTTCATAGTAGAGAAGTGGGTTGGGTTATTTTAGGGAAGGGCATTACAAAATTGTGCACATGTGAAAAAGAGTATATGTAGAGAAAAACGGACCACAAGGGATAACTAGTAAGTATATATCCACCAGAGATATTTGGGAGAAAATCTAGTCTTCACTTCGAGAATTGTCTCTGTGCCACATTATTTCCCCATGTATCCTCTAAGAATTCTAGCTGTCAGATCACCTACGCTGGAGGGCATATTTGCCGTCATGTGTAGACAGCTTGCCTAGAATAAAATCGTCACAGAAGAAAGTAAAAGCTGGAGAAGGAAGGGAGAGAGTAAGAAGGATGGTGGGGGGCGGGCAAGGAAAAGGAGATAACAGGCACCCAGAAATCAGAATTCCTAGAAACATAAGAGAATACAAAAAAAAAAGTTCAAGTTGGTTTTCTGTCACAGTCAATTGAAAAGGTCCTCATTAACACAGAATGAATTGGCTTTTGATTCAAATTTCATAATAGCTTTGCAAAGGTGGGGTCATATAAGAACACTCTTATTGACTCCCTGTCATTAAGTCAGTGAGAGTAGAAAGAGGAAGCAGATTTTGTATCTCATTCCCACAGAGAAACGGAATCTAAGTTCACCAGGATATGCAACCAGGAACTATCCTGATCCTGAGGTCAATACCAAACAGCCATAATAACTAACACTTACTGAATTCTTAATATGTGCCAATCATTATACAACATCAGTGATATATTTCTATTAACCTTCCCATCCCCGCAACAACCAGATGAAACCATTTTTACTTGCACCATTGTGCAGATGGGAAAACAGAGAAGATAGACAATTCGCCCAAGGTCACCCAGCCAGCTAGGATTGGACCCTGAGCTCCTTGCCCTTACCGCCTATTCCCTTAACCACCATGCCCAACTTGGGACAAGTATACCAAATGGAATACTTCCCAAATACCAAAGAAATTCTTGTATTTATCTTTATCTCCTGTCCAAGTCCAGAACGAGAGAAAAAAAGTGTTTTCCCTCTGCCAACAATACCACTAACATTGCTACATTGACATTATTCAGCAAATAGCTTTCCCTTAGTAATCATGGTGAGAACTCTCTGCCTGAACATTACAGACAGTTTCCCAGCAAGCACAAATCCAACTAGAAATAGACCACAAATTTCAAAAGTAGTAAAAGAGGTGGCATGTAATTGGTATTAATTCTGCTTCGAGATTTACTTCAAGACCCGACTGACTTTTGGACGATAGAACAGAATCTCATTTGCTTGGCTGTTACTCAGCATCGATGTTCAAACTTACCCTACTTCAGTCCTTGCGGCAGGACACCAATTCAGAAAGCTGAGTGTTCAAAGGAATGTTACTTCTGCAAACTGCTTTCTTAATGTCAGAGGAGAAAGCATCACAGTTGTGGGGAAAGTTGTGCATCTACCAGGAAAATATTCATCAGCCTACCCAGTTGGTCATTCCCTTTCCCTTTGGCTATCTGGGCATATTTTAGTCTGTATTAAAATATCCACAAGATCTCCACTCTTAATCATAAAGCTTGAGAAAAAAGTATGTCCAGGGAAAGTTATTTTCAGGTATAAAATTAGAAGCTCCTTTTAACTCCTTTGCCTCAAGATTTGCATAACCATGAGGGCCAAGAAATCAAACGATAAAAATACCAGATACTACAGATTAGAAATGAAAAGTAAACCAGCCACATGCCAGTTTCTCGCTACAAGTTCCAGCCGAGACCAAAATCAACGTGACTGAGAGAAGATGTAGTGTAGAGAGAAAATCTCCCAGGATAATCAAGGGATATATTTCCAAGTCTAGTTCCCCCCACAGAACTGTTTTGTTTTCTCACATCAATGAGCTAGAATAAAATGTGGATCCCATGATCAAGCTGGCAGAAGTCCTGCTCCCTACCTGGATGCTCGCAAATTGTAAATCACAACTTTACAAGGATTTAACTTTTCCCTTTCCAAAATAATCAAATGTTGTGGTGAGGGGGCCACTAATCATGACAAAAAATATACTGCAAATTCTTTCTTTTGGTGCCAAGTCCAATAAGTTCTCTGAGTGAAATTAAATGCACGATCTTATTCCAAACCACAGCTTCCCTTGGGGATGTTCAAATCTCAAGTGGGGGCTGAAAGGCCAGCTGTATCAAAGCCCAGGGTTACACCCATTTTTTCAAGTTGGTTTGTGTGTGTGTGTGTGTGTGTGTGTGTGTGTGTGTGTGTTTTCCTTTTTAAACTACTGCCTGTAGTGTAAATGGCTCAGACCCCTGTGCTTTCCAGCCCGTACAGTCAGATCAGCGCTTCATACTTTCCATACTCTGCCACCAAAAAAAGTGGGCCAGTCCCTGACTTTTCTTAGTTTCTCACAGTTTTTGTTTATTTTAAGAGATTCTCTGTTGAACTCCAGGGACCGGGGCGGGGGGAGGGTGAGAGAGATGGGGGGTGGGGGGAGACAGAAATCTGTTATGTTGTAAACAATGACTGGCTCCATCTCTTAGATCTGCAATATCACAGGAATTAGAGACTGAAAAGACCCATTAGGTCATCCTGCACACCCTGTGCCAACACAGCACTATTCCCCACTGTAGATTATCTCTTCTGAGAGTTTTTAATATGTTTAAAGGGTAGCCAATGATAACATAGCTTCATTTTATTTCTTTTACCGCTTTGTTCTGTCCTGTCTACAACATGCCATCTCTAAGGATGGCTGCGGGGTGACTTCTCAGAGGACATCCGACTGCCCGTGAAGAATTAAAACAACATCTGTGCTATCCAACAACTACGTTCCATAAGTTCAGCATGGAAGCATCCATAAAGGCAAATTTTAAAGAGCCAACATTTAGTCCCAGGGATGGAACAGTGACAGGAAAAGCAATTTGGCCATAGACATAGTCTATGTGTCTAGTACATTATACCCCAAATACACTGTGTCAGTGCCTATATGTTCACACAGAGCACATAGACATACTCATCATTACCCTAGAGTGTTTCTGTTTCCTAAAGTTTGTGCCAAATGCTGCATAATTCACGAAAATGTGATCCAAAATATTTAAGGTTATGTTTCTCACAATTTTCTTCTTATATCTCTTAAGTCACACATTTTAAATGTCAACTGGTACAGAGAAATATTTAATTTCAAGGGTACTCCGCCATTGCTTTAACTCTTCCCTAAGTAGCTTTGTTTTTTTTAATCTTCATTCTTTCCTAAAATAATGTAGTGTTTCAGTTTCTTTGTACATGTTAAGCCCCGGTGCCCTACGTTATTAAACTACCAGTTCCATACATCAGGAAAAGAGATACAATGTGAGAGAAACCTCAAATGAAGAATGAACCCAGTGAGTGTTCTTGAATGGCTACCATCTCAATCCACTGTCCTTGAGGGCTAATTATCTGAGATCAATTCAATGTTACTATTTGAAAGTATACCATCTTATGCGAAAATTATAATCAACACTGATAGAATACGTATTTTTATTATGTCAGTCTGTTATATAGTATTTTCTAGGCATAATGCAGGATGCATTTTAATTTTTAATGCATATAATAAGTTGCCCATCTTTGATATGCGGGGTGAGAAAAAATAATTTCTCACCATTCTGCTAAAAGGGGGGATAGTTTAGCAAATAAGAGTCTGGAGTATGGACCCTTTACAAGTTTTGTGATTGTAGACTCTACCAGTTACTCTCTATGTGAATTTGGTCAAGTTATTCATCATATTTTATTGGTTCTAAGACATCATGGATAGTAACACTGAGGATTATTTTGTGTGTGATTAAGAAAACAAAGCAATGCTAATTAAAAGATGACATGATACATGGAATTTTTTGACACAGTACCATGATACATGCCAGCAAAATACCAATGCTGTTTCAGTTCCATAAGAGTGCTATACCATTGTCTCTAATTTTTCTTCCACATCACTTTAAATTATTCTGCAAGTCTTGATTTTTTTTTTTATCTGATCATGAGGAGTCAATAGCAAGTTTTGAGACAATAATCAGAAAAACATTTTAAAAAGCAATTATGGGGGGGAGAGTGAAATAGGTGAAAGAGATTAAGAGGTACAAACTTCAAGTTACAAAATAAGTCCTGGGGATATAACGTATGGCATAGGGAAAAGAATCAACACAATTGCAATAACTTCGACGGTGACAGATGATAATTAAACTTATTGTGGTGATCATTTTGTAATGTATAAAAATATCAAATCAGTATGATATACACCTGAAAATAATAGGCTATCACATGTCAATTATACTTCGATAAAAAAAAAATAGGAAACAAATATATGTAGTTGCAACAATCCACATATAACTGAAACAACAATATAATTATCTATGACCAAGCACATTCATAAACAAACAATGAAAACTATGCCATGATTGGCTTATAAAATGCTATCCATTATAAGACCCATCCTGAGATCAGAGAATATATATGTAACAACAACAACAAAAAGGAGGCCCTAACCCTATTGATATTTCCCATGCTATCGTAGGAAGCTCCCTTCCTTAGTAAGGCTCTATTGTGTTTCCACCCTCAGGTCACCTCCTTTTTTTTTTTTTTTTTTTTTTTTCAGGTCACTTTCTTAACAAAGAAATAAAGGTCACTTTCTTAACAAAGAAATAATGAGATTGTCCCTGAGACAGAGGAGTGTCTGGATGGTAGCCACAGATTTGGGTTGCATCTCCAGCAGTGTTCGACATTAATCAGTTGACTTTCTTATCACCTGGAGTAACCTTAAGTTGGATTTGTATAGTCAGCATAACAAAACAAGCAAACAAATTTTTTAAAAATTAGAATATTTATCAAATTAACAAGGGGAGTTATGGGAAGGAAAGAGCACTTTTTGGAATCATGCAAACTTTTTTTTTTTTTTTTTTTTAACTTGGGGCTTGCTACTAACCAGTAGAGTGGTTTTAGGCAAATTTAATCTCCCTGACCTTAATGTGTTAGACTATTTTGTAATACAACTTGTTGAAGTTTGAGATCTAAATGAGATAACGTATATAAGAGTCTTGCCCTGAAACTTGATACATAGTAAATGCTAAATATATTTTAGTTGCTTTCCCATTAAAGTGCCAAGGATCAATGGAGATCATTTTTTAGCAAACATGATTATTATAAAGGTGGGAGAAGGGAGTGAGGTGATAGATACAATAAAATAAAAGGACCAGAGATTAAGGACAAAAGTAATAGTTTCTACAAAGGCCTTTATTAAAATGTAAAGGTCTGTTTATAAAATCAGTGATTGATGATTTATATAGTACTCCTCAAGAAAAAGAGCCTCACTTACTCCCAAACAAATGTATATGACAGAGGGATTCAATCTTCTTTTTATAATTTCAAGAATAGAATTAAATGGGAGAACTTTAGAAGAAGAAAGTTTGCTCTTCTCTGGACAAAGCTATTCTGATGGCTGGTTTTCCTTCAAAGTCTTCCCGACCACTGTGGCTAGTGGAGCTCATTAAGCCTTTTGTAGAACTCTGCTCCTTTGCTTTATAGCTCTACTAAGAATCAGTTATTGTGTTGTTCATTTATTTGTTTAGCTGGTGACTTAAAGAGTGGAATTGTGTTAGGGTAAAGAGCATGACCTCTAAAACCATCACACCTGCCTTAAATCCCTGCTCTGCCACTTACTAGCTGTTTCTTTTTGGCAAGTTACACGCTCTTCCTTACCTGTAAATGGGGAAAATAAAAGCTTCTTCACAGGCTTGTTAGAAGGAATAAATGAGGTAATATGCATAAAGCACATGGTAACCAACCTACAGTGCGGTCCCAATAAATATTAGGTGTTGTTGTTTTGTATTACCTTCCTTTGTGTTCCAAAGCCTAGATTAATTCCTGGCACATAACTGGCACTTAATAAATGTGCATTAAAGAAATGAAAGAATGAATATTCTGAAGAATATTCCTAAGAGGAGACCAACAATGGAATCCATTGCTCTCTGACATCCTAGTCCCTATCAGTCAACAGAATTGCTGAAATACCTCTCAGAAAGGGTTTAGATGTCATTCTATAATGTGTGGGAGATTAAATTAGTTAATCAGTAAGGTGTCTTCCAAACGGAAGATTCTGATATGATCTAAGATAGTGTTCTTATCTCTTCCCCTGCTCGGGTCCTAGTTTTCTCAAAGAGAAAATAAAGCTTTTTAACTAGATAACCTCTGGTATCCATCCTATTCCAACATTCTATGATCCTATACTATACGTGAGCCAACTGAACCTGTTATTATATTTTTTCTTCAAAAATAGGAGATGAGTTTTTCATTTGGCAACTCAAATAACCTGGTTCAATTAGCACCTGGGACAGAGTTTTTCTACCCAAGGGGCAGGGAGCCTAGCAACTTGTGACAGGCTGTAGTCACTGCCACTTGGTAACAGA
The DNA here is from genome assembly GCF_009829155.1 of Mustela erminea. Taxonomy (NCBI): domain Eukaryota; kingdom Metazoa; phylum Chordata; class Mammalia; order Carnivora; family Mustelidae; genus Mustela; species Mustela erminea. Next base: position 85,336,457 of record NC_045621.1, read on the forward strand.
AACATAAACAGTCCATTCCCCATGCCTCCTCTTTCCACTACTGGCTTCTCCTTCACTTCCCACCTTCCAAAGTAATACAGTCTTGTCTTATACAAGCAGCTCCAAAGCAGAGGAATTCCACCCACACAGCACTGCAGAAATTAGAGCCAGAAAACTCCTATTAGGTCACATAAGCCACACCCCTTCCAGAACAAGAACATCCTCTTCAACTGACATTTCAGCTCCTCTTCTGGCTTCAAAATAAAGCCGTGCTTCAGTGGTTCCTGTATATGGTTTGAATAACAGTTTATAAGCATTCTGGGATCTTTTGAAAATAAAGGTTCCATATAAAGTGATACTGCTATTTTGTTTGTTATAAAGTTGTGTGTGTGTGTGTATGTGTGTGAGTGTTTGGCTTCTATTCCTGGGAATAGTCACAAGATTTTTCACAGAAGAAATTGTACCAAGAAGACTTCGACTTGATTTCTGCCAAACTTCTGATAGTCGGCCATTCAGACCTAGTTGATTAATGCCCCTATTGCCTTGCTGTGAATGTATAATAGAAAAATTAGTTTTGTAAACAATTAAAATATGATTTAAAGTAGTACATGTTAATTATTGCTAATATATTTGCTCACATTTTCCTCAACTTAAAGTATATATTTATTTATTATCAATGTAAATTCCGTTTAATTTTAATTGTATAACAATACTTCATTGCCTTTGGATATGAAAGCTTATAATTGTTAATTTGCTGAACATTCAACATTTTAAAAATCTGTTTGCTTGTTTCATTGCACTGAACATACAAATTCAACTTAACATTACTCCAGGTGACAAGAAAGTCAACTGATGAACGCAAATGTCAAACACTACTGGGAATGCAACCCAAATCCTTGGCTACCATCCAGCCACTCTTCTATCTCAGGGACAATTCCATTATTTCTTTGTTAGGAGGGGAACATGACGGTAGGAAACAGAGTCTGAGATGACACAGTAAGTGGTACTTTGCATACTACTTATGGATTTCTTCTCTTGAAGAGCTTGAAGAAAATAGTCCAGGAAGATGTTTCTTTTTAGCACACACACAAGCAAAATTAGCAATACTGCACCCATTTCATAGAGAAGAGAACTTGATTGTGGAGAAATAGGACCACTGGTCATTGATTGCAACTTAAATCACAATGACAGAGACAAAACTAAAATCTGTCTCCTAAGTCCTAGCCCATAATTAGACCAAAAGACCATATTTTCTTAAAACCTACAGAAATAGAAACTACAAAGCACTCTACAAAGTATAAAGTGCTACTAAAATGTATAATAGTAATAAAGTTCTGAACTGGGATAGTTTATTTCCTCCATCTGAAAGTACGTGAAAAAGAAGAACTATTGTAAGTAATGATGATGAACTCAATATATTCTGAAGAAATTGCTATTCTTTTAGATGCTGCAACAAGTTACATATTTATCAAGGAAGTTTTGTAAACTAAAGATAATTTCCTGATCTTACAAGAGCTGTTATTCACATTGGAAAGCTCTGGATAACTGCTATTAGTTATGTCTGACACACAACTAACACAGAGAAATCCAATCATGACCCATCATTGGGAATGGACCTCAACTTCCAAAACATTCCAACTGAACAGAATTCAGAGGGAGATATAGACAGATATGCACTACTTAGAAATTTCAAATTGAATGAAGTGGAACAAGTCTTCAAAAGAATAAACAGAAAATGGGGGACTCAAGGAATAAAAAGCTATCAAAGAGAACACTGAGAACACAATTCTTGGATCAGTTTAGAATCACAGAGACTGGTATAAATTAGAGAAAATACTTTAAAGTTATACTGAATAAGGGGCCAAGTGAGCAATGAAAACAATAGGTTCAGCAGTTTTAAAACCATTAACAATAAATAAATGAGCCAGTGTGAAAGAATATCAAGATTTCCCTAGGAGCACCTGTGTGGCTCATTCTGCTAAGCAACTGCCTTCAGCTCTGGTTATGATCCCATGGTTCTGGGATCAAGCCCCAGTTGGGTTCCTTGCTCAGAGGGGAGCCTGTTTCTCTCTCTCTGCCTGCCTCTCCCCCAGCTTTTGCTCTCTCCCTCTCTCTTTCTCTGACAAATAAACAAACAAAATCCTAAAAATGTTTTAAAATTAAAAAAAAAAAGATTTCCTTAAAAGGAAGCATTCCTCACAGGAATAGAGTAATAGAACGTAATATTAAAACACCAGCATTTATACCATACTCACCAAAATACGAATTATGTTATCCATTTCTCCATTTAACACATCTACCTATTAATCCTAGACAATTCCTCAAGGTGGGAAACCATTAATCCATTTTAGGGACCATCTAAGGGCTAACAGAAATACCCAACAAGTCTTATTTCAAGTTCGCTTTGGACAAGGAGGATCACAGAAAGGCTGCTCAGGTCACTGCACTGAAAATTCAAAGGCCTCATATAGGCTCAGCAGGAAGAGTCTGCAATCAATTATTGCTGCCTGTCATGGCTATGGGAGTGGGGAATCCAAATCCACCTGCCATTTGTTTGATTTTCTGATCTAGTCCAACCCTCCTAACTTACAGGTGAGGAATCTGAGACATAGGGAACTTACATTTAGGAACAAAGAGCTGAAGTAATTGGCCTAAGGGTAGACAGATATTAGGTTGTTATTTTTTATTGAATGCAGGTACACTGATGTCGAGTTCCCTACATTCCTTTCTACTATTGCATTACAAATGCTGATTATTTGGAATTCTACAGGAGATATAACCCATACTTAGTTATACTTCTATAATAATATAGTCTTAGTTCATTTTACCCTAAAAATCTTAATATTTAAATACAGTATTAATTTTTTTTCGAACTCCTAATATATATATCTTTCTGAAAAAAAATAATTTCTTACTAAAACATAATTTCTCTTTCTAGGACATTTAATCCAATAAGTGTACTGATTTTCCTAGACCCCATTCCTTGTTTCTTTTTCTTTTTTTCCTTTCTTTCTTTCTGTGTAGAGAGTATAAATCTAACCGACTTAATCTCATTCAGTGTGATACTAAAACTAGTAATGAAGTGTAGAGGAACTATTAATATACCAACTTCCTCTAAAATGCACACCAAGATACTCTTGAGAAATATCAAATTACAAGCCATATTCCCTGGAAGCTTACAGCAAGAAGTATGGAATATCCATTGGCCCAGCATTTACCTTCTATAACCACACCCGATATAGAATTACATTTCAGAAATCCAAATGAAATGTTATGAATAACCAAATCGTTATTACAATGGCAATAATTGGATATCTAATGTCCATACCAACATAAAATAACCCGGCACTAGTAGGTGTTGTTCATCACTTAAACTTCCCTGCATTATTTTAGGATTTTACTCACCTTGTGTATAGGTGTATTTATTCTAAAACTTACTTGAGTGCAACTTGCAAAGACAAGAAAGCAAACATCTCTACAAAAGGCTCCTTGTGAGAAAACACACAGATTCTATGAAGATGGCTTGTAATGAAGTGCCTCATGCCCACTGGGATTTTTTCAACATTTTTTCAAACTATCTATATTAGGTGGTCATTGGGAAGTTAATGGCATATGGGCCTTCTTCTGAAAAATCCCGTAACCCAGGCTAACCTTTAAAAACTACAGCAAGGGATAGGATAGGCATAGAGCATATTTTATGACTGTTACTACTTTGCCTCTCCAGCTGCCCACTGAAGAGACATTTTGGTTTAGGTTTACCTATCATGGCAGCATGGGCCAATTGGGACCCATGGAAGGTAGTAATGAGGGGCTCTGTCAACCAGTTTCATTATTTCAGAAGGCCCATGGGAATAACACACTCACCAATAATAAGGGTGCTAAAGCTAGAGTGTCAAATTGCTTTCAGTTAACATCTTATCAATTTCATATGAAAACTCTTACTACCTCGTGCTTATCAGTCTCTGATTGGTAACTGTATGTGTTTGATTAGTAAAATATAATACAAAAACAAATAAATTGTTCTGCTTGAACATTAAAATATTTCAAAACACAGAGTCTTAGACAAAGAAGATAATAAGAGAAAACTACATTAAGGGCTTAAGATCAGCATAATATGCTTCATAAAGATGATGATTGCAATGCAATAGCTGAAACTTTTATAAAACTTTTATAGCATTTACTACGTCTCACTCTTCTAAGCATTATACATACACTAATTCATTCAATCATCACAATAGCCATATCAGGAAGGAACAGTTATTAGCCCATAGTAGGCCTATAAAATAAGAAGTGAACAAACAGAGAGAGACCATCAAAGGACATGCTTACAATCATACAGACAGTAAGTACTGAAACAAACATTTAAAACAAACAAACAAACAAACAAAAACAAAAAAAACACATTTAAACCAGTGAAGCCATGGAATCCATGCTCTGAGTTGCTCCTTTCCAGAAGTACTCTGTCTGGGATCTTATCATTAATTACAATAAATATAACATAGCCTAGTGGCTTCCTTACATATAAAATTAGGGATATTGATATTAGTCTTCTCCAGAGTTGTTGATAAGATATAGTAAGCTATTTTTTGTAAGATTATAGAGCATTACTTGGCACAAGATAAATTCTGTTAGGTGCTTGCCAATCTTAATAATAATAATACTCTTTTATACTACATAGCACTTTTTCTTCCCTTGAGCACAAATCAACATTCTTATCTGTGTTCAGTATGGTTAACAAATAAACTTTCAAAATGACTTTGCTTGGAGCACTTGGGTGACTCAGTAGGTGAAGCATCCAACTCTTGATTTCGGCTCAGGGCATGATCTTATACAGTCCTGGGTTCAAGCCCAGGTTGGGCTCTGCGCTCAGTGGGGATTCTGCTTCAGGATTCTCTCTCCCTCTGTCCCTCCCCGCCACTCAAATAAATAAATCTTAAAAATAAATAAATAAGTAAAATGACTGCTTTTCTCTAACTACTAGTATGCAAGGAAATTCGATTGGCTGTCTAAACAGACACGATTAACTGATCCATCGTTGGGTAAAAGCTCAGGTGAACATTCCCTTTGCAAACACGGAGAGACAGGGGATGGGGAAAGGAGACAACAGGATTCTGGTAGAAGTGCACGGGAATCAGAGGCCTCAGTGCCACCAAGGACTTTTACTGAGTACTGTTTTTTCTTTCTACCTCAACACAAACACTCTTATGAGACTGTGATTTTCCACTAAATCTGTGTGCCTAGAAACAAATTTTAAAACTATAACATCCACCACATGATCTATACATTCTTTGGGCTAGTGTATCATTGCATAACATTACTCAGTTCTAATAACACTCCTTCCTTTGAAGCTCTGTTGTAGAGGAGAGTAATTCTACAGCAGCTTTGAAGTATACTCCCTTAAATAGAGTAAGAGAAAATGCCATTGTTTATCTCACTACTATTTAAGAGTTAATGAGAGATTTGCACCTGTACAGCTGTTGTGGACTGAAACTAGTTCATGGAGTGAATGTGTTTTCTGCTTGAGACAGTTGTAAATGCCTTGAGTAAAAACACTGAGGACTGCTAATGGATAGGTTTATTTTAAAGCATGCCATCTGCTATCAATCATAGAGAAGTATAGGAAGCAAGTTTGGCTGGGCTCCCTCCTTGCGAGCCTGATAAAGACAGGGCTCCAGGACTCGGGAACATTGAGTCCTCAAGAGAATAAAACATCAAACCTACTCAGCAGCTCCACTAACAATAATAAAAATGCCTCTGCCTAAAGGTGACATTCTGAATTTACGATTATTTGTGTCTATAAAGTGTATTCTTTGGCTCCTGACTCATTCTGACTGTCTCACTCCGAGAACAATACATTAAGCCTGCCTGGAGTAAATGGAAATCCTATCCTTTTATTAAACCAGCAGCCAGTACCTGAGACGATCTAATGCTCTGTATCATCGCAGGAAGATTTTCAGCTCTGTTCTGTTCCTTTTTTCAAGATTTTTAGTAAGAAAATTACAAATGAAACCTATGTTAATGCACCAAGATACATAAATAATGTAGGCAATTTATGTTCCCTAAAAGACAAAATAAAATGAAATAAAATAAGAGAGTAAATTGGAACTAATCCTACTCTTCTTCTATCATCTGCCTACTACAATGCCATTGGAAAATTATATGTTTGAGATATGTGTTAGTAAAATTGAGAACCAGTTGCTTGGAGTTATTATGTTCTGTATGCCGTATGGACCAAGTATGTTTTCAAGAGGACAAAACATTATTTCCTCGGAAATCTTCCAGCTGTGGAATCATAACCAATATTGCTTTCAAAAATGGATCCCAAAGTATTCCCTGAAAAATGTCGAGCCTGGCTTATTAAAAGTGCTGCCTGCTGAAATCCTCAGTGGATAAAATGAGTTGTGGTGGCATTGGAACCTTCCATAGCTTATAATGTTAGATTCTGCCACAAATCTGCAGCTTAACTTAATTCTACTGTTAGCCTGGAAAATGGAGTTGTGAGTATTTAGGGAAAACCCACCTGGCCAGCAAACTCATGAGCCTAATTAAAGTTAATAGAGAAATTAAAAGAGGAAAACATTGGCTCAGCAGTGGTAAGAAGAAATGTATAAGGCAATAGAAATTCAGGGCAGGCACTTACATTTTTGTGTTCTGCTTTTGTTAGAACTATTTCTTCCTAAACATATGAAGGAGGAGTTGATATTATTTGAGTTGCTAGGTATTATGGGTGATGTGCTACAGTACAATAAGTAATTTTCATACTGAAGGAAATTAATGTTTTAGGTTAAATAGTAAAGAAGTGGAAATACTGATTGAGTCAAGGAGTGTACTTACAATCTGCTGTGTGCCCAGCACTCTCCTAGGTTTGGTAATATTGGGACTTTTACTAAATTAGCACCAGTTCATTAGTAGTAATATTAGTAAAAAAATTGGAATTATATGTAATATTGGCAAAAGGCATTATCCATGCCCTTTGTGGAGAAAAAGGTCTGACTTTGAAATGGATTGAATTCCAAAGTGATATTACAGTGCCAATCTTAAGAACTAAAGTCTTAGAGATAAAACATGCCATAAGACTTCAGAAAAGGGGGAGAAAAGCAAAGTCTGCAATAGTCCAGAAAAGCTGGTTAGGAAGCCTTGTATTATTGCCTTAAAAATAGAAGGAAGACATAAATGAATAAAGAGAGCCTACAATTTACACATAAAAGGATATAAAAGGGAATTACCTGCTGACATTTTAGCACACCTTCCAATGCGGGATGGGATTAAATGTTGAGTCAAATTACAAAATACACCTGGGGCAGTAGGCAGCACCAACAATGCTTTAGTTCTTTGACGGTGGTCAAAAAAATCAAATGTCCATACTGATGAGGCTGGAAATGCATTAATGTCTGAGTAAAACAGGTTAGGTCAGAGTCAGAGCATGGCTGGTAAAGGTTCCCTGCCTCATCTCAACAGGCAGGTGCCTCTACCCACACGACACACCAGTCAGTGCCACGAGAGGAAGAGAACCCAGAGTTACCAGACCTGCAATTTATCAAAGGAAGCTGGACGCCTGGCTTTTAAGTAATACTTCCCAATTTATTCAAAACTTCCATGGTCAAACTAAACACCTTTCCACTGTGGGACAGTTCCAGCAATCCTGCTCTGGGCTTTTCAGAATGTCCACGACATTCAGAGACGTGTGAATGATTAATTCTAAGAATCCCGAACACCAGCCCAAATGCTACTAAAAGTTCCTGTATTCCATTTGAAGTCCTTCTACCTGGTGGACTCAGCCATGTTTTCATGAGGCCAACTATATGAATTATTTTAGAGGAGCCAGTCTGTTTTGGAAACTGCTGAAGGCTAGTCTTCCTTACACCAAATCTCAAGTCTCTGACAAATACCTCCAAGAAGCACCAAAGAAACTAGCATTGTGATGGGCCTGTGTTGCCACAATTAGACCTGAGTAGTCCTATCAGGAAGAGAAATACCTGAAGATTAGCACAGTAATTTGTTTCTTTAAACCTGAATCATTTAATCTCTTCTGAGAAAGCAGTGGTCTATGAATATAGTCAAAGAATTAAAATCGCATTTATAAAGTGATTTCTAAAAGGTTTTAATGCTTTTGATAAAAAGAATGGGTCATTAAAATATAGTTAATAAACAGTATTCAGAACTAATTAACTTAAATACCCCTACTTAGAAATTATATATACTCACTGACTGAATTATAAGAAAGTTATAATACTAGGTAGGTATTACCTGATGTTTTCACAGTTAATATTTGCAACATACAATCTACACATTGAGAAAAGGAAGCTTTTAAACCAAACTGATGCCACACTTGTACTTCGAGAAGTCTTATTTTTTCATACTATTTAAGGACAGACCTATGTGAATTATTTAAACAATACTGCCAATTCTAACTACATATAATTCCATGCCATTGGGAAAATGTTTCTGAAAGCATTGTGTGTTTATTAATTTGGTCAACAAGTATTTACTGAATTCTTACAAGTTTCTGTACTTGGTGCAGAAAAAAATACCTTACTGAAGGAATTTTGTGTAACTGGATTGAAAATCATTTCTTTTAGTTTACTTCCCTTGCATTTTAGGTTAATCTCAAATTCAAAGTCATCCACATTAAAAGTCACATGCATAAATAGCAACAGATTCAAAGACAGAAGCTCTTGCTGCACACCAACACTTATCAAATACAGTCTATACAACATGTAGGCTATTATTAATATTGTAACAACTTTCTCCAGTCTAGAACGTCAAACCACCCACAATATCAAGAAACAGGTGACCTTTGGGAGGTTAATATGCCAACCAAATAATCCAAACTTAATCAAAATCAATGACCTACATGTAAACAAAGAACAACATTGACAATAAAATGCCATCTCTTGCATACTCGAATCATCTAAGGGCTAAGACTAGTTCTACCTTAATCACAAAGTTACTATCAGACCTTGAGAAAAGAGATACCACCTCTCTGCTTCTTGTTTCTCCCCTGGGAAAACAGAAAAAGGAACTAGGTGTTCTCTTAGCCCTCTGCTCTATCTAGAATTTCTCATTTGTTTTATGCTATTTCTATTTCTGTGATGGTTATGCTTATGAAATACTTCTTTTTACTTTGATACGGATTTTTTCATAACTTATTTACAGATTAGATAAACATTTTCCTTTTTTGTATCTAACAAAGCGCATTTTCCTTCTTACAAAAATAGTTTTATGTGTATCTACATAATCATCCATCCATCCATCCACCCATCCTAGATGGAATGGCATGCTACAGGGAAAATCACGGCTACAACTTTGGTGTATTTCCTATTAGTCATTTACTTATGCAGTTGTGCATACATATTTGTAACAAAGATGTCATTAAACTGTGTCGGTTTCTTACTCTTCTTTTTCCTCCACTCTACATCGTGTCAGAGACCTTACTTCATACCTTTGTGTATCTTTTAAAAACGCAACTATAAACTCTTCCGTTAGATGGACACATCACCATTTCCCAAATGTTGGACGTTTGTTTTCACTTTTTGCTTTGCAATGAAAATCCTTGTTAATAACAGTTATTGTACACTCATGAATACTTCCTTAAGATCAATTTCTAAGTACAGATACATGATTTTTAAAGCTTTGACTTGTAATGCCACCATGGTACCCAGAAAGATTGTGTCCATTCACTCTGCCACAAGTGTAGAAGATTGTCTATCTTTGATAAACACGGCGGTGTTTTTATAGGTGGCCCATAACAAGAGATGTTACACTGCTTCCTAGGGAGCAACAGGGAAAGGAGTACCATCTTAATCTCTAATTTTCTCAATCATAGTTTTTGAGTATTCCTGAAAGCTTAAAACTGGGCTCTATGCCCACCCCTTACACAAACACACACACACACACACACACAGCTCCCGTGGTCATACATGTAAGATGAACCTTCTGATGACAGCAAACAGACTCCTGCTGACATACACAATCAGGGAAAGGGAGGACTTTCTGAGACCACTTGGTTATAAGCCAGCTGTCAAGAGGCCACAGAGAGCGAGAGTGAGTCTTTAGGGGATCTGCCTGGTTGAGAAAACACTTTCTGAGATGATAGGAGTGTTACATGGCGTAGATGGAAACGATCTTTCCCTTTATCCACTAAAGAAAGAAAACTTGCCAGGAAATGAAGTATTTTCAGAACCAGCAACAACAACCAAAAGAAAAATTTGTGAATTTTAGCCAGCTAGCACAAGGAACTCGGCCACCAGTCAAAAGGCTCCGTGTCCAACTCAGAGCTGGATTCACTTTAACAAAAATTTCCCTCTTCAGCCACCTAAGTGTCTGTTGAATTAGGCAAGAAGCCAAGCTGGGGTAGAAATAGTCACTCACATGAAATGTCCGTTTCCATTTGGATCTCTGTGGCCCTTTCCCATGTCATGGTGAAAAAATGCTTCCTCTGCTTGGATGTTTTCAGGATGCCTTGGTTTGAGGAGGAAGTTAGATCTGCTGTTCAGAAGGCATCCACAGGAGGGGAAGCCACAGCTCTGCACAGTCTGACCAAGCTATCCTTGCTTAAAAAAAGGAGAGAAAGGACAGGACAGGAACAGAAAAGAGGAGAAAAGAGAAGAGAAGAAAAGGGAAAAAGAAGGAAGAAAAGAGAATATGAGAAAAGCAAAGAAAGGAAAAGAAAAGAAAAAAAAAAGAAAATTATCCCTCGCCCACTCCTACCCACGGTTTTGATGTTGAAAGAAACCTGTTGTGGTTTAAATGACTCGGTCAGCTCTTTTGGGATTTTCCAAAGTTTCCTATAAAAAGAAATCTGTGGGAAATGAATGATTGCTTAATCACTAACATATGCCAATTTCTCAAAACCTGTTATCTTTTTGGTGTTTTGAATTGGATTGTCCCAACTAGTGAATTGCTGTCTTCTAATAGTTTTAAGTAGTGATGCAGACTAGATAGTCCCTTTCTCTCTCTCTCTCTTTTTAGCCTTTGAAGGGTGATAGTTAAAGAAAAAGCAAATACCGCAAAAGGGAAAGGCAGGTTGTTTATGCAGAAAAATAAGGGGACAGCATGATGAGGGGTGGTGGGGGTAGAATGAGGCCATTGTCTAGATATATAGTGGGTAGAGGGAAAACCTGATTTCTTCAATTACCTGTGTACCATAAACAAAATTATATTTAGGGGCACCTGGGTGGCTCAGTGGGTTAAGCCGCTGCCTTCGGCTCAGGTCATGATCTCAGGGTCCTGGGATCAAGTCCCGCATCGGGCTCTCTGCTCAGCAGGGAGCCTGCTTCCTCCTCTCTCTCTCTCTCTGCCTGCCTTTCTGCCTACTTGTGATCTCTCTCTGTCAAATAAATAAATAAAATCTTTAAAAAAAAGAAAAAAAAAAAAAAACAAAATTATATTTAGCCTCACTTAAAAGAATACATGCTCTATTTTCTTCTTTGGTAAGGTTAAAGTTGGCTAACTAGTAAGATTATTTGTCTTTTTTAATCCATAGTAGACACGGAGTTTGTCCAGTTTTGCTTAAAAACAATTAAAGTGCCTGGTCCCAGAGAAAAATCTCTAAAATTAAAGAAAAGCTGGGAATAAAGAATAAAGGTGAAGACATCATATGGAAAGGGGCTGGCGAAGGAAATAAAATGGTTGCTACTCCCATTCTGTGAGGATGAAGATCACTGATGCCTGGTATTTAATTTATTAAATGAGTTATAAATAAGGAATTCCAGAGGCTGCTGCTATTCCTGGCAGCTGCATCACAGAGAAGCCACAGTCTTCTAATGTATTGCTGGGACCATGAAAATAGATGTTAAAAGGAAACCCAGCCTTTTTTTTTCAAACTTCTTTATTAGCGTTCTTTGTGAAGAGTTGAAAACTCAATAAGGTACTGATGTTGGCCGAAGGGACATGTGTCAATACCTCTACACTAAAGGTCCCCCATAGGCATTCAGTGAAAGGAGAGGTCTGGGGTTCTCAACTCTGGCTGTACAATGGAATTATCGATTTTAAAACTACTAATGCCTCAGGTCTCTTCTACACCTGAATCAGACCATCGGCATGAATTTTGCCATCGTTTGTTTTAGATCCTTGGGTGATTACAACGTGCAGCCAGGGAAGAGACCCAATCACACGCTCTTATGACATGTAGGACTTCTCTCTCTTAAACCATACCTGACTTGATTGTGGATACATTTTTAAATGTACTATCTTTACAACTAGATTAGACCATAAGGGAGTTTATTTGCTACTTCCATGTTCATAACACCTAAAATGATGCCTGATTTGTAGTAAATGTTCAACGCATATTTACAAATACTGATATTAAACGAATGATTACCAGACAACATTTGTAAACAGTGAATGACTATTTTAGAAGTGATGAATACACTAGGAGAGGAAAGGTTTAGCATAGGACATATTGTTCAGAGAAAACTATGAAAATGTGGAATCATTGCTGGACGTTGAAGGCAGCGTGAAATGCGGAATCTTTGCTGGACGTTGAAGGCAGTGACATGAAGAACTGCGTGAACAGAGATTGAAAGGCCAGTACTAAGCATCTGGCCAGATGAGGAAACTACATCTCCGCTAAGTATCTAGTACTGCCCTCTGCATTCATGCTGGGATACCTGAGTATGCATGAATCTACCCATTTTTTTTTTTAAGTCTAGAAAATATCAAAAGCTAAATGTGTTAGAAAACATCATTTGTGATCACATAAAAAGAAAAGGAAAAGACAGCTAGAAGTTAGCGAATAGCCACAGATAATAAGTAACATTTCAATTTTACAGAAATGTTTCTAGTTTAGGAGATTTTAGGAGAGTTTCAGGAAAAGCAAAAGAATAATTTATATTTATTCCCATCAGAAGTTATACATCATATCTTCATTGATAAAATGGAGATTTGGGGGGTGCCTGGGTGGCTCAGTGGGTTAAAGCCTCTGCCTTCGGCTCAGGTCATGATCCCAGGGTCCTGGGATCGAGCCTCGCATGGGGTTCTCTGCTCAGCAGGGAGCCTGCTTCCCTTCCTCTCCTTTTGCCTGCCTCTCTGCCTACTTGTGATCTCTGTATGTCAAATAAATAAATAAAATCTTTAAAAAAAAATGGAGATTTGGGTTAAATCACGGTACAGTCAAGAGGACTTCAGTCTTGTTGAAGATTTCACATTTTATTTGTAGGATAATAATACTACGTGGTCAAATTGTCTTTGAAATTGATTTTAATATGTTCATCTAGGTAAGAAGAACACAGCCAGTTTTTTTCTGCAGGTATGGAACTAATAATTTTTCTGTGATTGAGCATTATATGAAGTAGATGGCTCATGTTTACAGACCATATTGGATTATCCCTCCAAATCTTTAAAAACTAGAATCACACTCAGCTGGACAAAGCGATCAAACTCAGAACCTTATGAACACTTGGAATCCCATGAGAAGTGCAACGAAAATATGCATCACTTGAGCAGAATGAAGGGAAGGAAGGACTCCATTATGTACAGAACTTTTTCTTTCTACCTCTCTCAGTACGCTAAAATTGCCCTTATTGGTGCCATGTAGAAAATATAACACAATTAACTTATGGTAGATTTATCTCTGATGAAATGTAAATATAGGCTTTTGGTAATTATCAAGCTGAGAAGAACTGTATTTGATAGGGTATACATGGGCTTCTGTTCTGTCACTTCCCCTGAAAGTTTTTGTGAATGGCTTAGATTAGGAGATACAGAAGGAACTGTGTTCATTTTTATTATAACATAAAGCTTGGAGGAGAGTTAATATTTTGGAATACAGAGTCAATATGCAAACAGATTTCTCTAATATAGAATTGCCAATGAAGCTAACATTTAACAGCAAACTATAAACCGGTGGATTTAAATTCCAAATATCAGTTAGGTTCAGTATAACAAATACCAAAATTTATATCAAAAAGACCATCTGTTGAATATGAGCCCCAAATCAAGAGCTATAGTGGTAAGAATTATAATTCTTACCATAATAATTGTGTATAGGCTTTAAAAAAACACAACTACATAAAGAAAGCATTTTTTAGATTTTGTTTGTCACACATTTAGAAAAGTAGTGATAAAGTGTAATAAAAAAAATCTGAATCCCACTGTTCCAAATATATAGATATATATGTGTATATACATATACACATATATATGTGTGTATATATATACACACATATATATGTGTGTATATATATACACACATATATATATCTCCAAATCTCCAAATATTTTTAACAAAATAAAATTTTAGCAAAATAAATTGTACCAGTGATTGCCTGATGGCATTTATCAAGGAAAATTAGTCTCAGGGCAACTTGGAACTCCTTGCGAGGAGTTTAAGAGCTAGTAGCCTTCATAGTTGTTTCACATGATTTAGATAAAACACAACAAGGAACATTTTATTGTGGAGAAATGAAATGGTTCACCTGCACTGATCCTGGATTTACCTTCTAAGGGTAGAACTTTAGATTTGGAAAAGACTATAGCAACCATCTGGTCTGAATTCCCTGGCAGTGAAATATTTTTTTGATAGTATATGGAATCCCAGAAGGAAAGAAATCTTACAAGTTTATTAATACATTATCAGTAAGGTATGTGAATACCCTTTAAAACATGCCCACTAAGTACTCAATAGCCAATTAGCTAAGTCACTATTTAACCATGAAATTGAAAGATGGATTCTTAACTATTGAAAATTCTTGTGATTCAAATTGACATATTCAGTCTCCATCTGTCTTTTGAACTCCAGACTTCAATAGTCAAGTGCCAACTAACCATCTCCACTTATCATATCCAAATTGAATTCTAATTTTCACTCTTTCCTACCAGTTCCTATCACAGGGTTTTCAACTTTTACTGTTAACCATTCTGTCATCTTAGTTTTTTTTTTTTTCTAACATCTTTATTTTTTTAATTTATTTTTTATTTATTTTCAGCATAACAGTATTCATTGTTTTTGTACCACACCCAGTACTCCATGCAATCCGTGCCCTCTCTAATACGCACCACCTGGTTCCCCCAACCTCCCACCCCCCACCACCACTAGTTTTAAATGGACATTTTAGTCCATATAAAATAATTACTGGGGGCACCCGGGTAGCCCAGGCAGCCAAGGCTCCCATTGGTTTCCAGTCAGGTCATGACCTTGGGGTCTTGAGATGGGGCCCACACCGGTTCCACCCTCAGTGGGAAGTCTGTTTGGTTCCTCTCTCCCTCTGCCCCTCCCACTCATGTGTTCTCTTTCTCTCTTTAAAATAAATAAATAAATATTTTTTTAAAAAATAAGCTGATCACTAATATTTGGATTTATGTCTGCCATCACCTTATTTGTTTTCTATTTGAATCATTGGTTTAATACTTTTTTTAAATTTTCTTTTTAGTTAATCAAATATTTTAATCATTTTATTTTAACTTGTTAGCTATACATTTTCTAGCTTTCCATTTAGTGGAGTCCATGTAGATTACAATATGCATCTTTTGCTTATTATGGTCTCTTACAGATTTCCTTGTCTTCATAAATGGTGATTCCATTTTTATAGCTACACAAGCCCAACCCTTGGAGTCATCCCTGATTCTTTTCTTTCTTTCTCCCACAAATACAACCTATCAGGAAAACCCTTTGGTTCATTTACAAAATATATTCAAAATTCAACCGTTTCTAACCACTTCCACTTTAGTCCTCTAGTATAAACTATAACCAGCTTTAACTTAGCCTGTTTGAACTGCTTCTTCATCAGTCTTCTTCCTTTGTTGCCTCACTAGAATATATGTTCTACTTCCCATCAGAGGGATCCTTTAAAATGTAAAACCAGATGGCATCTGTACCATGCTCAAAACTCTACAAAGGTGGGGAGCCTGGGTGGCTCAGTGGGTTAAACCTCTGCCTTCGGCTCAGGTCATGATCCCGGGGTCCTGGGATCAAGCCCCGCATCGGGCTCTCCGTTCAGCGGGGAGCCTGCTTCCCCCCCGCCCCTGCCTGCCTCTTTGCCTGCTCATGATCTCTCTCCCTCTTCCTGTCAAATAAATGAATAAAATCTTAAAAACAAAACAAAACAAAAACTCTACAAAGGTTGGCCATCTCACTTAAAATAAACTTCTGAATCCTTGCCTTACCCTCCAAGAGTAAGGTGGAGGGTATCTTATCCTCCAAGATCCAGCACCACCTGATCCCAGTTCCCTCTGTAGCCTTACTTCCTACAGTTCTCCCTGTTCCTCACTCCTCTCTAGCCTCACTGCTCCCATGTAATTCCTCAGATACATACCACACAGCCTCTGCCTCAGACATGTGAACATCCACTATCATGGCCTAGAATAGTCTTCCCACAGTTACCATTTCATTTGCTTTCTCACTTCAGCCATGTCTCTTTTCAATTGTCCCCTCTCCAAAGGGGAATTCCTTAAACACCTTTTCTAAATTAAGACTCCCTGCCCCCTTATCCCTTTGCTCTACTTCAACTTTCTTCATAGAAAAACATGACGTACTAACCATTCGTCTTCACGTTTGTCATCCTTCTATTCCTCTTTTTATGCAAAAATCAGAAAGGCATAGATTTTGTTTTTTTGGTTCCTCTTCTACTGTCTAGAAGAGGTATGAATGGACATCAAGAGAAGCTCAATGGATATTTATGTAACTTAAGAATGATTTAATAAATGATTCCCAATTGTTAGAGAGTTATATATCTCCTATATATTTTCATTGCTTCATTTATGTTCTTTTTCAC
Source organism: Mustela erminea (assembly GCF_009829155.1). Taxonomy (NCBI): domain Eukaryota; kingdom Metazoa; phylum Chordata; class Mammalia; order Carnivora; family Mustelidae; genus Mustela; species Mustela erminea. The sequence continues at coordinate 85,353,148 of NC_045621.1, forward strand.
AGTTTTTCCAAGGAATTCCACTGAATTATGCACATCTACATCTTACCTAGAATGTACAGTCCTGGAGAATGTGGTTTACACCATCCAGAGCTGACTACCCTTATGCACAGGCCAGGCAAAGACATCCTCTCATATGCATCCGAGCTGAAACACCATCTCTCCTCTTTGTTATATTGCCCTAGCCACCCAAGAGGTACATGCTTTCAGATCTTGCCTTATTACTTACCATCTCAGAATCACTTACTGCTGACCCTATTTTTAAATGAAATTCATGCACAGTCAAAACTATGCTGCTAAGGGCTGAGTACAGCATAAAGTAAAGGCATGTAATATGTTATTTTCTCAAAGTACTCACATGTTTCGTTCTCTCTCATTATCTCTCTCTCTTCCTTTCTCTCTCTTTTGCTCTCTCTCTCTCTCTCTCTGTCTTCTTTACCAGACAGAACTGTCCAATGGGAATAAAATGCAAGCCACAAACGCAAGTCATTTAAGTTATTTTAAATTTTCTAATAACCACACTTTGAAATTAAAAAGAAAAAGGGAAATTGGGATAATATATTTTTCTTAATAAAACATATATCTGAGCATTATGAGTCCAATAAGTAACCAATAGGATGATATAACAGTCTGGTTACATCATGAGTCTTCGAAGACGTTAAGCTAAAGCACGAGTCGTTCCCATGCAGAATGTTCAAACCTGATTCTCAAGGTTGTGAAGGCAGAGTGAGGGAGAGAATGAAGGGTGTGAGTTGGAATCATCTTAAGATCTTTATAGAAATGGCTCATTTGGAGACAAAAAGCATTCGTGATTAGAAAAAATACCTCAAACAGTTTAGGAGTCACCCCATTTCTTCTCCCAATTTGGAACTAGAATGAAAAACAGAATTCTTTGAACAGGAATTAATAGAGACTCTTTCACTTCCAGTGTTTGAAGATCATATGATGTGAGAGCTTGGCATCCTTTCAGACCTGTCCTAAATCATTGCCTATCACACAACACTCATTTTTCCAAATAGAGGTGAAAGACCACATCCTTAACGTCCATTTTAGCTAAATACATCCCTTTTGGCCTAATGTGTAAAACATACCTAGATTAACAATCAGGCTCTGACACAAATCACTGCTACCTTCCCTTTCCCACCTTCTCTCTCTGCTGGCTTTTCTCCAGTGAAAAATTCAGGATTTTCCACTGGATAATACCTGGTGTCTGTGTCCTTTTAACTTGGGCTTTTAACCTCTTTGTGTTGAAGTAAAAGGGATGTCATATTAGAACAAAAGTTATTGAGAAAGACAAAATTCAATATCGAAGAGTAGTCATGCCATTGCAGAGCAATTCTGAGTTTTATTTGCTTCTCCATACCATTTTATATCCCATGGTAGAGCGGTCAAATATGGGAAGTATTCCAGGAAGTTCCAATGGTCTGTGCATTCAGGTATTGGTACTGCCTTAGTACTCCCCTGTGACTTGATCCATCCCTCTAAGATTTACATTGTAACAACAGTAGTCTAGACCTGTCCTAGCTGTCTATATATATATACACACACACACACACACACACATTTTCAAAATGCTTTGGAAAATGATTTAAAAATCACCAAAAGAATTTGTTTTTTTATCATCAGATGCTTTCTCATTTTCAAATGATAAGAACAATGACAGATACTCGATGTTCTTGAAATTTTTTTTTAATATGCAAACTGCTTGATTTGAGATTAAGAGTTTAGTGGCACACAACAGCCTGTGTAACTTCAAATGTCTTCATTATTTCAAATCCAAATTTAAAATTCAGACACCTAGTGTTACTTAAATGTACCCAGGTTTTTGTGGTTTAATAATAACATCTGTTTTGGTTTTTCAACCACAAAAGTGCGTTTAATCTGTTCTTCCTTTAGTTGAACTTTTCACATCTGCTTCGGCTTGGTTCCCATAAGCTAAAGACCAGATCTTTTCCAAAAGTAGGAAGTCTACCTGTACCACTGTTGTTCCAGCTCAAAAGATCTGTTTTTAATACCAGCTGAACATTTCAAAAGAATAACAAAAATAAACTGCTTACCCATAATGCATTTCTTATGCTTTTTGGCTTGCAAATCATCATGTGGTCATTTTACGAATGCACTGTTGGGCAGAAATTCTTCAGTTAAAACAGTGCATTGTCAGATCACACATGCCCAGGTAGTCCTCCATCCCCCAACTTTTTTAATCATGGAAAAAGAGTGTATCTTATGAAGTTGATGATTTGTGAGAAAGTTACACCAAGGATGGACAGTGGCTTTAAAACGCCAGTGGTTTATTTTGGACACATACCTAATGCTTATCTAAAGCCCATGGGTCCTGAAAAGTAGGCCGGAAAATGTTGCAAGGACAATATTACTTCACAAATTTTCCACAATTGTTTGCTGCTGCCAGACTTCAACTCTCCTTCTGTTGCCTCAACCCTGAGACACATACCAAAATCAGATTCTGAAACAAAATCCTTGGAAGCACCTTTGAAAAAACAACTGAGGCACTGAGAAGAAAAATTTTTCTTCACTTATGAATTTGTTTGAGAAAGTTCTTGAATAAATGAGTGCCTGGGTTAGATATGTGTTAATTGTTTTTCTCAAGTGGAAGGATTAACTCTCTTTATCAGCATTTACATGAGATTGAACAAAGCTGAATGTTCCGTCTTTATTTGGACAAGATTTAATTGATATCAAGTTAGTCTAATTATTTTATTTTAGAAATTTATTTTGAATATGTGAGATGCACATAATTACATATTTTTCCTGACACATGATTATGTAATTATATTTGGTCCTGTTTCCAGGACAGAGTAACACAGCACACTGCAATTAGTAGGTGTTCAACCCATGCTTGGTGAATGAGGACTAATGAGGCAATATAATGGGGAGAGCCTGGTACAGTACCTTTGTCTATGCAAACAAGATGATTTCGTGATTTGAATAATTTCCCAATGTCTAACATAAATAGTGGCTGTCAGTGGGGATGATTCAACTTAATTCAAAAACATACTTATTGGTTTTATGATACATGCAAGTCACTATGATAGTCACAACAAGAAAAACAAGGATGAGTAGGAGTTTTACAAGGTTAAAGCAAAAGAGAAGGATGCAAAGCATTAAAAATGCTTCAGGAAAAATAACCAAGCACGGCTATGGTACAGCTAACAATTGAGACAGGCCTTGAGAGAAAAGCAATCAAAATTTTGAGAATTTTGAATAGGACATGGGCAGGAAATGAAAAGCAAGAAGGGAAGTGATCTGGTAAGAAAGCAAAAGATTTCAGGTCTAGAGAGTAGTATTAGGAAAAGTAGGGAATGACAAGCAATCTAGTTTGTCTGGAGCACAGCTTAGAGAGAGAGGATTAGAGGAGGATAAAGATAGAAAAGTGGCTCAGTGGCGCGCTGTGGAACGCTTTAAACGCTATGCCAAAGAACTTGTATATAATTCAGTAGGAAATGAGAACCCAGATCTTCAAATCAGGTTTTCTTAATGCTATATTCAAATTAATTACCACAAAATTCAATCATTTGCCCGCATAGACAGAACCAAATAATTAACATTCTTTTCCAAACTTGGTCATATACATTTGGTATAGTTCTTCAATTCAATTTTTGTTTAAAAGAGAATTCATGAGTGTGTGTGTGTGTGTGTGTGTGTGAGCATGCGCGCATGTGTGTGTGTGAGTATGTGTATGGGGGGAGGTGTCAGTCCTATTTCCTGATCCTTAGATTAGTTAGTGGGCTTGGAGACAAAGCAGAGAAGTCTCTTTTAAAGTTCCTAAAGCAAAAACACACACTCTCTGACCAAGAGAAAGAAATCCTAAAAAAAATATATGAGTAGAAAAACCATGCTTGGAAAGTCTTGCTTCCAAACATTCAAAATTAAATGCCTATCATGATCTATCAGATTATTGGCAACTGTAAGATGCTCCATATAAAGACCTTTAGTCAAAAGACAATAAACACAGTATTCATAAGAAGACAAGAAACAAGGAGAATTCAAATTCTTTTCACTTTGTTAAGAGAGTCATAAAAGCAACTATATAAATCTTAATTGAGAAAAGCTTCACAATATAAAAAATAGGAGTGATGGCGTGTTAAGGAATGTAAAATTTTACTTTTTTATCATGGTGTGCACTCTCTCTCTACACACACACACACACACACACATATGTTTATACTATATATATAGTATAAATATATAAACATATGTATGTTTATATATTTATACAAATATATAAAATCAAATATATCACACACTTGTATATATGTTTATATATTTATATATTATATATATAATATATTATATATTTATAAATACATATGTTTATATATTTGTATAAAGGACATAGATCATACCCTCACTAATTAACTGATTTACCTTTTACTGAGATATAACTATTTAAATTGAGTCTAGAATATAAAGGTGAAAAAGATTAAATATGTCACCAATGTTTCAAGATAAATTACTATTCTTATGCTCATTCTCTCCATCCCAGCCTGGCCCACTTCCAGTGTTCTCTCCCATCTACTGAGTAATACGAGGCAGTGCTCGTGACCCCACCCTCTTTTCCTCCCCTATATCCACCTCATCATCATGTCTTGCAACTTTAATCATGAGGTATTTTTCAGTCCCAAACCTATCATCAATTCTACCATCCCACTCCAAACCACCATATTTCCATATGTAGACAATTGCAATAGTATTTCATCTCATATCCTTGCCCTTCTGCAACTCATTCTCCATGCAGCAGGCAAATTGATATGAACTTGTCACCACCTTCTACCCTGGTCTCTATCCTTCTACCTTAATTTTAGGATTTTACTCACTGTTGTATCTCTACATTTAGCTATCAGTAAAATCTGACTTAATTTAATCAAAGAGGTGGTCCCTATAAAAGAAGTAATTAGAAATGAAGAAAGGTTGGTAATTTTGCTCTTACTCCCAGAAGTAACTAAATTTCACATAAATGAAATAGTCTCTTTCATCCACAAGGCAACACTATCTTTGCTTCTTCATAGGGTTCCCATGATTACTCATTGGTTTGGTATTCTAGAAGGGACTTGATTCAGAGGATGAGACACCAAATTCTTTAGAAGTCAAAAGTAAATTTAAAAATTTAATTCATGAAAAAATTCTTATAGCCTTCCTTAAAAATCTTCCACATTTCATTGGGTACAATACTTCCAGAACTATGTTATTACCTCAGACTTGGGGTAAGCCTACTATTGGAGGCTATCCAGACTCAGTTCTTAACTTATATTTCAGAATTCCACAATGCATTTTCACTTCTCATGAAGGATTAAAACCACATCATGATAGAACAATCTATAAGAGTCATAATGCTTTTAACAAGTAAGAAATGGATTAAAAAGCACTTTATGGCTTGTTAAAGAAATCCCCCTTTCCTCAGAAGCACTTTTTAGTGTCTTATTAGTGGCATTTGATCTGACTGACATATTGACCAGCAATCTGAACAGAAGACAGATCATTTCCACTTTTATCACAAAGGGAATATAAATTTGTGACTGTAAATTCAAGAGGGACAACTTCCAAAGAATTTCTTTAGAATAACCCATACCCTAAAACCATTTTTAAAGTCTTTCAGATTCTTCCTCAGATTCCTTGGTAAATCAGTATCTGAAGCTACACTTGATACTAACCTATTGTTTTTATTTGAATTTGTAAATAGACAAAAGTAGAATTGCTCTTAATGTGAAAGTGACTTAAAATACCAACCCTCTCCTGACATCAATAGGAAATTAGTATATTAGTAGTCATACCATTACTGGAGAGTGTTTTGTAGTTCTTTATCTTGTGTTTTTTATTTTTCCATGTTTGCTGTTTTGTATTATGCACACATTAACACTAATTGGCTTTTGGTTCCATATTCTCATTGATTAATGACTCCTCAAGTTGGAGATGCCACAGCTCACATCTCTTTCTACAATTCCTAAGATAAACAGTCAAATAAGTCTGACTGTAACACAATAGTAAATGTCTCATCATTTCACTGCTGTGTGAAACACTGAGCTGTGAGTCAGCCGAGCATCTACAGAACATACTCAAGTATTTCCTTTCAACCACACTATTAAAGTCTCTCAGTATCTAGAATTACTACCAGCATAATTACTGAACATTACTTGGCTTTGTTTTCATTGTTTACAGAACAAGGAAGGAATTAATTGCAGGTATATGAAAAATGTATATGCATATGTGCATTTTAAAAGGGTTTTGGGAGATTTTTAAAAATTTTAATTCCATCCAAGTAAAATCCCACAGTTCAGATCATGGATGTTGTATGAATACTTTGAAGGACCCAACTTGATTTTCTGAAAACGCAAACACACAAAAAGTAATTTCTTTATGGCACTTATGGATTTATCACCTAAACACATAAGTTCATGCGTTTCCAGTGTCTTGGTCTTTATTTTGCAAATGTTTCAGCAGCATTTACTATCACTGAAGTAGTGGCAACATGTTTTACTTAAGATCAAACAATTTCCCAGAATCTGGCAAGATTTAACAGAAATTTAAAACAATACTTTCCAGGGAAAACGCTAACCATCTGCAACTGTTATTGTTAACACTATTCTTTTCTCTTTTTTCTTCCTATATTATTTATACTTCCTGTTGCTCTCAAAGCATTCTATCTATCATTAGCAATTAATTGTAAACAAATGGTTGAAGAGGATGTTTATGTTTATAATCTTTTTTCCTAAGGCAAAGAAATACAGTATCCTGTTTCAATCACATGAATATCCTATCCACAGGTCTACCTGAGCTCAGCTAAAAAAAACCCATGGCCGAACAGAGAAATTATTTCTTTCAGAAACGAGGGGCATTACCTAAAATCATATTCATACTCAGGGTGGTTGGGTGGATTTCTTTAAAAGGAAAAAGAGCTAAACATGTTAATAAGGACTTCTTTAAATTAATAGTTTAAGTTAGAGCTATTCAGAGGAGAAAACACACACTTAGATACATTTGCACATAAAAAGAAATTGAAAACATCAGAACCCTACTCTGTTGTTTCCTGTTACTTTGTCCTGAGCACATAAGCCCAGCTACCCTGGAGGAAGTGGTCTTAAACCAAATTATGTCCCCGTTTCTTCGTTCTTGTCTTAACCATTGGGATACATCGTCCAATGCCACCCACTTGTATCTCTGCCAGAGTGAGTGCACAGTGACTTGTTCAGTTGGGTTGCCTCTTTGATGTTGTTCAGCCACCATTTCCTTTCCCTTCACTTTTATCTCCGTCCTGGCTCTCATTCCTGCAGCATCCTCCTTTCCAGATGGTCTCCATCTCCCCCTCAGAAGTGCCCAAAATACTCCAGCTTCCTCCTCTTGATCTTTCCCCACCGACAGCCACGTTATCCTTCAGGATTTTAATACCAACCTATCCCCTGCTTTAATTATTTTACTCATGGATTATTTTTATGGGGAGAAAGAGCCACAAGAAAAGATCACAGAATCCTTAGTAAAATGGTTGCATTGTAAGTATTACTTCCCAATTATTTTCTGAGATATTGGATGCTTTGTTCATACCCAGTAACTATTATTTACAGGAGCAGCATTCAGTACTGGGAATTCAGATATAGATAAAACATGGTTAATGAGAGAAGATAAATGAGGTCTGGACAAAGTATGGGGGATACTCACTAAAAACTCAAAGGGAAAACAACCAATTGTGCTTACGGGCATGTCATAGAAAAGTTCATGCAGTTGGGTCCAGGTAAGGAAACTGTGGAGATACAAATATAAAGCAGTATGCCAAGTTCAGAGAATTTTAAGTAGTGTGTATGACTATTGTGAAGCTTCTAAAAGCAGGTGGTGAAAATTCAATCGTTTATTTTCAGAAGTAGATACCTTAAAAAGGGCGTTTCATGCCCTGATATTCTTTTTTTTTTTTTTTTTTTTTTTATTTCCAGCATAACAGTATTCATTATTTTTGCACCACACCCCGTGCTCCATGCAATCCGTGCCCTCTATAATACCCACCACCTGGTACCCCAACCTCCCACCCCCCATCCCTTCAAAACCCTCAGATTGTTTTTCAGAGTCCATAGTCTCTCATGGTTCACCTCCCCTTCCAATGCCCTGATATTCTAACTTGTCTGGAAGGCAACAGCAAACATTGAAAGATTTTAGGTAGGTAAAATGTGTGATACTATCTACAGTTTTAAGTAATTCCTATGACTGCAGTATGGTGAATGAATGGACGAGAAAAAAATCAGGTTTCTTTACCTGATAAAACACCAAATAATAACTCCAGTGGGAAGTGCTGGAAGTGTAAGTGAAAGTAATATTGATGGATTCCATGAAAAAAAGAAGGTGCAGTCTACGATTTAGGATACATTAGAGGCTAGGACCATGTTAGGAGGATAACGCAGAAAAAAAGAATCTGGAAAGCTTCCAAATCCCTGATCTGGGAAGTAGGGAAAGAGATGCCATTGGCTCTGGTTTAAACACATTGAACCTGATGTGCCAGTAAGTGTCTGAGTAAATTTAACCAGAAGGCAGTTACAGTTTAGGAGCAATGACTTGACTAAAGGCAATAATTTGAGAACTATAAGTTATCTGATGGTTCCAGAACTCAAATGTATCAGTTAGGAGCCTGGGGGAAAAGTGTAAAGAGGAGAAGAGGTCAAGCCTCAGTTCCCAGAAAATACCAGCTGGGGAGCTTGCAGTGAATATTAGGAATGACTGAGAACAAATTCCTATAAGGTAGGATGCAAGTGACAAGGTCAGGTGCCACTGAGAAGTATTTTGAAAAAAATGACTAGTGATTGTTCATCGGGAATTAGACAAATAAGGAGGGTAAGTAATGAAACAGTATGATACATTATTCGAGAATTTGAAGAGGAACAAAGGTGATAAAAGATGATCATTATCATGGGGCAATTATTTTTTAAGATGGGAAAAGCCGTCACATCAGGAATGCAAAGAATCAAAATTTAATGGAGGACAAGGACATTTGAAACAATTACCAATTAACATGAGTACTATGATCGAAAAATAGAACTGTGGGAACATTGTTAGGAAAACCACAATCACCTCCTCTTTCTGTGAATGTGAAGGTCAATAATAATTTAACTCTGAATTTACTGCATACATTTGAAGGACTTATTTTCTGAAACAAGGTGATTCATAGAGTGTTCAAACCCAAAGACATATTAGACATAGTGCAGTTACGTTCTCTCATCCAATCCTATGAGGAAGAGGAAGGCCTGCTGAGGTTGGGCAGCACACCAAAGTCAATCAGAATGCCAGTGGCAGAGTTGTAGCAGAGGTCAGCGATTTGTCCTATGGTGGGTTTATCATCATTACTTGTTGCCTTACCTTTTCAAAGTCTAAGTTTTAAGCATACAACTCAGATATATGCAAGAAATTCATTATGATTTGGATTGATCACAGGAACCCTGATAACAGACACCATTCTTTGCTGGTTAAATATCACTTTATCTTATTTAAACAGGCACTTTTCAGAATGTCAAGTTTTGACTCAATTGAGCTATATTACTTATTGAGAATTAAATATGTCTTGCCTATCATAAGTTGTGACATGAGCAGTCATGAGAATTTTATTTCCCCAAGAAACACAAAGATGGATTTGGAGTTACAGTCTCTCACTTAAAATAGTGCAAGGAGACACAAGTTTGGTTTTGCTGTTGTTCTCTTACTATTTGGTTGTTTTTGTCTTTCCAGTGGTGAAAGCAAGAGTGGGGAAAAAAATCTTAAATTAAACTTTCCTTCTTAACTAAGCAAAAACAAAGCTTTCGTTTTCAGCCTCAACTCCCTTCAAATCTTTTACTCTAGTCCCACTGACACTGTCACTTCAAAATCACAGCATAATGCAGTGCACTGTTTTCCAATATCAGTAAAACAAAAGCTTTATTGAATAAGTATGTGTGAAAATGCTGTAAACAAAAACATCTCCACAGGCAGCACCTGATTGGCTCACAGCAATGCTCTCCATTGTCATATCAGAGCTCAGCAAGTAACTTCCTAGCATAGCAGACTAACGTTTCTTTCAAAGTTGTCTTTTGCAAAAGAAGAAAGCAAACAAAGAAAATTAGGATAAATATTTTCCTGGCCAAACTGGGAATAAACCATTCTCCTCAACTAGAAGAAGAAAGACTGCAAAGAAAAATTCTTGCCTGGCACCTCTTCTCTTACTCTACATATTTTTGAATGAATTTTTGAAAGTGTCTCCTTCCCTCTGTAAAGTCTCCAGGTGCCTGTGCTATACAGTTTTACTCTTAACTAAGGAGTAAACATGGTTGCATCTGTTTACCTACACATTGTCTGCACATTCAGTCTTTACCTAATAGGGAATTATAGACTTCCCCCTTTTGCTCCTCACCTTTGTATCTCAGCACCCTTTGCCATGTCCTACTGCTAAAAACATTACTGCCGTCATAACAAAACTCAGCACTACTGTGGTAGCCAAGTCAGAGTCAATACAACTGTGCTAAGTTCTCCATAATTTCCTATGTTCTCTAATTTCTCCTCTGCTTACAGGGCAGCTACTCTCATAAGTGTTTAGGGCACTAAAATCTGGAATCTCACCCATTACGATTAGTTTTGCTTTCCTCAATCTTGACAGCTGTGCCAGCAGGCCAAGCCACGGCCTCGTACGAAGAGTTGCCTCTAACTGCCTATGTGGTGATGCTGCCAGGAAAACTGCCCATAGAGTTCGGCCTGAGCCCAGTTTGAATTTCTGTGTTTTAGGGATCTGTGTCTTGTCATTCTGCTATAACCTCATATTTTAAACTACTTGAAAAGCATCCTCAAAAATCATCCATGAAAGAAACAATCTGAGTAAATGAATACATTTTTATCCAGTGAGTTATCTAACAAGACTTCTACATGCAAAGGCTAACTTTATAAAGGCTACACTAAAAGTGCTTCATGCATGGTTATTTCCAACTCATTAAACATCTTTAGAAAAATATACAAATGCCTTCAAAGCAGTGGCTTAAAAGAATCCATTCAGGCTTTTGAGGCAAGAGCAGAAGAGTGGGATATTATAAATAGTGGTAAAAGCTAAGTGCTATTAACTACAATCAGGTGCTTAACCTACAGCAAGAGATAATACTTCCAAAAATACAGACTTGGCTGCAAATCTTACATAGAGGTCACAGAATATACACTTACATTTATTCACTCATCTAGCCAGTCATTTATTCATTCAACAATTATTTATTCATCATCTATAATGTGTCAGGCACTGAACACAGATCTGGAAAAACAACAAACAAAGCTCCTGCCTTTCTGAAGTTTACATTTTAGTGGAGGATAAGAATAATTGAAAGTGCAGATAAAAAAACAGAGAGAAGTAACATTAAGTACTAAGAACAAAAATAAAGTGGGGTTATGGGTCTAAAAAGACAAGAGAAAACATTGTAGATGAATTATCAGGGAAAGCTTCTTGGAAGAGGTAGCCTTTGAGTAGAAGCCTGAATAAAGAGAAAATATGAGTCATGCAAATGACAGAATTATGAAAGAAGAATTAAAATATACAAGCCCTGAGCAGGAAATGGGCTTGGGATGTTTGTGTAACAACAAAGATGTAGGAGTGGAGAGGAATGAGGAGGAAATAAATCTGAGGTAAGAGAAAGGGTCTTGAAGGCCATAGGAAGGATGTTGGATTTTATACTAAGTGGTTGGAAAGCCCTTAGAGAATTGTGAGGCTTGGGGGGAGACATGATCTCATAACACACACACACACACACACACACACTCCAAATATTCCTGTTTCCAATATATGAAGATTTCTTGGCAACTTACGCTCTCCATGGGCTACTACATTGGGCATTCAGTGATGCCAATTTCTGCCCTTCAATTTTTTGAGTGTTTCCTTCAACAGAGAAAACAGAACAAATCAGAGGGTGAAAGGAAAGACCACCACAACAATCCATTTTACAGCCTCTTCTCACAAACGTTCTGACTCAGACTCCCCAAAACTCTGTTAGGAGTACCTTGGTAAGGGAACTGTGGTTATACTTATTTTAACATAAAAAAAATGAAGAGTTAAATTCCTTTGATCAGTAAAGAGTGAAAGAGCTAAGGCTAGGACTTGGATATGCTGCTGCTGAGTTCAAGGCCCTTTCCTATACACAAGACTGTCTCTTAAAAGAAAATTAAATTTGGTTATTCTTCCACTTTCTTCCATATCTCACTCATCAAAAATGAAAATAAAACAGGACAGAAGTTTAAGAATTCTCATTTAGAAAAAAATAAACTCATTTCCAAATGAGATGAGAGCAAGTTATTGTATTATTCTCCTAGGACCATAACTATGACATTCTTAATATTTCTGATAACACATCACAAAATCCTGAGCAAACACATCCTCAGTACTGCTGACTGACTAATTGAGAAAGAGAAAAATAGAAGAATTAGAAACTTCTATGTTAAGGAAAAAATAATATTCATCATCCCCATAATCTCCTTCTTACTTCATAGAGATAAAAGTAACATGCATTTACAAATTTTTTCACACATATTTCAACCTTAGGTAGTTGTCGTATACTTTATGGACAGACTCATGTAACATTATTTAATAATAAATAACTTTCTTTACTAAAGAAAGTTACTTTTCTTTCTATACTAAAGGTCTGTATTCAGAACTACTTTTAAGACTAAATAACTGTCATATCAGCTCAACATGCACTGAGTACCAATTAAGTGTTTAATATGCCCCGTTAGATACCAGAATTACAAAGATGGATCAAATTGCCATATGATATAGATCATGTTATTTTATAATATTAAGAATGCAAGGGGTGAATAGAGGAAATAACATATTCTGAGCATGAGTGAATAATTTTGCTCATCATTCCCCTTTCCCTGTCCTTCCCAACACCCCATCCCTGAAATCTTCACTTAAAGCCCATTCAGGCCTTTTTCTCCTGCAATTCCCTCACTCAATCCATCCCAACTCCACTTTACCTCTTCTTCCCTACCTAAATACTATATATATATATATATATTACTCTGAATTAGGTGGTGTCTCTACCTAAACAGGTCTTTCATTCTCCAAATGGCAGAAAGATAAAAATTTCTCAAACACAGCCTCTGGCCAGAGTCAGTGGTTCTGAAATTTTTCTTAGAGTAGTTAACCATGGCAAAGGATATTGAAGCCCCATTGACCAGCTACATCTGAGGCCATAGCAAATAGGTCAGCCATGAAGGAGGAAACTCAAGCCCAAAGAAACAACTACACCAATAGAGGCTAAAGAAATCAGACTGGTGTATTTCAAATGACTCTTGATTGTGGTACTTTAAAAATTCTGAAAACACTAAACCAAACCTTTGAAACTGACAAGAATAACTTTTCAGACACTCTGTAATTCAATCAGACATCTACAGAAACCAAGCAAACACCCAACCAAGAAGAAACACATACAAAATAGTAGAAAATTTCAGGAGGTTTTTACTCACCCTTGTCTCCCCCAGGTTGGGGCAAGCAGCAGTCCAATCAGACTCCAGTTTCATTCAGTGACCTGAGGAGAAGAGTGTGGGCCAAATTTGAAACTCTCTAACCTGGATTTAAGCTGCCTGAGGCACTGGTCTATGTGTCAACCAAGTTAAGGCACAGATGGACAAAAGTGACTCAAATCCCAGTCTAGGAAGAGGTGCAGAAAGCAACAGCCATGACTTGTGAAAACTGCAAGGATTCTACATACCCATGGACACTTGGGATCAAGAGATTAAAGGTGGAGGAAATAAAACTTTTGGATCTGAAAAATATAACTGAATTGAAAGATATACAAGAGGGGGTTAACAGTAACTCGAACAAGTGGAAAAAAGATTCAGTGAACTTGAAGACAGTTCATTTGAAATTATTGAATCTGAAGAGAAAAATGAAATTATGAAAAGTGAGCAGATTCTAAAGGACTTATAGGAAACCATCAAATAGATCAGTACACACATTATGGGAGTCCTAAAAAGAGAAGAGAAAGCAAAAGGTATTTAGAGAGCTTACTTAAAGAAGTAATTGCTCAAAACCTCCCAGATTTGACAGAAGACATGACAAATATAAGAAACTCAATGAACTCCAAGTAGAATACATTCAAAGAAACAACACCAAGACACATTCTAATCAAACTCTTAAAAGAAAAAAAGAGAATTTTGAAAGTGGCAAGAGGAAAGTGACTCAGCACATACAAGGGATCTTTAATAAAATTGTTGGAGATTTCTCAGTAATAACCTTGCAGGCCAGAAGGCAGGGGAATAAAACATTTGAAGTACTGAAAGAAAAAAACATTTTAAAAGCAACCAAGAATTCTATATCTACCAAAACTCTCCTTAATAATGACAGAGAGGGGGCACCTGGGTGGCTTAGTAGGTTAGGGCTTCTGCCTTCGGCTCAGGTCATGATCCCAGGGTCCTGGGATCGAGCCCCACATCAGGCTCTCTGCTCTGCAGGGAGCCTGCTTCCTCCTCTCTCTCTGCCTGCCTCTCTGCCTAGCTGTGAGTTTTCTCTGTCAAATAAATAAAATATTAAAAAAAAAAAATGACAGAGAAGAGGTTTTGCCTGAATGGCTCAGTCAGATAAGCATCCAACTCTTAATCTCAGCTCAGGTCTTGATTTCACGGTCATGAGTTCAACCCCATGTTGGGCTTCAAAAGGTTGTGGAGCTTACTTTAAAAAAAATAAATAAAGGAAAAATAAGACATTTCCAGATAAACAAAAGCTGAGGGAGGTCATTAACATCAGACCTGCCTCTAGAAATACTGAAAAGAGTCCTTCAGGTTGAAATGGAAGGATGCCAGACAGCAACTCAAAACCATATGAAAATATCAAGTTCTTTAGTAAAGGTAAATATATAGACAAATATAAAAACATCTTGAGATCAACATTAATGAAAAGTTACCAATTTGTAGTGAAATCACTTGTCAAATGAACATCATTTCCACTCAAAGAGTTACATACAGTGTTAAAATCACAAGTGATATAAAGGTACTCTCACTTAAAAATATTCTTCTACAATTTCATAATACCCTGGGTAAGTTAGAAAATGAGAGCAAACAAAGCAAAGTTGATATTGCACAGAGAACTTCTGAACAAATGTAATGTAAACATACCAGTATTACTATTGATAAGGTAACCCTGCATTGAATTTTCCATCCATATGCAATCAAAAAAGAAAATGAAGATGAACTAGAAATGCTTTATTTGAAACAAAATTATATCACTATTAGTGAAATGACTGGATGAAATTCCAGAGAGAAATATTACAATGCTCTCCTAAAGTTATCAAACAAAAATGATTTTATTTGATGATAATGTAATTAGAGTAATATATTTGGTTTTAGTTTATACCTATTTTCTTAACACTTCTCCAATTAGTATAGTTTCAAAAATAATTATTTCAGCCATTGAAGAAAATTTCAAAAAAAATACTTAAAACTCAAGAAATGAAACACAGTATTTTTATTTTTTAATTTTTTTAAAGGTTTTATTTATTTATTTGACAGAGAGAAAGAGCACAAGCACAAGCAGAGGAGCTGCAGGCAGAGAGAGAAGCAAGGCTCAGGAGTCCAATACGGGGCTCCATCCCAGGCTCCTGGTCATGAACTGAGGCAAAGGCAGACGCCTAACCAACTGAGCCACCCAGGCATCACACATCATTATTTTTAAAAGAGCAAATATTTTTATTAATTTTATGTAATTGTCTTCATTTGTATATTTTTTTAATTTTTTAATGTATTTTATGTATCATTTTAATTTTCTATGTTAGAGTAAGAATATATTTATAATATTTATAGTTTTATAAATTTTGATTTTACTTAATGCTTAGAATGTTTGTATTTGAGATATATGTATATTATTTAGTTTCACTAAATTTTTTCAGTTAAAATTTTGATTACTGAGCAGTTTGTTATACAAAATACAGTGAGGAAATGAAATCCTGGTATATGAGCCTTTTGCTCTAAATTGATTATTGCTATATTCTAGAAAAAGTGAATAGAGACATATGAGATAATTTCAACATAAAATCTGAATGATCTGAGTGCTCAGAACCATATAGTTACACCACAAAGACAAGGATATTCTATGACATTGGTAGCCTGGATGCACTACTACTTTTTGAGGTCCTAGACCATACCATAGGAAACATAGTAAAATGCTGCTACCCATCACAGATGAATATAATTTTTGTGTAACTCAAATAAAGAACATTTGTATTGAGCTGCAATAGCAGCTGATTGGTTGACATAATGACATGTCATGTTCTTAAGTGAGTAAACACATACTCATTTCAAGTTTGCAGGTTTTTTTCCCTCCTTCTGGTTGCTAAATCTTACAGTAGATCTTGATTAACCGCATAGGCTTTTTCCCTATGCCTATATTGTCTAGAAATTAAAATCACCCTGGGAAAGATTCTTGAAAAAGGAGATAAAACACTTGAGATGACTTCTGAAGAATGAATCTTGGAATGGTGATTCAAGATTGGGAGTGTTATTCCAGGTGAAAGGAATAGAATGAGCAAAAACACTGAGTGATATAAAAGTTGGATGTGCAGAGCCAAACTACAAACTTTTTCATGGTATTAAAATGGGAAGTCTGTTGCAAAAGACAGAGATTAAAATGTAACGGCAGGGGTGGAGGGTGGCGGGTGGGGGATGTGAAAAGTTTTGTACAAGAGGGCTTGGACTTGCTCCTGGGAGAGGCTACCCCTGAATTGCTTTATGCAGTGAAATGACAAGGCCAAGTACACATTTCAAATGGATCACCTTGGCAGCTAAATACAGATGAATTTAAGGGGACAAATTAAAAGATAAGAACATGGATTAAAATACTATTATTGCTCTATCTTAGGACAGTAGTCTCCAAAGATGGGTGCATGGGATGTACTTCCCTTAAGGAGATACTAAGAAATTCATTTAGAAAGAAAAGGAATTGAAATTCTATTTCTCATTATTTTTTTTTCTTATTCTTCAAAAAGTCTCACCTTTTAGCATTCATTTTATAATGTATAAAATTATACATTTAAAATTTATAAAATTATACATTTTCTAATGTATATAATAAAATGATAGAGCAGTCCACTTATAAGCGGTATAACTGAAGCTGATGTTTCAAAATATTTGAAAAACATTCAAAAATGTTTATCAGTGGGAGTACTGAAAAACAAAAGCTGGGAAACTCCATTGTTCTGGATAAGAGTGACAAAAGTGTGTTGTTAGCCATGGAGAAATACAGATAAAATTGTGGAATGTTTCAGAGCAAAGAGCATCAGAGTTGGTTGCTCTTTTGGATGTAATGGTTACAGTTGTCACGTATATGCATGTGAATATTCCTACATGTTAGTCAGAAAGGAAGGCTAGAAGGGAATCCAGGGTGACGAAGGTGAGGCCGAGTAAAGCAGCTCTCTGTAAAACAGGAATTAGATCAGTGGAAGGCAGAGGTATTCTAGTAGCAAATTAAAAGCAGATGGGAAAATACTATGTGAAAATTCTTTCCGCTATGAATCAAAAAGTACTTTAAAAATATGGAAACAAGAAAAATGTTCCTGAGCTATAGCATAAAATATTCAGGTTAGCTAACAGAAAGAACCTTGGGAGTAGTCACTGTTAAAAACTATGTATTAACACAGAAGGTAATCGTTTCTGTTCACTGTGATATAAAGCTTCAGCCTGCATCTGGGCAGAGAACCCACTGAAATATCTTCTCTTAGTTTCATGTTTTTCTTAGCTGTCAAAAAGTTTACATGGCAGATTTAATACCCCCTCAGTCAGAATCTTTCTTACTGTAGCTTATCACTTATGGACATCTTCATTAATTCTTTGATAATTCAGGCTTATATACCATAAGAAGTAGAAGATTATAGGTACTTAGGAAGAACATATTTTTACCATTGCAGAATAAAGGACTAGACATCTTACAGAAAGCACACATATCTTTTGATCCAGTTATCAAAAACTCCAGTTTCTGTAGGAATTAGGGTATGTTCCCAAGCAATATTAAATGCTCTGATATCAGGGTGAAAACTGCAGGCTCACCTTGAAGTGATTAGAAGATGTGGCTGCCTCTGCTGTGATTCAGGGCTAACCGATGTAGTCACACACCCAAATCCACTCCCCAGTGGTTTGTGCTTACATAGTGTAATATTCTCACCACCTAGGATATTTTCATTGGAAAACAAAAACAAGGTTCTCATCTTCTGAAGGTCACTGTTAAACTGTACATTACCCCAAAAGAGAAGGCAGGCCTTGGGAGCTATCTTCAGTCTTATCCCTTATCAACATGGGTACTTCATTCCCATCAGCCCGCGGTAAACTTGGGAGGCATAGGAGCCCAGCCTTGAGAAGATAAGATAAGGAGATAGGTAAATCATGGAAAACTTTTGCCTCCTGTTTCACAATAGCCAAAAGAACAGGCCTTGGGCAATTTACTGTAAGCCTGTCACTCAGGATATTCTAAGCTTATAAAGACAATAAGATACGTAAATCTATGTAAGATGAATGTTTGTATAGTAGAAACTCAACTAAACACAGCTTTCTTATATGTTGTTTGTGTTTCGAAAGAATTCAAGATTACTCTGATCGTTTTTCATTAATAATTACTATAAGTAAAAAGCATTAATAACAATATAATGAAGGACATCATAATGTGTTATAATTATATTTTCACATATAGTACAGTTATGTTATGATTATGGTATGTTATAATTATGTTTTGTTATACATATTATATTATTTTAGCAATATAACAAATATTGAGCATTTAGAGAGCAGAGTCCAGGATAAAGATTAATTTTCCTTAAAACTGGGACACAAAAAAGTTATACAAATACAAATTTATTTGTATTTTGTGAAGTACATGTTGTTATGAAATATGCTTACGGGCACTTGCAGTGTACAAAAATAGTGAACATTATCTTCTGTAAAATTAACTCTTGATACCACCCAGAGATGGCTAGCTTCACCAGAGACTGTGTTCACTACACTTTCTCATTTCATCCTCACAAAACCCACTTTTCAGATGAGAAAACTGAGGCTCAAAGAGGCAAACATGGCCAAGGTTGTACAGACAGGAAGCGGCACAGCTGGGATTTGAACCTAGATCTGAATGTTCAAACATTCTTCTTGGACTCATTATACAACTACTAATTCTACATTTATTACTTGTCATGTTTCGAAAGTGTTCATCTCAGAAGGGAAAGCACAAATTGATATAAATTGGTTACAACTGTCACCTTTAAGAAGATTATAGGCTAACTGGAGAATTAAATTAATGTATATGAACATGTAAACATATTAAATAAATATATTTATACAAAGGTACAAATTATAAGACTGAGTTGAGGGATCTACAATTGTGGTAATGAATTTGAAACATTTAGTTTCCTTCCTGCATGAATTAACAGGTTCTTTTCTGGCAGAGATCACAAACATATTCTCTTCACTGAAGGGCACAGATTCCTGGATGTGAGGTCATGCAATAGAATAGCTCCAGGATAGCATCCCTACGGAATGGAGCTCTATTTCCGGTATGATAACATATTACCAACTGTGTCAATGCAGATCTTTTGAGAAGCCAAGGCAGAATTTGACATGTAAGATTCTAGGGGTTCAATTTTTCTTTTGGGTAAAGGAGAAAGGAGCAGGACTAAATAGGACAGGATCTCAGATCACATGTCTGGTCTGATACCTATGAAAAGACAGGGGAAAGTAAAGTTGGGTAGGAAGCCTCCCAGACTGCGGGGAAGTTCTGAGAAATTGTCAGCCAGGTCAGAGGAAGAAGTCTCAGTGAGCCGGTCTGCACTAGTGCCCTTACCATACTCAGCTACTGGTGGGAGCAACCAGGGAAAGGTTGGTCGTAGAGTTTATAGTGGGAACTGCTGGGACAGCCTGTCAACTCTGCTCCAAGCAGTAAGTAGGCTCTTCTCTTGACAGAGACCTGAGCTGTGCATATCCATGGTCACCACATCAAAAACTTGGGCAACAAGTTGCCCAGCATATTTGACAGTTTTTCTGATGGGAGGTGAATAGGCCTAAAGAATGACCCTGCCATCTACCTGAGCCTAGACCACTCAGCCTGCTATAATATATGGTGTGTGTTTTAACCAGGAGAAGAATCCTGTGTGCATCCTTCAGAGAAATAATCAAACTCTTTTCTGGGACTCAAAAGATATTTGGTAGCAAAAGTACTCACTGGCCAAGAGGGTGATTAAACAGTCCATTGGCAGACCCGTACCTTAAGGAATCAGCTTGTTCAGTGCTACCTGGAGCCTGGTGTCCTATCTACTCATTAGCATACGCAAAAGCAAACCTTTATTGGTCACCTACTGATTACCCAGCTTTTTCTCTACACCCACAAATCCAGTGAGATATTAGAAATAGACCCCATCCTAAGATGCTATCACAAATGATCACCCGCTTTTGTGAAGTCTGCAGTTTACAGTACACATTTACATTATTTTGAATAGGTGAAAGTAGACATATGCACATCATATGTACATGATAGCTAAATTATGTGGAGCATTCAGTGCTGTACAATGATCCTAAGATGTTATAGTGAGTATCATATTTAATCAACATAGCAGCATTTTGCAGTGCCATTATTCCTCCCATTTTACAGTTGAGGAAACTCATGATTAATCCAATTAAGTGACTCACCTAAGATCAAACAGCTAGCAAGAGAAGGAATAGGCTGGTATTTAGCTACCATTTACTTAATAATTTCTAATTCCCATACATTGTAGTAAACTCTTTGGATAGACAGAATGGAGAGAGAAATAGTCTCTCTCTATACATTATATATAGATTATATCTATATATAGTTTCAATTATTTTATATATACATATATATTTCAAAAAATAAAATATTTCAATATATAGATTCTTTCTCTATATATACATATATTCATGTGTATACACATATATATATATGAATATGGTCACGATTACTCCTTAAAACCCATGGCTTGGGATCTATGTGCCATTAGACATATGTAGAACACTCAGAGAGACTAAGTAACTTGCCCAAGGTCAAGCCAGAACTGTATCACTCCAAAAACAACATTCATTCTACTGCATGGCAATACCAAAGCTCATAAGCAATTTGTGAGTTCTCAACCACTACACAGGGTAGCAAACAAATGTCACACTGAACCATTTAGCAAAGAAAAGAGAACTTCTAAAGATAAATTGATGCTCTGGTGTTATCCAGGAAGATATCATCATTAAGTCTAAAACATCCTCACAATCCTGATAGTTCAGTAGATGTTGTCATATTAACAAAATTTAAGAGTCTTCATGTTTCAAACTGGGAAAATACTAATTGAATCTATAGAAAGTTCATCAAGATTGTGTTTTCTTATGAATCACATCTCTAACAAAAAGAAATAGTGTTCAGTTTTCTGAAATTTGGGGGAAGATGGCCCTGAATAAACCACCAGACTTCATACCTACAAATTATTGACAAAACCCAAGAGCTGTAAAATCTTTAGGAACGAATTGGCCAACTGTTCTTATTTACTAACTTTGGCTCACTGAAGTATGACTAAATATATTCACTGAATTCAATTCAACAAATATTTATTGAGCACTTACTGCATAGAATCTGTTGCCAAAATCCTAGGAGAAAAGAGTTCAAAGACTAATATGGTATAGCCTCTGACCTCAAGGAAATTTATAGTTTGATACAGGAGAAAAGTCATGTACAAATGGAAATGAAAGAAGGCAGAATTTGAAATGGGCCAAAATACCAGTATCCACAATGTATTCTAGGAGCATAAAAGAGAGATATTACTTCTTGCCAGAGGAATTATAGGTTTCAAGGATTTAAACCCTACTCCTGGTACCAAAATCTATTAGTTATTAATTACCATAGAATGACCCCCCAAATTTCGTGGAGTAAGCAAAAACTATCATCTCAACAGCTTCTGTCATACATCCTGGTGGAACTTAGCTGGATGCCCCTGCCTGAAAATCTCTCACAAGCTTGCCATCCAAGTGTCATCTGGGTTGTAGGGTCTTCTGAAGGCCCTTCTGGGGAACAGTCTGCTTCTAACTGACCCTCATGGTGGCTGGCAGGCTTCAGTTCCTCAAAACTTACTATACTGAGGCCTCTGGTCCTTACTGGTCATTGGCTGAAGGCCTTCCTCAGATCCTTGCCATCAGGGCCCTTCCATAGACAGCTCCCAAGATGGCAGCTGGATTCCCTCCAAGTGAAAGAAGAAGAAAGCAAGAATGAACAAGATGTAAATCACAGTCTTTGCATAATCCCATCTCACAAGTAACATTTCATCCTTTCTGCCCTACTATGTTCTTTAGAAAGGAGTCACTAGGTCCAGTCCACACTTAATGAGAAGGGATTACACAGTCATGAATGCCAAGAGGCAAGATCACTGGGGCCATCTCAGAGGCTGCATGCCAGAATACACCTTGAAGGATTGGTAGAATTTTGGTAGAATTTCAAATGGCAGAACTGCAAAGAGTTGAAGAGTACCAGTTTCAGGAAGAGAAGGAGCACAAATGCAGAGATGCGTACCTACTTCGTCTGCTTCAGAAGAATGGGTATTTCTTCCAGTTTGGTGCAAACCTGAATGTGTGATTAGAAAATAATCCTTGAAGTCGGTCAGGGTTAAATAACATGATGCATTTATTATTTTAAATTTGAGGAATTTTTTATTATTTTTCAATGTCACCATAACAGAATCAGAGGTGCCTCCAGAAAATTAGTCTGGACTTCCTGCGAAAGACAGACTTGAAGTCCAAGATGTGGTGTGGAAGCAAAGGGGACCTTAAGGAAGTGCCCCTGAAAGACAAAGAGCGACTATTAGGTCTCAAACTTGAACAGGGGCAGGAGGAGGGGAGAGGAAGGCTTTATTGAAATAGCATAGCTATGCTTTACTGTGCATTTCCTATAAAGAAAATTTTTTCAACTTCTGATTCTCAAAATACCTAATATTATATGGATTTTCAAAGCTTTTTCAGTTTCTATTATTCTTTCCCCTAACTCTTTCATGCCCTGCTTCAGGGCAACTGTTACCTATTGAATGTCATGCTAGCAAAAACATTTGATCTGAACCTTGCCCATTTGCCCCTGCTGCCTCAAAGAAGGAAACATATGACCTGTCTTTGATCACACTTTTTTCCTAAAATGAAAACATCCTCCAATATGTGATTCTTATAAAAGGTGAGTGTTAAAATTCTGGGATAAACCACATTTAAGCCCAGGGACTCAGTTAAAGTTAATGAAAACATACTGGGATGAGAGAAGCTGTTGCAAGCCTTCATGGATATTTAATTCTTTTGCAAACATCAGAAAACCTGTCCAGCCTCAAAATAGACAAAAGCTGGAATGAGTGCTCAATTAGTAGCAGTTTCTCAGCATTTTGTCCAATTATCTAATAAAGAAAATGAGAACCTCGGTACATAAATTTGCTCCATTATGGAAGCAACCTTCAGCGAGTAAGCCAGTCAGCTTTATTATTCAAATCATCAATGTGATGCTTGTAAAATGAAACAAAGGCAGCTCTTTAATGATAAATATTACAATACAGCTACTTTTCACATGTCTCCACACACACACATTGTGAACCATTCGCTGAAGTATAAATAAGAGAAAACCAAGTGACAATTCAGATATAAGAAAAAAGACAAAACCCAAAACAAAATGGATTATCCAGTTACCACTCTGACATTATTGCCGCTTTTAGGGAACAGCTGACTTTAGTCATCTGTTTCCATCATCTGCTCTATTTTCTTTTGCAGACTTTTGCGGTATAACTTTTCACAAAAGATGCTGGGTAAAAATCAGAAATAGATAAAAGTCTAGAAGCAATCCTTCAAATTAGGCCCCCTTCTCTCTTTAATTTCAAGAAAGGATGCAGTTCTTAGGAGGGTCCGTTCCTTTGACAGATCTCTCTGAGGCAGAGACATGGGACTCTAGGGCTTCAACAAGCTCATTGCCACGTTCACCCCAGTCTGTTGGAGTGCTGCCGGTTGAGAGCAAACGGATGAAGGCCCAGAAACAGTTTGAGAGAGAAGCTGGGAGGACTGAAGCCAGGGTCAGGGCTTCTCGGAATTGAAAAGCAGACACATATCACCAGAAGAATTACCATTAGCACTACTCACACACATTTTCATATTCGTCACCTTAACTTTAAACATTTTTTTTCTCCTTAACACAAAGACTAAGCTCTACACATTCCAGCAACTTCCTGCAGCCAGATTTGCCTGATTTGAACAGATAGCGTTTACAGAATCCCTATCACCTTTGCAGACTCCCGGCTTCCAGCTCTGACACCCATCTCTCCCTGACTCCCTCTGATTTGCATCCAAAAAAACCCCTCATATGCCAGACATTAGGATAAAAATCACGGACATCCATTTTCAGTAGCAGACGGTGGAAGACCTTCTGCTTCCTTGCAAGGGGGCTTCCCAAGATCCTTGAGATCTACTGTCTACCTGGCCTCAGCTTTCCTTATACCCACATTTTTAGATCACTCTCTTCTTTTACTTAGAAAGATCTCCCTGAGCACATTCTAAGTAGCATTGCTCAAAGGGACTCTACAAATATCAGAATAATGGCATGGTATCCAAAATTGCAGTATCTATTCTGAATCTCATAATGCATCAAGTTGCGATCCAGTGATAGTGAAACAGTCATCCTGCTTAAATAATGCTACTTTATTGTTAACTGCTTGAATGACATTCTTTAAGCAATTGCACCCACAAATTATCTGACAAACTACTATCTCACAGTCACTCACACCAGCCTAATGAATGCTGCAACCACTGAGAATGATTTTTAAGATGTGGCATAATTTCCCTAGATTTCAGAGTAAATCCCCATCCTGGCACAATAGATATCCCTGATCCCCGCTTTAAGAAACACACATGTGATTTAGTTCTAGGTATTTTCAAGTGAAGGACAGTACCCCGTGGGCTTTCCATTCTCCATCCTCTAAAAAGGATGCTGGATATATATGTTTTTATCTAGTCTATGAATCTGGTCATCTTAAGAGATAAATTAAAATACAGAGCCAAGAATCAGAGTCATGTGCAACGACTCCCTTATTTAGTTCTCTGACTTGCCATCACGAAGATTTTTCCAGAAAGCCCATGCCACATTGTTTGTAAGCCACACTCTACAGTTAGCACATGATCCTCCTTCAAAATGTTCTCAGTTAATTCTATTCTCTAGCAAAGTAGTTGAAATAATAAAGATAGTTACTCACACATGAAGGATTTTCCTCAAGGGCAATCATCTTAACAAGGATTTTTTTTTTTTTTTCAAAATTGACTAATCTGCGGTTCTATTAAAACATTGAGACTCTACCCCTGCTCTCCTCACCTCAGAGAGGGAAAGGAAAGACGGATTCCCATTAAAGAAAAAGCTTAAAAGGCTAAAAGAGTCCAGACAAAATTCTCAAGTATTCCAAAATGACATAAAGGTAAAACACACATTTGGTCCCCACTATATACCAAATTAAGATTGTGATTTAACTAAACATCCTGATATTTCTAATATGGACAATTATTTCAAAAATTTTTGTAGAGAGTGGGCATTTAATGAAGCTTCCTTGAAAAGTCTCCCAATTAGAAAATGTACCTGCTAGAAATGAATTATTTTTCATCAAATGACAACTGGTGGTTGGGAGCTGAATGTACAGTTAGCACTCAGCTGGTCACAGATAGATGTTCTCTTTTCACAAGATATACTGTTTCAGTATTAATGAATTTTGATTGTTTTTTAGTTGTAATTTAATATTTTAAGTTAGTTTTTGCACGAAATAACATCTAAATTGGTATTCCAAGACACGCTATGAACAGTCGTTCCTAAAGATCAGCACCAAGGGCCAACTCACACTGTTCCCTGCAACAGTGATTGTTTTTAACTTTTTTCTCTTCTACTGAAATATCATATTGCTTATTTATTTTTTAAATTTTATTTATTTTATTTGAGAGAGAGAATGAGAGAAAGGGCAGAGCAAGGGGGAGAGGGAGAAGTAGATTTCCTGCTGAACAGGGAGCCCGATGTGGGGTTTGATTCCAGGACCCTGAGATCACAACTTGAGCTGAAGGCTGATGCTTAGTTGACTGAGCCACCCAGGGGCCTCACATATTGTTTATTTCTAACAGCATTGGCCAATGTATACTGAGGTCCGGTTATGTGCCAAGATCTTTAGATTATATTATCTCCAATCTTCACAAGGTGGTATTATTGTCCTAAATCCTACAGATGACAAAGCTCAGGCTTGGGAAACTGGTAGGGAGCTGTGTTGGGATTCAGTCCCATCTGGTCACAAAGCTCATGCTCACTCTTCCACTCTGCCTACATGAAGAACACTTTTAAACTCAATCGGGCCTTTAAAGAAAGGGAAGTAGAATAGTGCCAAAGATTACATTTCCCTATGCTTATCTGCAAAGAACTTCAGAGTCAGCCAGTTTTTTCATCACTTTTGCTAAGTCCAAATGAACTCTGGGCAGCAAACAGGTGACAACACAAACATACGTATAAATATACACATTCACACATAGAAGTCAATTTTCAGAAACAACAAATGAGTCAATAGATGTGTTATAGCCCAGGCATTTTTTTTTAAAGTGATTTTCAAGTAATATGAAGTACTTAGTACTGTGCTAGGTATTACAGCAATTAATAACAGATGTAGACACCACAATGTGAAACTGATAACATTGACAGGGACACACACAAAAAAATCAAAGGACATGCAGGCACATATGCAACTTTATCTTGAGCAAATACTAATCTTAGAGAAAGCACAAACTCATAGAGCACATGCATTTTGTTGTATTAGGAATGGATGCAATGTGAGTCACAGATGCTGCATATTTAAGCTTTGTGGAGCAATTAAAAAAAATCACATTCTTTCCAGGTATGTGGGAACAATTTGGAGAGAGGGGTGTGACATTCAAGCATTCTTTAAATGGGAGGAGACTGCACCCTACCCCAGAAAGGGAAGCAGGTAGAAAGTACATTCTGAATGAAGACACTGAAGTTCGTGCGTTGAACAAAGTGGGCGGTGAGGAAGTCTGCCTGTTAAGAAGTGGAGGAGGCATTTATTATAAGCAAAGGATATGTCAAAATTACCCTTTTTAAATAGATGAATTAATGTTTAAGCCCATAAAGGATCCAATTTACGGAAAATTATTGAGTCCCGTATGGAAAGCCAATAGTGATTACAGCGGAGAGAGCTGTCGTTCTCTAGCCTGGTACGTATGTGCCATATGTGTTTATCTTTCTCACTAGCCTACTTACATGCGATAATACTACAGCAGCTCTCAAGATGAACATTTGACAAGCCAGCTCACCGCCGACTGACACCTCCATTTCAGCTGGCCTGACATATATAAAAAGAAATTGAATGTTTATCCGTGTGCTTTCCGGATTTGACATATGTGCCATGGAAGAGTCACAGAAGGAAACTTCAGAGAAGAAATTAGGAATGTCCTTGTCAGTTTATTAATCAGAGTTTACCTGCTTCACATTACACAGAGACAAATTAAGCTGGCTACTATGGTACTTCGAAAACATCTGCTAACAAAGTCAGAAGTAATGATAAACAAACGAGTTCCCTTTGTGGTTGATTTTCATCCAGCTGCATTTAATTATAATAACGCTATCAAAGAAAGCTCCCCATTAGCTGCTAATTCAGAATGACTTCAGAAGAAACTCCCAGAGCCTCCAGTGATATCCTTCCAACTCCAGCAACTTCCTAATCTCTGCCAGTGTTTGTGAAGAGCCGTATTAAAGAAGTTTGGTTATCAGTTCCGGCTGTTATTGACTGCCAAGGTGGTATGCGGGTTTTTTTTCCCCCCAAGACTACCTTTGTAATAATGTGACCAATTAAACCTTAAAAATGACAAAATTTATGACATCCATATTTTGTTCCAGCTCTAGCATAAGATAATGAACCACCACAACACAGGAAGGGAAAATCTTCTTTTAATGCATATTTCAAGGAAAATACAACCCCAGCCATGTGGATTTAAGGATCTCTAGCCACCACAGCCAAAACTAAAAGTGAGACTGGTTTTTCAGACTCGGTGAAATAGGTGCTCGAACAAAGAAATATTCAAGGGCTCTCAGGAGATCACTATTTCTATCCAACTCAGTAAGGAATCACCATTAAACCTTACTTATTGATTGGCCTTGGTTCTCACCCATTCCCAGATACATCTTCTTCCTTCGAAAGTTCCTAACTTGAAGGCTCCACCCAGGTGGGAGGGTGGAAATGCTAACGTAGCACTGCTCTTCCTCAGGCTTTTCAAGTATAAGCATGAGGGATTCCTCACCCAAATCTGGCTTTCTGCTTGGCCGAACAGAATCAAACAGAATCAAAAGCTTGCAGTGCAAACAGAGCACAGCTGTCTATGTGCCTTTGCCTACCCAACCTGAGAGCAACTGCGTCTCTTTTTTTTTTTATTGTCTTATGGTGACCTGGTGAGGTACAAGTTGGAAGTGAAAATGTATAACTTGGGAAATAAATCCACATTCATCCAGTACTAACCTCTTTCACAAAGCACTGAACCACAAGTGGAGAAGTTTCACGAAGAAAATCATAAATGCAAAGTAGCCCAGATTGGGAATGGTAGGCATTTGCCAGAGGTGATCTGGCCAACCTCCAAGGACCCATGTCATAATATATTTTCCTAACACCTGCAAGAACTTATTCAATCATGGGAGGTTCATGAGATTGAGAGAGAATGGAAGAAGTTCCTGCTCGCTGTAAAAGATGATACCTTTGGAGGGTTTTCTTTGTGTGTCTGTCTCTTTGTTTTTCAAGGAAGAACAAAATACCTCTAAATTAAAATAATTTTTAAAGTTCTGAGCCTCCTTTGCTATTTCAAATCTTCAAGAAGCCAGTATTGTTTATGAGAGTTTCTTGACTTATCAGAAAGAAAAATGGAAGTGGGAGAGGACACCACTGCTTTTAAGTGTGCTTGGTGGAAACTTTAACTTCCAGTCATCCATCGGAATAAGCATATGACATTAATTTCATCCTTGGCACAAAGATCAAATGATGTTGCCAATGTCATTGTTCTGTTTATAACAATATTTGTGATGACTTGAACACTGCCCTCCTCCAACTGGCTTGAGAACAAGCATTATTCTTCTGTGCTTGGTTTCACAAATCTGGGGTATGTCCTATTTCAAAAAGAATGTGCAGGAAGGAGCATGGTTTTTGGTGGTAGTCGATCAAAACTAAGGATTTTCCAAATGTTGTTTTGCCGGAAGTGCATCAATGCCTACGGCCGTTCTTCTACTCTAAAATTCTCTGGGCAGAGAGCTTGAGCAAATGCAGACATGGGACAATCTTTTCAAATCAGACTTCTCATAACTCTTTCTCCTTCTTTTAGATAACCTGACAAATGATGCAGTGGAATAAACATTTGGGGCATGGAAGACCCTGTTGTTATAAATCTTACTAGCTTCTAGCATAAACGGTCTTCCAAGTAAGCTAGCATGTCAGTTCAATTTCTCTAATTATTAAATCCATTGTCTTAATTTTAAGGAATATTTGGTACTGGAACTCATATTCTTCTATATAGTATATATCCACCTGCAGGTGTTGGCTAATCCTACAGCTTATATAAACCCGAGTATGCAAATATACTCATAAGGTATTTCCATTTTAGAACATCAATGAAGTCCCTAAGACATCACCATTATATAAATACATGACTAAACTAAAAAAAAAATATTCACAGGATTTTTGGAAAGTTCCAGCAGGCAAAAACAAAACAAAAGAAACAAAACGAAACAAACCTTAAATACATTTGCAGATCCAGGATGGCAAGTGGGTCGACTTGTGTCCCTGACCTCTTTGGGCTTCAGGTTCTATATCTTTAGTTCAGGAATTACACTTGCTTAAATCTCATTCTTGTTTTTCTTTTAAATATTTAGTGAGAAAATTGATTGAAAAGTGCATTTCACTCTTCACATATAAGGAAATGGCTGTTGTAAAGCATAGACTCTGAATACAGAAACAAATGGAAGAGGAGGTCCATACCAAAAGTTTTCTACTTGTATTATGTGGATATGTAAATGTCTAGAATCAGTTGCAAATGCTTGACGGAAGCAGAAATTGCAGCCCTGAATCCCTGAGGCTCAATGCCCCATTCAACCACAGCGGCTCCAGTTTTATCTTTTCTTTTTTTTTTTCTATTGCAATTCTGAATGAGAATTCATTTGGGAAAAAAATGTTTACTGCTAAAAAATAAATAAAGTATACTCATCCGACTTTATACTCTCAGGGAAAAAAAGGAAACTCAGACATAAGTGACTTGGTAGTATTCAATATTACCAGCAAGCTAGAACATGAAAAAAATTAGTATGTCTTCTGTCTGCAAGTTCAATGCCACCTGTTTTGTGATAGCTAAAAAGAAAAAAATAATTTCTTATTATATTGGACCCCACACTAATTTGTATTCCTGCCTATCATCTTATCTTTCTCTAACTGTTAGTCACCATCAACCATCCGGCTCCTCTTGTAAATTTTCTCAGCTTCATAGCATTCTACATGTATTTCCAGTCGATCTGTTTCTGGACCTCACAAAATCAAAAGGTTGCAAGTTGTTTTCAGAGAATTGAGAACAATTTATATAACTTACTTGGCATGCTGTTTATCAAATTGATATGTAAATGTGATTGCTTAATAAATACCACTTATTGATGTTGACTTCATGTGCAACGTCCTTTGCAGTTTAAAAAATCAGGCTTAAAATTATTCTAAGTTGTGAATTTATTTTCACAGTAGTATTCACCCTACAAATACTTCCTAAATACTCCCTGTGATAAGTAACTGCAAACCCTCCTGATTTTCACATGCATATGGGAAATATAGGAGCACAATTTTATGTAAACATGAATGTCAACATGTTATTGGAGTCCAAGGGAAAAGAGATAATTTCCAGCTAGGGAATATAGGAAGAGGCAGGTAAGCATATTTTGTAGAGGTAGTGGCTTTATAACTATCCTAGAAGAATGGGTAGGAATTTTAGTGCCAGAAACAGAAAGTTTCCAGGTGGTGTCCAAGATGGGTCAGCAGTCTTAACAGCTAAGGCTATTGGACTCAGTGTAAAATATGTCTGCAGCAATGTTCCAGTGACCAGAACATCTCAATGCTCCATTTTCCTTCTCTTCTTTGGAACTTCTACAAGATCTGGTATTCTCATTTCTCATCCTGTTGGCCTCTACTTGGACTCTGTCTCCCTTCCTTTAGTAATGATGCCTCATCTAAACTGAGTATCAGGCTTTCAGTTTTAGTTTCACTCATAAACGTGGTCTGCCAGATCACCTTGAGTCTGGATTCCCCTAGCTGTAGGCCAGTCCCTGTTCGTGCCAAGCCCAGGTCCTTCAGCTCACTTCCCTAGTGTCCTGTTTTTCAAATATTGTAGGAGAAAGACAATGAAATAGACTAATGTATTCAGAAATGGTCTCAATAAGAAAATTATTTATTTTTCCATTAATCACACTATCTAACCATACTTGGTAATCTTTCTCTGTACTCTGAAGAAAAATCCCCCAGACTGACTCCTTTCAGTATTTAAAACATAGTCTTTATCAAAATATTAATTTCATATCCAAATTAAGGTACCTCTTATCTCTAAATCTGAATCTTGGCTTGTGATGAGGTTCCTGCAATAGTGAAAGACAGCATAGTTTGCTTTTTCACTGCCCATCCTTTTTTTTTTTTTTGAATTTTCACTGCTTATTTGCCTTTCTGCTATTTCTGAATTTCTCTTGCATCTCAACATAGTTAGGCTGTCAAAGGGTATACATGTGAGGTGAGAGTGTGAGGGGCAGTTATCCAAATGCTGAACCTTGAAGTTTTTGTGGGGTCCTCAGGGCTGCCATCTCCCAGAAATTTCCTAAGATGGATGATGCATTCTACGGCTGACTTCTGTTCGCTCTCATCTCCTGCTCCTGGCTGTCTGCCCGGCAGTTTCTTACGGGTGCAGTTCCCATGACACAGGGGGCCTCTGAGGCCTCCACTTGAACCATGGGATACTCACACACCCTTGTCATACAAAACATTAATGATACAGGCTTCCCTGATTCTTCTGTCTCTTCTTCCTCTGTGTTACAGATGCTCTAACTATTTCTGTCTCAGAATTCTCTGTTTGCATAACTTCAAGCAAACTCCATAATATACATATGAAGCTCCGTTTCAGAACTTTTACCTTTATCAGAGTGGAAAACTTTGATGTCTGTGCCAGCAATGGCCTCATGAACTTCTAGGGCTCATCAAGCTTTCATCAGGAGAGGAAGATGTCAGTCTTTCTTTCGGTAGATACTCCAATGCCTAGAAGAAATTTTCTCATAGTGTTCAGTAGGTTGGAATGAGAGGGAGGAGAGAAATCAAAATCTTCTCCCTCTGTGCCTGTAGCGTACCACTCACTCAGTGCATTCCAGTATCTACTCGTCTGCTTGTGTCAGTTGGATGAGGAGGGGAGTATGGTGTCTTTTGAAATACAGAGCCATTGTTGCCTCTTCTTCTCATCCTTTGTTCCTCATACAAAATTCTGATGCAGCAGAAAAAATTCCATTCAATGTTATTTACAATAATAATTGTGTAGGAGGATAGGGACACAAAGGCTGCAGGGAGGTGCCAGTTTCTATGGAGATGGAATTTTATTCAAGAAGCTACAAAATAGAAACAAAGTTTTCTGAGCAAGGCAATGCTAACATTGTACTACAAAATTGAGTCTTTCATGTTTTACTTAAATATGTAGATTAAATATGTAGTTTTTAAAACTTTAAAAACATTTTAAAAACATTTTGCTTTCTTATAAATGTAGTAGTCATTTTTGCCATTCACCAAATGTCCCCAGTTTCTTTCACAGCAGAAGGTAGAATTGGATTTTTCTGCCATCTTTGAAATAATACAGCCACACAACATACTTTAAACAATAAATGTTAATGCCAGCTAAATCATACTTAATGGTGAGAAACTTCAAGATTTTACACTAGGATTAGACACAAAGTGAGGATGTCTCCTCCCACTGCTTCTTTTCAATATTGTACTAGAAGTTCTAGTTAATGTAATAGGACAAGAAAATGAAATAAAAGGGTATTCAGACTAAGAAGGAAGAAATAAAACTGCCCTTGTTCACAGATGATGTGTTCATCTATGTAAAAAATGCAGAAGAATAAAAAAAAAATTAAAAATCTGGAACTATTAAGGGATGGTAGGATAAAAGGTTAATATGCAAAAGTCAATCACTTTCCTATATATCAATAATTAATAAGTGAAATTTGAAATTAAAACATAATACCATTTATATTAGCACTCAAAAGAAAACAAACTATTTATTGGGGGGGAAATAATAGATAAATAGATCAATGAAACAGAATAGAGAGGCCAGAAATAGATCCACATGAATATAGTCAACTGATCTTTGACAAAGGAATAGGACAAATGCAATGGAACAAAGATAGTCTTTTCAACAAATGGTGCTGGAATCATTAAACGAGGACATGCAAAATGAACCTAGACACAGAGTTTACACCCTTCACAAAAAATAACTCAAAAGAGTTACACACCTAAACATAAAATGCAAAACTATAAACCTCCCAGAAAATAAAAAAGGAGAAAACCTAGATTACCTTGGCTATGAAGATGAAATTTTAGATATAACAGCGAAGTTACAATTTATGAAAAAATAATAGATGTGTCACCTGACTAGTTCAGTCAATAGAGCATCTGACTCTTGATCTCAGGGTCCTAAATTGGAGTTCCACATTGGGTATAGAGATTACTCAAAACAACAACAACAACAACAACAACAACACAATATTTGTATAAGAATTGATAAACTGGAAGGTGGACTCCATTAAAATTTAAAATTTAAACTTTTGCTCTGTGGAAGACAATATTAAGAGAATAAGAAGAAAAACCACAGACTTGGGTAAAATATTCATAAAGGACACATCTGATAAAGACAGGATTGTTATCCAAAATATACAAAGCATTCTTAAAATTCAACATTTTTTAAAAAAATACCCAATTATAAAATTAGCCAAGTATCATAGGAGGTACCTCACCAAAGAAGATATACAAATGGAAAATAAGTATATGAAAAGCATATGCAAGAAATAAGAGATACTACATAATATGTCATTAGGGAAAGGCAAATTAAGACAATAATGAGATACCACTACAAAACTATTAGGGAAAATGATGCAGCCACTTTGGAAGACTATTTGGCAGTTTCTTATGAAAATAAAAATATTCATACCAGACTGTCCAGCAGTTGTGCTCGTAAGCATTTACCAAAATGAATTCAAAACTTAAATCTCTAAAAAAA
The DNA here is from genome assembly GCF_009829155.1 of Mustela erminea. Classification (NCBI taxonomy): domain Eukaryota; kingdom Metazoa; phylum Chordata; class Mammalia; order Carnivora; family Mustelidae; genus Mustela; species Mustela erminea. The sequence continues at coordinate 85,387,459 of NC_045621.1, forward strand.
CTTGCATGGATATTAGTAGAATCTTTATGTACAACTGCCAAAGTTTGGAAACAAATCAAGATGTCCGTCAGTAGGTGAACAGAAGAACAAACTCTGGTCCATCCATTTACTTACTGCTAAAAAATAAACGAACTATGGAGCCATGAAAAAATATGGAAGAAACATATATTCTTAAGTGAAAGAAGCCAATATGAAAAGTGTGCTTCCAACCATATGAGATTTTGGAAAAGGTGAAATTATGAAGACTGTAGAAAAAATCTGTGGTCACAGGGTTCAGAAGGGGAGGAGTAAATGGGTGGAGCACAGAAGATGTTTAGGGCAGTGAAAATACTCTGCCCTATGGATGGATGAGAGATACATCATTAAATGATGGATAAATGTCATAATACATTTGTCCTAACTCAGAATGTAAAACACCAAAAGTGAACTGTAATGTGAACTCTAGACTTTGGATGACTATGGATGATTATGATGTGTCAGCATAGGTTGATCTACTGTGACAAATATACAATTCTGGTGGGAGATGTCAATAATGGGGGGGAGGGGCTACTTATGTTGGCTCAGGGCCTATGTGGTAAATCCCTGTACTTTCCTCTTAATTTTGTTATGAACCTAAAACTGCTCTAAAAAATGTAAATCTTTAAAAAATAAAATTAAGAAAAATATGTGTTCTTTATGTATTTTGGATATTAATGTCTTATTGGATTTGTCATTGCAAAAATCTTTTCCACTTAGTAGACTACCTTTTCATTTTGTTGATGGTTTCCTTTGATGTACAAAAGTTTTTTAGTAAGGTATAATCCCAATAGTTTAGGTTTTTTTTTTGTTTCCCTAGCCTGAGGAAACATACAGAAAAATGTTACTAAGGCTGATGTCCAAGAGATCACTGCCTATGTTTTTGTTTAGGAGTTTTATGGCTTCAGATCTTACATTTAGGTCTTTAATCCAACACCAAAATAATCACCACAACCATCATCATTATCATCAGCATCATCTCACTAAAAATGGGCAGACGACCTAAAGAGACGTTTTTCCAAAGAAGACACAGAGATGGCCAATGGACAGACAAAACGATGTTCAACATCACTAATCATCAAGGAAATGCAAATCGAAACTTCCATGAGATATCTCCACACACTAGTCAGAATGGATAATATAAAAAAGATAAGAAATAACAAGTATTAGTGAACATGTGGAGAAAAACCAAACTCTTATGCATTGTTGGTAGAAATAAAAATTGGTGCAACCACTGTGGAAAACAGTAGGGATGTTCCTCAAAAATTTAAAAGTAGAAATACCATATAACCTAGTAACTCCACTACTGAGTATTTACTCAGAGAACACAGAAACACTTATTTTAAAAGATATATGCACCTCTATATTTATGGTAGCATTATTTACAATATCCATATGAAAGCAATGAAAGTGCCCATTAATAGATGAATGGATAAAGATGTGGTATAAAGATGTGGTAATATGTATACAATGGAATATTGCTCAGCTACAAAAAGGATAAAATCTTGTTATTTGTGACAACATAGACTGACCTGAAGTTTATTATTCTAAGTAAAAAAGGTCAAACAGACAAAAACAAATACTATATGATTTCATTTATATGTGGAATCTAAAAATCAAAACAAATGAGCAAACAAACAAAAAAAACCCACAGAAACAGAATCACATATATATATACAGAGAACAAACTCATAGTTGCCAAAGGGAAGTTGATAGGGTATGAGTGAAACACGTGATGGGAATTAAGAGGTACAAATTTCCTGTTATAAAATAAGTAAGTCATGGAGATGAAAAGCACAGCATAGGACATATAATTAAAAATACTGCAATAATATTACAGGGTGACAGGTGATAATTACGTTTATCATCATGAGCATCGTATCATGTATAGAATTAGTGAATATCTATGTTGTAGACCTGAAACTAATATAATATTGTATATCAACTAACTTCAAATAATTTTAAGAAGGACAAATAAATAAAATACAAAAAAGGAAAATGACAATGGAAGTGACCCATGGATGCTTTAAGGGCCAGTGTACAATGTGTAATGAACTCTCTGCTTTTATGCCTCAGTAACCAGAGTGTCCCAGAAAATGGCTGCTATCTTACTGTGGTGACATAGACTGAGAATTTGTGTCCCTCCAATATTCATATGTTGAAACCTAATCCCTAAAGTGTCTCTATTTAGTGGTGAGGACTTAGGGTGATGATTAGGTCATGACAGTGGCACTCTCATGGATGAGAATAATACTATTGTAAAAGAGATGCTGTAGCGTTTACCATGTTAGGACACAGCAAGAAGACAGCCATCTATGAACTAGAAGTGGGTTCTCATCAGACACTGAATCTATCAATGTCTTGATCTTGAACCTCTGAGACTCCAGAACTGTGAGAAATAAATTTCTTTTCAGCCACCCAGTCCATGGTATTTTTGTTACAGAGGCCAGACTAAAACCAAAGTGAAGACCACACAAAGCAGAATCTCCACCCATTCTAACATTCATAGTCAACAGGAATGAGAAAGAAACTATGCTGTTTCAAACCACTGAAATCTGGGGACTGTCTGTTCCTGTAGTACTACTCCCCACTTCTTGCAGATGTAAAGTATATATAAATAATAGTGCACTATGGCTACATTCTCCAAATTCCTTAAACTTCTCCACAATATTTTCAGCCCTTAGAAAAAATAGACCTACTCAGAAAAAATAGACCTCTCTCTGTATATCCTATCAAGCGTTTAAAATCATGCTATAAATTAGTCTCAGTTTTCAGTTATATGTCTCATACAACTAATGCCTATTTTTTAAAGATTTTATTCATTTATTTATTTTATTTGGGAGAGCATGGACGTGTGTCCACACTCAAATTGGGGGGAGGGGAAGAGGGAGAGAAGTCTAGGTGTGAGAGACGACATTTAAAAAAGCAAAGGTAAGTCTGTATGATTAAAATGAAACATTTTATTATGAGAATAACATGAAGACCATGATGTATTAGTACTCCAATCAGGGGTATTTATTTTTTAAACTCCGTGAATTTCAAAAAAACACACATTTCTGGAAAAGCTATGTGTAACTTGCTGTGCTAGGCCTTGTTTCAAAATGCTTGTCATCATCTCAAATACCATGTATTCCCCAATTTATTCACAAATTCAGAGAAACTTCTTATTACTCAAAACATCTTAAGCCTATCCTTCAATACTGTGTGGTAGATGAATCTTTCATGCCTCTCTATAGTCAACTCTTATTATTTCACAGTGTGTTTTCTATACACTAATCAGAACAATTATAGCCCTCCCAGTCAGTTATCTGATGAACTCTACTTCCATGTTTCAGCTGCTGCTGGCCTTTGCTTTGCTTCACCAGGGAACCCCTCTTATTACTTTCTTTTCCATCCACTAATCTTTTTCCCTAATATACTTCAAAACCATGTCCCAAACATATGTCTACTGGGATGTCTTGCTTAATTAACCCAAGCCAACTCTGGTCACTGTTTCATTCTGGATTGCATCATTACTTACAGAATTATCCAATATTGTTGCTACAAAAGGACTTTTTTTAGGTGAAGAAACTGAAGCCTACAGATGTGTAGAGGTTTCCCTAAAATCAAAGTTATTTAAGGGGAAGTCAAGGTTCAAATCTACATCCCATGTTTCCATCCTACATACGACATATTTTTGTACTCGATTGACTATAGGTTGGATATATTTCTTAAGCTGATATAGAGTAATTTTTTCTTCTGACATAGAATATAGTAATTTTAGTTGTATTTTTAAAATAATAGCAAAAACTATCATTTATCAGGAAATGTATATTAACACATGTGGTCCTCAAACAGTCCAATGAAACAGGTATAATTATAATTATTATTTTATAAATGGAATTTTTAAAAAAGAAGGGGGTTTAAATAACTTTTCCAAGACCACACAGAGACTAACCTGGGATTCAAGCTTAAAGACCTATGCTTATAACCACATTGCTATAAAGAGATATTTTGCACCCAAATAAACCAGACTATATCTCTTCAAATAAGTGTAGACTCTTTCAAGTCATTCAACTTAGAATACTACACATTAATGTCAGTAATACTGTTATTGTCCCAGAATATTTTCAGAGCTGAGCTTCTCGAATTGATAAGAAAATATTTTGTGCTCTCTTTTTTAATAACACCAACAGGAGCAAACCCTTTTCCTTGTGTAGACAAATGCTATTTTGGAACTAGTCAAAAGTCAGTCACAGCAGAGCTAACAAGTGTGATGGCTAACTAAGTATTATAAAATCTTATTCAGTAAAAAATGTTCTGGGAATATAGAATAAGACTATTTTTGGAGGAATGAGTGCTTCATAAGCTTTCCATACTAAGACAAGAGTTCCAGAAACATCTTAAATAAAGTTAGCCATAATGCCCAGACTCGCATAGTAAACATTTGCTTTATTAGCATTTACTTCCTCTTCTTCCAGCGACAGTCCCAATTCTCTTTGGAGACCTCATGTGGTTTTGCTGATGCTCTTTCCTGGAATCCAACAACGGGCATGTGACCCAGCAGTAAACAAGGCAAGCAATCACTCAGTGGCTCAGCAATTGGTTCATAGGTGGACATGTCACTGGAGCTTACATAGCTAGGGTGACTCTTAGCCTCAGGATTCTTGCTTTGGACTTTTTGGTCATGATAGTGAATAGATTCTATTTTCTCTCACTTGCAAAAAGTTTTAACTAATGTGTATCTCAAGGTGACTACATAAAAAAACACCATTCACTAGCTGTTTCTATGACACTTCATCACTCTGTAGTCACCCCTAGTGGCTATAGTATCATTTTTATGCACAGCTGAGATTTAGTATAAGCCTATTATAATGTAATTCTGAAAAAATTTTAGACCAAGGTATTCTATGGTCACTCAAGTCCCTGAAAAAAACATCTGACTTTCAAGATTTTAATCTCAATGTCATATCCACACAGCGTTACCTTTATTCTATAAGACTAAAGTGGTAGAGGGAGAGCAAAAAATAAAATATTATTCATACAGATATTTTTCTGAATTATACACCAATAAATTATGCTTGAATACAGGGATGCAATCACAATCTCTCTTTAAAACTATCTTTAAATTTATAAGTGAGGGCTGTAACAGAAATACTCAAATATCACAATTGTTCAATTTGAAAGTTTGTGGGGATAATCTGAGTCATAGTTGAGCATCTTAATCTGATTTTATGGGTATGAATTGACATTCACCCATGACTGAGGTTGATCTTGTGTATCTTGTGAGACAAAATTATATAGGACCAGCCATTTTAAAGAAACACAAATTGAAATTAAGTAAGGCAGATAAAATAACATATAATAACTAGAATTATTATGTGACATAAAATTTAAAATGTCAAAATAGCCAATATATCTCTGAGAAGGCTAGAAATATCACCCAATTTCTGCCCAAAATATACCAAATTAACCTAAGTGTTCTATTATTTCTTATTTAAACAGAACACTCCAACTTTTGTAGATATCTTCATCACCACCATCACATTTCTTCACCACCTTTAGTGATGAAAATTGCACTGCCCTGTGATATTTAAGCTACATTAAATTTAATTTTCACACATCCACTTGAGTTATATTAACATCGTTTTTTTTTTTACAAATTTGGTTTCTATTTCTTTAAAAGAATGCATTGAGGACAGTAGATTTCAAATGAGAAACAATTTGATCAAAGAACAAACTGATATATTATGAATAATTTAAAACTATTTTAATAAAGTGTGATATACTTTAGAATTGAGAATATATGTATATGTGACTATAATAAATATAATTTGAAGCAGTGAGTAGGATTCTCAGCAAAAATAGGCAACTGAGATAAATAACTTTGCTAAGAAATATAATTTTTCTTGCCATTAATGCTATATTCTTTTTGAGCAAAACAAAACAAATAAACAAACCAAAAAAAGAACATAGGACAGGTAATTTTGGATATTCTGAATGTGTTAACTTTCCCTTTATAATGTAAAATGTTGCTTATCGCCTCTAATTAAAATGATTAAACAACTTCTTTTCTCTTTACTAACAGAACCAACAACTTTCAGTCATATACTTTGAGCGCTATTATCCCAATCCATATTTCTAGTGAGGGGCCTTGAGTGATCTGAGCCAAGCAGAAGAACGAAGTAGACTGTCCTTGCTGGCTACAAGTTAGGCTCAAGGGGGTTGATATAACCAAGTCTAGGCCAATTATGTATGCATGCTTCCAGGATCACAGTAACCCATTCATCAGCAGTAGGTGACTTAAATTGGTTCAATCAGAACACACTTGAGATTTTTGTTCATGATTCACAAAACAGAGACACTTCTCTTCCTGGACTTGAAAAAGAAAACTGCAATATCCACACAAGTTTGCCGAATCCTGCACTGATTTGGATTTTGCTAGTATCTATACAGAAACTAGAAAAGCGAGCATTTGCTACTTCAAAGTGAATTTAAAAATATAGATGCCCAACCCAAATAATTAAATCTTAATGAAATTAAAAATAAATATTTTGCTCTCTACATTTGTTAAGAATGTATATACAGAGATCCAGTCAAAACATCAGAAAGAATCTTACTAGTCAAACCTGTAACAATTACAAAATTTAAAATGTCTTGCTGGTACTAAATATTTAAATAATATGTCATGTTTACAAACTATCTTTTGTGTATGTTTTAATACAGTAGAAAGCATATCCCATACAACAATAGATATACATTACTGTATGTCCTGTCAGTATTCACAAGTTCTGTGAAGATCCCTAACAAGTCTGAAACACATGAATTCCAGTTCTAGTCCCATGAAGTGAAATCCCTGGCTATCATAGGGAGGGACACAGTTTACAAAAGTAAACATTTCTTGGCAAAGATAGTACTTAAAAAATATAACCATCAAGGTATCTATTAAATATGTTGTTTGGCAACAGTAAGAATACTGGAAGCAATTTCAGATGCTCTGCTCTCAATACCGTAGTTTTTCGCTCACTTTGTACAAGATATACCACTCACATCAGAACAGTATTTTACGTCTCCTTGATTTTTTCAAGATTATTCAACACCTTTAAGATCACCTCCCCATCTCACAAAGCACAAAACCTATTAGCTTTTCCCCCAGACCTCTCTCATTTCTAGAATAATCTGTACTCTTGACAGATACAAACTACTTGAGAGTTTGTGTTAATAGGCACCTGACATCATTTTCATAAGGGTTTTTTTTTTTTTGACACTATCTTTTAATTAACAGGATGGAGACTGAATAAGCCTGTCGGATGTTTCAACAAAATAAAAAGGAATATATTATAAGCCCACAAAAGTACATTGATTGTGTCTACAAAGATATATAATTAAAAAGTATAAATCAAGGACTGCTATTTTACACTTGACTTCAGTTGTTTGGAACATTTGTGGTCTAGTAGTGCTCATTGTTCAGGACATGATTTTATGTGTTTAGAGTAAATCTGCAGTAAGCAATTTTATAGTTTAATGAAAATAATTATAGTTTGAGTAAGTAGTATGAAGTGTATCTGATGCTACTTTCCCCAAAATAAAGCTCTGATATAAATTATCATGATTTGTTATGGTTATTCTTCCAGTTATGTTTAGAGTGGATTCTAGCAAGTAATGATGATTCTAAAATTGTTAAAAGAAAAAAAAGGGGAAAAAAAACATTTCAAGCTATTTTGCTCAGATTTCATCTTTAATTTCTCTATAAAATGGATACAATTTCCACTGTGATACAGTATGTGCTAATCTGAAGCTGGCATTAATGTGCTGTCAATTTGACAGCTTACTTTAACTTACACCATTTGGTGAAAGAATACATTTTTAAATCTTTTTTAATATATCATATGCCACTATTGCTACTTGCTCTTAATTTTTTAGACTCTCAAACACTAACGCTGTGCTCTAATGTAAAGCTATGCATCTCCCTACTTGCACTCTTCACAGTGGTTTCAACTTTAGTCTCCTTTTTAGGTATGTTTTCAACATTGTATCAAAATCAAAGTAATAGATATTTTTCTTTTCTTTTTGAAATTTAAAGAGCTTTTAGGCCTTCCCACAATTTACATGTACTTGAATCGACCCAGGTATTCCTTTGAGGGATAAAAAGGGTTTTGATAGCTTATAGTCATCCTGTGAGCTACTAGGTGATTGGAAGCAAGGCGCCCATCACTCTACATGGAGTAAGGATCTGATTAGAAAAAATCACAGCTCAGTTCCACACTTTAAACTCTTCATTCCACTAATCTCATCAATGCATTCTTCCAACAGCTACTTACTGGGAACCAACCAGATGTCTGACCCTGCATTCCACTGATGGAAATGATCGGGCCTTGACAGAAGATACACAATTAAGCAGACAATGATACTAGGACATAACGAGTGCTACAAGGGAGCAATGAGCAAGATCTTACTGCAGTTCACGGAAGGACATCTGACACACTACATAGGGGAAGTTGAAATCCCAATGCCACAAACCAAGTGTGTGCCTAAATAGATTCAAAGTGTCCTAAAGACTAAATAAACATTGAGTAAAAATCATACATATTTTCAGATAACAAAACTGGCAAGATCACTCCTTATTACTTGGAGAATATTCTGCTCTTTGAATTTCATCATTAGAGCAATGTAGGTCAATATTGTCTTAAGATTATAGACACATTGTGGGTCGTTTGGATACCTTTCTCCTATTTTTTCCTAAATTTGACTCCAAGGCTTACCTAAAGGTTTAAATTCTTGCTCCTTAAGGACTTATCCAACTGTTACTTGCAGTATTCTATTAAAGGAGTTAGATATTCTTCAATATGTAAGTCAATCTTAGTTTACTGTGATGATCCTATTCATTATAAATGCATGAAAATTATAAGCATGAGTATACAGAGCCTCTCAAACCCAACTGCTTAGAGAATATATATATGTGTGTGTATGTATACACACACACACACACACACACATATATATATATAAAGATTTTATTTATTTATGTGACAGAGAGCGCACAAGAGCAGCAGGCAGATGGAGAGGGAGAAGGCGGCTCCCGGCTGAGCAGAGAGCCCAAGGTGGGGCTCCATCCCAGGACTCCCCAGATGATGACCCAAGCTGAAGATAGAGGCTTAACTGACTGAGCCATGCAGGCACCCAGATAATAAATAATAAATAAATTAATAAATAAAATAAAGCAACTTTATTTTCTTATTAATCAGACTTCACACATAAAAACAACAAAAAAGTGCTTTTTTTAAATTCCTTAAAATGAAAACTTACCAAAAAATGTTCATATTTTATTTATTATTTATTTATTTATTTGAAAGAGAGAGAGAGCAGGAGGAAGAGCAGAGGGGAGCGGGACAAGCAGACTCCATGCCTAGCACAAAGGACCTGAGATCATGACCTGAGCTGAGACCAAGAGTCAGACACTCTTAACCAACTAAGCCACCCAGGTGCATTCACCCCCTATTTTTTTTTTTTTTGGTCTGCCACTGATTATTGCTAGGAGTAGTGTTTCTCAGGGTATTGATGCTCCCTAGTGATAGCAGTGGTTTGGAATTACAAACACCTGGATTCAACTTCAGTTTTCATTACTTTTACCAGCTATGTGGGTGCAACTAAGTTATTTAACCATCTGAGGTTTTGGTGTCCTAATTTGTAAAATAATGGATTGTTGTGATGATTAATTATATAAAAAGAGCCTAGAAATTGCTCTGTATTATTAACAAGTTGTTCATAACATTTGATTCTATTGGATGCCAAGTACTAAACAAGGTATAAGAAAAGTCATTTTGTAGCCAAGCCGTAGCTAGGGAAGGTCTATTTAGCTAACTATGTACCAAAGGGAAAATATACTGTTTTTCTTTATTATGTCAACATTTTCAAATTACTAACATTACCACCAGTTTTGCCACCCATTGGTACCTTGATTCACTACACACAGTGAATGATAATGATATCATTAGGATTAATGGGAAGCTTTTAAAGAACTCAGGTTCCTGGGTCTCATCTTAAACCAACCAAATCAAAATCTTCCGAGGTGAGGCTAAGAAATCTATGTTTGAAATTGCTCCCCAGGTGATTCTGAAGCTCAGTTAAGTTTAGGAAACACTGCAATAAATGACCCAAGTCAAGGTTAAGTACAGTAATACAAAAAATACCTTCCTGTTTAACCTACTTCTAAGATTTCGGTACAAAAGACTGACCTCGATCTAGCTGAAGAGCAATTAACTCCTATCTGTCTTTATTCATCCATATAAAAAAGGGCAGGGAAAGATAACACTAGGTCAGTTAAGCACCCTTTTCATAAAGCTCTTCTTAATGTGCTATTTTTATGTCAATTTGCCATCATCTAAAACCTTAGAAGCATTTAAAAAAAAAAAAATAGGATATAGGATTTAAACCTACCTAAGATCAGAGGTTCCCAGTCTTTTTTACATGTTGCTACCATGGGGTAGCAGGGAGGAGGGGGGTGGTTAAAATACTGATGTCTGGGACCCACCTTGAGCCAATTCTCATTTAATTGGCCTGGGTGCTCTCTGGGCATGCAGATGTTTACAGTTCCCTGATGACTCCAATGTAGGATTCAGACAAATATCGCTGCTATTGTGAGTAAAGGCTTATCTTGAGAATGATTGGCTTCACCAGCAGTACTCATCTCTATTCACCAATGGGGCTTCCAAACTCCACCCATCCTCAGATTCACTAGCAGTTTCCAAGAGGCCAATTCAGTTAATATAAAATAGAGTCAAGGAACGTGTATTATTTAACAGTTCCCCAGTTAACTTTAATAATAATGATAATAATTACAATAGATAATATCCACTGGGCCTGTATATACTAGGGAATGTTCTAATCCCTTTGCATATATTAACTAAAATTATCAATAAAGCCTGGTGAGTAGAAGCTCATTGTCCTCCTTTCACACTTGATATTCCTGAGGAACAGAGAGAGTAACTTGCCCCACATCACAGAGATCCAAGGTTTGAGCCCAGGCTGTGAGGTATCAGATGTATTCTTTTAATTCGTATATTTTTATTATTCTTATAAAATTATTCTTATTTTATTGTTGAGGAACTCACTCCACATAGAAAAAACAATTTTTTTTTAAATTTAGGGTTTTGTTTTATCTCATTTTCAGTGTTCCAAGATTCATTGTTTTTGCACCACACCCAGTGTTCCATGCAATACGTGCCCTCCTTAATACCCACCACCAGGCTCACCTAACCCCCCCACCTCCTCCCCTCCAAAACCCTCAGTTTATTTCTGAGTCCACAGTCTCTCATGGTTTGTCTCCTCCTCCCATTTACCCCAGTTCACTTTTCGTTTCCTTCTCCTAATGTCCTCCATGTTATTCCTTATGCTCTACAAGTAAGTGAAACCATATCATAATTTGACTCTCTCTGCTTGACTTATTTCACTAACCATAATCTCCTCCAGTCTTGTCCATGTTGATACATAACTCGGGTTCTCATTCTTTCTGATTGAGGCATAATACTCCATTGTATATATGGACCATATCTTCTTTATCCATTCATCTGTTGAAGGACATCTTGGTTCTTTCCACAGTTTGGTGACTGTAGGCATTGCTGCTATGAACATTGGGGTACAGATGGCCCTTTTTTTCATGACATCTGTATCTTTGGGGTAAATACCAGTAGTGCAATTGCAGGGTCATGGGATAGCTCTTTTTTTAAAATTTCTTAAGGAATCTCCACACTGTTTTCCAAAGCGGCTGTGCCAACTTGCATTGCCAGCAACAGTGTAAGAGGGTTCTCCTTTCTCCACATCTTCTCCAACACTTGTTGTTTACTGTCTTATTAATTTTGACCATTCTAACCAGTGTAAGGTGTAATCACTCAGTGTGATTTTGATTTGAATCTCCCTGACAGTTAATGATGATGAACATTTTTTCATGTGTCTGTTAGCCATTTTTATGTCTTCTTTAGAGAAATGTCTGTTCATGTCTTCTGCCCATTTTTTGATGTGATTATCTGCTTTCTGTGTGTTGAGTTAGAGTTCTTTATAGATCTTGGATATCAGCTCTTGGTCTGCAATGTCATTTGCAAATATCGTCTCCCCTTCCACGAGTTGCCTCTGTTTTGTTGACTGTTTCCTTTGAAAAAGGAATTATTTAAAGAGAACTTCAAACCAATATACTTCAATTATCAGCAGAACTACTGATTAATTTCAGTAGCCATAAAACACGTATATCTTCTAAAAAGGTGAACTCATTTCACTATAAATCCCTCTTCTCAAACTTAAAATCTTCCCAGTTACAAAGGCCAATTGTTCATAGCTGGACCTGGTCATTTTCTAGATCAACTTTTTTATTGTTTTCCTTTCCTGCATTGGTTGCCTTTTATATACACACATTATATATCAGCATTGAACGATCTGGGATTGCTGGTTCTTCAGTCCCTTTGAATATCTGTCAGTCTCCAGTTTCGGGGTTTCTTTTTGAGTATAATTGATACACAATGTTGCATTAGTTTCAGGTGTAGAACATAATGACTGTACAAGTTTATGTTATGTTCACACAAGTGTAGCTACCTTCTATCACCATACAACACTATTATAATGCCATTACTGAATATACTGATATTCCCTATGTTGTGCTTTTATTCTTGTGACTTATTAATTCAAAATCTATAAGCCTGTATCTCTCACTCCCCTTCATTCATTTTGCCCGTTCCCCAACCTCCCAACAAACCATTAGTTTGTTCTCTGTATTTATAATTTCTCTGTACCTATTAACTCTGATTTTACACTTTGTTTATCTGTTAGTTCATTTGTCTTGTTTTTTAGTTTCCACCAATAAGTGAAATCATATGGCATTTGTCTTTCTCTGACTTATTTCACTTAGCATAATACCTTGTAGGTCAGGGTATGTTATTGCAAATGTAAGATCTCATTTTTTCTATGGCTGAGTAATAGTCTGTTGTATGTACATATACTATATCTTTACCCATTCATCCATTGAGTGATACTTGGTGTGTTCCATATCTTGACCATCATAAGTAAAAAAATAACAATAATGTTGCAGTAAACATAAGGTGCATATGTCTTTTCAGTTTAGTGTTTTCATTTTCTTTGGGTAAATACCTGGTAGTGTTGATGCCCAGTTTTCAAAGAACTTGTCATTCTTTCTTTGAACGTACATGTAGACATATAATAGACCAATGGGCTCCACTGACAACATATGCATGTTTTTATCTCTGAGTACATAATACAGTTCAGACAGTAGCATGTAACCATATTTATTTATTGCAAATAAAACTATGAAGCCAGGAAACCATATCTTCATATCTTCACCAACCAACAGACTTGAATAACCTTTCTATGTTATCCTGTGCTCTAATTTATCTAAATAACATAGTCCCTTACAACACTTACATTCTTCCCTAATGAAACTGTCCCTTCACTGTATGACCCCAAATAAATGTATGTCAGTAGGACCATTTTCTTTGGAATTTCTGGCCATTTTAATTACAATGGTTACTAGCCAATCAATCACAATTCCATGTATGCTACTTTTGGATTCTCGAAGACTCTAGTGTTATATTGTCCAATATGGTAGTTACATCGAGCTCCTGAGAGCCTCAAACATGATTAGCTTGAAAAGATATGTGCTGTAAGTGAAAATACATACTGAATTTGGACAGTATGAATGAAATAATGTCGCTTACATCTATAATTATTTTAATTATTATATTTTGAAATAAAAATGGATACATTTAATAAAATACATTATTGAAATTAATCCTATTTGTTTCCTTGTGTTATTTAGAAAATGACTAGAAAACATAAAAGGTTGCATTTGTGGTTCACATACATCTATTGGAAGGCATTTCTCTACAATACCAGTGATTCTTCTGACAGCTCCTATATTGTCACTGTACCACTTACATAGCTGGCGACCTTAAACACATTCCCCAATTTCTCCATTCCACAGTTACCTAACATGCCCAGTAATACTATTCACTAGTATTTTCTATAGGTATGACATGCCATTATGCTTTCAAATTCTCAATGATCTTTTCATACTACTACCCTCTCACCTACCCATCCCCAAATGTGGTCACAATTTGACAGCAAAGAACAATGCAGTCATTCCTCTCCATCAGAAAAGGGACAACTCACTTTCAATGAAACTGCACTTGAAAAATGTTCATTTTTCAACCTTTCCTACCCACTTTCTACAGGGACCATCTATAAACCACTTATAAGCTCCTTCAAAGATAAAAATTGGATATATGCCAGTTTACTCAAATTTCTAGTTAATAACTAGCCAGTGATCAGGTGATTCAATCAAAATGATTGAACCAAGTGTGTTGAAGAAGCATACATTAAATTGAAATCAATCAATCGATCAATTCCTTGCAGCACCTTTAGATGGTGGAATTTAAAAGATACAAATGAAAACTAAATTATCATACTAAAATTGTTAACTTCAAATTCTAAGTAAACTTTCACCATCTTATAGTGTTTTATGTTAAATTTATAGCAGCAAAGATGTCATTACTTTTAATCAATTGACAAAACTAATTTTAGGATAAAATACAGTTGAGCACCCGACAAAAATAACTTAAATTTATTTATGATCTTACTCATGTGATGATTTTCTCTTTACCAGAAGTTTTCTCATCTGTATTACTCAAAGAATTTCATACTTTTGCTAGGCGCTGTCACTTATAATGTTTGATATTAAAATCCAGAATGAGAATGTGTGAAATTCTGCATTTTTATAGTTTTTTTTAAATCAACAGAAAATTAAATTACCATAAGCACACATACATACTAAATATTTATTTATAAACACCTGAAAAATAGACAGGAACTGGAGCAAAGAAATAATCATATTGGAACTTTACTCCTGTTATTAGTAAGTAATTTTAAACCCAGACATTTATGGATGAGGAAATAATAAGGGAAGTGTATACCTGCTCCTTGCATTCTCCACAAATAAGTACCTAAACTCTTCTGGGTTGTAGGATCTTAACACTCTTCATTTCAGTACTTGGTGCACAATGTGTTCACATGCTGGAAGGAGGAATTAATTGACTGGCATAGCTTTATAATGAAATAATGCAAAGACGATTTAGCAAACTCAGTTATTTCTATATTTATCAAAGATGGTCTCCATGTGTTATTCAGTTGCAGGCAATTATTACAGAAACGATAATTCATGTACCAAAACTGTCTGTCTCTTTAATTCGGAAAGGCAGCTATTTGGACTTTGTTAAAAAAGACACCTATGAACTTTTTAGGAACTGCATTTTGATAAATATTCAATGGAAATATGGTTTGCATGTGGCTAAAGAGCAAAGAACAATTCTCATATTAGACTCTAGTACAAAATTGAATACCTAAAACAACAAATAAGCTTGAAAAATACCAGCAATGCTCTGAAATTACTGACCAAAAAACGAAACAGACAGGAAAAACCTATATCTTCATTTTCTTTACATACAGGTAAAATAACCTGATCTACTTATTCAATGACCTTTGAATTGCCAATTTATTTTCTAATATGTACGTGATGTCATCTTGTGAGCTATAAATTACTTTGTTAGTAAATTGAAAGATCAAGACATGTCTCCTTAAATCTCATACACTATAGGGCATGTGTATCTGCTAATTTCACAGGTTATTAGTGTGCAAGCAGAAATAATTAAAAGAGCATTCTAAATCCACAAGTCTCTGAACAAAAAATTGAGGGGAGGATATGAGCATAAGGATCGTTCAGGGGTTTGGAATAACGAAAGAACATATCAAAACTTCTCCCTGCTCTAAAGAGTGTGATTAATACAATTGAAAGCACATTGGGCACCTCTTGTATTGCCTGATATCAATCATGAAATCCCCAAATACTCCAAAGACTCTTCTAGCAGCACTTTCAACCCATCAGAAACTACCAAGTAATGGACTTTTCCAACAAAGCCTGTCTTCATGTGATTTCCAACTCTGTTTCAATACCAAATAGAACTGAATGCTTATCAGATCTAATCCAAACTGCCACGAGCTCAGAATTCTGCCCATCTGTCACCAGGTTATTGGTTCAAGACAATATTAAGACAAAGAATAAGAGACAAAATCAGTTGGAAAAATTTTTTTCAACTTTTTATCCTTTTCTTTATTGTCTTTTGAACAGCAAGCTATCTGCTTCCAAACTGACTTGAAGCTGAACCTGAACTTTCACCACCACCAACTTCCCTCCGAAATGGGTAACCATACACAAAAATAGGCTAAACTACTCTGTGATATTCACTCAACTCTCTCCCTTTTTCTCTATTCTCCTATTTTCTCCTCTCCCCTTCCCATGCTTTTTCTCCTCTCCCATGACTTCGGTGTGAAAGAATTGCCAACAACAAACATAAGGGAGCTGGGGAACTCACAGGAGTCTAAGATCTCTCCTGATGTCAACTGTTTCACGGAAGGAAAAAGGCAGGGAATTTACATAAAGTTAAAACAAAGTTTTATATGAAGCGTGCTATTTGTATTTGCAGAATTAAAGGGCTTCTTTATTATAACGTTCTTTCCTATCACTTTGTGTCATTAAAATATAGGACACCAGCAATGAAACTAAAAGTAAATATGCACATATCCTTATCCAAGCAGGGAAGCAATAAATCTCCTTCCCTGATAGCAGCTGTACTACAGCTATCATTTGAATAGTGCAGCTGCCACAACAGTATCACATTTTACAGTTAAAAAGCAGTCAAAACTTTAATGTTACAGTGGAGGTAGATATATAGTGCACTATAAATAAGCATTCTCTAATGAAGAAATGAAGCATGTTTATTTTTTTTTCCTAGACATACCATTGAATAACATATATCTCACCTACTGCAATCTGTCATAATAGAACTCATTATACTTGAATGTCTATAATGCAAAACTCTGATTTATACTAATTAGGTTGGCTTTCATTGAGACATATGAGAACTTGAAAACACTTGGACTGAGAGGCAAACTTTACTTCTTCTTTAAAAAAAAAAAAACAACACTTCTTTTTCCACTTCTTCCTTCAAAATGCAAACTTAATGGATCTTTGGAAGGATTTGGTGCTCTTTTCCCTCCATATATTTTAAACTTGTGGGTTTGATTGACAGAGGTGAGAGTTACTTGGAGTTTGGGGAAACTCAATTTGGCACAGGCTTAAGCCTAAAATGACTAGCTGCACAGCAGACTTATTCAGAGCAATGTGATCTCAGTCTAACGATGGCATCATGAGGATTCTCTGGGCTCTCCCCCAGTGCCTTGTGGAATGTAGTTTTTGAGCTGGTCACTAAGTACAAAAGTTGAGCTCTCCACTCACATTTTGATGAGATCAGCTTCCTCTGAGGGAGTAAAAAGGGATGTGGATAAATATACAGTAGTCCCCCACCCCCTATCCACAGGGAATATGTTCCAAGTTCCCCAGTGGATGTCTGAAACAGTGGATAGTATTGAACTCTCTATTTATATACTGTGTTTTTTTCCCATATATACATACCTACAATAAGATTTAATTTATAAATTAGGCACAATAAGAGAGTAACAAAAATAATTGATATTAAAATAGAACAATTATAACAATCTACTGTAATAAAAGTGGTATGAATGTGGTCTCTCTCTCAAAACATCCTATTGTACTATACTCACCCTTCTTGTGATGTGAGACAATAAAATGTGCAGATGATGAGATGAAGTGAGGTGAATGACACATAACATTAGGCTGCTATTGACCTTCTGATGATTCCTCAGAAGGAGGATCATCTGCTTCCCAACCACAGTTGACTTTGGATAAATGAATCACTGAAATCGTGGAAACTGAAACCATGGAAATGGAAAAGGAGAGAGTACTATACCAAAAAATTAAAAAAATTTTTAAAAGCTAAGAGGCACTTTTATACATATTTTTTTGAAAAAACAAAGTTGTTCCTATTGTTGCTCTTCCACTAGCTGGTCAGTTGATATTAAATAGGATGTTTAAGTAAATATGGAGAAAAACACGAAACTCTGCAACTCGTCTTTTGGAATGTATCAAATCTCTCCATTAATAAGGAAAGACAGGGGGTGCCTGGGTGGCTCAATGGGTTAAAGCCATTGACTTCAGCTCCGTCCATGATCTCGGGGTCCTGGGATGGAGCCCTGCATCAGGCTCTCTGCTCAGCAGGGAGCCTGCTTTCCCCTCTCTCTCTGCCTGCTTCTTTGCCTACTTGTGATCTGTCTGTCACATAAATAAATAAAAAATCTTAAAAAAAAAATAAGTTAAGGAAAGACAGTTTATCCTAGCCAGTCTTAAAACTCTGATAAAGGAGCCCACCACACCTTTGGAAGTCTTGCATTTCACAATTCTTTTGGGGACCTGTCTCATCACGTTAATGTATATATGGCCACACCACAGAGACCTACTTTAAAGGGGAGTGCTTCCCTCTTCCTCAGTGCCACATTGGGTACACTGGGCATCAGAGAGGCCACTTGAAGTGCAGTGTCACTGGCACCATGGAGGTTGACCCTTTGGCCCACAGCACTGCTCTCTGAGGTGCAGCAATCCAGCACCAAGACTGCTACAAAGGAAGCTGTTCAGGTAAAATCTATAAGCTCCAGGAAAGCCAGTAAATGAAGTTCCATGTCTAGGTTTTAGTCAACTTGGCAACTGGACTGTGGTGCTGTTAAAATATCATGCAAAACCAAAACATGTTGTTGGTGTATTTCATATAGCAACCCTCTTCGGCGGAGTCTGTCCAAAGGTGGAAACTAAAAGCACTGGCGGTGTAGGCCACGTTGCAGTAAGAATAAACTTGGTGAATGGAACTAATTTCAAATTCAGTTTGGTCCTGATCCAAACAATCCAGGAATATACACTGAGATGTTTGGCACATAGATAATTTGGGACAGGCCATCTTAACAAATATTTTTTAAGTTCCCACTAAGTCTGGAGTCCCAGATATAAGTATTATGTATTTATATAGATATAAATAATGCTCAGTGTTTCCATAAGACCTACAAGGTATAGAAAAAGATATTTCCATATGGATGCATAATCAGAGGCTGAGTGTTTTAAGTACAACATATTTCTGGTTCTCAGAGAAGTAATAATTAAAGAACACCAGGACATTTTACTAGAGAGTATCACACACACACTCTCTCTCAGTGATTGTCATAGCTGCCATAAAAAAAGGATGCTATATATTCCCCATTTTGCACATGGAAAACCGAGGCTCATTTCTCCTACTTGGATTGGAGAAGGACTTCAAGATGAGTGGGTTCTCAGTCCTCCAGGAGAGTGAAAGTGATTTCAGTCTTAGAGATCAGCACAAGCAGAAGTCTGTATGGTGAAAACCCCTGGCTTATTTGAGCCAAAGTGAGTGGTCTTGTGTCCTGGTGCACAGCAGACGTGTAAGCAGCAGGTGCGGAGACACAGGGTAACTGCAACAGCAGAAGAAGGAGAACAGCACAGCAGACTAGAGCCCCAGGCTGTGACTTCATAGGTGGATTAATACATTTGGAAATGGAGCCATGGTCTAAAAGGAAAATAAATCCAACTGAGGTCGGGGCAATGTTTTAGTCAGCTGAGGCAGCTCTTACCACGTGCCACAGACTGGGTGGTTTAAACAACAAACATTATTGCTCACATTTCTGGAAGCTGGAAGCTTCAAGTTGCATGAGAGCCCTCTTCCTGGCTTCTGGATGACTGCCTTCTCACTGTGTCTTCACATGGTGGAAAAAGAGATTATCTCCCCTGTTTCTCCTCTTTAAGGACACTAATCCCATTCATGAGGGCTCCACCCTTGTGACCTAATTACTTCCCGAAGGCCTCACCTCCAAAGGCCATCAAGTTGGGGATTAGGACTTCAAGATACGGGTTCTGGGAGGATACAAACATTCAAGTCCATGGCATGGAGAAAGTAAGTATGAGATGTTAGGACCTATAGCTCAATAAATTTCAAAATACTTCTTTCTCTTCTGTCTTATTCCTGAGATCATTTTCTACTTCTGCATATAAATTACTAGGTACAGCTGCATTTTCTATGAAGTGAGCTATGTGAAAAGGAAATGCTAATGTATGCATTAATATATGTATACATGTGTGCGCGCGCCCGCGCGCGCGTGTGCATGTGTGTGTGTGTGTGTGTGTGTGTGTATTTTCTGTTATCTTAATTCCAGGGTAGGAGTGGCCCTTCTGAACCAGAGCATACTCTCCCACAAAGAATAAACTCAGAAATGAATGACTGTATGTTTTTCTGTACCGTCCTAAGATAATAATCACCTTTGAAGGAGCATTCATAATTTTTCAGACCCTAGAGACCCCATGTACCACCAATAATATCCCCATTTATCCCCAGGATACCTGGGAGACTGATTCACTATGCAAAAATATTGTTGAGAGTTTTAGATAAAAAGGAGTAATAAACAACAAATCTACAGAGCAAAGAGCTCTCTGCAACCTCCCAAACAAAAAAGACTCCGGCACGGGAAACAGTTTGCTTTCTGTATTTTGATAATTTAACAGTCAGCGTGGTCACAATTTTGAAATTAGTCTGATTTTCCATGGACTGAAATGTTTATCTATAAACAGGAAGTGTCAGAGAGAACTTGATGGAGATAAGAATGAGTATGCTAGGGAAACACCTAGTTCTCGTGGGGTGACCAGTAGGGGCACTGATTCTAACATCGAAGAAATCATCTAATTAGAATTTTAAAAATGCAGGTCCATTGTCAGAGAGCCTGATGTGATAAGTCTTTTCATTCCTTAACGTACTTTCATGGGAAATACCACGGCGTGGCATGCAAATACACCCCGTAAGCATTGCCAGATAATGCCAGCTCTCCACCCCTTTTTGTCACATTACAGTCTAGGTTGCTATTTTCATATTTACAAGCAAATTGTTACCTCAAAATATGAAACGCTGGCATTTGGAGAAATACAGAAATTACTCACTTCCCTGGAATTCTGCATGACAAATGAGTACTCTGCCTTAACTCTAATAAATGTAGCTGTAACAGTTTTCATAAACATTCTTGAGATGTTCTTCTGGAGTAGCTTTATTTTGGCACCCTACTTTTCCTGCTTAAACAAATGAAAAGGTTGGCTGATATTGTCAAAATACAGCACTTCTGGTGAACCAAGAGCCATTTATTAAAATAATGTATTGATGCAGTGTCATAAAATACAAAACCATATTTCTGTAGGAAAAACCTATTACCCTAAGCCAAGATTATTTTATTTTAAAAGAAAAATTATTGGAGTTGTGGATTCTGAAAGTAATATGACGTGGCTCAGACCTTGGCCTTTCATGGTGCTTTGAATGCACCATCATACGTTATGTAAAAAAGATACCTGTATAATTAACAAGACTTGTCTCTGTAGACTTGCATCAACTAAAAGTAGATTCTGAATATCGTGTGACTTGAAATTACTAACTTCAGAACACAAATGTGATTCTCTCTAGCTGTAGTAAGGTTTTAAACTAACACATAGGCAAGTGTAACAACAACCAAAATACACACACACACACACACACACACACACACACACACACCCCTCTTGGAGGGTCAGGGATCTCCAGAGCTGACCATTTTCCTGATATCATTTTAATCTCGTCCTTTGTCACAGCATTGCACTTTTTGCTCTAAAGGTTTCAGCACTAAAAAGTGGAGAGGTGAAGCCACAGTTCAATTCAATTTATTTTTATATTGCCTCTCATACAAAATCTCTCAAAACGCTTTACAGTAAGAGATAAAATAATCATATAACACTTGCCCATATTCGAAACAGCAGTGATCACCCAGACGGCAAGGGGGAAAGCTGTGCACAGTCATGGGTCAAAGTCCCTGGTGAAACACTCCTCGTTGAGAAGCCATATAAATGAACATTGCAGCAGAGTGACGTGGCTATATAATATCATCCTCGGGCCCCACATTCTCCAGGGAGACGTAAGAGGCTTCATTTTTCTATTCAAATAAAGCATTATCTCTCCTAAACCTGTAGTGATCACAACTAGTTGACCAGTTTCCCCTCATATGCAAAACTACAGAACCAAAGCACAGGAACACGCTTTCTTTCCATTGGTGCCAATTACTTTAATCACACATGATTTATGGCTTCCTGGAAAGCAGTTGTTCTGGGGCACCTCTTTTCCTTGTCTGTGTTCCATATTTTGGCCTCAAGAGGTAAAGGAGAAAAGCTGGTAGAAAGAGTAAAATGGGTGGTCTTTCTTTTAGTCAACCTAGAGTGCATGCGTGCACACACACACACACACACAAAGGAAATGCTTGCACTTGAGACTTGAAAACTCAGAATGAATCAATGGCAGTCTGGGGCAGGAAGAAGGAATAAGGGAGGATGATGGAGAAAGAATTTTTGCAAGATAAGGCAGCCCAAATTAAATAATAATTCCCACTGGAAAAAAAAAAAGTCAAAACGAATGTCTGAAAAGGATAATGAAAAAGCCAATCCTGGCAAAAGGAAATTAGGTCAAATCAATATATCAAGTTTGTGTAGCACTTTTAATTTACAGAAGGGTTATTCTGGACTTGATGTAAGGAAATTGGTGATGTTACTATTCTCTGAGAGTGACAGAGTTATCCAGCATGGGAAGAAAGTGTAGTCAGCAGTTGAAAGCTACCATATTTACAAAGACGTTCTGTTACAGAGCAAATAGCAGTTTGAAATCACCAGACCCAGTGAAAGTAATTCTCAAAAAAGAAGCTTCTCTTCCAACCCCACGCCACCAGCATCACATAGTTCTTCAAGTAGGGAGACACAGTGTTCCCTATCAAAAGAACCTTTTTTTTTTTCCCCCAAAAAGTGCAAAAATCAAAAGAAGTCTCTGGCTTCAGGAGAATTTGCAGTATTCATTTCAGTAAATAATCTAAAATTTGTTTAGGAAGCATGTTTCTAGAAGGATATGAACATTTTCCATCCTCTACTTCTTTAATGGAGTCATATCTTTATAATACATAATAACAAACAGAATATATTGTAACTCATTTCTTGACCTTTTAATATTTCTGTCACTGATTGTCAGATTTGAGAACTACTCTCTTTCCTGAGGTGATGGATTATTTAATTAACCATTGACCTTTTCCCAACATTTGTTGACAATGAGCATAGTCCCATGAAAGCTGCCCGCTTTGGATATTGGTCAATTCTGTGTTGTTTATCAATAGGGGAATGCCATTTTTCATAACTTAGATCAAATAACTAGAATTACTTTTTGCCACTTATTTGTCCAAACCTATTTTCAAATGTATTTATGTCTCTTTCCTTTTAACTACCTATTGGAAAAGAACAATAGGTTTATTATACTTCTCCAAAACAAATCCCATGTCAATAAGCAAACATGTCTGATGGAATTTAATTTGGTCAATCTACCAAAAAATCATGTTTTCTAGTTAAGAATCTTTTGAGCAAAGTTGCAGCAGTGATTCATTGATAATGATATACACCTCTCCAGGTTCCATTTTTTCCTAGAAAATAAGATCTCCCAAGAGAGTAAGGCAGACTCTTTGGAAAATTCATATAATTATTTATAAGTTCCATTCATTTGTAAGGGAAATGTTCCTGCATTTTTCGAAGAGCTATTTTTCTTCCTAGAAGGTCAAAAATTTTGTGGAAGATTTTGGCTAATTAAATACTAAAATTAGAATCTTTCATTCAAATGACTGACTTGTTTCTGTATTTGTAGTATATAGCATCTTCTGGACCCTTTCCAACAGTCCCACACCTATTAACTTTTCTTCTAGAAAAGCTTTATATCTTGGATGCAGGGCTGAAATGAGAACATTGCAAGCCCAGGACAGAGTTCTCATGGAGAAAGTTCCATGTCTGCATGGACTCCTCTAATCAATTTGACTTGTCTAAAAAGTGGTCATGAATCATACTATAGGCCAAATGTTAGTTTTCAAGAAAAGTTTGAATTTTTTGTCCTAAAAACATATATTCCAAATATATACACAAAGGAGTGAAAAAAAAAGTAACAAAATCCGTTTATTGTACTAATTTCTTTCAACGAATTAAAAAAAAATGTTTTACAAGTTTTCTCATCTGTACTCCCATGATCAAGTAATAGGATAAGAAGGGGAAAGTTTTCAGATGGTCCAGATTGGCCATTTTCTCTGTTGGCCTAATTACTATGTACTCAGCTCTCAAAGATTTGTTTCAGTCCTAGAAGTTTGATTGAGGGCATAACATAGTGCAAAGGAGTCTGGAGCCAAATAGTCCTGAGCTTCAAATTTTAGTTCTTTTCCTTTCCTGGTAATATTGTGTACCTCTTTTATTTTCTTGGTGCCTCCATGTCCACATCTATAAAATGGGAATAAACACAGCCACTTCCCTCACTCACTGTAAAATTGAATGAGAATATAAATGCAAAGCTCCTTGCAAATAATAAAAACCCAATAAAACAAGGCTGTTCTGATGTAATACTGAATTTTCCAGTTTGTCATGTAGACATGGCCATTATCTCTGCAGAGTGGAATACGATATATTAGAGATGTTTCAGCAACAACTAAAGTCCATTTTCATCTCCCTGGAGTCTACAGTGTTTAAAGACTTGACATTATGGAAGTATATTGTCTTCATTAATTTATGTTAATTTTTAATGCTAGTGTGGCAGTATGATATAATATATACAAAAGCCTGTGTGTATGTGTGTGTTTGCTTATATATATGAGCACACAGGCATACACACAGATATTGCAGAGGGAAAGAGTTCTGACCCTAAGAAAGCAGACTTTTGTTAAAGCCTAAACCTAGGACATAATATAAAGCATTAATTGTAATAGCAGCTTTTTTTTTTTTGCCTGACAAGAATAAGAATTGTTAAAATGAAAAATGTTTTGAATTTAGCAAAAGTCTATTGTATCTATTGATCTTTTATGAAAATGTTACCCAGAATTAAACTGTAGAGCTTTATAATTATGTCCAAGGAAACAGCACATGCAAGCTACATTTGCGTTGCTTTCTTATATATCTGTTAATCGTGTTACTTCCCTCTGGCATCTATCAGTTTCCTTTCGACGTCAAGAGCTTATCTCGTGTTAGAACAGAACTATATGGGCCTATCTTCAGATATCTAGATGGCTCAGTTGTACATTTGATACATGGGTGACGTTAATGTAATATTATGATGGATATCTATTAGCACGTACATCACGGAAATATAGACTCTCTAACGTCTTTGACAGTGGCTGCCCTTTCCACGTCAGTGTCAATCCACGCCAGAATCACAAGAATGAACAAATGTGACAGGAGAGGCTGTACCAATTATAGATGAAGGGATACTATCTACTCCCACCATTTGATGTGATTTATTTGGCGGTACTTCTGCATTTGTAGGCAGCAGATTGTAGCTGTTTATGAAGTGACAAATGGTACTCAATGACACTGAATGACTCCTCTAATCAATTTGACTTGTCTGAAAAGTGGTCATGAATCGTACTATAGGCTGAATGTTAGTTTTCAAGAAAAGTTTGAATTTTTTGCCCTAAAAACATATATTCCAAATATATACACAAAGGAGTGAAAGAAATAAGTAACAAAATCAGTTTATTGTACTAATTTCTTTGAAAGAAGTTTTTTTAAAAAAATGTTTTACAAGTTTTCTCATCAAGGATTTTCCTTCAGAGAAGTTTGTGTGTTTTTTTTTTAATTAATTTGAGAAAGATGCTCTTTATGTTGGTCAGTTTTATTTTGGGGAAGGAGTAGCCCATGGTTGTCTACATAAATGCATAATTCTCTGGTGGAAAAGTAACACAATTTAATTGGAGTTGTCAGTGAAATAATTGGGGCTGTTATTATGTAAAAAGCCTTTGGGCCTATGAGTGCAGATATTGACTCAAGTTCTCAATTATTATTTAGCCCTTTTGAACAAAACTATTTTGGTCTAAGTGATTTCATTGATAAGTTTATTGAATTAATTATAAAATTAAAAAAAATAATTACCTCTTCTTCACTGATTTGATCATACAAGCAGAAGTCATTTCCCTTAAACAGTGGAGAAATATAGAGATACATGCACTTTTAAACTTGCACAGGCTTTTG
Organism: Mustela erminea; assembly: GCF_009829155.1. Classification (NCBI taxonomy): domain Eukaryota; kingdom Metazoa; phylum Chordata; class Mammalia; order Carnivora; family Mustelidae; genus Mustela; species Mustela erminea. The sequence continues at coordinate 85,413,518 of NC_045621.1, forward strand.
TCCACACATATAACTAGTATAATGGAATCAAGTAACAGGCCCCGCTAACCTCACCCAAGTGTATTTACATATTTATTTCAGTTTATTAGACGTAGGTAGTCTTTTACATACTTAATTCAAGCCACTACTGCTATAAGCCAAGAATGATTTTTTCCTATCTCTCTATTATTCAAATTTATTAAACAATATTTCACATTTGTTTGACACCATGTCAAACTCAGGACTCCTAAAGTACGGCTGCAGCTTTGGAACTGTTATGCTTTCTCGGACTTTAATCATTTTTGGCAAGGCTCCACTTCCTGTCAGAAAGTGAAACAGCTTTGGAATGTCATTTTCACGAAAGAAAACAGAGAGAATCCGAGAGGAAGTTCTCCTCCACTCCAGATCCCCTAAGATACTCAAACACGCTCGCAGGAGGGCTGGAATACATCAAACATGAGCGGAGGGAAAAGGACACAATTTTCCCACATTAAAAATACATGGATAAGTTGAACTTCTGCTAAAAATAGTTCCCATGACTAATCCTATTAAGTTTAAAAAATTGGGCAGTATCTTCCTTGAAGCAGAATTCCTCTCTGCCATCACACTGTGCTGCTGCCCGCACCCCCAAAGCCAGCACCCCTCAGTGTTAGGCCCTCATCTTTCCCTTTGTAATCACATTAGGGGAATGAGGGAGAGAGAAAGAGATCAGACAGTGCCTTTTATTCAGGTCTCAGATATCAAAGGAAACCAAAAAGGAGATATACAGCTCAAAATTATCTCAAGATACCAAAACTTCTGACGAGCAATAGACTGTCTTTATACATCTGCAATGTTTTCCCACTCACTCTTGGATGCCCTGAGTGTCCCCTGGGACCAATGAGATTGCAGAAAGCAAATTAAGATCACTTTGAGTTATGCCACTGAGGCCTAGACAATGTTGGATGCAAAAATTGAGCAGCAACTGGTGAAAAGTCTGTACCGTTTTAGACGTGCAAGTCCCTGGTTTTGGCCTGATGCGGCAAACAACATTCATAAGATAGGGAGTGGAGAGGATGAACACGGATCACAGGAAATGCCTGACAAAGCTGAAAGATTCTAAAGCAAGCATGAGAGAGGAAGCCATCAATGCTCCCACTGTCCTGCAGTTCACACTGATAATCAATGCTACTTTGGGGTTTTAGAGGGGAGGTATGGGAATATAAAGTAGTCACTGCAGAAGGAGTCATTACGTACCGTGATATTGGCATATGTTAGCTAAGTGATTAGCAATGGTGAGGTTCAGCTGCAATGAAACCTAAACCCAGCTGACGCCATTAACACGGTGGATCTAATGAACCCCACAGACCACATTAAAGCAGAGAAAGCAAAACGACAATTGGAGAATGGCTTTTAATGAAATCATCAATCCAAAAAAGAGGGGGGGATAGATGTCATTTAAGAAGCCTTTGTAGAACCACTGGACAATCACTTACTCAAGCACTGGTTTTAAAGGCCAGCAGGTAAACTACTCCTGATGGTTCAGGAGATACTTTGGAAATCTTTTTTTAAAACAACTGTTCCATCTTTTTAGCTTTGCATATGTAGCAGAAAATGAATTGCCCAGCAGATTTAAATTTTTTTCTACAGTGTTGCCATAATGTACAAAGAAAGGCCTATACTACATAAGTCATAAAGAAAAGATCCTTTGTTATCAGTTCCTAACCGAACTGTACAGGGGTAAGTTCATCCATATGTCATATGCTCTTCCACAAAGGATATTTCCCTGTATAGATGAAGTTCTTTGAAAACTAGGATCTACAACTCCACCTATGTGTAGTTCTGCCCAGAAAGGGTTCATTCACCTTCAAGCTAACCATTTTTCAGTTTGCCTCACACGTATAAAAGGTTCTAGCATAATAACTACCAAAGAAATTAAGAGGGAAATCTTTGAAGTTTCCCAAAGGAAAGTAACTGTCAGGCTAACAAGCAGAACAGTGAGTAGTAGAGAACGTGGGTGCCAGAACCACGCGGCCTGAATTTCACTCTCAGCTCCGCTACTTACTAATTTTAAAGTTGTAATTTCTGGGGCAATGTTGGGCCAGCAGAAAAAGCAAAAAAAGTACATAAGGAATTAAGACAGACAAGGAATAACTGAGAGTAGCAAGAAGTGGTTTTTCTTCCTCTTCTGAGCATCAACCCTATAATTTCCACAATGCTGAACTTAATATCATTAGTTACTTACTTACTTAGTGAGTTTAGAGTTAATGAGTTTTAACCACGGCCTTCAATGGATATACATGGTTTGTCCTCTGCCTGAACCAACTAACAACAAATCTGCATCATTGTGCCCCCTCCCCTGCCCCCAGGGCCAGCAAGATACAGAAGGCTATGAATTCAAACTTTCAGAAACTGTGTACAAAGCTTATATGTCAACAAACAGCAACAATTAGCAAGGATAACCCATTATGTTTTAAAGCAGAAACATTCCACATCTAGAAAGTTACAATTTTATAAGCCATTTATAAAGTTTCAGGGCAGCATGACCCAAACTCAGAGAACTCCAGGTTCCTATTTAAGGAGACAAGTTACAATAGATCGTTTAATTTTAAAATTTAAAATGGACAAAGGAATTGTCATTTTGCAACAAAGAGTATAAGCCCAATCTCAGCATGTGTGGTTTCAAAGTTTCTCTGTGCCATGTGAAAATATAACCCTATTTCTCTAGATTTAGGGGTTCAAGTTGTGATTCAGATTCTTATGTTCTAATTCTATTTGGCCATTAACTATGTAGCGACTTAGTTAATCTCTCTCTGCTTCAGTTTTGTTTTTTTTTTCCCCTGTGTAAATTCAGGACAGTAATCATGGCTACCCCATGAAGTTATCATAAGAACCAAATGAGATCATACACACTGAGCATGTAAAACACTGCCTCCTACACACAAAACCCACAATAAACATCAGCTGCTGTAATTTGTTGTGCTAGATAATACTGTACGTGTTTATCATGTTATATGAAACACACTCAATTCCAGATTCCTAGGAATCAATTCTCCTTCCTTTGTGCCTATACCCACATCAGCTAAACTCTGTTGCAAATTCCATGAAATATTCTTCTCCTGGGACCCTTCCCAATTCCTCTGCCTCAGTAATGGCCCTGAATCTTAGGAATCCAGTGAAACCATCCTCTCTTGTTCTTCTCTCCCCTACTTGTTCTCTCCTGATTCTCTTCTAATTCCTTTGATGACTGACTCTGAGTCTTGGTGGTCCCTAAACTCAACAGACCTTACAACGTAGGAAAACATTTCCCACTCGATGAACTTGCCCAACTGAGTCCACCAACAGATGATTCCAATGGTACCCTTAATTTTTCATGGTTGTTTTAGTGTTGGCCTCTCTACAAGCCCAGTACCATGGCCTAATCCCAGACTGCTGAAGAATGCCTGTAGGGGAACAGTCACCAAAGATGACTCTGATGAACAGCTTGCTGCAGCTCTAATGGTGAGACATATAAAATGCATCATACATTAAATTTAATGTTGCCTCATTAGTCTTAATTAGATTCCTACATTACACCAGGATTATGGTTTCTCCGTGTTTATGTTTTCTCCTAAAAATGAGTCTACCCTGGATAATACTTCAGTGTACTTTTTAAACCTTTGAATAAAAATGTCCAATAATGGATTAATATCAATAGTACCCTTGATCTTATAAACATAATATCAAAAGAAAAGGAAACTAAATTATTATGTGTCTAAGGAGTTTCACATCATTCATAAAGCCTATAAAAGAAGTCTTGTAGCTCAGGAATAAACCTAAAAACTGCAAACATTTGTTCACTAAGCAAAGTAATTGGTCTATTATTTCCTTTATTCCCCTTTCTATCATTATGCATAATATGGAATATTTTTTTTTCAATCAAAGAATAGTTGTCTCCCTCCTCCTCTTCCCCCATTTCATAGTTTAGCTTCTTCTTTTATTGGTATCTACTGTGAAGACATAGAACACTTGGTATCATCAAATAGCTATTAAAGAAGAAAGGGACCTGAGAAACCATAGAGTGCAACTATTTTTAATAATAAAGTTGTGACTTAGAAATTTTGAAGACTTGAGGTAGCATAGAGATAATGGTAGTTCCATGACCAGAAGTCAGGGTTCCTGGCCTACAATTCATCATATTTGTGATCAGCTCCATAAGGCATCTGAGAATATACTCTGCTACCCTGGTTCCACTGTAGCCTGCAGTGCAGGCTTCCCAATTCTTGACTCCAAGTTCATATGGTCATGTAGCTACACACCTGAACAGACTCTGCAATGCCTGTTGTTTGGGTGCATTTTACCAGTAATCACACACGCATAAGATGAAAAACCAAGGGAAATACAATGTAAGTCAGGTCTGTCAAGAATTCTTCAGTTCTCTGTCAATGGATAGTAAAGGGGTTGGTGGTATGGAAGTCTTAAAAGACTACATCTCATCGCATCTATAAGGAAGTAATTTAAGGATTTTAACTGACATTAAATAATGGATTAAGAAATCCAGTCCTGCTGTAGTTTTGCTTCCTGTTGGAGATGGACAACATTATGTCTCATATTGCTCTCATCCTTGTGTCTTTGGGTTACCCGCTACTACTCTCCAGCAACTGCTGAGATCTGGTCAATGCCACTGCACAGTGAGGTTTCATCTGGGAGGAAAATATCAAGCGAGGAAAGTATTAAGATTCAGGGACTGAAGAAGGAAATGAGAGAGTGACGAGAAGAATTGAGAACCAAACAATATTCTTGTACAACTTGAAAACACTCAGCTTAGCATGGAAAACATTTAAAGTTTGCTAGTCCCTTGAAACTGTGAGCATGAGGAACAGATAACCATGGAGAGAGCTGGGAGGCTTGGAAAGAACCAGTGAGCAAAGCACATTTTAGGCCAAATAGCTTTCAGATCATATCTTTATATTCATTTCTGTAATCTACAAAATTTGGAAATAAAGATCTTGCAAAACTATCAAAGTTACCTATGTGCTTATCCAGGACTTATACTTGACAATAATGGGTCACTTTCCATCATTTTATGCTAAGTAGTTGTTAATTTAATGACCCTTATAATAGCCCCCTGGATACATATTCTAAATCCTAGAGTTCCTTAAAGTTTGGGTATTTTTTTTTAAGATTTTTTAATTGATTTATTTCACAGAAAGAGAGAGAGAGAGTATAAGCAGATGTAGCAGCAGGCAGAGGGAGAAGCAGATTCCCCACTGAGCAAGAAGCCCAATGCAGAACTCAATCCCAGGACTCTGGGATCATGATCTGACCTAAAGGGAGATGCTTAACCACCTGAGGAACCCAGGCACCCCAATCCTGGAGTTCCTAAAAGGATTTTAAAACTACTTCCAAATTAATGTCAACATTTTCAAATTAAATAAACAAATTGTGTTTTGGTGAATAAATCTGCTTAGATAGTGGAATATGAAGGCAAAGGATATCTGAATGTTTTCTGAAATACAGAAATTTAAAGATGAGGACATATGTGGTAACCACTCATGATCCAAAATTATGTCATTTATTCTATAGTCGTAACACTTTTATTGTTCATATTCTACAATACAATTAAAAAGTTAATTGTTAAATGCTCAGGAAAAAAAGTCTCATGAACTTTGAACAAATTTATACTAGGAGAGCCAATTCTATAGTCATGCAATGAAATGGACAGTAGCTCTGCTATTAAACTTTTGGTTTAGTAGCAAGCTATCAAGCCACCCACAAAATGTCAAAATATTCTATACACCTCCGAATTAGAGATGTCTGAGTCTCTATGATTTATGGAAACATTATTTAAAATGTATTTTCTGTTCGTTTCTGTCCAGAGCTGCACCTTTTATAAACCTACTGATTAATATCAAACAGTGAACAAATCTGACAAGCAGGATTACCAATCTAACAAAACTGTTTATAGTGTGAATGAAAAAAGCACACCATTTCCAGGCAGTGTACTTAATAATAAAATCCTGTTGTACTTAAGTGGTGAAGGGATTACTTAACTGTCAGAGTTCCTTTAACTCTTAAGAGTTGCCACATTAAAGACATGCTATTCTAAAGCACCAGAAGAATATTTCATGCCAGTTTATTCATCATTATTATATTTTTATATTTAAATATAACATAATTGATGTGTATAGAAATAAAATAAATTCAACTCTTTGAAATTAAATTAGCTTCCCCTAAGACATTTTCTATAGTAGGGAATAAAAAAAGAATTTTCTTATACAGATTTTAACTTACTTTTTATAAATATTATACAATTTCTGTCAAATAGTATGATATCAGTATATATTATGGTTTATGTTTGAACATTTTTCCTTAAAAAAAGAGCTTTTATATCATCAACCTCATAACTTCTGTGAGATATTTCACAAAACCTTTTCTTTAATTTTGAAAAAACATTCTAGTCTACTTCTTTAGCGACTTAGGTAGAATTATAGGACTTCAGTTTATAAAAAAAAAATAAAGCTTTTAACTCAAAAATCATTAAGAACTATTGGTAAGTGATAAATAATTTGTATAACTAAAATCAATTATCAGAAACAAACAAGTCTGATAGATAAGTGAACAGTTTAATGATACTAGATTAAAGCTCTCTAATACTATAAAATTCCCAAAATAACGAGCAGAAAATCATCACCCTATAATAATTTCAATAACATGATAATTTCAAAATTTGTTTTTGTTAGTATAAGACTAGACATTTTTTAATTTCATTTTAACATGACAATTTCTGTTAAATTATTTATTTGCTTGTTTGTTTGCCTGACAGAGAGAGAAAGAGAGTACAAACAGGGGGACTAGCATGTGGAGGGAGAGGGAGAAGCCGGCTTCCCGTTGAGCAGTAAGCCTGATGTGGAGCTTGATCCCAGGACCCCAGGATCATGACCTGAGCTGAAGGTAGACACTTAACCAACTGAGCCACACTGGTGCCCTGTTAAATTATTTTTAATGAACTTAAATGTTAAGTCTGTGGAAGTAAATGAAGCTATAGAAGCTTTAAGAGGCCAAAGCATTAACTATTATTTCACAACTACACGTGGAAATCAAAAGAGAAAAAGATTTCTGTAAACTGCTACAGTAAGAAGCAAAAAGGATGTGAAGAAATAAAATCTTAGGACTTAATTCATTTTCTCTTAAAGTGAATAAAATAACAGCTGGCAAGGAAGAACATCACTAAAAATGGTGGAGTAAGGCATTCCATAGATCCATCCCTTGTGGAAGCAAGCATTAAGTTGGCAAAAAGTTTCAGAATCAAATTTTCTGAAACTCTGAATACTAATACAAAATCTTACAACAACCAGGGAATACTTAATGAACACAGAATCTGCTAAATTTTGGCATTTAAGGAAATCCCTGTTAGGTCACTGGTGGATGGCTGAGATAATGAGACAAAGACTTCAATTACCACACATGACAAAGGATACAGTCTTACAAGAGTAATTTTGAAATTTACTAAACAAATAGACAACTGTGGTCCACAACAAGATATAATAGCAAACTCTGGGGAGAGAGTAAAATCTGATTTCCAAAGCCAAAAGTTAGGAAACATGCAAAGAAATAGGCAAGTATGGCTTACTCACAGGATAAAAAAAATTATGCAGAAACCATACCTAATGAAGCCCAAAGGTTAAACATACTAGAAAGACATCAAATCAGCTGTCTTCAATGTGCTGAAGGAGTTAAAGAAGCCAATGGACAAACAACTAAAGGAAACCAGGAGAATGATAGCTCAACACACAGAAAATATCAACAATGAGATAAAATTTTATTAGAATTCAAATAGAAATTCTGAAACTGTGAAGTATAATAGCTGAAATATAAAATTTGCTAGAGTGATTGAACACAGATTTAAGCAGGAAGAAGAATTAATTATCTTGGAAATATGTCAATTAAAATGTACTAGCCTGATGAACAGAAAGCAAAAAGAATGAAGAAATACCTGTGGGGTGTCAACAAGTACAATATATACACTATGGGATTCCCAAAAGAAGAAGAGAGAGAGAAAGGGGCAGAAAAAAATACTTGAAGAAATAATGGTTGAAAACCCCATTTTGATGAAAGATGTGAAACTATACATCTAAGAAGTTCTACCAATTCTAAGTAGGATAAATTCAAGGAGATCCACACAGAAACACTTTATAATCAACTATTGAAAGGCGAAGAGAGACTTCTGAAAGCGTCAAGGGAGGGATATGACTTGTCATGTACAAGGGATCCTCAGTAAGAGAAGGAGCCAATTTCTCATCAGAAACCATGGGGGCCAGAAGGCAGGGGAATGACTAGTAAATGGATGAAAGGAAAAACAAAACAAAACAAAAAACCCCTGCCAGTCAAGAATTCTATGTCTGGCAAAACTATTCTTGAAAAATAAAGGAGAAATGAAGAAGAAGTCAAACGGAAGTTAAACAGAAGTCAAGATGGTTCATCACTAGTAAATATTTGCTGAAAGAAAAGTTAAAGGAAGATTTTCAGGCTGAAATTAAAAATCATTAGATAGTAACTGAAAACCATATGAAGATTTTTTTTTTTAAACATCAGTAAAAGTTTCATTCTTCTACACATTGCTGTCCAATTTTCCCAGCACCATTTATTGAAGAGACTGCCTTTTTTGCACTGTATATTTTTTCCTGTTTTGTTGAAGATTATTTGAACATAGATTTGAGGGTCCATATATGGGCTCTCTACTCTGTTCCACTGGTCTATGTGTCTGTTTTTGTGCCAGTACCATGGTGTCTTGGTGATCACACAAAGATAAACTCAAAATGGATAAAAGACCTCAACGTGAAGCAGGAATCTATCAAAATCCTAGAGGAGAACATTGGCAGTAACCTCTTCGACATCGGCCACAGCAACTTCTTTCAAGATATGTCACCAAAGGCAAAAGAAACAAAAGTGAACATAAACTTTTGGGACTTCATTAAGATCAAAAGTTTCTGCACAGAAAAGGAAACAGTCAACAAAACAAAGAGGCAACCCACGGAATGGGAGAAGATATTCGCAAATGACACTACAGACAAAGGGCTGATATCCAAGATTATAAAGAACTCCTCAAACTCAACACACACAAAACAGATAATCACATCAAGAAATGGACAGAAGACATGAACAGACAATTCTCCAAAGAAGACATACAGATGGCTAACAGACACATGAAAAAATGTTCATCATCACTAGCCATCAGGGAAATTCAAATCAAAACCACATTGAGATACCACTTTATACCAGTTAGAAAGGCCAAAATCAACAAGACAATAAACAAGAAGTGTTGGAGAGGATGTAGAGAAAGGGGAACTCTCTTATACTGTTGGTGGGAATGCAAGTTGGCACAGCCACTTTGGAAAACAGTGTGGAGATTCCTTAAGAAATTAAAAATAGAGCTACCCTATGACCCTGAAATTGCACTACTGGGTATTTACCCCAAAGATACAGATGTATTGAAAAAAAGGGCCATATGTACCCCAATGTTCATAGCAGCAATGCCACAGTTGCCAAACTATGGAAAGAACCAAGATGCCCTTCAACGGACGAATGCATAAAGAAGATATGGTCCATATGTACAATGGAATACTATGCCTACATCAGAAAGGATGAATACCCAACTTCTGTATCAACATGGACTGGAAGAGATTATGCTGAGTGAAATAAGTCAAGCAGAGAGAGTCAATTACCATATGATTTCACTTACTTATAGAGCATAAGGAATAATACGGAAGACATTGGGAGATGGAGAGGAGAAGTGAGTTAGGGTAAATTGGAGGAATAGAAAAACCAGGAGATTCTGTGGACTCTGAGAAATAAATTGAGGGTTTTGGAGGGGAGGGCATGAGGGGTTGGATGAGCCTAAGGAGGGCATGAATTGCATGGAGCACTGGGTGTGACATATAAACAATGAATTTTGGAACACTGAAAAATTAAATTAAATTAATTTTTTTAAAAAATCAGTAAAGGTAATAACATAGGAAAATATAAAAGCCAGAATTATTATATTTTTGGTTTGCAATACCTTTTTTCCTATGTGATTTAAAAAACAAATACATAAAATAATAATTTCAAATCCATATGAATGGGCACACTATGTAAGAAGACTTAATTTTGTGACAATAACAACATAAAATGAAAAGGAACAGTACTATAAAGGAACAGAGATTTTATACGTTATTGAGGCTAAGTTAGTGTTAATGCAAACTAAATTATTAAATATTTAAAAGGTTAAAGTCATTCTCAAGAGTAATCACTAAGAAAGTCACAAAAAGAAACAAAGAAAAGAAAGTGAGAAGACAATCAAAAGAGGACACAAAAAAAATCAACAGGAAACAAGGCAATAATGGAGATATTGAGGAACAAAGAACATGTAAGGCATGTAAAAATCAACTTAAAAGTGGCAGAAAAAAGTTCTTCCATAGAAATAATCACTTTAGGAGGAGTCAAGATGGCGGAGAAGTAGCAGGCTGAGACTACTTCAGCTAGCAGGAGATCGGCTAGATAGCTTATCTAAAGATTGCAAACACCTGCAAATCCATCGGCAGATCGAAGAGAAGAACAGCAATTCTGGAAACAGAAAAACAACCACTTTCTGAATGGTAGGACTGGGGAGAAGTGAATCCAAAGCGACGGGAAGATAGACCCCAGGGGGAGGGGTCAGCTCCCGGCAAGCGGTGGAGCAACGGAGCACAAAATCAGGACTTTTAAAAGTCTGTTCCACTGAGGGACATCACTCCAGAGGCTAAACCGGGGCGAAGACCACGCGGGGTCAGCGTGGCCTCAGGTCCCACAGGGCAGAAGGATCGGGGTGTCTGAGTGTCGCAGAGCTTGCGGGTATTGGAACAGGGAAACTGGCTACAGAGACAGAGCTGACAGTAAGCTCACAGCTCAGGGTTACCTTGAACCGGTTGCAGGCTCGGTGAGCTCAGAGCGCGGCCAGAGGTCAGGCAGACGGGAGTTACTGGGCGCTGTTCTCTGAGGGCGCACTGAGGAGTGGGGCCCTGGGCCGGAGACCAGGAGGCCGCCATTTGTATTCCCGTCCTCCGGAACTCAATGGAAAGCACTCAGGGAACAAAAGCTCCTGAAAGCAAACCCTAGCGGATTACTCAGCCAGGCCCCTGGTAAGGGCGGTGCATTCCGCCTGGGGCAAAGACACTTGAGAATCACTACAACAGGCCCCTCCCCCAGAAGATCAACAAGAAATCCAGCCAAGACCAAGTTCACCTACCAAGGAGTACGGTTTCAATACAAAGGAGAGCAGCAGAATTCCAGAGGAGGAGAAAGCAAAGCACGGAACTCATGGCTTTCTCCCTGTGATTTTTTAGTCTTGCAGTTAATTTAATTTTTTTTCTTTTTCATTTTTTTCTCTTGTTCTGCTAAAAGTTTTTTTAACTTTTACCCTTTTCTTTTTTAAGGTTTATTAACTAGTTTATCTAATATATATATTTTTTCTTTTTTATACTTTTCTTTATTCGTTTTCTTCTTTTAATTCTTTCTTTTGGACATCACAGATATATTCAGAATATTTCATCCCAAAGCAACAGAATACACATTCTTCTCTAGTGCACATGGAACATTCTCCAGAATAGATTACATCTTCAGTCCTAAATCAGGTCTCAGCCGGTATCAAAAGATTGGGATCATTCCCTCCATGTTTTCAGACCAAAATGCTCTGAAGCTGGAACTCAATCACAAGAGGAAATTTGGAAAGAACCAAAATACATGGAGACTAAACAGCATCCTTCTGAAGAATGAATGGATCAACCAGGAAATTAAAGAAGAATTGAAAAAATTCATGGAAACAAATGATAATGAAAACACAACGGTTCAAAATCTGTGGGACACAGCAATAGCAGTCCTGAGAGGAAAATACATAGTGGTACAAGCCTTTCTCAAGAAACAAGAAAGGTCTCAGGTACACAACCTAACCCTATACCTAAAGGAGCTGGAGAAAGAACAAGAAAGAAACCCTAAGCCCAGCAGGAGAAGAGAAATCATAAAGATCAGAGTAGAAATCAATGGAATAGAAACCAAAAAGACAATAGAACAAATCAATGAAACTAGGAACTGGTTCTTTGAAAGAATTAATAAAATTGATAAACCCCTGGCCAGACTTAGCAAAAAGAAAAGAGAAAGGACCCAAATAAATAAAATCATGAATGAAAGAGGAGAGATCACAACCAACACCAAAGAAATACAAACTATTATAAGAACATACTATGAGCAACTCTACACCAACAAATTTGACAATCTGGAAGAAATGGATGCATTCCTAGAAACATATAAACTACCACAACTGAACCAGGAAGAAATAGAAAGCCTGAACAGACCCATAACCAGTAAGGAGATTGAAACAGTCATTAAAAATCTCCAAACAAACAAAAGCCCAGGGCCAGACAGCTTCCCAGGGGAACTCTACCAAACATTTAAAGAAGAACTAATTCCTATTCTCCTGAAACTGTTCCAAAAAATAGAAATGGAAGGAAAACTTCCAAACTCATTTTATGAGGCCAGCATCACCTTGATCCCAAAACCAGACAAGGATCCCATCAAAAAAGAGAGCTATAGACCAATATCCTTGATGAACACAGATGCAAAAATTCTCACCAAAATACTAGCCAATAGGATTCAACAGTACATTAAAAGGATTATTCACCACGACCAAGTGGGATTTATTCCAGGGCTGCAAGGTTGGTTCAACATCCGCAAATCAGTCAATGTGATACAACACATCAATAAAAGAAAGAACCAGAACCATATGATACTCTCAATAGATGCTGAAAAAGCATTTGACAAAGTACAGCATCCCTTCCTGATCAAAACTCTTGAAAGTGTTGGGATAGAGGGCACATACCTCAATATTATCAAAGCCATTTATGAAAAACCCACTGCAAATATCATTCTCAATGGAGAAAAACTGAAAGCTTTTCTGCTAAGGTCAGGAACATGGCAGGGATGTCCATTATCACCACTGCTATTCAACATAGTACTAGAAGTCCTAGCCTCAGCAGTCAGACAACAAAAGGAAATTAAAGGCATCCAAAGAGGCAAAGAAGTCAAACTATCACTCTTCACAGATGATGAGATACTATATGTGGAAAACCCAAAAGACTCCACTCCAAAACTGCTAGAACTTGTACAGGAATTCAGTAAAGTGTCAGGATATAAAATCAATGCACAGAAATCAGTTGCATTTCTCTACATCAACAACAAGACAGAAGAAAGAGAAATCAAGGAGTCAGTCCCATTTACAATTGCCTAGGCATTAACCTAGGCAAGGTTAATTATTCCTAGGCAGGGTTATTATTCCTAGGCAAGATACCTAGGAATAAACCTAACAAAAGAGGCTAAGAATCTATACTCAGAAAACTATAAAATACTCATGAAAGAAATTGAGGAAGACACAAAGAAATGGAAAAATGTTCCATGCTCCTGGATTGGAAGAATAAACATTGTGAAAATGTCTATGCTACCTAAAGCAATCTACACATTTAATGCAATTCTTATCAAAGTACCATCCATCTTTTTCAAAGAAATGGAACAAATAATTCTAAAATTTATATGGAACCAGAAAAGACCTCGAATAGCCAAAAGGATATTGAAAAGGAAAGCCAAAGTTGGTGGCATCACAATTCCGGACTTCAAGCTCTATTACAAAGCTGTCATCATCAAGACAGTATGGTACTGGCACAAAAACAGACACATAGATCAATGGAACAGAATAGAGAGCCCAGAAATAGACCCTCAACTCTATGGTCAACTAATCTTCGACAAAGCAGGAAAGAATGTCCAATGGAAAAAAGACAGCCTCTTCAATAAATGATGTTGGGAAAATTGGACAGCCACATGCAGAAAAATGAAATTGGACCATTTCCTTACACCACACACAAAAATAGACTCAAAATGGATGAAGGACCTCAATGTGAGAAAAGAATCCATCAAAATCCTTGAGGAGAAGACAGGCAGCAACCTCTTCGACCTCAGCCACAGCAACATCTTCCTAGGAACATGGCCAAAGGCAAGGGAAGCAAGGGCAAAAATGAACTATTGGGATTTCATCAAGATCAAAAGCTTTTGCACAGCAAAGGAAACAGTTAACAAAACCAAAAGACAACTGACAGAATGGGAGAAGATATTTGCAAATGGCATATCAGATAAAGGACTAGTGTCCAAAATCTATAAAGAACTTAGCAAACTCAACACCCAAAGAACAAATAATCCAATCAAGAAATGGGCAGAGGACATGAACAGACATTTCTGCAAAGAAGACATCCAGATGGCCAACAGACACATGAAAAAGTGCTCAACATCACTTGGCATCAGGGAAATACAAATCAAAATCACAATGAGATATCACCTCACACCAGTCAGAATAGCTAAAATCAACAAGTCAGGAAATGACAGATGCTGGCGAGGATGCAGAGAAAGGGGAACCCTCCTACACTGTTGGTGGGAATGCAAGCTGGTGCAGCCACTCTGGACAACAGCATGAAGGTTCCTCAAAATGTTGAAAATAGAACTGCCCTATGACCCAGAAATTGCACTACTGGGTATTTACCCTAAAGATACAAACGTAGTGATCCGAAGGGACACATGCACCCGAATGTTTATAGCAGCAATGTCCACAATAGCCAAACTATGGAAAGAACCAAGATGTCCATCAACAGATGATTGGATAAAGAAGAGGTGGTATATATACACAATGGAATACTATGCAGCCATCAAAAGAAATGAAACCTTGCCATTTGCGAATACGTGGATGGAACTATAGCGTGTCATGCTTAGCGAAATAAGTCAAGCGGAGAAAGACAACTATCATATAATCTCCCTGATATGAAGAAGTGGTGATGCAACATGGGGGCTTAAGTGGGTAGGAGAAGAATAAATGAAACAAGATGGGATTGGGAGGGAGACAAACCATAAGTGACTCTTAATCTCACAAAACAAACTGAGGGTTGCTGGGGGGAGGGGGTTGAGGGAAGGGGGTGGGGTTATGGACATTGGGGAGGGTATGTGCTTTGGTGAGTGCTGTGAAGTGTGTAAACCTGGCGATTCACAGACCTGTACCCCTGGGGATAAAAATATATGTTTATAAAAAATAAAAAATTATTTAAAAAAAAGAAAAGAAAAGAAAGAATCACTTTAAATGTAAATGGATGAAACTCATCACTTAAAAGGCAGAGATCAACATAATGGATGTTTTTAAAAAGGAAGCATGATCTAACTATCTGCTATTTACAACAGACTCACGTTAAATACAAAGAGACAAGTGTTTTGAAAGCAGAAGGTTAGAAAAAGTTAACCCATACAAACAGTAACCAAAAGAGAGCCTGAATGGCTATGTCAATGTCAGACAAAGAAGATTTTAAGTCAAATATTGTTATAAGAGACAAAGAAGGACTTTACATACTCATAAAAATTCTAATGCATCAAAAAGATAAAACAACTGTGGACATTGCTACAAGAAAGCAGAACTTACAAGACCCACATTTCTCTATTTAAAATGTAACATTAGCTACCATTTTCTTGATGGCAGTCCCAAAATTGCCAATGTGTATCATTTAGGACTGTTTTCTGCTTGTGTAGATCTGAAAGAGGAAGATCATTTAGAGAAACAGCATTTCTGCTTTCTTTTTTTTTTCTTTTTGTTTCTCAAGACTCATACCCCAATTTACTCCCAAAGGTATCACCAGCCCCACATAATCCTCTAGTCTAGAATTCCTTGGTAAATCTACCCAAAGGGCTGACTGATTGTAACTATTGAGGTTTTATTTAATTTATTTCATGATTTTTAAAAAAATTGTTCTACTTAAGAAATTTATCATAATATTGCCATATTTACTAATTTTGATCTTTGTACTTATGCATTGATAACCATAGAACTAACCTTCCTACAATTTTTAGCATAATTTGTCTAATAAGCCATTCTATACTTATTAGTAGAATACTCACAAGTGGATTAATCTGAACAAATATACATAAAGTACAGGATATAATTAAGTTACTGATGAAATATTACATCTCAGTTGAATTACCAATTAAAGAAATAACTTAGTAAATTTTCTTTCAGTGATGTTTACCTTCAGTCAAATTTGAAGTTTGCTTCATTGTTGCTCATCATTTTACAATACATTCATGAGCATTATATTACTTGATTTTGTCAAATTTCTTGGACAAGTTACCTGACATTTTGTTTCATTTTTTTCTTCTTTAAGCATACTCATTAAAAACCTCTTATAGATGATTGAAAGAAGAATAAAATCAATCCCCACCCAAAAAAAGAATCATATTGCATGAGGAAATATTACAATTTAAATTTGAAAGAAAGACTAAATTTTTCAGTTTTAATTCTCAAATGTTTGGTCTGCCTCTCCTTTTCAATGGAATATATAAATGGCATTTATAGTTTTCCAGGTTCAGTGTTGGCAAATATTATATTTTGATTAGTTCTTAAACTTGTCTTAAATAACCTCAATTTTATAACTTTGAACATCTCAGTAATGTAAACTATAATAGTCAGTAATATATACACAGTAATATGCAGTAGCCAAAACTACTTGAAAATCAGATCACACAAATTAGGATTAGAGAGAGAATGTGGCAGAATTACAAAGGGGATTGATGAACTTATCTATCACAAAACAAACTGTAAGTCCACACAAAATGATTCAATTACATTAGGAAAAAAAACAATCCAATTAGGAAACAAGTTACTGAATTTCAAAATTTAACACAAAAACTGAAGGTGGATATGTTACTGAAATTTGAAACAATTGTCTTGAGAGATTAAGTACAGGAAATATCTCTAAACACAGAAAAAAAATCAAAGACATGGAAATCCTAAAGAAAACTCTAGCAAACTTAGAGGATTTCCCCAAGAGATACAACATACAGATAATGCTATAAAATATATTCCATATGAATTAGAAATTTAAGTGTAAGTATAAAACAATAAAAGTCATAGAAAAAAATTTAGAATGCTATGCATTTTACATAATGTTAGGTCAAAAGGTTAAAGGGGAGGCGAATTTGACTCTGCAAACTTATCTTAGGTTACATAGCAAAAGATAGCATAACGAAAGCCAATATTCACATGTCAGAGTTGCAAAACTATCTGCAAAGAATATGAAAGTTTATAAATAACCTTTGGTTATTAACTAATGAGAAAAATGTAAGAACCTTACATATAGCAATTATTTATTGTTGCATAACAAATTGCCCCCCAAATTAAGCTTATAATAACTTTCACTTTTTTTAGTTTTTGTGGGTCAAGCATCAAGCAGTGCCTTAGCTGGATTCCCCTTGCTCTAAATGTCTCATAAAGTTGCAATAAAGCTGCTGCCCATTACAGGCTCTTGAATTCTCAGTTAGGGAGGACAGCCCTGCTTTCGGGCTCATTTACATGGTTTTTTGCAGGTTTCATTCCCTTGCTACATAGGCTACCCCATAGGGCTGCCTCCTGGCATTACAACTGACTTCCCACAGTCAATACAAAGTGGGCAAAAGAGAACACTCAGAAAGAAGACTGCAGCCTTTTGTAACCCAATCTCAGAAGTCACATCCCATTACTTCATTGGTATTCTATTTGTTAGATGCTAATAATTAAACCCAGCCTGTATTTAAAGGGTGAAGTATACATGAGGATATAAATATCATGAGGCAGGAATCATGGAGCCCATCCCAGAGGATACCTTCCACGCTGTGGAAAGATGGGCAAAGGAATCATGGGCAATTTACAGAAAAGTGAATCCAAATAGAAAATAAATAAATAAATAAATAAATACATTGTATTATAGATATATAAAGATTTTCAAAGTGCTAATAAAAGAACTGTGTATTTAAAGTATTTAATAATGAGTTATTACTTTGTACCTATAAAATGGCAAACATTTTAAAAAAGAACTATAGTTCCTACTAGAAATTTGAATTTTTATAATTAAATATTTTAAAAATCTATATGTATCTATCTATCTTTCAAACAGAAAGTCGACTTCTTATATTCTATCTTGTAGAAATAAAATCAACAGTATTTAGAGGAGTATGTACAAAGACATTATTTGTAATAACTCAAACCTAAGGTTGTTTGAACTGGGAAGAATGATTATTTATAAGAGCAAAGGCTAAATAGTGATGCATCTTGTCCATAGACTATTAGGCAGTCTTTTAAAAGAATGAGTTAGGTGGCATCTGGGTGGCTTAGTCAGTTCAGTATTCTACTCTTGATTTCAGCTCAATTCATGATCTCAGGGTCCTGAGATCAAGCCTTGTGTCAGGTTCCATGCTCAGCAGGGAGTCTACCTAAGAGTCTCCCTCTCCCTCTTCCTCTGCCCCTCCCTCTGAAACAATAAATAAATAAATAAATAAATAAATAAATAAATAGTTAGATATGTACCAGTTGTCTTGGAGGGATGTCTAATAAAATGTTATACAAACAAGTAAACATAATGTGATTTCATTGTTATAAAATAAAATGCAATAATATCAATTATTATATAATTATATAAAATTATACATATAATCATATATAATTATGTTATACATAAATTATATAATAACATAATTGTATTATAAATTGCACTATCATATAATTATCATAGATTATATAATTACATATATTTTTTTATATATTTATTATATGAAAAGGGAGAAATGTATGGATGGATAAATACTAGGTTGTTTGCACTGGTAACTCTGGGCCAAAAAAAGAGAGTTTTATTTGGAAAAGAGTGGGGTAAAAGCCAAAAAAAATAGCTGTATTTTATATGTATATTTAAAGTCAATAGAAATTTTATATGCATGTAAGTATTTACATATTTAACAGTATATATTTAAAGTTAACAGAAATTTTAAAGGTATGTCTGTGGTTACATTTATATAAAAATAGAGAGGCACAGATAGATGCCTATGTATTTATGCATGTATTTGAATGTGTACATGTACATAGAGAAATAGATGAAAGGATGGGCAAAAATAAAACAAGAACATGTCACGCTTACAAGCTCCTTAGAACCTAAAGAAGAAAAAAGAAAGAAAGTTGCTGTGTCTACCACACTGTCAGTCCAGCAGCCCTTTGTGACAACACCTTAAGCAGGGGAGTTCAACCATTAATCACATGTGCACACTCCATCAGAGCTAGTACGTATTGAGTGGGCGAATCATATCTGAGTAATATAGCTGCGACTCCTGCAGCACAGATCTGAGCACATTGCCCTTTTAGCAGATGAGAGTTACCCACAGTTTTCTGCTTTCCTTTATGCAAAATCACTCCAGTGTGTTTTGGCTTATGAGCCGACTAATGATACAGTTTTTAGAGTAAACCAGACTTTGATAAACAGGAAAATTGAAATAGCCAGAAAAGGTATGACTGGATTAGGCAAGCAAGAAAAGAAAACACAAACAACAATACTTCAAATCTCTATTGCTGCTTTTTTTCTGGAGAAATAAAGTGTTTTTAAATCATGGGTAAAAGGAACCAAGATTATCCACACTATATAGCATAGGTCTTCAAAGCCCAGCCATAAGTAAAAAAGACCTAACGTCCTTGTGTTTCATATGAATTAGCAAATAAACATGAGCCACTTAAGGGATAATTCCAAAAATTTATTTACAAAGCATGTGAAAACTTAAAAATAAACTAGTAAAAGTGAAGGCTGTTTCTAAATAGCAATCTAACCTCAGAAAAGTTTCCCTGAGCACGTCACCTTCAGATCATCTCAGCCACTTTGGAGAGAGGCTTTGAAAACCACAATGCTGTAAAACACCGAGAAGTAAATAATATTTTAGCATTCAGCTTGCCATTAAAAAAGAAGATTTCCATCTTTACATATGTCGAACTCCCATCGACTCAACTGAAAAGGGCCCTTTTACTGGTGCTATTGTGGAAGCAATTCTTGGGTCTCAATTCATTCTTCAACAGTCTGCTCTTACGTGCTTTTACATTATGCTATCTTCTTTCAACACAGCCTATTTACAACAGAGACAGAGCATGGTAACCAATTCCTGAATCTTTCTCAGCGACAAAACACTCTCTCTACACAGCTTCCCCTGCACTTGACACTACATCACACCACCGCCATTAATGACAGACCACACCTAACCCTTTCCCATAGACTGCGGTTCCATTTGAATTACTGTTACTTCACACTGTGGATGAATGGAACAGCTAACATTTATACGCATTCTAGACACCACTTCCTATGCATCCATTCTTCAGGAAGGCTTCCAGAGTTGTTAAGAAAGTCTAAAATGAGTAAGTATTGACCATGTAAAAAACTTCATTACATACGTCACATACTAATAAAAGAAAAGTTCTAGGAGATAAGTATAACCCAGAGAAAAATATTTCCTGAGTAAATGGAAAGGTGAGTAATTCCTAAAGACCTTGCAAACTCAGAAAAATATCCATCAATGATTAGGAGATTTAGAAGCACAGCCTAAGTAATAGAGGGAGAAAAAAATTTAAATTTACAGAAGTATGGTTAAGCACAGGTATTAATAGGAAAAAGGATCTGTGGTACATCAGAATGGAAGATGAACTTGTAAATAATGTTTTATTTATAACATTGACTAGATTTTTTAACACAAAAAAAGAATACAATATAAAAAACATTATAAAATATGCAGAGAAAATTCTTTATTGAGAAACAAACTATAGAATATTAATTCTTAGTTTTGAAGAAGTCCTGGGAAGTGCTGAGAATTGAGCCTTGGAAATGACAAAAGCATTAAAAATGCCATAGAGGTGGCAAATCACAGAACTAAGATTCAAATCTATCTCTGCATTCCACACTCTTACCCACTCTTTTAACTTGCTCTGCCCTTTGGGTCCTGCCAACAAATAAGTTGCGATATAGTAGGAAGATAAAATATGGCTATTGGTTTGGATTTATTAATTTGAATTTCTAAGTAAAGGAGGAATAATAGTTTAGGAGAGTTTTAGAATTTTGAGCATGGGTGAGTGAGAGAATTATCATTCCCTGAAAGGATAATAGAGAAAAAGAAGTGATTTGAGTAAAATGGTCCCCTGCTTTTTTCCCTAACTTTGCATAGGCCCTCTGCTCCCTCAAATTCTGGCAATCACTTTTATATATTCCACACGGGAGAATAGAAGTTATCTCTCTGGGAAATACACCAACTCACAAAGGAAGACCTGAAGATTCCGATATGGTGTTTCCCAAAGAAATGTCCCAGCCAGATATATAGAAGGAACCACAGTCAACAAACACCATCCACATTCTCAGAGCTTTCTAGAAACAATTTAGTGCCACATTATGGAATATTAGCAGATAATTTAAAAATCTGACCTTCTAAAGAAATAGTCTAACACGAGAGAAACTGAAATAATAACAGAGAAGAAAGGTGAAAGCACTTGAGATTTTATACAAAATAAACTTTTTTTAAAATTTCTAATCAATATTCTCAAGAAGATAGGAGATTCTACATTCATGAAACAATAATAACTTAAAATATTAGGGACATTCAGAAAAGGAATATTCTGATTGAAAAGTGCTCTTGAAAATTAAAAATGTGATAGTAGAAATTAAACAAAAAAGTGTAGAAGATAAAGTTAAAGAAATTTCTCAGGAAATAAAAAAGGACAGAAGGTAGGGGAGAAAATTGAGAAAACTAGAGGGTCAGTCCAAACGATCCACTATCCAAGTCATCAGAGTTCCAGGAAAAAGAGAACAAAGGGAAGAAATCATCTTCAAGAAAATATTCACAAATAGGAGACATGAGTTTCCAGATTGAAAAGACCTACTATGTGCCCACCATTATAGATGTCATTAAATACACAGTAAGACAAACCATTATACTACAATGGGAACCAAAGTAAAGTTCTAATCCACCCACTTAAAAATGTTATCACTAAACTCCTCATTGAATTCTCTGCCCTGAAACTGCATACAATGGGTAATGAATTGCTTGGGCATACTATTAGCACAAATAAATAAAATATAAGCCCAGTTTATAATCTCTTCAATTTATATGAGCCTCAAACCAAAAACCTTGAAAATCGAAAGAACTCCCAATACTTAAGAAACTGTAACTGGCATGAATTGTACATAATTTTTATTTTAAAACATTCCAGGAAATTGAGAGTAACAGAATTATTTCAGGAGGGTAATTAGAAAGATATAATAAAATGTTATTTGAGTAAAAAAAGAAATGTATGCTTTTAACATTACTCAAACTTTTATAAACTCTTGATGGATTCTAAAGGCAGTCCTCTAAGATAGAAGAAGCAAGACAGACACCCCCCAGCCCATTTATGGATAGTTTTCCCTCTTTGCCTGAGGTCCTTGGCTGGTCATAAGAGCCAGAAGAACCAATAGCCTGATTCCCAGCCCAGAGCTCATACCTTTCATTAAAAAATAGACTTTTATCCAAATTCCCAACCAAGATGCTTTCTCTATTCTCTAAAATATGCTATAAATTTGGAAAACAGAAATATAAAAAGCAAGAGGATGGCACCAATTTTATTTTATGAAAACCTATTATAATATTAATTCAGTAATAATGAATATTTAATAAAATAAACACAAAATAGAAATTAATAGATAACTGTATAGTATCCAGGGGTTCCATCCTTAGTAATATCATAGAAATACAAAGAACACAAAAGATACAGATTAAATGGGCTCAATATTTCATACATGTATTTAGTAAAGTCATGAGAGTTTATATACATCCAAAACTAATATTCTCCACCTTTCTAACCATTGACTCTCACAATGACCTATTATTTTTTCTGGATAATAAATTTTTATATGGAGAACTGCATTACTTTAAAGAAATTTAGTATTACGTGTAAAGATAGAAAAACCACCAAAAAAGCACATATGTCACCGATTTACGTATATTTTTGTCTTTCAGGGAAACTTTAATTCATTTTAACTTTCTTTAACTCAAAGTGGTTTAGTATTCTTTCTTTCAGCATATGATTTTTTGAATTAGTAAAGTGAAAGCATAAGAAAAAGAGCTTGATATGGTTAAGTATTTTGAATGTAATAGCATTGATTATTTTAGCAATTAATAACCTACATTTCAACTTATATTATCATATTGCTTTCCAGAAACAACTCAGTCTCTAGAGACTTAGAATGCAAAGGACACTGAAGAATTAAACTATAGTATAAAAAAAAATATTTCAAGAGTACATTTAAAATGTGTTTGAGGGGCTTGATAACTAATCAATACTGTTAATTCCCCATATTTGGAATTTCCCCCATGCACACACATATGTCTACACATTTTTGATAAGCCTTTACTATGATTATTGCACAATAGAAATTGTAAGAAACAAAAGAGTAATATCAGTGAGAGAGAATTTCACAGAAAATACTGATTACATTTGATATGGTTTGAAAACTGGCTTTGAGTGAGTATCTGCTTAGAGAAATGCTTGGAGAAAGAATGTCCTTGGGAACAATCATAAACAGAAAACTCTATAGACTGGATTTACAAAGAAATAAATATATACATAGTCTATAAAGGCAATGTCTTGAGAGCTATGCTGGCAATTTTCCAGGAGCTCTGGGAACATGCCTAATTTCCATCTAAATTTGCACACATCTTTATTGCAATCTCATACCCTGTGAAGATTTACTCACTCTCATGTCCTTTGGCACAAGGGGAGAAATGAGATGTTTCTTTCTCTCTCTCTCTCTCTCTCTCTCTCTCAGAACAGTCAAATCAGTGATGTCCTTGTAGACCATCAGGAGTCTAAATTGCATTCCTTAAGACCTCTCCTCGGCATCACTGATATTTAAAAAATGGAAAAAATTCAGTCACTGCACAACTGGGAATGACAACAAATAATCTCCATCCTGGGAATTGAACTGTACAAATGAAATACTGAGTGAGACTACATTCATTGTAATCTCTCTGTAACTCATCCCACCTGTGCATGAAAAACCCATATTATCAAATAATGTTGTGATGAGATTGCTAAAGTTGACATCCCTTCAAAAGGATCACTTTCTTGCATGTCCATTTGAAAGTGCATTCCATTCAGTTACTCCTATCCTCTCTTCTGTTTTCTTCCTCTCAGAGTCAAGTGCCCAATTCTAGAAAAACCCTCCTGGACTAATCACCATTGTGTCACAGCCCTCGGTTCTCACATTTACTGCTAAGTTTTTGAGAAAAACTTCTTTCTCTACTTCTTTGACTCCTCCCACCCTCTTGTAATCTGTTCCTGTCCCATAAAGGATGGAAACTACTACTTACATGTCACCAAAAACTTATGAGTCATCATTCCAAGGGTGTCCTTCAACTCTTATCAAATGATGATGGTGAAGACCATGGTGCTGCTGATCACAGTGACACTGATGGCTGACCTCACTGAACAGGAACAGTGCCACAGCAACTCAGCATTTCCCATGTGTTAGCAAATTCGTTCCCACAATAACCTTTCCTTTAACAACATTTTTTTAAGCAGCATCTCGAAAAAAATTGCACCTTCGAGAAATGGGCTGATTTTCACCAGGGTTGCCCAGTGAGTAAGTACTTGACTGCTTTGCAGCACTTTGTATAGTTTCCATTTTCATGAATAACTCATACTTTCTTCCTTGTTGCCCTCCTACCCCATCCTGCCTGGCTGTCCTCCTGGCTCATTCTCCCTCTGTTAATTCCCTTCTTCCACGCATCCTTCTCATGTAGGCTCATCCACCCCTTGATATGATCATTTCATACCATATCAATCATCTACTCCAGATGACTTCCAGGTTTTGGATTCTGGCCTAGACTTTCCTCCTATTTGAGGGCATAGGCGGCAATGGTGTCCTTTTTCTTTTCCCTTCCCTCCACAGATCTCTTGCTCTCTCTCATCAGTCCCAGCCAATCTTGGAAACACGCAGTTTCTGTATAAATACAGTTGAGACTATGTCTTATGTCCTTCTACCTCCCTTTTAATTTCAGCTGTCCAATTGAAGAATCGCAGTTCCTACATGATAAGAGAAAAAAATTAAAACCAAGAACTTAGAATCAGAAAGTCCTAAATATGAACGATGGCTTGGGAACTTACTGTGTGTTCTTGAACAAATTATTTTATCTTTGTATATCTTGGTTTTCCCCTTGATAAAATGAAATAATACAGTGTTGTTGTGTGGACTAAATGAAATCATAGATGGAGCTCAATAATATAATGATCCCCAAAAAAAGCCTTTATTATATTATTAACCTCAATTCTTGACCCCAGATTCTTCCCCAACCCACTTGTCATAAAACAATTCAAAAAATTTTCATGATTTCTTTTTATGACTAACTTCCCTTAAGCTTTCATGATTTTATTCCGGCCTTCTTCTCTAGGTTTACTTTCCATTATAGTGTCTATAATTTCTCCATCCCACCACCAATGCTTAATCCTTATGGCTCATTTGACATGACTTCTCTTATCCTTCCCGGGCTTTTCTTAAATATTTCTCTCTCCTCAATAGTTCTTTCAATATACTTTGAACTTAATATTTACAAATCAAAATTCAATCCTTCTTTTAGGATAGAGATAAAATTTCAGACAATCGAAATTATTGTTTCCTAGAATCACCCAGCTAAGATGAATACATACAAGCGTAAGTTCTATTGATCAAAATCGGTATTGCTTATTTAAGTGTCCGTCTCACCACAGATAGGAGAACACAGGCCCTGCTGGTCTTGTTTAGGTTATCTCATTTTCCCTATCCAGTGCTCTGCACAGAGTCAGCCCTTGATAAATATTATAATATGTTTAAATAACTCAAATCCTTTCAGACTTAATATCCTCTACAAGTAGTAACAGGGAAAAGTTTCAATTTTCTTAATATCAGAGTCTCCTCCAGGAAGACTTTGGTTTTTCTGGAAGGTCTACTTTGCTGTGCTTATTGGGATGAGGCATCCATACAAGGAATATGAGACCCATAAGGGGGCATATTTAAAAAAACAAACAGATGGTAGACCAGCACTTTAGAAAGTGCTTTCTAAAGATAGTTGGTTCAGCTAATTGTTTGTCAGTGATTGAGGCATATGAACTTGAAAAGGGAGCTGAATTTCTTAGGACAAGAGAGTAGACTTGAAGGAAAGATGGTTTGATGTTGAGGGAGGACAAGGAATCTATGTCTCTGGGAAAAACAAAGATGTCTAATGGGCATTTTCTTCACATGCTGCCTGGTGCAGTCAAAAATAAACTACCTTTCCAACATGCCCCCTACCCACCCACCATGAAATTGTCAGTTAAATTCTACATTGCCTTCAAAGCACAATAAAGTTCAAACTGGTTCAGGAAGGATGTGTTGAACTGAGGCCTTCTTCAAAATGGACAAGATAAGCACTTGAGTGGATTAACCATTTGGGGATGATATTTATATAATATTTAATAAATATACTGTGTTTCCAGGAGATGCGGATATAATAATTTAGTGTGATGAGCATCATCTGGTCTCTTTTTTTACTTTATACCCCAAATCCTATGTATACCTGAGTAAGTATCATCACCACTCAACCAAACATTTATGGAGAGTCAACAGAAGATAGTATTCTATTAAGTAGAAAGAAAAAAAAAACCTACTGTTTTTACCAATAATATCTCCCACTGACAATATCCAGGTACTGTTCTAAAAGTTTATTATCTCATTTAATCCTACCTATAGCTCAATATTACCCGTATTCCCATTTTACAGGCTTAGAGGCTTAGAGCAGTTGAGTAATTTGCCAATAATCCCACAGCTAGTAAGAAACAGGGTCAGAGGTTAAGTCTGTTTTCATCTACTTTAATGCAGATGTTTTCAACCACAGTATTTACAGCTATTAAGGGGTCCCAAAGGTGTATAACATATAAAATTGTTACAACTTATTTAGGCAGATTAAATAAATACTTCTTGAATGATAACCCAGAATGTTTGGATTTGAGTTCCTAATTTCAATTTTCAGAAATAAAAAATAGACATTTGAGACTTAAAAATTCAAATTGTCTCAAAGTCCACATGTAGCATTTTCAACCACTGGTGGGCCTGACCATCTTTAGACAAAAGGAATGCCAGATTGACCACTGTGCTGAACAGCACTAAATAAACCAAATAGATTGGTTGCTTTGGTGAACCAGGTAAAGACAATCTGAACAGGTATCCATAAATTATTACTAAAAAACATTCTTTGAATCTTTAAAAATTGTCTACTTTATTTTCTTGGCCTTCTAGTAGCCTTTTAATTAACATCTTACTTGATTTAGAATACTTTTTCCCCATTGCCTACAAGCAAATACAGTATATAGTCTAATATAATTTTTAATTTCCTCTGCTGTTCTGGGTTAAATGGCTATTATATTTTCACAATTTCATTTCGAGGTAGTCCTAAATTGTAAGCCAGTAAATTGTTGTGTTTCTACATTATGAATTTCCTAAGACAAACATCATAATTGTGTTCCTATTCCTACTAAAAAAAAAAAAAAATCACAGTTTATTCTTGGGAATCATTTTGATGAGAGAAAATCCCTAGGAATTATGCAGAAGTGAAGTTAAAGTTGATGCTGTTCAAGTAAAGAAAAATAAGAAATTTTGATTGGGAATTAACACAAGAATTGCTCTCTCAATAGAGACTTATAAATTATATAAATAAATAAATATTAATTTGAATAAGGCTCAGAGTTCCAGGAGAACACATAGCAAGAAGTTCAAAGTTAATGTAGACATTAAATACTGCTTCAGGAATAACACAAAGGCCAAATGATCTGAGATAAAGGAATGCCAGTCATATGTTGAATTTAAAAACAAATAATGTCCTCTTATTCAATCTGTACCAACCCTAATTACATAACAGGATTTAAATTTATGTGACAGACATAAGTGAATTCACATTTTTTTTACCTTGTCACTTTATTCCGTAAGTTAATATGGGCTTCACCTGAAGGAAAGAAAGTTACCAGAATGCACTATTAGAGAATGCCGTCCTTTACATGAGAAATCTTAGTGGTTTATATTAGGTTCTTGGTATGTTGGTATGGTATATAATTACATGATTAGGTAGGTTTGTTCTTAATCCACTTCTATGTGCCCAGTAGACCAGAATGTCTCTTTTGGACGTTAAGATACAAATTACCTAATTAAGACTTACATTCTGTATAATAAAAATCACATATATGAAATTTATGCAGTACATAAATGGTTATCCTGCGTATTCCATTGTGTTGTGTTTTTTTATAGAAGGAACAATAAAGTAATATTTTGAGAGCTATTCTATCAGATTTTGCTTTTTATTTTGAATTTTAATCTAGTTTACTTAAAAATACATACTTTTATGTAGGAGACATGCACCTTAAATATATATTACATAGGAGACCATTTCAAGAACATTTGTATGAATGCTAACTATGTAAGGAGAATGTTTATATGGGTAAGAAGAATGAAGAAAAAGTGATTTGCTTTATGTTACCATGAAAATCTATTTCTTCCTTTATTTGAAAGAGAGAACTAAATACTTTATAAAGGTGAAGTTTTTATTGTAATCTGCTTCTGAAAAACATTCTAGCTCTTCATCTCAGTCTCTCATCCTACTCTTCTCATCATACCTTCTCCATCTATTTCCTCTTCCAAAACTCTAACAAGTAGCCTTCAATTTAAACTTTGAACCAAGCATTCCACTAATGTCTTTTTGCTTGGTGAGATACTTCGTGTCCACAATTCTGTCAAAAATGAATCTATTTAACAGAAGTCATTATTCCATTCAATTATTAATAGCACAAATAAATGCACATCTGCTATATATCAGATTCTGTTCTAGGTTCTAGAGAGACAGAAGTGCATATCAGATAGAAAGATCCTTGTCCTCACCCATCCTGATTTCTCATTAGGAATTATTTCCTTTGAGTTGATCACGTAAGCAAGCCAAACCCACATCTACACTCCCGGGTCTCAGGCCAGTCCTAACTGTGTCAACATAAAGTAAATTTTAAGCTTTTCAAGGCCATTTGAAGGGCCTCTATTCATTTTGAAAATACATGAGAAAGCTATAAGAAAACACGTGCTTTCTTTGGATGGCTTAAGGACAGCAGAGTACTGGTGTGGAAGTGGAGTGAAAGGCGGACAAGCTCAGGGACCTTCTGACTGTGGGAGTCTGCCCCATTACTGAAGCCTCACAGCTGGAGAACAAGGGGACTGGGCTCTCACTAGAGAAAGTGATGCCAATAACCACAAGAGAGACTTCTCCAGGAACAAGGTAGAAGACGGGATTGGTGGTTCTAGCTCTATGAGTGAGCCTCACGGATTCTGGGGGAGGATTGATTCTGACAGAAGACAGAAAGAGAACTGAGAGCTTGTCAGGGGCCAGCCCCAATAGTGGGGACTTTTGCCGTGGGAAACAATGACTGAGGATATACGTGTGAGGATATATGAAGTCAGACAAGGAATGCTCTGGAATCCCATCATGTAGCACCACTGTAGGCTTTGCAGGGGTCCTGACAAATGGGGCCTAACTAAATGGCAGGTAGAAGCCTCAGACTTTTCTCTCAGCAAAACTTTGGGAAGCAGAACACCGAATGCACACCACTTTTCTATCAGCCAAGCCCCTGGAGTTCTCGAACATTTCAGAAGGTAGGAGGAGGCCTCTCCCTATAATAGACTTCCTGTTAATAAGCATGTGTGGGGGTGGAGTGATGTACTGAAATAAGGAAATTATTACCAGACTTGTAATTTAAGATATTGAAGAAGTACATTCAGGTTGCATTAAGTTAATATCTAATTAGTATTTATCATTTGTTTGACTTCTTTATATTTACTCTTTATACCGAGGAGGAGGAAAGTTTGAACAACAACAAAAAGATGCTTAAACTCTGAATTGAAAGGGGACATCCAATTTTTGTAACAACTCTTCTTCCTGACCCTATAAATATAAACCAAGACAGAAAAAGTTGAAAAAAAAAAAAAATGTGCTGCTTCCTGGCTCTACTCAACTTTCTGCTGCATTTTACAACTACTCCCCACTGTGCTATCCTCAGAGGAGATAAAGGAAAGCTGTTTATTACCAGACTTTTCCCAACCTCCATCTTCTTATTCCCTTGGGTCCATATACTTGAAGACTGTAATTGTGTCCTAACTGAAATAAATCTTATATGGAATATCTAAGTTCGATAAGGAAGCTAAAACACCACTGCACCACTTTTTGATAGAGTGGACAAAATAACTTTTGCCTCTGAGGACTTCTAAGTGGCAAATGAGTAAGAGCATCTAAGACAACAAACTCATTAACCTTTCTGTCAAGGCCTTGCAGGATCAGGTCCTTACCCACCTGCACCCTATCTCACTCCTTTCCCTGCACATCCTTGGCTTTGGATGCTTTGTTCTTCTTTCAGGTCCTTGTACACATTATGCTGTTATATGCCACAGAAGCTTTCTCCACTATTGCCTCTGCACAGAAACCTCCCTTCACCTTTTCCACTAGTTAATTCATCTCTCAGATGAATTAGAGACAGATCAAACTCCCTACTACATGCTTTTATGATGGGAGAAGCTTCCAACACGGTTACTATTTTGCATTATGATTACATTTTCATGCCCTCTCTTCCCTCAAGATTATAAGTTCCAATAGACCGGCATTCCAATAGAACGGCTAGGATCCTTATTTTCTCGTTCTCCATTGTGTATCTATTCCTTGTACAAGGTAGTTATTTAATTAGCATTTACTCAATGACCGAATGAATGGAGGAAGTGAAGATCTCAATAACCTGTAATAGTTGTGTTAGCAGTAACAAAATCATATGTTAAATGAGTAAATTCAAATTCCAACATTTAGGGCGCCTGGGTGGCTCAGTGGGTTAAGCTGCTGCCTTCGGCTCAGGTCATGATCTCAGGGTCCTGGGATCGAGTCCCGCATGGGGCTCTCTGCTCAGCAGGGAGCCTGCTTCCTCCTCTCTCTCTCTCTCTGCCTGCCTCTCTGCCTACTTGTGATCTCTCTCTGTCAAATAAATAAATAAAATCTTTAAAAAAACAAAAAACAAAAAAATTCCAACATTTATAACCATAGGACCAACAACACAAGCATGGAAGGGGGTGCATGAAACATAGTGTAGCTCATACAAAATCTGTTTTAGTGTTCTAATTAATTATAATTTCCTATGAATCAACAGTATGACAAACAAAATCACTGGCAGTATAGTGCCCCAAATCATAAGAGATTCTACCTTTACAGTCCAAATTGATCCGCATGTATCAAGAAAACTGTGGAATGATATTTTTATAACAATGCCAGTAAACTGGAGCATATTCAGAGAAAAGAAATTGCCACGAGGAAAGATGGAAAGCCATTGCAGTCACTGAAAAAAACTATCTTGTATTTATTAATTCATTCATTCACTCATTGAATTCATTAAATGAATGTGATTGAGAGTATCATACAAGGCACAAATCTGGGTAGTTGGATATAACAGCAAGCAAAGGAGACAATGGTCCCTGCCCCATGTAGCTTGCGTTTTTTAATAGAATAAACAAGGGAAGTAGAAAATTGAACAATTAAAGGGATCCAGCATGCTAGTGTGGGAAAAGGGTGGGAAGGCATGTTAAAGCATTAGTACTGTAACGAGAGGTGATATTGGATCAAAATATGGAAGTAAGGAAGAGAGACAACCACAGGGATATTTAGGGAAGAATGTTTTAGCCAAAGGAAACAACGAAGTGAAAGTCTTACCTCAAGATAGAGATTGCCTGGCATATTGGAGGGCCAGTCACAAGGCCAGTGTGGCTGAGGCAGAGCAAGTCAATGGGGAGAGTTCAGGAGAGGCTGCCTGAGAAGTAGCCGGAAGCCAGATCACAGAAAACTTTGTAGGCCATGGCATGATATCAGTGTTTCCTGTGAGATGAATCACCCAATGAGACTGGGTAAAAATCTATGTAAAGTGAACCAAAGCATAGAAAGTATAAGACGGTAAAATGTAAAACTCCATTCTAAAAGCATCACTAAGAATTAACATCATGAATAATAGAATGGGCTATCTCACCCATGGGCAAAATTATTATTTTTTAATTCATAACTTTAATAAAATATGTCTTGAATGTATATCCTTTAATCCATGTCCAGCTTATTTGTGGGAAAATGGAGGCAAAAGACAAGAAATACAGGTGGAATGAGATTTCAGGACCTCATAAATTCTATGTAATTTTTCGTTTTATCATATTCTAATGCAAATATCCCTCATGGTGAATCAGAACTTAGGGGAAAAGACCCTAAATAACAGAATTTTAATGCAGTTAGCATGTTTTAAGTAAGATGTAATACTATATAATATTTTAAATATTATGCTAAAATACATAATTATAGGCTTATAACAGGGATATATACACTATATGGGAATGCATTAAAAGAGAAATATTACATAAATATTAAATATTGTAATATTAGTACATAATATAATGAACACTGTGTCACAAATGTGAATATATGTCATTTAAGACAGAACATGATTTGCTTCTTACCATTTTTACCCCACTGGAGCAGGTCTGTTATATAATGAAAGCAGTAAGATTTCCTTTTCCAATCAGAAGATTTTACAAAGTGAGATTTTAAAAATATATCTTTTGAAAACATTTTTAAATAATTTCTAAGTGTTACATAGTTTCTATTTGTTATCCTAGTTGAAAATAACTAGAGGAATTTAACTTGACAAAAATGCACCTCAATACACCATTCAGCTTTTTAAAAATAAAGCTACTTCCTATATTTAAGCTGTGTATCCATCCTGTGAATTCTTTATGAGGGAAAAAAAAATATACAAAAGAACACATGCACACACACACTATACCATGCCTCTGCACCCCCATACACACTTTCTTAAAAATGTTTCCATTTGCTCCTCAGAAGTCACCAAGTAGCAAACCTAAGTGATTAGACTAACTCATCCAGCTCACTAGTCAATTTAGAAAGAGAAGAAGGTCTTCAGAGTGAAGCAAGTGGACAGATTGAAGAACAAGGAGGGGGGTAATGTTTTCTGGAAGTAGCTCTTAGAAATCCTGTTCACAGCCTGGAACTGCATAAATTTTCTCTGCATATGTTATTGCTACCTTGGGGGCCATGATAGCATATGCATTTTGGTTTTTTCAAAAAATAGATATATGTACATGAATATGTGTGTTTAATGCATAAATATTATGATGATTTTTCTTTCATGGGACTCTGTAGTCCCTTCAGACTGTACTATAGTATATACAGTAAATAAACAGTAATCCATTGAGAATGCATATATTTTTTAAGAAACTACAATGTAGGGTTGAAATGGGGGCTGAATATTATTGCCCAATTTAGAATATCTCAGAAGTGAAAAATTATCAAGCAAAATAAACTCAGCAAGACAATACAGACATTTGGTGGCAACACTGACTCCAGCAGAAGAATAAATATGAATATATAAACTGGAACACACAATCTCGGAAAAGCAAGAAAATCACACTTACACATCAGTGTAACAGCTAGGAAAGTTAAAAAAGCAAATTAATGTATTGTTACAGGACATTATGTAATACGCTTAGAAGAAAATATAACTGCTGGTCAGGTGATTTTAATAAAACCAGTAAGTTTAGTTTCTTGAACACCTGTAGGTTATTATTGTAAAAAGAATGTTATTATTTGAATGTAAATTTAGTCCTTGATGTATTTTGTTTTTTCAGGAAAGGTATATGTTCAACATACTTAGTCTTACTATTCTTTGTATACATGATAGAACAAGATGATAAAAGCAAATGATTGTTATATATTTGGTTTCTCAGTAAGTTTCCTCAAACATAGACTGACAAATCTAATATGAATCCCCAGAAATTCAGTTACTTCTAAGCGTCAGTACTCTGGAATACATAAAATAAATATATGATCAATGAAATGAAATATGACAAAATGTTTCATATTGATGTTTTCTTCCTTCAAAAATGCCTTTTTGGTTAATGCCCCAAGTCACTTTTTCCATACATTTCTTTTTCACAATGTATAGATTTCCTAGTTCTGATCTCAAGTTCAGGGAGCCTGGGGAGAAGTGGGAGATTTCTTCAAACCAGGGCTGTTCCTCAGCCTTTCACATGAGAAAATTGTTAGGAGCATTAAAGTATTTCTGACTATGCTGCATTCCTTTGTTCAGAGTGAGTTTTGGGAACACATCCTTTTCTCATTATATTTCCATAAAATATATTTGATCTATTCTATTCTTAGAATACCTCTGATGTGGTCTGTGAGTGGAGTGCAGTATAAAAATATTTCTTTTTTATATGAGACAAAATGTTTCCATTTCTTAGACACATAAAAAAAAATTCACTATATAGCACTCTAAGAAAGTAAAACTTGTCCAATACATTTTCGTACTACTCAAAACAGACCACAGAGGCCCCCTCTTCCTCTATTGTAGTTCAGAACCTCACCGAAGGCATGGAGCCCTCTGCAGAACAAAAGGAAATTGGGAAGAAAAAAGGAGCCAGAAGAACCGGGAAAGATTCTGGATAATCTGACTAGGAAAGCAAGTTTATATTTAGAAGAAACGAAGTAAGTTAACCCTCTTCCTTTAAGACTAAATGAGCTCAACTAAATTTGTATTAGGAACTAAAACATTGTCAAAAATTTTAAGTTTAATGTGAACAGTTAACGTTTCCAACTGGCGGCAAATAGTTGAAATGTTTGCTTGGTTAATTCAATTTAGAAACCACTAGAAGCCAAACAAGTCTTTCTTGCAGTTTTCTACCACACGCCCTGGATACACAGCACCAGGCCACACATCTACAACATGGCCTGGTTAGGGCTGTTGATCGTTCATTCCAGGAACAAGCCATTCTTTTTTAGAACATTTTCTTCAAATACTTGTCTTTGGCATTTCCTTCCTAAGAGAACGACTATCTAAATCTAGTTTGTCAGGGTCCATTTGAAACGAAACATTAATCCTGAAGAAGTGCCACTCACAAACTCACTCCAAAACCAAAGACTTAAGAAATCTACCACTAACTTTCTTTGATTACTCATGTGATTGCACATGTACAATGTTTATGGTAAATATAAAGGTCTGTTTAAGGCAAGACTTTGGTGTCTCTCACCACAACATCCAGCATGTGCCGATCAGTGAATGATATGGTAGTTACCCAATAAATACTTGCCAAAAACATGAATAAGCGAATGAGTTGGGAAACT
The DNA here is from genome assembly GCF_009829155.1 of Mustela erminea. Lineage (NCBI taxonomy): Eukaryota > Metazoa > Chordata > Mammalia > Carnivora > Mustelidae > Mustela > Mustela erminea. The sequence continues at coordinate 85,448,603 of NC_045621.1, forward strand.
GGACCTCATTCCCTAGTCCCTTAATCGCTGAAGGGAAAATATTCAAAGTGACAATCATTGGTCCAGTTAGACTGAGAACTTGCTGATTACCCAAGAAGACCCTATCCTTCCCAGATGAGATGATTGACTATGTATTTGAGAAACAATGGCCCCTAGCAAAACATACTAACCTTGCAAAAGTTACAGACATGTCTGAATTCTTTTTGTAAGACATAAGTGCAATGTTTCAAAAAGTCTAAATATTTCTGTACCGGAGTAAAATAGTGACTATTGCTATAGTGTTAGGCTTCCATGTAGCCTCCCATGTATCACAGATTCAATGTCATTGATACTATTGCTATTGATATCAGACCAAAATAAACAGACATATGAACAGTGAGTTCTGCTAAATTGAGATAGATGCAAAATCATGCAATAACATAACAGACTTATGAAGAAAATGGCAGTGGGACAAAATACCCCAAAAACTTATGAGGGACTCAGAAATCTAATGAAAATGGTAGCATAGTTTAGACATGATAAATGGTTAATAAATGCATAAATACTATAGCAAATGTCAATTTACCTTGAAAAAGACCTGAATTTTGCCTGTGGAAGTGAGTCTCAGAAGGATTTAGCTCATGTCTTATTGTGAGGACGTGAAAGAAGGACTGCATGAAATGAGACAGAAGGGTGTGGCTCCTACTACACGAAGCAAATATGGTGGCTAGCAGGCACATGAGATGTGTGTGGGTGTGTGGGTGTGTGGGTGTTGTGTGTGTTCCTAAGCAACTTGATTCTATGGCTTGTGGTTTTCTATGTTTACTCACCTTTTACTTCTCATAGACAAAATTGTGCATAAGTGGGAGCAAAATTTGCATTATGCAAATTGTTCCCTAATATATTAATCACATTGGAACAAATTCATGTCTTCAAAATGAGTGTTACAGCAGAACTGCCTCTACCATATTCCAACCGAATGAAAGAGAAACTCTGACATAAATCTCAGCCTAATCAACACAGGATTATTCTAGCACAGTTTGCATTTGATTCTTACACCCTAAATAAAATCTACTTTATCTAGATGTTAAACTCTTTAAGAGCAACAGATATTCAGTTGTATAGCCAAGAGATCTTTCTCCAACTTCATTTAATATACTTAGATTCAATAAAATACTATAGTGAAAAAGCCAGAAAAATCATTGCAATATACTACTCCAATCTGATTGCAAAAGTAGCAGAGCTAAAACATAGAAATTATAGCATAGAACAAAGACATTGTAAGGTCACTAGAGTTTGGCCCTTGAGACCTCAAAACTGATACACACATATATGTATTCAATAAATCACACCCCAGCTATGAATCTAATAAGAAAATAGGTAATGCCAAATTCCCACCATTCTATATAATACTGAAATTTACTGAATCTTAATTATGAAATTCTTTTGAAAGTTGATTAACCTAAACTGATACTTTGCTTCTCTGTTTGTTGTAAGTTAAATGGATATACAGATCTTGACAGTTTCATGTTCTGATTATTTTGGCTTTTTAAACACAGGTCTGCAGAAGGGAATGCCCGAGAATTAACCATTTATTCAAACCTCCAGTATGTGAATCATTGTTCAAAATCATACCTAGTATATTGTTTCAAAATCTGCTCCTCCTTTTATGTTACCTATGTTAGTTAAGCCATTTGCCACTAATATTGAAAAGATGAAAGTCATCTTTTCTCTTTCTTCTCCTTAACCAATGTTTCTTCCATTTTCACTGAAAATTATTTACTTATTTAAGTAGAAAGCATCCAACACTCCCTCATCCTGACAAAGTTTACAAAAAGAAAAATGTTATGTAATTGAGACAAAATAAATTTTATCCACTTGCATACAAAATAAATGTCAACTGAAAACAATATTCAGAGACTTCAAATTAAGGAATGCAATAATAGAAAAGGTACTTGTTGTCAGAAATCCCAATATTTCATAGAGAATACTCTTGAAATCAGTTTACACCAGCATCGTTTAAATAGATTATTAAATTTGAAAGTACAAAGTTCAAATCAGATCATGTAAGGTCAGTAAAATTGTTGATATTTTCTTTTTTCCATTATATTCAGAGACATTTTTTCTAGTTATATGTGATATTCAGTCTTTAAGTATGAGAAACGGTGCATTTTTGCCCAGTTCAGAGCTTACCAGTTTCTTTTTAGTGCATGTTAAAGAAGTGTGTTTTGCTAACACAATTGAATAGAAATTAATAGAATAAATAAATATTTAAATCTTTAGAATTTCTATTTTTTTACAAAAAGGGAGGCAATAGAGTTGGTTCTTCTACATGGTAAAATTTGTTTCCCCAGCTTCAGTTATTTTTACCTCCCCTCTCGTGTTTACTTCAAACCCACTGACCACTGTGTATTGTTTTTCACAAATGTTTCCACATCTGCCCATCACCCACCTTGTTACTTAATGCTTTTCTTTAACTATTCGTTCTTAAGTAGATTCTAAAAGCAAACTTCATATGACTATGACAATGGATAACCAGAATCATACCTCATATAATGGGAGTCACTGTAAAATTTGCCTCAATGAAACCAAAAATTCTTATTAAATTCCATCTAGAAATGGTGACCATCTAGATGGCTTAGTGCTCGAGTCCTGATGGCTCATTTGATTTTCTTTCGAAAAGGATATTTGCAATTGCTAGACAGGAGCTAAAAATATGGAGTTGAAGACACAGTAGCACCAAACAGAGAACTTTTTCTTCTGCAACCAGAAGGAATGAAAGAGAATTGGACAGAGATTAATTTCCTCTCCATGTGAGTCTTTAGAATTTAAGGTAATAGTCACATTACACCTAAAATCACCTCCCAATTGCCATCGGTACACATTCCAAATTTGGGAAATCACCAGTGTAGGGCAAAGAATATACTATTCCAGGTAGCAGCTACCCACTCTGGAATCAACTCTGTCTACTTCATCTGAGACCACATGCAAGCACTATGACTTCCATGAGCCACAGATTTCTCAATAAAATTGAGAATTTGGATTTTGTGGACTAGGCTAGGCTATGAAAACAACCCCCTCACCCCTGCCATCTCACTGGCTTTATTGGTATTTGTTGGTTGTATTTGTAGTTCTTGTTCAAACAACAAAATTATTTTTCCTTTCCACTTCTAGTTCTGTGCAAGTCCACGGGGGTCATTTTCCTACCACTCTCTGGAATAGCACTGGTTATAGTGACAAAGGGAAATCACGCACAGCCTCTTAAAGTTTTTGTCCAGGAATAACATTTGTTACTCTGCTCACATTTCATTGGTGAAAGCATATTGTGTGGCCACACTGAGTTCAAAGTCCATAGGGAATCTGACCATCTCCTATGGTCTGAGAAGGTGGAAGTGCCAAAATATTTTGGACTAGTCATAGCAGTGCCCATCAGCTTAATGTTCTCTACAGTCCTTGGTATTGATTAAATTCTGTAGTGACAAAAAAAGGCTTATTTTGCATTTAATGTATGAGATTTCTGAAATTAATCAGATTACTTAGTTTGAAGGTTTTTTAAAACATAAAATTGAGGTGCGCCTTGGTGGCTCAGTGGGATAAGCCTCTGCCTTTGGCTCAGGTCATGATCTCAGGGTCCTGGGATCAAGCCCGGCATCAGGCTCTCTGCTCAGCAGGGAGCCTGCTTTCCTCTTTCTCTCTCCCTGCCTCTCTGCCTACTTGTGATCTCTCTCTCTCTCTGTCAAATAAATAAATAAAATCTTTTTTAAAAAAATAAAAATAAAACATGAAGTTGATATTATAGTAATGGACCACATATTATTCTTCAAAGATCCACTATTAATCACAGTAAAATTATCAGGAGATTAAAACCTGATAGAAACTATCCAACCAGGATTTTAAAGATTAGAAGTGGAAAAAAAAAAAAAAAAGGATTTTTTGTTTTGGTTTTTGAATGTTATTTAGATAACACAAAAACACATGACCCAAATCAGTTTGATGCTAGTAGGAGTTGTGCAGAATAAAAGAAAATGAATGTGTTTAAAAACTGGTAAACGTTAGGAAAGTTTTATAATCATTAAATAGCTAAGGTCTGAGGTTAGCGGAAAAACATGGTATGATCTCCATTTACGTGCCCTCGTTCTAAATGTACAGGCTCACATGTCAGCCATGGGCTTGCCATGCCTGGTTAGATTTGTCTTCTTCAGTTACCACTCAGTTACTAACATAACCAGGCTCAGTGCCTCCTCCCCAGCATGGCTTGGCCGTCACATGTAAAAGTGATCTGGTTTGTTTAAACAGAATATTTTCTTACTGTTCCCTTTGCTATTATATATCATAGCAGAAGGCTTTGGGTTAATAAACCACTACCCACATGTCAAAATAGGTCACAGAACCTTCAAGGGAACATCAAATCAAAAGATCGATAGTATCACCATAGCTTGCGCCATACACTTCGGAATGTGACCACTCTGCCTTTTGGTCCATTGCCAATATATTCAGTCTTTTGTGAGTCTCATATTCTTTGAGTATTGGTCTTCTCTCTCCAACTTGATTAAAAACTTCTTGAGCACAGAAACCAAGCTGTGAGCTTCTTTTTGGGTCAACCACAATACCTAAAACAGCATTGAGCACATAGTTAAGGTCCCCAAAGCTTTTTTTTTTTTTTTTTTTTTTTTTTTCCTGGTGACACCTATTTAAAACACAGGGAGGACAGAAGATTTTTATGTCTTCATTCGAAAAAATATCTTTGAGCCGTAACCGCATAGCCTGGACTGTGTAAAGTTTGGGTAAACAACAGAAAACAAACTACAAACCCTAGAGCAGCAGTTCCAGTCCAGGTCCATTTTGCCTCCTATGAGACGTTTGGCAGTATCTGGACATAGTTTTGGTTGTCAAAGTTGAGGCGAGGGTGCTGCTGGTATCTAGTGGGCAGAGGGCATAGAATGTTGCTAAATGACTTCCAATGCACAGGGCAAGCCCTGCACCCAACAGTTCCCCAGCCCAGAATGGCAATTGTCCCCATGTCAGGGAAGTCTGGCCTCAGTAGACTAATGTGGCAGTCAAGAGTGGAAAACAATTTTAATACAGGCTTACTAATAATGATATTGCCTTTCCCCCCAAAGTTCTTAGTAGTGGCAATTTTAATACTTGTATCTCATTAAATAACGCGGTCCTGATAAGGACAACTCCAGAGGCAGACACATGACAAAAACTGAATAGAGGAGTCAGTAAGAAGAATTTTGTTATTTTGAAGACTTTTGTGAATGCAGATGTAAACAGTTGTTTCCAGTATTTCCATAGTAGAATTAGCATCTTCCTCATTAACAGAAAAAAAAAAAAGATAATAGTACATGAGGTAAAGTGTAGAAAAGCTGTATTTATACTACAGTTGTATTTCTGAATCCCTGATAACTACTGTGGCTACACCACAGCTTCCAATGTAGTTAATGGTCTAACACTCAAATTCTCTTTGCTCAAGGGTTTTGAGAAGAAAAGTAAGTTCCTATGTAATAGTGAATATATAATACAATAATAACATTTCAAATGGGTAAGCAATACTCAGTTCACGTACAGGGATTTTTTTTTTTTTTTAACGAGATAAAGAGGAATCATCATAAAGCAGAATCATTGGAATTCTGCAGCCTCACCTTCTTGCCAGTACTCCAAAGTTCAGTTTCAAAATCATGGGCTCAGTAGTTTGATGCAAACTCACATTTGTTTGACAGTAGAATCTCCACTAGGAGAGGGCTAGCCTAGAGTTAAGGAATGTCCTGCACGTGACCTATTTATATCTAACCTGTGGGGCAAGTGCCAAAAGCTAAGAACCCCATTTATATCCATTACCACAAAACGTCAATAAAATGTTAACTCTTCCCCATCAGAGTTCCAAAGAATTTTAACAATAAAAAGTTTCAAAGATACCCATCATACCTTCTTTCCCATATGAGAGCTGCTAGGAAACCTATTTCTTTGCATGTTGGTGTCTGCTTCTTCTCTCTCTCTCTCTCCTGTCCCCTCTCATTTTTCAAGTGTCTTAGAGAATATAGTAGATGGCCCAATCTGCTGCTTGTATCTCTTTTTCTTTTCGACCCCACCTAGAGTAGAATTAGAAAACTCTTCATCTCTCTATCTTTATATTTGTTGATCTGTTATTGCATTTTACCTTTTTTATTGTTCTGTAGCTATATGTCTCTTTCATTCAGTTGACCATTCTAAAGAACGAAACAGATGCCTTCCTTGTTTTAGTAACTGAATTGCCTTTCATTTTAAAAGTTCATGCATTTATTTACACAATTCTTTAATATATAATTATTGAATGCCTAATTATATTCCTGGTTCATGTTAGGAACTGAGACTATGATAATTAAAATATACATTTATTCTTCTTTTTTCATTGCTTCTACCCTCATGTGTCTTATAGTCTTTGGAGAAGAAAGACAAATAACTGGGCAATGATATCACAGTGTTACAAGCTCTTTGACAGCATACGTAGATTTCTCTGAGAGAAAACCAGAAGAGGCAACTAAATTGGTCCTAAATGAGCTAAGTCTTGGGGAAAATCTGCCGGAGTTTTTGACATCTATGCTAAAATGTGAGGGATTAGGCAAAATTACATTACTGGCAATAGAAGAGTGGTCATTCCAAATGGTGGGAATAGTATACAGACAGTGACATGATCAGGTGTATATTTTCAAAATATCATTCTCTATTCCATTCAATGCTAAAGTAGGGGCAGGATTGGAGATGAAAGACCAGCCAGGAGCCTGTTGTCCTTGTCCCTTTAAGAGTAATATTGGCTTGAGAGAAGAGAGACAAAAGAAATGTAAAGAGATGGATATAATTATTGTTAGTTGAGGATAAGGATGAGAGAGGTGAGGCTCATGTCAAGATTTCTGACTTGGTCAATTAGTAGATGCTGGGAACGTTCCTTGACCTGGAGAACCAGCAAAAGGAGCAGGAGTGCAGAAGCTTAAAGGGAGATAGAATAAATTGAGTTTAATTGTAGCCACATTCCACATTCAATTTGAGTTACATAGGGGCCATCCTCATGGGGAGGTGTGGAAATCAGCGTGCAGTCGGCTATTTGAGTCTGAAACACAGAAGCAAAGCAAATGGTAAATAAAAGCATATGGTAAATAAACTTTGGACATAAGATTTTTTCCTTAATGGAATGAATATACTGTGCATATAATAAGGCCATCATTTCCAATATAGATAGAGAAGTAGAGGATCTCTAGTCAGTTCTTGGTAACTATCATCAAGGGCTTCGGCCATTTTCACTTATCGTCATACACTTGCTTTCCTTATTGGTGTCTTTGTCAAAACGTTGGATCAAAATAATTTTATTGATCTTTTATATTTGTATAGACTTTCACAGTTTACTAAAGTTCTTTCCCATACAGCTCTGGACAAAGTCTCAAGTCTGCGAGCTGGCATTGGCTAAACAGCCTAGGGCCAGGAAATCAGGATGGAACCACAGAGCAGGAGTTCTAATGAGGTTGCTGCAACTATTTATTCTGGGGTCACAGCCAGTGTTCAGAACCAGAAGTCACAGAGTTAACCAAGCCAAGGCCCAAGTTCCAAGCCAAGAGTCAGAGCCAAGGCTATGGGCAAAGCCAAGAAGCAGTCATAGGATTAGCACATCGGAACAAGCCCCAGAACTGCTGTTGAACCCATGGTCCTCCCTCAGGCCCTGTGTCCTTTGGAGGCATTCTCTTGCCACAGACTGGCACTCTCAGAGGAATTCCGTGGATGAAGTGGGAATGGGATAACTGAGGATTTCCCCAGCTTTTATAGGAGCTTCACCTTGGAGAACACAACCAGAAACCCATCAAAACCATCTTAACAACCTTTTGCACATTCTCTTAAGACAGGTAAGGTTATTCAAAACAAAACAAAAACTTTAAGTATTATTTATAAATTTATTAAAATTCCCAGATGCATAAAAACCCCACATTATTTTATATTAAATTAAAATCAACAAGAGAAAATAATTTAAGTTTGGTTGGATTTCTTTCAGAGAATCTAAAAAATATGAAAACCCAAACTTCAGTTTCAATAATTCCCCATGACATCTTATGCTAGGTCTTCTTTTATTTGCCCTCTTCTGAAGAAATTCAGTCATAATCCCTAGATTATTTCCTTTATGTTTCTCTCAACTTTGATGTAACCAAAAGATCCTATGATACACCCAGGTAAGAAATCTAAAGTTTTACTAAACCTACATTCTCAGTAATAAACTCAACAAAATAGATGTCTTTTTAAACACAATTTTAAATAGATAATACAGTCAGATGGGTCAACGATTTGAAAAGTAAATTTTAAAAGTATACGATGAAACTTCCATTGTCAGGTTGCCTCCTCTGTTGAGTTGCAGACCACTGTCCGCAAAGGTAATCATTGTCTTTAATTTCTGGTTATTTCTTTAGAGCTTTGTTACGTACACATAAGCACAAATAGACACATGTTCTCATTTCTCCCCCTTGTAAGCAAAACATAGCACACTAAGCACATTGCTGTGAACTCTTATTTTTCCATGTAAATTCAGAAGTTTCTCATTTCTTTTTAGAGTTATGTAGTATTCTAATGTATAGATGTACCATAATTAATTTACTTAGTCTAGACAATTAACATAGACACTTGTTTCCAGTCTTTTATTATTTCAAGTAATACAACAATGAATAATCTGCTGCCTACATCATTTTGCATATATGCAAATACATATGTAGAAAAAATTACCAGAAGTGAAATTGATTAATTTTAATAGATATAGCTAAATAGCATTCTATTGCATCGTAATTTTCACTTTTCTGAAGCCTCACCAACACACTTTTAGACTTTTGCCAATCTGTAAGTGAAACACTGTGGTCTTGATACGGTTTAGTTTTTCTTTTACTGTGGGCATTATTGAGCTTCTTTTCATATATATAAGAGCCAATAGTATGTTTCATTTTCACGACTTTTGCCCACATATAAGTTGTTGGTATTTTTTAACCATTGATTTCTACCATGTTTTTTAATTAAGGTATAATTGACATATAACATCATATTAGGTGCAGGTATACAACATAATTCAGTGAATATATATATTGAGAAATGATTACCACAATAAGTTCAGTTAACACTCAGGACTGCATACAGCTACATTTTTTTCTTATGACAAGAACTTTAAAGATCTAGAATATGTTTGTGGCATTTGCCTTTTCCCCACAATGTGAGTACTTTTCCCAGAGTTTCATCATTCAACATTTATATATTGTTTTTGGCCATGCACAAATTTTAAAAATTTTTGGGTCAAATATATCAATTTGGTTTTGGCTTTTAAAATAAAATTGGAATAAAAGTACACCTTAACATTATAAAAATATATCTATTTCTTCTCCCAGTCTAGCATCATACTTATGTTTTCTAGTGAATACACTAGATCTGGGCACAAAACAAGAATGCCCGATCAATACCACTATGATTAACATTGTATGAAATGTACTGACCAACAAAGTAAAAAAGAGAATAATGAAAGTGAAAGCTAAGGACATACCTGGACATAACCAAAAAATAATTTTTAAGACTCATATGAAGAAATCTTGCAAATGCTACTGAATGACAAAGAAAAGAAGACTTGAGCTAATGGAAAGAGATACCATGCCCTTCGACTGAAGACCCAACCTCATAAAGACACCAATTTTCCTTAAGTTAACTCATATATTTTTATGTATAACCCTCCCCAAAATAACAACTGGGTGTTTTTGTGTTTGTTTGTTTGGTTGGTTGGTTCTATCTTGCTTTTTCCTGTTTTAAGAAATAGACAAGATAACTATAATATCCGTATGGAAAAATAAACACATTAGAATATACAGGAAACCTTTGATACAGAAGATCAGTAAAGATAAATTAGTTCTACAATATATTAAAATATATTCTAAATCATCAAAGATGAAAAGAGTATATTGGTATTACATGAGTACTAACAGAGTAGTAAAATAGTGTAGTAAACTGAAAATAAACCTAATATATGCAGAAATGTATATTCTGATAGAAAGGGCATCTCAAATCAGTGGATACAGGTGAATTATTCCACAAAGGCTGCTGGGACTCATGGAGAGTCATCTAAAAGAACACATTGGACCTATACTTCATATACTCTAAGCACCAGGTAAATTCAAAAATATTTTTCAAAAGAAGAAAAAGGAGGAGAAGGAGAAAGGAAAAAAGGGAGGGAGAGAGGGAGGATTAAAGCACTAAAAGTACATCGTAGGTGTTTAACAACCTTGAAGTGGAAAAGACTTCTATCTATGAAACATACATTTCCTAAATTTTGTGAAGTTTTTTTCTAAAAACGTTTCTAAAGTTTTTTTTCCTAAAGTTTCTGTACAATTTTCCTGAAGTTTCTGTACAATTCAAAAACCTTAGGGAGACTTTTTTTCTTACATAATGTCAACTGATGTCAAACCCTAGGCAGACACTTTTGAGAAAACAATGAATTATCTCTTTTTTTTTCAAGCAGAAAGATATACACTGGACTATCAAAGGACTATAAATGCAGGGAATAAGACTTTAAGGTTGAAATGCAGAAAAAAATTTTTAAGTGATCTTTCAAGTTAAGTATGTTAAGCCCATATATATATATATATATATAATCTCTCTTTTTTAAACAGCCTTTTAATTATAAAGATTATTTATTTATTTGACAGAGAGAGAGAGATCACAAGTAGGCAGAGAGGCAGGCAGAGAGATAGTGGGTAGCAGGCTTCCTGCTGAGCAGAGAGGCCAATGTGGGACTCGATCCCAGGACCCTGAGATCATGACCTGAGCTGACAACAGAGGCTTTAACCCACTGAGCCACCCAGGTGTCCCAAGCCCTTGTATATTTTTAAAACAACATGGACAATAGTGGTTTAGAGTCAAAGATACAGTCTTAAGTTTCTATTCTTTTTCTTACTGACCATATGACCTTGGAAAAATTACTTAATCTTTCTGAAATTTAATTTTTTAATTAAAAAATGGCATTAATAAAGTAATTCTATCAAATTCATCCAGTTACTGCTTGGTTCAAATAATCTTATCTGAAAATACTCCGTAATCTGTAAAAATGATATAAATGTTCATTGTTACTTAATATGTTATATATTTAAGCACCGCAGATGTATATCTATTTTAATATAAGAAATTCTGAGTAATCAAGCATATGGAGATACTCTATACAGCATCCTAGCAATCTTGGAATTTATAGGGTACAAGTTAGAACAAGTTTATTACTGTCTATGAAACTCCACTTTATTGATTTGAGCTTTACTATTTAAAACTAAATTGGAAGAATATGTAGAAAACTCATTATTCCAAATGGCATACTGTCTTCTGCCAGAGGTCAATGGATAGAAGCAATAGCAGGTGTCATGAGGAACTGTGGCAGAGGCAAATGCTTGATGCCCATCACTGAAGTCAGTCACATACCAGAGCACATAGCAGAGTCTTGGCAAGGACACCTGAGCTCCAGAAGAAGCAAAGAAGGCAGCATCTCATCTCATTCTGAACTACCACCCTTGTACCAAGCCTTTCTATCAACAGCATCCAAAGGGTCATGCTAATGGCAAAACAGAAAATGATGGCTTCTTCTTCTAACTGGGTTTTTGTAACACAGAGGATAGAAATTTTAGATACAGTGTGTGACTTGCACTTCTGACAAGAAAAAAAAAATTTTTTTAAGTAAGGATACTGGGGAGGGAGAGTGGCTTTGATTTTGCTTCAGAATCTTAATCTAATTGGCAGGCAGGGCCAATTTAATCCAAGAAGCCTTTTTTTTTTTTTTTTAATTTTTTAAATTTCTTTTCAGCGTAACAGTATTCATTGTTTTTGCACCACACCCAGTGCTCCATGCAATCCGTACCCTCTCCAATACCCACCACCTGGTTCCCCCAACCTCCCACCCCTCACCCCTTCAAAACCCTCAGATTGTTTTTCAGAGTCCATAGTCTCTCATGGTTCACCTCCCCTTCCAATTTCCCTCAACTCCCTTCTCCTCTCTAACTCCCCTTGTCCTCCATGCTATTTGTTATGCTCCACAAAGAAGTGAAACCATATGATAATTGACTCTCTCTGCTTGAGTTATTTCACTCAGCATATCTCTTCCAGTCCTGTCCATGTTGCTACAAAAGTTAGGTATTCATCTTTTCTGATGGAGGCATAAAACTCCATAATGTATATGGACCACATCTTCCTTATCCATTCATCTGTTGAAGGGCATCTTGGTTCTTTCCACAGTTTGGCGACCGTGGCCATTGCTGCTATAAACACTGGGGTACAGATGGCCCTTCTTTTCACTGCATCTGTATCTTTGGGGTAAATACCCAGCAGTGCAATTGCAGGGTCATAGGGAAGCTCTATTTTTAATTTCTTGAGGAATCTCCACACTGTTCTCCAAAGTGGCTGGACCAACTTGCATTCCCACAAACAGTGTAAGAAGGTTCCCCTTTCTCCATATCCCCTCCAACACATGTTGTTTCCTGTCTTGCTAATTTTGGCCATTCTAACTGGTGTAAGGTGGTATCTAAGTGTTAATCCAAGAAGCCTTATGTACAAATACCCAGAAGGAGTCTTATATTTTAGAAAAAAAAAAACACCATTTACTGAGAATAATTAGTGATGAAAACAATTAATGATGAAAAAGATATATAGTAGCTAGAAATACTTATATACTCTAAAGGACAGATAGTATATTCTGATCTCATTGTCGGTTCTCAAGAACAAAATAAATTAAAAATTAAATAGATAAATAAATAAAAACTTTCCCTTCCCTCCCCTGTAAAGAAAGAAAATAGAAGACGAAAATCCTTTGCGATCAAGAAAAAATATTTAGGGCACCTAGGTGGCTCAGTGGGTTAAGCCTCTGCCTTTGGCTCAGGTCATGATCCCAGGGTCCTGGGATGGAGCCCCACATCAGGCTCTCTGCTCAGTGGAGAGCCTGCTCCTCCCCCCAACCACCTGCCTCTCTGCCTACTTGTGATCTCTGTCTGTTAAAGAAAGAAAGGAAGAAAGAAAAGAAAAGAAAAGAAAAGAAAAGAAAAGAAAAGAAAAGAAAAGAAAAGAAAAGAAAAGAAAAGAAAAGAAAAGAAAAAATATTGGGGGGGGCACCTGGGTGGCTAAGAAACCAACTCTTGATTTCAGCTTAAGTTCATGATCTCATGGTCCTGGGATCAAGTTTTGCTTGAGAACCTGCACTCAGTGAGGAGTCTGCTTAAGGTTCTCTGTTTCCCTCTGCCCTTCCCTGTGTGTGTGTGTGTGTGTGTGTGTGTGTGTGTGTGTGTGTGTAAAATAAATAAATCTTATATTGTAGGAGGGGAGGAAGGAAGGGATGGAGGGAGGGAGGAAAACTTTTTGGCCAAACTAGTCTGAATCCTGTCACTGTTTCTCAGCTTTCACATCACACAGATTGTGCCTTTCTTTTTGGTCTACATTACCAACTAGAAAATTCTTCCATGTTTATTTTCCCAAAGATAGCTTTCATCAGGTGTATTAATTGAGTGGTCATCAGCAAAATGCTGTATGACATTAAGCTCCTCTGAATATACTCTACAGGTTGTTCATGCCTATGTTTCCACCCAGAATGATTAGATGGCGACCTGACCTGAGCATTCTGCCTCTTGGTTCCACCTACTGCCAGTGGTATCCTGGATCTGGCTTGAACTACTTGCTAGAGCTGATTATGTACATCTCTTCAGAGCCCTGAAACTAGGGATGTCATGGAAGTAGCTTGAAATTGGCTATGGCAGAAATATTTACACCATGGAATTAGCCAACTCTCCTCTACCTCAAGAAAGCCGCCATTAGATATTTTCCAACACACCAGACTATATACTATGTTCTTTCCAGGAGACCACTGTTCTCTGACCAACATAATGAAAGAGGGACCTTAACCACATTTTGGTAGAATGATTTGCATCCTACTTGCAATACAAACTGAAAATGAGTGCCTACTCATACTGAAACACAGGAACCATGTTGAGCCAGGTATAATATCATTTGACGCCCCCCAGAAGCAGGACCTTGAGTGGTTAACTATATAATCACTTCATGGCACTATTAAGAACCTATTCTTGACAGGCTTTCATATTTCTTTCTGACCTAAATTGACTCCAGTCTTTTCTGTAGTGAGAGGTTTGGTTTTTTAAAACTTCTCCAGTGCACTAAAATCACCAGGATTTAATGGTAGCTTGCTTAAGCTGAAGTAGATCAACTAAGTGACTATTGCCACATACAAGAAAGTAGCATAGTGTGACTATTTTCCATGCCCCATTACTTTCAGCAAACCAAAAGGTTAAATTATAACTTTCAAGACTTAGAGTGTGGAGGGTGAGGAAAGGGAGGTGGTGGAAGAAAGACCACTGGTGTTTAGTGATCAGCTCACAAATTAAGAACCATCACTCTGGGACAACAGTATAGGGGAAGTGTTGGTACAGAGAAGATTCTTTTTTTTTTTTTTTTTCCATACTTAACCCCTGTATCTGCTTCTGGCTTTCAGTAAATATGGTGTTAGGATGGCCCAAAACACTTCCCCCCCAGATGGTAGACAATTTGAAATCTTCTTTAAACAGTTGTCTCATAGCATTGTCATGAACTGAATTTTGGAGCCCTGAAAATTTATATATTGAAGCCCTAATCCCTAAGATGACTACATTTGAAGATAAGGGCTTTAGGAAGATAATTAAGCTTAAAAGAAGTCACAAGGAGGAAGCCCCAATCTGATAGAACTGGGATCATAAGAAGAGGAAGAGACACCAGCAATTTCTTTCTCAGCACATGTGAGGATACAGTGAGAAGGTACTATCTATAAGCCAGGAAGAGAAATCTCATCAGCACCTTGCCAACAACTTGATCCTGGTGTCCCAGCCTCCAGAACCATGAGAAAATAAATTTCCATTTTAAGCCACCCAGTGTGTTGTAGGTTATTATGGTAGCCCTCTCAAACTAATATACTCTTTCTTTGCATGTTTAATGTTCAGTAGTTATCAGAGCATCCATAAGTGAATGCAGTTCCCTGCGAACCTCAAGCAAAAATGAAATTGGAATGGCGCCTGGGTGTCTCAATCAGTTAAGCCTCTGACTCCTGATTTCAACTCAGGTCATGATCTCCATATCAGACTCCATGATCAGCAGGGAGTCTCTCCCTCTCCCTCTGACTCTTCCACCTCTCTCTTTCCCTCTCTCTAAAACAAATATATATTTTATATATATATATATATATATATATATATATATATATATATATATATATATTTTTTTAATTGAATTGGTGGGACACCTGAGTGGCACAGTGCATTAGGCATCCAATTCTTGGTTCCAGCTTGGGTCATGATCATGATCTCAGGGTCATGGGATACAACCCCACACAGGGCACCATGCTGGCTGTGAAATCTGCTTAGGACTTTCTCTCCCTCTCCCTGTGCCCCCTCCCCCAGTAACCATATTCTCTTTCTCTCTTAAAAAAAAAAAAAAAAGTAGGGCGCCTGGGTGGCTCAGTGGGTTAAGCCGCTGCCTTCGGCTCAGGTCATGATCTCAGGGTCCTGGGATCGAGTCCCGCATCGGGCTCTCTGCTCAGCAGGGAGCCTGCTTCCTCCTCTCTCTCTCTGCCTGCCTCTCTGCCTGCTTGTGATCTCTCTCTGTCAAATAAATAAATAAATAAATCTTTAAAAAAAAAAAAGTAATAATAATAAAGGAACTGGAGAAGAAACTAATGCCAGTTTGTTTTCCCAAAACTTCAAGTCTATTTCAAATAAGAAATGAATACAAAAAAGTTACATATAATACTTCACTACCCTATGGTTTTCAGCTTCTAAAGCCTTCATTCCCCAAATTAGAAACATAAAGATTAGAGGGACATTTTAGTTCCTGGTAGACAGTGACCCTAAAAGAGGCTGCTTATTCTGCTCATGAGGCATAATTCTTCACTTAAGTCACCCAGCAACACAGTTATTTAGGGGAAAACACGAACACTTCCTGACCACTAGGTTATCATGTGGTCTACCAATGTCAGAGTCATCCAAATGTATGGTGAGTCCCTATGATGGCCCCCTCAGACTCTACACTCTTGAAGACCCTCTACTGAATCAGGCCTAGCACTGTGAAAGAAACTGGAAAGAGAGCTTTACTTGCTCCGTATTCTTAGCCCTCCTATTTCTACCCACCCCCTTTTCAATTCTGCCTGTACCTTGGGAAGTGACCAGTGTGTGAATGGCATCAACAAATTACCTTCGCCCTCCAGCTTCAGGTTTACCAGCAGAGTTTATCTAAGGACTAGAGGAGAGTGAAGCTAAGGAATTTAGTCCTTTACTAAATCACTGCCTTCCAGATCACTGAGGATGGACTGTGTTCCTTTAGTGCAGACCATAGCTCCAGTGGACAGCACTCTCTGCTTAAGAAGGCTTGCTGAGCTCTTTAACCTCTCTTTCTAGAAGTCCAGTCTTCTTCCTGAGTGACTAGGTATTACATCAGTCCTTGTCTGTTTCCCTAAATAGTGCCCACAGGTTTGTAAACAACCTCCTAATTAAATTCCCCTGAATGAATCAGTTTGAGTGAACCAACTTTTTTCTGCCAGGACTCTGACAGGTGGTAGAGCCAGGGGAGGTCAAGGACATAGTTGAGCCAGATTAAAGCATCAGCAACAATAACATAAAAAACAAACTTCT
Source organism: Mustela erminea (assembly GCF_009829155.1). Taxonomy (NCBI): domain Eukaryota; kingdom Metazoa; phylum Chordata; class Mammalia; order Carnivora; family Mustelidae; genus Mustela; species Mustela erminea. The sequence continues at coordinate 85,465,258 of NC_045621.1, forward strand.
GCACAACCCCATTCCAAATGACTACGCTTTAATACATTCCCACCCCTCAAGTCTTGGTGCTTAGTGCTTTTTCTTCTGAAGAGCTTTTTTCCTTTTTCTTCACATGGTTGGCTCCATCTCATAATTTCAGAGAATCTTTTCCTGTATAAAAGAAGTCCCTTAATGTCTTTGTCATTGTTCTATTTCATTTCCTTCTAGCATTTATCAGAATCAGAATAGATCTTTATTTATTGTCTCTTACTCACCTCTATTCCACACGCTCCAGGAGATTAGAGATCATGGCTGTGTTACAATATCTCTCATGCCACAACTCTCTGGGATATAGTAGGCTCTCCATAATTACATACAACCACTTATCAATAACTCCCAATCCCTTTTTCTCTTCATGCACACAAATACACACATCTACACATAAACTTTTGTGATTATTCATAACCCATTTTTTTTAAAGATTTTATTTATTTATTTGACAGACGGAGATCACAAGTAGGCAGAGACAGGCAGAGAGAGAGAGGAAAGCAGGCTTCCTGCCGAGCAGAAAGCCCAACTAGGGCCTTGATCCCAGGACCCTGGGATCATGACCTGAGCCGAAGACAGAGGCTTTAACCCACTGAGCCACCCAGGTGCCCCTCATAACCCATTTTTGATAGCTAATTTCCACAGATACTGCCTTAGCTACTATGTTAATTGGATTGTGTATAGAAGAACTGTTGAGGATTCCACATGACTGCACTAAACCTAGGTCTTTTAGGCTCCTTAGAAATATCCTTTGACTAAGGTAAAGAGCAATAAATTGTTATTAACATGAAGTGCTTCGCTCCCAGGAAGGGACTTGGGCACTGGGGAAAATAGTCTCAATCATTGCCTCATTCAGCCAATTTCTATTTCTTTAAATAAAAACTGGTACATCAATAGAAAGTTTAAGGATAATGATAGAACACTTAATATTAAATGAAAGAAAAACTGAGGAGATGTGGATGAGATTTGAAAGACTTAGAAGTCCACATGAGGAGGGATCTGGTCTTTTGCCTTTCACCTAGAATACATAATTAAAATGACTTTGGCTCTAAGGGGGGACCTGGGGACTGTAGAAGGATTGAGCATTTTAAGGATTTAGAACGTGTCCACAGTTGTCTCTGCCTTAATTACAAAAGGGGAAAGCTTTTATTTTAACTCAGTCCAAGGAAACCCTAGTCATAAAACTGTTTTTATTTGATGAAACGTTTACTCTCACAGGAAAGAGGCAGAGCCGTGCACAGTTGATGAGCTAACCCTGCAATGGTTATACATGAGCAAAGAGAGAGATCCAAGGAATGGGCATGGAAAAGTTGCCAAACTTATTATGACATCAGGGTCATAGATCAAATCTATGACCTTCTTGCAAATCCTGGGAAATTCGTGTTTACAAAATACATGGCACAGTCATGAAACTTCCAAAGACTATTCTCCAAACAGTCATACATTCTAAAATGCTGAAGCGTACATCCCAATGAATAAAATGTAAATGTTGCAATGACTTTGAAAGCAAACACTCTCCCATATGCAGATTTCAGTTACAGAAAAACTCTTGTCCTAAATCAACTCCGCATACCTTTTCCGGTACGAATTTTGCCCCATAAATTGCAGCCAGGCAGCTGAGAGATAAAGACAAACACTGAGAACAAAGCAGAGCACTAGAGCTGAGAGTGATGGGATTCAGGTTCAGAGGGTCCATGCCACTTCTGACCGCTCTGGGGTGTTTACTGTACATGAAGGACAGAGGGAGTGCACATTAATTATGAGTATTTTCATAAGTCTCTCACACCCAATAAACTGTGTTGCATTTAGAAGATCTGGTTGGGAATGACTGAGACCTTCCTATCAGTATGACTCCTCTGGAACTTCTAAAAGAATCTTGCGTGGTCACAAATATTATTATTACTTGATCAATAAAACCTCATTTTGCAATGCTAGATTGATGAAGATAAATAATACATGCACAGCTAATGACCACGGCAGAGAACTGGCATTCAACAGCCTTGAGGTCTAGTCTCAGTCCGCCTTGTTTTACTCTGAAATCCAGGACACTTAAGCTCTTTCCCTCCATTGACAGATTCAACTTCCTTTACCACCATGTACCAGACATTTTGCTAGAAGACAAGAGATACCAAGAAAAATAAGAAAGCCACCACGCAATGAAAACTCTAGCCCAATCACAGTAACACAAGTGAATACCTACAGAATGGGAAACATTAGGATTAACTATGTAAGGAGTCACCAAGTTTTCAAGCTAAGTGAAAACAAAGGATTCATTTGTCCAAATCCCCTGTGTTGAGCTCATGGAAGACAGTACAAGCTAAACATTTGTTCTTGCTCTTGATTTGTATTAATTGATTTCTCACATACGCTTGACCCTTTCGTGAGAACTGAGATTTTCTCCTTACAGAAATGTAGCTCTAAAAAATAATAAATAATTTTTTTTCAAAATGTAGCTCTACAGAAAACCAACTTGGATTTCCAAGAGGTATAAGCCATACCATTTCAAGAGGAAATAAAACGTGATTGAAATTGTACAGCAAACAACACACTTAACGCAACCTTGTCAATTGCTACTATGATAATTTGTACTTCTTTATGTCCCCAAATATAAGTTCTTAGAAGACAAAAGTCTGAGATTTACCCTGATGAGTTAATAACACCCAGCACTGAAAATTAAACAACATGCCTGCTCCAAAACCCTCTTCCATGGTGTTAGGTTCTCCTGTGAACCTACACACACCAGTGCAATCTCGATTAAGGTAAAGCCAAGAAAAAGTGTTAAAGTAAGTCAAAAGAAACTGAATGAATGTAGAAGGGGAAATTAATTAAATATTAAGAAACAAGAATAAAAACCCTGAACAATATTTATATGCACATCACTGGGTCTTCAGCACCTAGAAGAGTGGAACCCTTTATGCGTTTATTCAGTGAGGTAACGAATCGTTAGCCTCCCTCTATGACAAAATGGTGAACACAAGGGGCCTCAGATACCAAGTAGTTTGGCCACATCCCATGAAAGGAATCACATGATCTGTTTGGCACAAAACAACAATATGAAGTCATCCAGCCCTCACTCACGTATCTAGAACAGAGGGTGAGTGATGAGGGGAAGCAAATGGGGGGAAGAACAAACTTTATGGAGGGAGACCTTATGCGTCAAGCAGTATGCAAGGCCCTTTATACAAAAGGTCTTACTTAATCCTTAAAGCATCCTATAAATTAGATACTATTCTTCATTCTATGGATAAAAAAACTTCAGTATTAAGTGTCATAAGCAGACTCATTCAAGACAAAAAGGGAAAAATAAAACACAGTGCCTTTCAGGTCAGGGATATAAAGCATCAGAAATTAAATTCTTTTTTCTAAAAGAATTCTAATTAAATTCTTTTTTCTATTAAAAATAATAAAATAAACCCTTACTTAAGAAATGTATGCATGTGTTTGCATACATATGTACATTTAAACTGGATGATAAAACTAAAGGAACCCCTTGGAAAAAACAGAATGAACAAATCCAGAAAACTGTTTTACCAAAACCCTCTATAAATGATCTCAGTTCTGTTTTGGAAGGAACTGCTCTCTAAGGAGAAATGAAATAAGTTTTAGACATTCAGTGTCTTTTGGTGCCATTCATGAATAAATTGAGCTAATTGCTGGAAGAGAGAAGTGACGGTTTTATGATACATACTACTGCCCCCAAATTATTGGTTGCAAAATTCTTCATCTTTAACCAACCAGTTAGGCTGAATCTAGAAGACAGAGATAATACTTAACGTGGAATCCCCAATGCAATTTGCAAACCCCCATGTATCTGAAGCAGGTAACCCTGTTATCAAGCACACAAACTTAAAACACCGAAAGAATTTCCTACATCACATAGCATTTCAGTGTTTAATATGTATTTTCAGCGTATCAGTTTCTGCATATAAAGAGTGACCGGCACATCATGCATTACGTTGTCATACTAGTTCCGAGGAACAACGGCTTTCAATTTAAAGAATAAAACACCCTCCAGCTGAAGAAAATTCTCACATTACAATATGTTTAAAGGAATCTATTCCAGTTGTGGTTGGTTGTCTATGAGAAATCTTTTTCACAGGGGGAAAAATTGAACATTCCCATGTGAAAGTCCTTCTTGCAAGAGAAAAGAACTCTACGTTGCATTTTACACAAACTAGGTGAATTCAAAATGATGGATCATTTCAAAAATATTCATTATACTATTTACTTACATAAATGTGGTTGTATAAAAAGTAAAACAGGAATGCATTCACAATTGGTTTAAGTAATTTTCTCTTGGCAAACCACCATAGCAAACAGGGGCGTCATGGCGCCACAGAATTCTGAATTGTGGTGGAGCATCATCAGTACACATGGCATTAATCTTTGTCTCGTTGCAGGAGACACCCTTGCTTGCATTAGCAGGCTGCCTCTTAAATGTAAGATGGTGTAATGTAACTCAGGTTTAAATAACACAATAAATAAGGTCTATTTCTCTTTAGTCCTTCTCACCAATCGCTTCCAACTCCTCTTTGTTAAAGTGCTTCAATTGTTTACAGATTTTAATGTAAATAACAATGGGGGGGCACTTTTCCAAAAGAGCACGGTAAAGGAAGGAGCTCAAGGTGTTAATATCAATTCTTTTAATTTAATACGGTAAGCAATTAAAAGACATTTTTTTTAAATCAACATATGTATGTGAACATAGCATAATTATTTACCCTACTTTCTTACTTGTCTTTTAGCAAACTGACAGTTCCAATATTTTGGAAATCTCACTGTTTTGTATCACTTCATGCTCCCATGACAAGGGGAACATTTAGCTGTCTTTAATGTCTTCTAATTAAATATTCAAAGCATTCTTAAAGTCTTCTTTTTCCAAATATAGATATATTTTAAAATAACAGACTTTTCCAAATGCATTTTTCTATTGAACTGAGAAGCTTTCAGAAACTGTCCCCACTGAATATAATGACTATTTAAGGAAACAAGCTATTTATGTGGAAATATTAAGAGGGATGATTTTGATAACCCACACTCAAGGCCAAAATAAGGATCATTGGGACTTTTACTGAAGAAGTTAATGGAGGCCAGGCCATTGGCAAATGACCTTGAAATCCCTCGATGTAGCCTCAAATTGGCTTCAACACAAGCTTATTATTAATGCAGACAGCTAGTTTATACCATGAAAAGCACATGGTATCTCTCTTTGAAACCATAGCTGTCACTCAGACACCCCCAGATAAAATGTGAACCTCACTGTGACAGCAGTTCTACAAGTGTTTAAGTAAATATCATAAATTTATTAATCAGTGCTTTATGTTAAGAAAATTAGACTCATCTGCTTAATTGCAGCCTTACATATACATTAATAAATTATTATATAAAGATATTTAAACAAAACATATTATAATACTTGAATCAGAGTCTAAATGGCATTTTCCTCTCTGGTTTGTAATACCCCAGAGACACATATCCAAAAACCTTTTATTTTAGATATCTCAACATGTTAAAAAGTGTTTTCCCTAATGTTTTTGAAAATTGATATGATATAGTTGAGAACTTGCACACACGCACTCACTCTACCCAGTCAGAAAGGAACTGTTTGCCTGGTTTGCAGATATGAAATCATTAGGGACCGGCTTTTACTTTGGGAAATTTGAGTACCATGTATTGTTAATGTAAAATAAAGAAATAAAGCCTGGGAAGTTAGAGGATTATTTTTTTTGGAAATACATGTTTAGAACTTAAAAAAAATCTAATGGTAAAGCATTAACAAATACTTTTTCATATGAATAAAATCTGTAATCAGTTAGATAAGAGCAATGTGCCTTTTTTTGGCATTTAATCAAACAATGAAATCATATACACATTTCCTGACACAAAAGACAAATGATGTAATAATCTGAAGGAGTTTCTCTATCTCCTTGGAACTTTGCATACTTGACTTGTTTTCCATATTTTGTGACTTTAAATGGTGGGAAAATTATATTAAAATGCTTGTAGCAGTTCCTCTAAACTAGCATCCTTTTTGTTTTATTGTATTTAATATAAAAGCAGCAATTATTTGATTTCAAAGTTATGAAAATATGTACCTTATGAGAAAACAAGCAATTTAAGCTTTAATTGGTGTCATTTTTCACAGAACTGGCAAGATTCTTGCATCCCTGGCACGTTGTTTTTCTATAAAAGTGCAGAGCTGCCTTCAATGAATGTTTTACGAACGCAAAAGTTGTTATATGAAGGTATATGCATAGATGCCTGGAAATATAAGATTTCTGGTGGGAGTTATTTACAAAAGATGTATTTCATTTGTTACTGTGCGTGTAACAACTCCTATTATTCTAAATGTTTCTCTCTTCTCAATAAGACTGTTCTCAGCTCATGCCTATGCAACATGGGGGCTTGTGTCAAAAGTAGAATAAAAGGCAAGGCTTTGATGAAGGGAAAAATAATGCTTGTGAGAAAAGTAAAAAGAAATGTTCATTTTTAATTGAAAAGAAACCAAACTGTAATGTATCGAAAGGCTAATTCTGGTTTTAATCAAAAGAAAAATGATACAGAATATACAGTGGGAGGCTTGCCTTATATAAGTTACATATATGAACCACAAAACTTTCTATTTTCTGAAAAGTTGGCTTGCCATAAATACTTTGACTTACTCTGCTTAGATTATACATCTCCCACATTTTTCAAAATTATGGTTTACTCTGAAGGATAGCAGTTTTATAAATATTTTTGAAATATTACCTACCTTTTCTAAGGATGTTCATAGTTTTCACACCTTGGAAGGTATCTGTCTATCTGTTTGTTGTGTTCAGTGCAAATTCCCAGAAACATAGCCAAGGTTTTCAGAAGATTAGAAGAAAAATAAAGATCTGTATTAAAAGAAAAAAAAAAAAAAGGTCTAAATGGTTCCTATGATCACCCAGATGTTTAGGAAAATAGTAGATTACTGTACTTCATGCAGGAAGTCTTTTCTGGGTAACTGGAGATTAGGATAGACAACTATTATTTATAATCTATTTCCATCTTTGACTTTTGTTTTGTATTGCCAATATTTATTGATAACAGTAGCTAACATATACTCAGTGGTACTGTCTACAAGGTACTATGCTAAGCTAACCACCTTAAATGCCTGCATCCCAATAGCCCTAATGAAACAGAGAAACCATTCTCTTTACAGATGAAGGAATTATGTGTCAGGGAGTGATTTAGAATGGTATATGAACTACTGAGGACAAGTAGTGAACACGTAGGTACTAGAATCCAGGTCTGTGTGACCCTAAAGGTCATTTTTCTAACCACTGCTCTATGTTTAGACATAACCATAGACATAAACAGGACCCTGAGTGTTTTGAAAGCCTTTTTATGTTTGCGACCCAAGTTAAGTATTAATGCCACTAGGGCTGATGTGACCCACACTATTGACATCCTTCTTATTATTAACATTATTGGTTTAGCTCAATTTTTATTCAAAATGAACCACCCAACGTGGACTCAATTGCATCAGAACAAGCCTTCCATTGCTGTGACTTTCTAGGAATGTCAATATTAAAAGGTTTTAAACAGTGGCCCAGTGGGAACAAAAGCATGTTCAACCCATGTGTAATTGCCCTCTATTAACTCATTAATCCATGACTGCATCAAAACTCTACCAAAACATGACCAAAGTACTGGCAGGGAAGCTAAAAAGACGTTTTTCTGGGAACGCAACATATTCATTATCAAATGGATATTGATACATTCATGTATTTAAGAGATGTCCTCTGATCCTGCAGCCTTTCCATGACTCTTTATAAGTGCCTCCTTGGTTCCTCCAGGTCTCTGTGCTCCCTCCTATCAGAGCACTAACCTGTGAACCTCTGAGGTGCTCAGCTTCTCATGTTCCCTTCATCTCCAGATGGGGGCATATTGTTCTGGACATACTCCAAGCCACGGCTGACAATTTTTTTCTATAATGAGCCAAATAATATTTTAGGCCTTTAGGGTTGTACAAGATCTGTGGCAACTACTCAACTCTGTTATGGTAAAGGAAAACCAGTAATAGACAGTACATAAGTCAATGGATGTGGCTGTGTTCTGATAAAGTTTTATTCATGGACACATTGAAATTTGAGTTTCATACAATTTTTATGTGACACATTTCATATTCTTCTTTTGATTATCTTCCTTTTAAAATGTGAAGATATTTTTGGTTCATGGGCCAGACAGTCAGCAGGCCAGATTTGGGCCATGGGCCATTGGTGGCTGTCCCCTACTCTGGGCAATCAATACTCGTTTTCTAACTGGTTGAATGGCTAGGTAATTGCGGTAAATCATCACATACTGGGTGTGTGAGCACAGTGAGGCTAAGCATATGAGAAGTGAAAGCCTGTGTCATGGCACTCAATTTCTGATTTAGAAATAATGAGAAAGGACTGAAAAAGTGCTTCTGAGGTAGTAATTACTAGGCATAGACAGAGAGAAACAGGACCACATCACTCACGTCAAACTAAAGATCTCTGGACAAACCCAGTTTGCATGTAGTCTGACACAATATAAAACTATTGCAGGCTACCTTCACTGGCAGGCAAGGTCTTTGGTGGCTTTTTGGCTGCTTCTGTGCTTCTGCTTGTGCCCTAACTGATCTGCCTTTGGGGATCAGAAACATCTGTTCCCACAACTGGCTTTCACTCTCTGTGCTCCTCATCCAGATCATACCGTTTATTTAATTATTTGGGCACACCGGCTGCTTTGCTTTCAAAAGTCAGGTAGTGACTCTTGGAGGAGATCTGTCATCTTTCACATATAATTGCATTGCTAGGCTCTGGCATGTTCCATGTTACTGTTTCAACATTTAAAGTAATTTTTAGCTTGTGCGGAGACACAGGACACAGTCCATCCTGGTTGATCTAGAATAGTGACCACAGGGCTGTCCTACAGCCAAAGGTGAGGGTGAGCCTGAGGCAATGGGAGAAGTAGGTGCGCATTGTTCTTGCCTGCTTTCTGAAATCCCTAACTTCTGGAGAAAAAGTCATGCCTCAGACCCTTTAATCCTTTTTTAAGAACATTGACCAATAAGACTTTATATTAATGTATTCCATGACTTTCTCATATGGGTTTCTTACAATGGTCAGTCCTGACAGCCACAATATCCTTTTATTCTGACATTGCCAACATACCTAACATCTAGGAGATGGACAGCCAAGTGCCTGGCCATTTCCCTGTTAGCCAGGCTCGGTCAATCCCATGTGCTCACATGTCATCACTTCTCTGCAACCCAGATCATTCATAAACAGAGAATGCATAGAAACTTACTTTGTTTACTAGTTAGGAAAAATGATGTGCCTTATTTTAGAAGTTGTTCTTTGAACTTTATGAACTGGCATCTGAATCTGTTTACAAATAAAATATTTGCTCTCTGGCCTAAAAGTACTTGATGCGGAAGATTCAAGAAAGGGGCTCATAGTAACCATCATAATAGGTGATCAAAGATTTACTTGTTGAAGTGCTTGTTTATGGCCACCCTTACTAGACTGTACACCCCACAAGAGTGAGGACAGTTTTCACAAAGTGCAAAGCAGGGCCCAGTATACAACAGATACTCAATTAAAATCATATTAAGCAAGCAAATATCATTCTCAATGGGGAAAAACTGAGAGCTTTTCCCCAAGGTCAGGAACCACAGCAGAAATGTCCACTATCACCACTACTATTCAACATAATACTAGAAGTCCTTGCCTCAGCAGTTGGACAACAAAAAGAAATTAAAGGCATCCGAATAGGCAAAGAAGAAGTCAAAATCACTCTTTTCAGATGATACGGTACTTATGTGGAAAATCCAGGAGACTCCACTACAAAACTGCTAGAACTCATATAGGAATTCAGTAAAGTGTCAGGATACAAAATCAATGCACAGAAATCAGTTGTATTTCTATACACCAACAGCAAGACAGAAGAAAGAGAAATTAAGGAGTCGATCCCATTTACAATTGCACCCAAATCCATGAGATACCTAGGAATAAACCTAACCAAAGAAGCAAAGAATCTGTACTCAGAAAACTTTACTAATTAAAAAAAAAAAAAAAAAAAACTTTACTCATGAAAGAAATCGAGGAAGACACAAAGAAATGGAAAACATTCCCTGCTCATGGATTAGAAGAAAAAATATTGTGAAAAAGTCCATGCCACCTAAAGCAATCTACACATTTAATGCAATCCCTATTAGAATACCATCGATTTTTTTCAAAGAAATGGAACAAATAATCCTAAAATTTATATAGAACCAGAAAAGACCCCAAATAGCCAGAGAAATGTTGAAGAAAAAAAAAGTTGGTGCCATCACAATTTCAGAATTCAAACTCTATTACAAAGCTGCATTATCAGGACAGTATGGTACTGGCACAAAGACAATGGAATGGAATAGAGAGCCAAGAATTGGACCCTCAACTCTATGGTCAACTAATCTTTGAAAAAGCAGGAAAGAATGTCCAATGGAAAAAAGATGGTCTTCTCAACAAATGATGTTGGGAAAATTGGACACCCACATGCAGAAAAATGAAACTGGACCATTTCCTTATACCACACATAAAAATAGACTCAAATGGATGAGGAACCTCAATGTGAGAAAGGAATCCATCAAAATCCTTGAGGAGAACACAGGCAACAACATCTTCAACCTCAGCCACAGCAACTTCTTCCCAGAAACATCACCAAAGACAAGGGGAGCAAGGGCAAAAATGAACTATTGGGACTTCATCAAGATCAAAAGCTTTTGCACATCAAAGGAAACAGTCAACAAAATCAAAATACAACCGACAGAATGGGAGAAGATATTTGCAAAGGACACACCAGATAAAGGGCTAGTATCCAAAATCTGTAAAGAACTTATCAAACTCAATACCAGAGAACAAATAATGCAATCAAGAAATGGGCAGAAGACATGAACAGACATTCTGCAAAGAAGACATCCAAATGGCCAAAAGACACATGAAAAAGTGCTCAACATCACTCGGCATCAGGGAAATACAAATCAAAACCACAATGAGATACCACTTCACACCAGTCAGAATGGCTAAAATTAACAAGTCAGGAAACGACCTGTTGTGAGGATGTGGAGGAAGGGGAACCCTCCTGCACTGTTGGTGGGAATGGAAGCTGGTGTGGCCACTCTGGCAAACAGGATGGAGGTTCCTCAAAAAGTTGAAAATAGAGCTACCCTATGACCCAGCAATCACTCTACTGGATATTTACCCTGAAGGTACAAATGTAGTGATCCAAGGGGCACATGCACCCTAATGTTTATAGCAACAATGTCCACAATAGCCAAACTATGGAAAGAACCTAGACATCCATCAACAGATGAATGAATTAAAAAGATGTGGCATACACACACACACACACACACACACACCCCAATGGAATACTATGCAGCCATTAAAATAATGAAATATTGCCATTTACAATGACATTGATGGAACTAGAGGGTATTGTGCTGAGTGAAATAAGTCAGTCATAGAAAGACAATTATCATTTGATATCTCTGATATGAAGAATTTGAGAGGCAGGATGGACGATTGTGGGGGGGTAGAGAAGGAAAAAGTGAAACAAGATGGGATCAGGAGAGAGACAAACCATAGAGACTCTTAATCTCATAAAACAAACTGAAGGTTGCTGGGGGGTGGGGAGGAGGGATAGGGCAGCTGGTTTATGGACATTGGGGAGGGTATGTGCTATGGAGAGTGATGTGAAATGTGTAAGCCTGGCGATTCACATATCTGTACCCCTGGGGCTAATAATACACTATAAATAAATAAATAAATAAATAAATAAATAAATAAATAAAATTTTAAAAGATTTTATTGGGAGTTAGAACAACAATAAGTAGACTTTTCCATTTTTTTGAGGGAGCTTGGATGGCTATGTATTTCCCCCTTAGGACCGCCTTTGCTGTATCTCATAGGTTTTGGACCAAAGTGTCTTCATTCTCATTGGTTTCCATGAATTGTTTCAGTTCTTCTTTGATCTCCTGATTGATCCAAGCATTCTTAAGCAAAGTGGTCTTTAGCTTCCAGGCTTTTGAGTTCCTTCGGAACTTTTCCTTGTGATTGAGCTCCAGTTTCAAAGCATTGTGATCTGAGAATATGCAGGGAATAATCTCAGTCTTTTGGTATCGGTTGAGTCCTGATTTGTGACCCAGTATGTGGTCTATTCATGAGAAGGTTCCATGTACACTTGAGAAGAATGAGTATTCTGTTGTTTTAGGGTGGAATGTTCTGTATATATCTATGAGGTCCTTCTGATCCAATGTGTCATTCAATGCTCTTGTTTCTTTATTGATTTTCTGCTTCGATGATCTATTTCTGAGAAAGGCATGTTAAGATCTCCTACTATTAGTGTATTCATATCAATATGACTCTTTATCTTGATTAACAGTTTTCTTATGTAATTGGCTGCTCCCATATTGGGGGCATAGATATTTACAATTGTTAGATCATCTTGGTGGATAGTCCCTTTAAGGATTATGTAGTGTCCTTCTGTATCTCTGACTACAGTCTTTAGTTTAAAATCTAATTTATCTGATATGAGAATCGCTACCCCAGCCTTCTTTTGAGGCCCATTGGCATGAAAGATGCTTCTCCATCCCTTCACTTTCAGTCTGGGTGTATCTTTAGGTTCAAAATGGGTCTCTTGTAGACAAATTATGGATGGATCCTGTCATTTTATCCAATCTGCAACCCTGTGCCATTTTATAGGCACATTTAGGCCATTCACATTGAAAGTGATTATTGATAGATACGTTTTTATTGACATCATGTTACCTTTGAAGTCTTTCTTTCTATAGATTGTCTCTATATTTCTGTTCAATACTATTCTTAGGATTTTTCCTCTTTTATAGAACACACCTTAATATTTCCTGCAGTGTCGGCTTGGTGGTTGCATAGTCTTTTAAGCCTTGCCGGTCTTGGAAACTCTTTATCTCTCCATCCATTTTGAATGTCAGTCTTGCTAGATAAAGTATTCTTGGCTGCATGTTCTTCTCATTTAGTGCCCTGAATATATCTTGCCAGCCCTTTCTGGCTTGCCAGGTCTCTGTGGACAGGTCTGACATTATTCTGATGGGCTTCCCTCTGTAAGTAAGGAGACTCTCTGTCCTAGCGGCTTTCAAGAGATTATACCTACAATTATGATTCCTCAATTTGACTATCAGGTGTCGTGATCTTTTTTGGAATGTATAATCTTGGATGGAGACCGTTCAGCCTCTAGTACATGAATGCTGGTTCCATTCACGAGATTGGGAAAATTTTCATGAAGAACTTGTTCCACTATATCTTCTAGACTTCTTTCTTTCTCCTCCCCTTCAGGGATTCCAATAATTCTGACATTGGAACGTTTCATGGCATCATTTATTTTCCTGATTCTGTTTTCGTGGTTTCTAAGCTGTTTGTTCCAGGCTTCCTCCTGATCCTTTCTCTCTATCTGTTTGTCCTCCAGATCACTAATTCTATCTTCTGTCTCAGTTACCCTAGCTTTGAGAGAATTTAGATTAGATTGGAACTCATTGGAGAGCATTGTGAACAACAATAAGTAGGAAAAAAAGTATATTCAAAAAAATCGTATTAAGCCAATAAATCACAAAAGGTACCTAAGAAAGGATCATAGTTGTTTACTTGTAACAGGAAATACAAAGACACTTTCAATCCTACACATTCCACAGTGGCAGGTAAAACACTCAATAAAGGTGCCTACTTTAGTCCAAGGGCTACTCTTCTCCAGCACAAGTGTGTCAGCTTCTGCTCAACTCATTTTGCACATGATTTTGACCTTCGGTTCCATCCCTGTCATATTACACTTTCCTTACCATGTCCACACTACCTCACTGGCTTCATTTTTCTTCCTTCCTCCATCTTTAGGTACTTCTATAGCTCCCTTAAGCCTAAATAACACCTCCCCCCTGAGCTAACACTTCCATGTTGTGTGCCATAGTGAGGACATTACTAGTCATCCTAACTGCCATTCAGGTATGGAATTAAGTGTTTATCCCTGGACTAATTTATGACTAAACTATAGGCACGTGGAAGAGGGTAGATGAGTAGAGGAAATTTTCTGGAAAAAGCACCAGGTGTGTGTCGGCTGGCTGACAATCTCGAGAAGGGTGTACTACAAAAGGATAAGTATGAGGTAAATATGCCTTCAAAACCCCTGACTTTTATTATAGAATTCCTCATGTGAACGAAGAAAATAAGAAACAGAAAAGGTCACAAGGGACAGACGTGTAATTCTCTCACACCCATGATGAAGTGAAGGGGAGTTCCAATATTGTTAGTTTACTCTAAGGTATCAAGAATTGTTATCGGATGACTCGTTAGACGTTTATGTGTTATGTCCTCATCTCTTCTCCTATTCTAAGTGAAACCTAGAAATGATGGAGAAACGAATATTAACTGCACTAAATGAAAAACATTGAGTCAATCTAGGGAGCTTCTTATTGTGTGTTAAACTAGACAAAGAACAGGTACCATTTATTGGTTCCACCTTTAAGGGCCATGTTCAGGCACTGTGCAAAGAACTTTGCATATCAAATTAAATAATATGTAGCCCCCTCCCTAAAGAATTTTAAGTCCAAAAAAAATAATCTATAAAACAATAATATTGATATGAGGAAAATATGTTTACAGAGTTATGGGTTCTTGGGTTCTTGGTGGAAGGCAATTTAACTCAGGTAGACTATCTAGAAAGACTTCGTAGAGGAAGTGGCATTTCACTCAAGCCTTTGCAAATAAGCAGTTGTTTACTGAGAAAAGACAAAGCTAAAGGACAAAGAGGAAAGAGCCTCTACATAAGTGGTACAACTCCATGTTTGACAATCTCATGCTTTTCAGTTTTGTTCACTCTGGAGACCCAAAAATTGATCAGGAATCGTTAGATCTGGCCTATTTAAGGTGAGATTATCAATCTGCCAGAGTTGGTAGCACTTTAGGAAGATAACAAAGTCGTTGATGAAAATGATTGAAACAATTCCATGGAACCACAGAAATACAACTCCCTGAATCATTATTTTACACAACAATCTCAAAGGGATAGGTTGGCATTTCTGGCACGAATGCAAAAGGATGTATTCTTGTTCTGGGCTGGACATTTCTGCTTCCACCTGTTTATTGCTGCCGATACTGTACGAGCCTCCAGTTACTCTTGACCCTCCATAATACGCATGGATCTTGTTATTATTTATTGTTATTTAGAAGAAATTTTTTTATTCTTTGTGGTGCTCCTATTTCACCAAGTTGACTATGGCATATTAAGGAGCTCAGGTTCTTCTAAGACATTCTGGGAATGATTCAGCCCTAAAGACAATGTCCCTCCTTTGGGGCCACCCCCTAGGGCTTGTCAGCTCCGAGTCTGTGTACTGCTATCTATTTGCTCAGGCAGACACTCTGCACCCCACCTTGAGAAGGCAGACTCTATTCTTGTTAGTCAGGATTTTGTCCCTTTGTGCTCCATGTGGCCATAAGTTCCTGAAATAAAAACAAAACTCCCACTAGGCAGAAAATGGACTGCCACCTCATTTCTGGTTAAATGCTATTAAAAGTGCTACCTGACTGCTACATTTCAGCTGTATATTTTATTTATAGTCATGCATCCCCCTTAAAGGTATAAGAAAGGGAGGCATACACATGTTTTGTGGAAAAGTGAGTAATTATAATATCTCTGGGTGTCTGTGGGTGCCAGAGGAAGCAGAATGTTTCAGGATGGGCAAGAAAGGTAAAGGATGTGAACAGTGGTACTCAGGTATGGAATTAAGGGACTTAAGAGGAGACCTCCCACTATCTATAAAATGCTCAACAAACATACTATCAGAATTGACTAGCTCTGAAATTAGATAAGAAAAAAAATGTATGATTTCCCTGTGTGTGTGTGTGTAAGTGCATATGTGTGACCACAAAGAAAATGTATTTTTTTTTCATTTCAAAGAATTTTAAAATAATTTCTCTTACACAGGGAAAGTTCTCACTTCTTGGTAGATGATCCATAGGTTAAGAGGAATAAGTTTTAAATTTGACATTAACACTGTTAAAGAATTCCATGAGACAGAAGCAATGGACCAAAAAGCATTGCACTGAGATTTACAAGAGGAGGAAAAGATTTGAGCTGAATTCTGCTTTGTTGTATTTTTTTATAGTCATTCCTTTTCTATAATCACTGCCATGAATCTGTATGCATCTACAAGTGAAATGCTGTATATTTCCAAAGCACTAAAACTTCCTCGAAATAGCTCCAGTGGTTCAAAATATGCACGATGATCAAAATAGCCACCTATAAATACTGTGGGTCTATCACGTGATAAATAAACATTATCAAATATTTGTACATTCACATATGTATATATATGGAGTGGAAAGGAGAGAAAGCAGAGAGTGAATATTTCTGCTAATGCTTGCAAGTAGTTGGCAAATATATACTCCACAATATGACTACACTGCACGGGACTTATGGGAATATGTCTTTCTGTATTGTATACATACACATAAATGTTGAAATTGGAATGTTCACATGTACACATGCATAGATATTTTAAATAACATTTTAAGTGCTGTTTGAAAATACATATGTATATACATACTCACACACATGCTGAAATGCCATCATTCAACATAATTCATGATGTGTATTGAAATGTATCAAAGCAGAAACACATTCCAGAAAGAAATACTCACTGGTGCAATTAAATCATAAAGGAGTTTAATTTGTTCGCTTAGTAGCTAAATGCTTATTTCAACATTTTGGCCAGCAGTTTCTTTAATGAGAATGTACCTGGAATGAATTAAATTTGGTTATTATTTAAGTTCATGAGTTAAAGTATTTCTTCGGGGAGTGCACTTATACTTTGATGCATTTCAATGAATACTGTTCTTGAAAATGTGTTTCAACTACTCTAAACTCGAAATGTGTTTCAACTACTCTAAACCTGAAAATCCTCATGATAGTGTGTTTTATGAAACTGATCATGAATATCTGTGGGATACACAGGCAGGATTTGTAACTCACTCTTTTTTACATGACAGCATTATTGAGATATAATTCACATATAGAATTTACCCATTTAAAGTGTATAGCTTAGTACTTTTCTGTATATTCAGAGTTGTGCAGCTAGCACTGCGATCAATTTTTGGACATTTTCATCACTCCCAAAAGAAGCCCTCTACTCATTAGAAGTAATTCCCCATTGCCTACCGCCTCACCCACCTGTACCTATAGGCAACCTCTAATCTACTTTCTATCTCGAGGTTTTCCTATTCTGGACATTTCATATCAATTGAACCATATATTATGTAGCCTTTTGTTCTTGGCTTCTTTCTATTAGAATAATACTATTTTTAAGGTTTATCCATGGAGTGGCATGTAATGATACTTTGTCCCTTTCTTTTTTTTTTAGTGAATAATATTCCACTGTATGGATTTATTGAATTTCATTTATTCATGCATCAGCAAATGAACATCTGTGCTGTTTCCAACTTGTGGCTATCATGAATAATGCTGCTATGAACATTTGTGTACAAATTTTTGCATGGACAAGTTCCTCTCAAGTATATATCAGTGAGTGGTATATACCAATTTCTGGGTCATACGGTAACTATATGTTTAACTTTTAAGGAACTACAGACTGTTCTTCCAAAGTGGCTGCCCAATTTTGCATTTCTACCAGCAGTGTATGAGGATTCTAATTTCTCTGTAGGTAACTCTCTTTGATGTCTGTCACTCCTCCTAATTCATCAAATAAATGTGTTTCCTAAATGCTGGGCTCTGTCCTGTCCTCTATCTTTCCAGTAAATGTACATGAGTGTAGCCACACCGATAAGATAGGACCTCTGTGATTTACTACTCCTGCATGCACAAAGCATTTTGTAGACCCAGAAATACTAGCCCTACTTCAAGCACACCATTAAAGTTGTCCCAAGAACACTGTCTGTACTGCAAAATGAGGAATACTGGTCCAGAGTGAACAGGGTCACTTCCATATTTGTTTGTGGAACTGATTGCTTCCATTTGAGATATCCCAGCCCCATGAGCAAGTCAGGTATTGTAAGGAGGCACAGATTCTATTTGAAATCAACTTAATGCATTTTAAAATACAAATTTTAAAACTATTTAACCAATAGCCACTTATGAATACATCAATTCAGTGAAGATAATCCTATAGGTTGTTTAGGTTCTTTTGAATAAGTACCCTCCAATGTTCTCAAAAGAGTCTTCAGTCTTCCGATGCTAGAGTAATTTTAGATGCACTGTTGTTCTTTCCTAAAATTATCATATGGCACATGCTTTAAAATTTTGAATGAATTCTAACTTACTGGATTATGTGAATGTTCCAACCTGTGTTGCTATATCCAAACAACCTTGAATAGGGCCTACTAATAGAAACACTTAAGAAGGTCAATAAATTTAAGTTGCTGAACTGTTCATTTTTTTCATGTTTTTAAGCACACTATAGACACACAATCTCAGTGAAGCATAATATATATGTTAATCCTTACTGTCGTGGAAGAGAGAAGGTTAGGGAGTTGATAGCAACAAGAACAATAGTAATGATGATGACATCAGGAACATCCCTAAATTCACAGTGTGTGCCAGGAAACATGTTAATTATTTTACATTTATAATTCAGCTTCATCTTCATAGCAACCCAATAAAGTAGTTGTCATTAAATCTTTCCATTTTACAGATGAGAACACTTAGGCTTGGGAAGTGACTCATACTTTGTTAGGTACGGAGTAATGCTGGGCCCCGACCAGAACCCAGGTTTATCTGAATCCAGTGTAACCACCAGGCCATGCTACCTCTAAATGCCCCCCATCCAAGATAAAGAAGGATAGTTCTGAAATATATTACCTACAGCTGCAAGGTTCAGCATATTAAATCCCCTTGAAAAGCCCATTATTTCTATGAGTCACTGGGAACAAGAAAACAAAACACTGCCTGTATGTTAATAAAATGATATATCTCTTACACATATTATTTTTTAAAAATATGTAGACTATTGTATGGGGTAAATAAAATTCACTACTACTCAGTTATACTAGACTTACTACTACTACATAATATTTCAATCAACAGATTATGAAAATATCAATATGGTAGGATCTAGAAAATTGTATTATATTAGGGGGAAAAATAGCTTCAAAACTGAAAATATTAATACCTATAGGGCTAAAAAGTTTTCATCACCTTAATGAATAAAATGTACTTCTAAGCATAAAGTCATTATATATGTCCATTAGGAGTCCATTTTAATAACAAAAATGTTATTTAAAAATATATAAAATAGAGCCTGTGCTTAGAAATCATTGTTATTTCCATTTTATATACATGAAATCTAAAACTAAAAAACTGTTTTTTTCTTAGCTTTAACAGACCAAAAAAAATCATTGTCATAACAACCACTTTTGGACTATTCACTCAGTGTCTAGCTCCTGGAACATACTACAAACTTAACCAATATTTTTAAATAATTGTCCAATTTGTGACCTGCATTCTGTGCTACTCTCCAGACACCTTTTTATTTATTTTGTTAAAACTTAAATGTCTTTCAAGTTTACTAAATTTAGAGTACCAGTATTAGTGTTTTCCTTAATTAAAATTCAATAAAACTCCTTAATTTAAAAATTATTGTGGTCAAAACTGTGGGTGAGCTACAGAATCCAGAGATAAAGGCAGTTAAAATAGATTTAACCACCTGTGAGGTATAATAATCATGCTGAAATGTGTGGCCTGGAGTGTTTTCATTGTTATTATAAAAAGAAATGTATACATAAAAGTAAGGGAAGCATTCAGATATGACCATTAGTAAATAATTATCACATAATTGACAGTAAATAAGGAATCACTTAGCAATCCAGTATTACCCAATATTTAAAAACAAATTCAAAATTATCTCTTAGAAAATGCAGGAATTTATCAATCATATGCATATAAGAATTTTATTATCTCAATAACAGATTCTCAATATTAGAAGTAAAAGATCTAGAGAGACCATTGGGCCTAGAGAGGACCTGTATCTGAATCATTCAAAGGTATGTCATGCAGAATATAAGACTTGTACAAAGATAAAACCTTAAGTATTTCTACACTTTATTTTAAAAATCATATCTACATAATTATTATATAAATTTATTCTATTGATAGTCACTCATCAAATATAATTTTATGCCAGATATACTCATATCCTAAAAATACTATACTCATCCTTGAATAATATTCCTTGACTAACAAATATTTATTGGAAATATGTAGTATACTACTGTAAAGTGAATGGTGTTTTGAAAGACACTAGCCTGGAATCCAAAGGATTCTCTATACATATCTCGTTTTGGGTATTCAAAACTTAAATTTGTTATAATTTGTTTTCTCATGTATAAAACAATGAATCCCACCCATCTCATCAGGTTATTTCAAAAATTAAATTAAGTGAAAAACTGTAAGTGAAAATATCTTGTAAACTGTAAAATAAATCACAAAATTGGCCAAATCAGTTATCTGGCATCTATTTACATAAAAAAACATCATTGCCTAATTTTTAAAACATGTTTTAAAATCTATTTTGGCAAACATAAACCCAAATATATTCTTAATGAGATAAAATGGTTACTATTTATAAAAAATTATTGAAACTTATAATCTTAATTTATATTAATAGGGAAGAGTGGCTTTGAATCAGGTAATTCAAATAAAAAATGTATCTTGAGTACCTACTTGAATACCTGCTACTACAAATATTTTATACGACCACCATAGTATGGATATTTTCTTAACTTTTCCAATTTTCTTTTGTCTACATAATATCAAAACAATCAGTTGTTTCTCTTATTATACACAACTAGGAATAATAAATTAATTTACCCTCTGGCAACTGATGACATAACTTTTTTGAGATTCCATAATTCTAGATTACTAAACAGAGTTGTGAAATCTTCTCCAAGGGTCTCTTTGGTTTCTTATTTTCTATGAAAAAAAAAAAAAAACTTTCCTGTATAATTGATAAGATACGACTATGCTGACCGAATCTTGAGAACAATTAAAATGTAGAATTTGCAAGTGCCTTTCCAGAAATCGTTTTTTTGTAAAAAAGACATAGATGACCAAGAACTCTGGGCAAATGACAGTGCTTGTAAAGAAAAATTAAGTAACTAAAATCATCTGCAAAACTCATGCGAATGCATTTAAGGTACACAAGTGTTAAAACTCTTAAGCATATTTATTAATTCACTCAACAGATACTTGAAGGTTTTCATGCATAAGCCATGTGCTAGGAGCGGTGGGAATATAAAGGTAAATCTTATCCAGACCATGCATGTAAGGAATATGGGTTGAATAATACAGCCAAGAAAGACACCAGATATAGATAGATGTGATAAAAATACAGATTCAAATATAGCTGTATGTGAGAACTATACTATAAGATAGAAATTGGTGTGCCACAAAACATGTGCAAATATAAAAATTTCATAAGTGATGACTTAAGTGAAATGATCAGGATCTTAGAATATAGGATCTTGGAATATAGGATCTTAGGTCAGCATGGCACAATTGAACACAACAGTGGGAAAGAAGGCTTAGTAGACCTAGGACCAGTGACAGCAAAAACTCGAGAATGAGAAACTATGACTTGATCAGGACAATAATGAGGCCATCTGTCCATTATAAGGGAGGCTAAAAGTCATCATTTGGAGGTAAGCTTGTAAATAACGTGGAACCATATTATAGGACAGCATTGAGTATCAAGTTAAGGATATTTAGCTAATACCTGGTAAACTTTTTGAAACTGTTGAGAAGAGACATGTCATTGTACAGGCGAGTTTCGCTGGGAATATTAAACTGGCAAATGTTCACAAAAGGAATTACAGCGAGGTGAGGCACAAGAAGGAGAGAACAGGCCTACCGCAGCAGCAAGAGGCAATGTAAATGACAACTGGGAAGTTAAAGAGGCCTGCACTGAGCTACAGGAATGAGAGAGGAAGAATGTTGTAAAGACATTTTAGAGACACGATTGGCAAGCAAAAGTAACCATGTGGATTTAGAGTTAGAAATTCTATTTTTTTC